>NC_089203.1:18728447-19373864 GCF_963930695.1 Labrus bergylta | reverse complement strand
CGATACCGCTATCGTAAGCCACATACTCCAGCTCCCCTGACTTCATGGCGTTGCCCAGGTAGAAGGGCTGGCTGGGATCCTTTGTGAGCACCAGGTATTTCAGGTTCTCGATGATCGCAAACGTGGTGGGTTGCGCCACAAAAAACCAGCGCAGGTCTCCAGCGTTATCATAAGCGTGCTTCAGAGCTTTCCGTAACCTCGCCCACTCGTCTTTCTCATTCAGGTCTACCGCCTCGAGCGCCTTGGACTGCTCAGAAGTGTAAAACACGGCCTTGTCGCAATGTTTGCTCCAGGTTTCCGCAGCTGTAGCCCAGTACACAAGGATCTTGGGCTGGACCATGATGACGCAGTAGACCCGAACTTGATTGCTTAACTCCTTAATGTGACTGTCAGAGAGGTGTGTCAGCTCATCTTTGCTCGCCGCCTTGACATGATGATGGTTGTGGTGGTCCTCTGACCCAGACTCTGTGCTGGGGCTGAAACTAGCCAGGAGGGACACCACCAAGCAGAAGAGTCCTCCCAGGAGCATCCCCTTCACGAAAGAGCCGCCTTCCGAAAACATTTTGGGAACACACACACTGGACAAGAGAGAGAAGATTATTTTATGTGGCTGAATTGCATGAAACCTACTGGTACTTGATGTTTTACTTTGTCACAGGTTTGTAAGAGAAAATCAAACAGTTTAAAAATACTTAGGGAGACGATCACTGTTTTCTGACAATCATCAACAAACAGGCACATTGATTGATAAACAAACCTAACCTTCAGCCCTAATTCAACAATACAATGTGCAAATGACAGAACTTCAACAGAAGCATTGATGTATTAAGATCTCTGCAGTTTTGACTTTTTCTGTATTTAAATGTCTTCCAAACTTTGCGAACATTTTATTTGACAGACGTTACTAAACTCTGTCTGGAAAACAATTTGTGGAGTCCATATTGTTCAACACCTGGCAGCTAGAATTCTGACAGAAAAACAAAAGAACATGCTTGTAATATCTGAACACCGGCCATCAGTCGGTAAGGGAACAGATTATAGGATTCACTTATTACAGTTTAAGATATCCTGTCCTCAAAACTGTTGTACCACACAAATGTAAGGAAAAGTTCAAACTGTGTTTTGTTAGTTTAAGACTGTTGGGTCACGACTTTAAGAATTCCTTATCACAAGAGAGACTAAAATACACAATAAAGCACCAGGTGACTAACACCATCACCAAACAAAGACACTTCCATACAGGTGTCTTCATTCATAACTGGTTGTGCAACTTCAGCCTCTCCTTAACATCACATTGTGCAACATTGTCACGTCTAAACTCCTCAGTATTTGTTTTCCTTAATATACCGTAATCATCCCTTTATTCTATCCTTTTTATATCAGTATTCATACAGTTCTGGTTACTTTATTCCTGTTGTTTCTTATCCATCACTGCACTACGGTCCCTTTATTTATCTCTTTTTTTACCTTTACAGTTATATTGTATATATTAGTTATGTTGTTCCATTATTCACCATGCACCCTATTAACTTATCATTTAGTATTTAGTATTTGCCTACTTGCACATAGCTCTGTATATATATATATATATATATATATATATATATATATATATATATATATATATTTCTTGTTTACTGCACATAGTTCTGTTTACATCTGTCAGTCTGATCACTGTCCACTCATATCTACTCTTTTATATTTTGTATTTTTAAGTTAAGTTTAAGCTTTAAGTTGTATTTAAATTGACACTTTATATTTAGGTTAAAATGTTTTGTTTACTTGCACTGTTGTTATTTTACTGCTCTGTGTGCCTTTGAATTGCCCCCAGGGGACAAATAAAAGTTTGAATTGAATAAGACTTCAAAAGACTTCCTTCATAATTGTACCTTTGTTGAAATGATTTGTTGATTAGATTACTTTTGTGAAGATCATGATCTGATATTTTTTTTAAAAAGGGGCAGAAATACCCCCCCCCCCCTCACCATTTGCCACAGATAAAGACAAACTAAATGTTTTTGTTTGCTTTTAATTGACTGATATCAGTTTGTAGAGTAAGCTCTTTAATAGTTTAACAATTGAGAAGCTGAACCAGGTTGTGTAGAGTTAGAAAACAGTTTGCTCTGGATGAATAGGTAAAAAAGACCTTAAAAAAACGACTCATGCATAAAAACAAAACGTCTTAAACATCTTGAAATGTAACAGTTGTATAATTAAGTGTATTATTTCCTGTTGTTAAACATATTAAATGGCAGATTAAAAACCGTGCAGTTGTTTATGTTTACTAAATAAAAACACTGGCAGAGTTTTTTAATAAAGTCTCTTAAATGTGATCAGCTGACGTGGATTTAAGTAACAACCTCGACACTTTTCGACCTCGCCTTCGACCATCAGTAAGAATAAGATTAAATAAACTTCCTGACATGAGAGCAGATTGTTCTCCTCATGCCAAATATTCGTAGCACAGCTGATAGCTTCCTTCCTTCCTTACGTGACAGTAAACGAGTTAAACAAACAATTAACATACATTACTAATGTAAACCTACCGTTTCAGTAGCTGGTAATTATCTCGCCTGTTTTACACCTCCCACCTTTCCGGTTTGGTGATGTTACACCGTCAGGCAGGAGACTTGATTAAAAACGAGCTAGCTCCATGGTTCAACCTGATGTTTAACTTCCGCGTTATTCAATCACGTGACTCGGCTCAGGCCACGTCCGAATACTTTAACAGCCGCTTCGTTTGCTCATTATTTTTTTCCAGAACTCAAAGACCCATTTAAGTTTGTGCTTTTCAAATTTTAGGAAGTCTGAATTTGTGTTTACTTATTTGTATCATGTTGATTACAAACAGTTTATTTAGATTAACATTTGTGTTTAGTTAAAGAATATTTATCTCACACTTAAGAAAATAGTTTATGTATTTTTCTTATTCAACTACTGTACATTTTTGATTAAATGTTGGAAACATGGGGCGCAGGTGGCGCAGTGGTCGGTGTGAGCGCTCCATGTATGGGAGGCTATGGTCCTCCAAGCGGGCGGCCCAGGTTCAAATCCAGCCTGTGGCTCTTTTTTTCCGCATGTCAGTCCCCTCTCTCTCTCTCTCTCTGATTTCCAACTCTATCCACTGTCCTATCTCTCCATTAAAGGCGCAAAAAGCCCTCCCAAAAAATAAATCTTAAATATTGAAAACATCATAATGTATATTTATTTATTTGTTACAATGATACCACAGTGTGGCTTGCATCGCACTTGAGGTAGACTATATCATACATCAAAATTTTTTTAATTATTTTGATTCTCTGAAACTGTTGCTTGGTCAAAGATTATTATAGTGTCTATGTACAAAACCAATCAATGAGGACCCCAATGAGGAAGGGGCAGTGCTTAAAACACGATGCAATTTTCACTGGAAAAAAAGAAAAGTAAAGAATTGAAGATAATTATTCAGTTTTAAATTCAAGACGATCTAAATAAATACATACAGACTTGCTTAGGCTACAACATGGCACGAAGAATATTTTACATAGCAGAAATTAGTCCTGCTTATTATGGTGTATTTTATTGTTTTCAGGCATACCACAACGCCCCACAGTGGACATTGTATTCAGGCCCATTGTAACAATTAAATCATGTAATAATTTGTTTGTAGCCAGCATTCACTTTACTGCAGAGCAAGTTCTTCTTACTATGATGCTTTGATCAAAGCGTTTTGCTGATAATTACACTTCTTTCTTTGTTTTTTTCACAAGTTAAATTTATATTTCATATGAACTTAATGAACACATCAACATAAATCCCGTAAAGAATCTTAATATTTCAGGATAATTTATACCACAGTTGATTACAATATAGTCCTGTGAATTCAAACTGCTGAGCTTTGATGTTTGCTCACTGACTGCTCAGCCACCAAATCTATCAAATGTTGTTGTTTTCAACATCAATTTCAGAGTGACTGAGACAAAGCTTTAAATCACCTCAAACAATGTCCCTCATCTGGAGAGCATTTGAGACCTTCAACAGAAATCCTCGAGCTGCAGCAAAAGTTGGAACTTTTTTGGACCTTTGAATTTCATTCAGTTTCCTTTTACATTTTTGAACGTTGTGATTCAGTCAATCAATTAATCTTCATTTGAACAGCACCCATTCATTATTATTATTACTGTTTTTTACCTTAAGACACTTTAAAAAAAAAGCTGGTCTACAACTTACTCTTTGTTATACTGTAAAAAGTTGGGACATCGTGTAAAATGTGAATAAAAACAGAATACAATGATTTTCAAATAATTTAAACCCCATAAATAACTGTAAGTAGTTCAAAGACAAAATATCAAATGTTGAAAGAGAGAAATTTTGCTGCTATTTGAAATTTTATATGGCAGTTCTGAATTTGATACCAGCAACACCTTACCAAAAAGTTGAGCCATGGAGTTGTTTACCACCCTGTCGCATCCCCTCTTCTTTACACAACATTTTACTTCCTTTCTTTTCTTAGAATGTGGGAACTAAAGAGACCAGTTCCTGTTTTGAAAAATGAACTGTTTTACCATTCGTGCTTGATGTAGTTTCAGTTGTACTGTATTTCACTGAGTTCAGAGACACTCAGCCTCTCTAGGATGTTATTTTTTTATACCCAATCATGTCACTAACTTGTTGCTAGTCAACTTAATTAACTGAACTATGTTCCACCAGTTATTTTCTTTCAGCATTTATCACCGTTTCCGTCCTTTGTTGCCACAGTCCTAGCTTTTTCTTCTTCAACATTTAATATAGTGTCTTTGTGCTATTTCCAATTTATTATGGGGTTTAATGTTTGGGAAATCATCAGGTTCTACTTTTATTTTCATTTTATTCAATGTCCCAACTTTTTAGGATATGAGTTTAGTATTTATAAAGACCCAACATAACTCCACCAGCACAGCACTTTGCAATACCAAGCCATCTTTTATCTGCTGAGATAGTGTTGGACTTGGAGAGGGAATAGAGGGAAAGACAGAATGACAGAGATGGGTAGAGGGAAACAAACAAACAAATAAAACAGAGAATGGCTGCAATGGCCGAAATATTGATTAAAGTATGTTTGGTATAAGTGAGAACAACAAAGTATGATGATAGTTTTTAGTTCAGTTCTGGAATCTTTCATGATTTACAACAATTCCATTTGCAACATGACCAAAATGAGATATGGAAAGACAAAAGAGAACATAACAGTCACAGAGGCCCCAAAATGTAAATATGAGAAAAGATTAAGTTTCATTTTTAATTGAAGTATTTTCTGGTGTAAAGAAATGTGCCCTTGGTTTTGCTTTATTAAAATCATAGAACCCTTCATGTGTCAGTTTGATCGTGTGTTTCACAGTTCAAATCATGTTTGGGATTTTTTTTACTTCCAGGACCTTGGATTCAATTGGACAACTTATAAATGCAATTACTTATTTATCTCACACCCCCATAGTTGCAAAAGCACCTTAAAAACAGGCCATGCTTAATTCTTAAGTGTGGGAAATGGGGACTTTGGCCTGACCAGCGTATAGTTTTGTTTTCTAGATCGACAGAAATGTATCCCTTTACATTTCCAACAGATATTAGTAAAGAAAGGACAACTTATTATCCCAGGATAAAATGATAAATCAGTCAAGATCTCAATAAAACAACTGAAAATAAATACATATATAAGCACAAAACAAATTCATTGTCAACACAGGGTTATTATACTGCCCAAGAAGCAAAAAGCAGGGCACAAGAACAAAGTATAATACCGTTTGTACCTTTGACTTGTGATTAACAGCAACAAATGCATCACAATGAGCCCGCTCCTCCCTTTAGGTTTTGTCATACTGTCTTCAGAAATGAGTGTCATTGAACAAAAAAATGACGTAGAAACCTGCAGTGACACACTGGCTATAACCTGTGATCTCTGACATGAGCAATGGTTCATTTGAACAGCCCATCATCACACAGAAACGGTGTCAGACATAAAAAAAAAGACCAAACCATCAGAGCTCTGCTGACCTGCTGCTGATCACTGTCAGTGAGTAAACATTTGTTTTTTTTGTCTCTGAACAAGCACAGATAGGCTGCAGCTCAGTTGACAGGGCCCCCTAAATCGTGTCCATGACGCCTGATCCATCGCGTCAAAACCATTAAGAAGCAGACTGGGTGTGGCGATAATGTATCGATCAGATTGTGATGGATGACCTCTCAGGTTATATAAGTGAAGTTCTTTGCCCAGCAGAGGAGTAGTCCAGATCTGACCATCGAAAGACAAAGTCAAAATGTTGTCAGTGGCCCTGTTGTACCTCCTAGCTGTGATTGGTTCTGAGACACATGCTCTACCTCTGTATCCTGATACCAACCTGGAGCCGCAGGCAGGTAGGACTCTTTTTAAACTGAATTCTTTCATTTATTTTCATATTTTGTCAGTTTTATTGAAGACGTTGGATCATTTTTGATAAGTTGAGTAATTATAACCTTTTGTCAAACTGGGATATTTGCTGCAGACGTTGACATTTTTTTTGTTGTTGCATAATTTAATTTTCTGTATTTTGATATCATATCAGAAGGTTTTTTCTCAACAGATTTCATACAGAAGTTGGTTTCAGAGGTGGAGGATGGACCGAACACTTCAGAGGGGGAGCAGAGAGACATCAATAATCTGTATCCTCTGTTGATGCAGCACAACGGAGGGAGAGACTCCTGGACTAAAGGTAATAAGGCAAACAAACATGCAGACTTCAAATCAAATAAGTCTCATGTGGTTAATATGATCCTGTTTCTGCTTCCATGTTCATATTTTTAGGGGCTAAAGATTCAGCACAACAAGATAAATTTGCAAACATGGTAAGGCTGGTTATCTATTTCTATACCTAATCTTTCTAAGCACTATTTTACTGTTTTATTCTATTTAATGGTAAAACCCTTTATAAGATAACGTGCTTTACAGAAAAAAACAACAGAAAAATACAAAAATAGATGATCAAATTAAATTGATATAGTAAGTCAATCAATGCTGTAATGATCTTTAAATTGAGATCTATAGAATTATAACTGCATGCTGAATTTGAACAGGAGTAATGGGGCTCTTACAGTAAACTCATCTGCTTTAATGTAAAGTCAAAAGTGAGATAATTAGAATGATGTTGCAGGATCTGAGTATCGGATTGGAGAGGCGCAGATGCTCACAAACAAGTGTAACTGAAATGAACTCTAAAATCAACTTGCAGAATGCAAACAGACTTCTGTTGGGACAATGTGATCTACGCACAGGGAGTGTAACTTATTATCCTACAATTTTCATCTGCTGTCATCATTTTTTTTTGTCTTTGTCCCTTAGGTGGAGGACCTCAGGGAAGCTGTTTTAAAGCTGGAGGCGGCTGACAAGCTTCGCTCTCAGGTTTTCCTCAGATCGGAGCAGAGCCTGCCGAAAACAAACAAAAGAGGTAAGCGACTCTTATTTGAGAACGATTCTAATCTCTATAATTAGTATTCAAATATGACATACATGCTCTTTATACACAGGTTTTGATGAGGGGTTTGATATTTGAGTTGACATAAAAAAAAATAAAAAATTGATGATTGAGCAGTTCAATTAAAGCCTGTGACATTTGTTTAAACAGGTGGAGGAAAAAACATGCACAACAATATCCTGCTCTTAAATCGAACCAGTACTTCTCAGCACATATAAGCTCTTTCAGTGCTTAGTTGAATCGTTTGATTGAAGAAACTGACATCAGTAAATCGATTTTATAAACCTTATCTTCTAAAGATGCCATCACTGTGAAGATCTCATCTCTAGTGAAAAAATGCAAATTCTAAAAATATAAGATGACACTTAACTTAAAGTCACATGATCACTAATTCATACACATTTTTTAAATTAATATGATTGGATCTAACAGACGATTTGGAGCTTAAACTGATATACAGACTTTCTTTTTTCTTAGTTTATGTGAAGTATTTAATGCTAATTTCTACTCCTTCTATGACGTAGTATTTTACACGATCGGCCATGTTATTTTTTTTCATCTGTTTCTCACATCTGTTGAAGCATTCGTCAAACACACATTGATACACATTTATACCTGCTCGCAAATACTCTATAGTATGCTATAAATCATTTCAGACTGTTGATTTTGCTTATTAATGCGTAATAGAGCTTTCCAAAGTGTGACCATATATAGACCAGGACATGTCAAGTATGAGCGCTCTTAAATGCTACTACGGTTTAGTGCAATAGTAGATATTGAACAACATTGTATATCAAAGAATATCAAAATGTATGAGGTTATTAAAAGTGTCATCCATAAATAAGATGGGAAAAAAGTTTGATCATGACATAATAGTGATCAGTTGTCACTTATGTTGTGTTGGGGGTGGCAGTAGCTGTTGGGACTTGGGTTGGGAACAGGAGGGTAGCTGGTTCAACCCCCTCACTCTGACATCTCTCCATCTGTGCATGTCCATTGGATCCTGTTTGGGCTTGTATGTGTATTTCAGAATATGTGTAACAGATTGTAAAAATCACATTTCCCGTCACGGGATTAATGAAGAATATCTTCTTGATCTTCTTATATAATTTACACAAACCAAAACCGAAATTCTGCAAATATTACTCTTTTAAGCCTCATCCACTTGAATCAGGATAGAAAAATAAACTTTAGAAAATGAATCTTCCTCCTGGGTGAAATAACCTGAAACAGATTTTATGTAAACACAATATGTACAGAATATACAGAAGCAAAAGCTGCAAAGTTACAACATGAAGAAACAGGGTGGCAATATATGTTCATATTGAAATCAACTGTAAGTGTACGAAGTAATATAAATACAGGCAGCTTGTTTTTTTTTGAGTGAAGAATGTGGCTTTCTTTCTGATGTTTCTCTCTGATGTCTCAACAGCGTGTTTCTGGAAATACTGCGTCACCAACTAGAGCCCGGCGGCTGCAGGAAGTTTCATGTGATTGAGACTGGTTGGAATCACCACTGTTCGGCATTGTCACGTTTGTTTGCCAGAAAACAATAAATGCACCACCCAACTGGATCAACAGAAAATATATTTTTGAAGCTGTAGAACTATTGTTGTTTCTGTCTCTGAAAATAAACTTGAAAAACGAAATGCCATTGATGTGACCTGCTTTTTGATTGTGATGCTTGAATGTGAAGGTGTTTGAAATATAATTTACAGCATACAAATATGGATTTTATTCCCCTTCCCCAACAAAGGAAGTAAATACAGACACAATAACCACACAAGAACTTGACAAATGAACTTGACATTTTTAATTAGTGTGAGAGTGAGAAAATGCAATCATATCAACCTGTGTTTTAAATGGTGGAATACAAAAAATTACATTTGTATAAAATGTACTGTTAAGTTTTTCAGCTGTAATTCACACTAACACAACAATCATACATATTTTCATAAGGGTGTTTTGATTATAAAAAGCATGGAAAATATATTTTTATATATTTACATTATAGACAAAAACAGTCAATTGCACATATGGCCTTCAGAAAGACACCGCTTATCTGATAATGAGATTTAATACACACAATCACTGCAACATTGTGCTTAATGATGATTACTTAACTTGTACTGCATGTACTAAGGATTTTAAGGCAGAATAGTGTCTGATTTATTGCCCCGGTTAGTTTTCGTAGGTTATGTTGCCCTCTACAGGTCAGTATCTTTACATGCATGCTTACATTGGATAAAAACATGACATAATCACAGGGAATCACGAGTTTATTTCCTCTGTTTGGCCACGCTTAAGTAAGCCTTCTCAATCTCAATGTCAGCTGGACACGTCTCTTTAAACTCCTCTCTCTCGCCAGCGTTCTGAAGGTATCGCCACACACCCGTCAACTGTGCGGGAATCTCAAAGTCGCAGTACTTCTTGGCAGCAACCTGAAATAACAGCAAAGGAAGATCAAAGTGTAGCATGTTTAGGAGCTGAAGCTTTGACGGATAAATTATTGTATACAACATGACATTTAATCTAGAAGGATTGAACTTTCTTAGAACTCTTTAAATAAAGTTCTGTGAGAGGTTTGAAGAAGAAATTATCTCTTTGGTAGAACCGTTTCAACTAAAAGACTTCAGAAATATGACCTCTGACATCATGTTACTGTTTTTAAGGAGTCACAATTACAATATTGTACTCTGAAATGTAATGATGTAGGGGTTAAGTAGACTGACTAGTTGCATTACTTGAGTAAATGGTCTTTTTTCCAGCACTGCCTAAATACCTGAATATCCAATTAGGACTTTAATAACCTCTCTGATGCAGTGTCTCACCCTGATAACGTGCAGTTTGGGTAGCAGATTGCAGTCAGCTAAGGTGAGGCGATTGCCATCCAGGAACTTTCTGCTGGAGGTGGTGGCGGTTTCTGTGGAGTTGTGGTCAATCTCCTCGGGGAGCGGGGAGTTCAGGTAGTCATCCAGGCGCTTAAACTCACGGAGCAGGTTTTTCTCATGGACTGTCAGAGGGTCAGATACGGAGAAATGTTTTGGTTTTGTATACGATCATCAGTGGTGTCATGTAATTACAGGTAGTAACAAGCGTCAATCAGCTACAAAAAAACATTATTGGATTATAAGCACGGACGCATAAGCACTCAAATGTTGTAGTCTTTTAAATAGTGATCACACATTTCATTGAAAAATTCTTAATGTGAAGTGTTAAATAAGCTTTCAATTACAAATAAAGGGACATTTACAGAGGTTGAATGGTAAAGCAGAAAAGGAAATATTAAAGTGAAGTACTGGAGTACAGTATTTGATACCAGCCTATACTGTCAGTCCTATGACATTAAATTTATATCTCACATCCATATACATTTTGTGCAAATAGTGCAAGTTCTCACATTATTAGTGAATAACAAAGACTCCAAAACTTACATGTGTTATTTGGACTGTTCTTGATGAAAGCAGAGAACTTTGCAAAAATGTCAGCACCCACATCAAAGGACTCTTTGTTCAGCGGGCTGAGGTGAGGATACCTTCAGGGGAGAGGAGAGAAGAGAAGCCTGGGAGTCAACCTATTTGATTATAATGAGCCTTTAGCAAAACCAAACTGCATTAATATGTGCTTAATGATTAGGTGTACCTGGGAGGAGCCAGTGCTTGTTCAAGAAATTCCTCGATTTTGATGAAGTCCGTTTTGAGCGTGCCGTTGTAGAGGAGGAAAGGAGGGTTGGTGCCAGGGGCCAGGTCTTTGAGCTCCGCTGGCTTCCTGGAGACGACGTAAGAACGATGGAGAAGGAGAGAAATGTGAGTTATTGTCCATTCAGTTTGTTCAATCAGAGGTGTTGTAAAGCACACACGCTGGAGTTTAGGTTATCAAGGTTGTCAGAATCTACTAAGGCATTCATTTCAGCATGTGTTATTGGTTTAGTTATAAAAACACACAGGGCTGGGAGTGGTCAGCTGTTTTCCTTAAGTGAATAATTCAATTAACAGAATCCTTTGAAAGTTTCCTGTTCTTATTTGCTCTCCAGTAATAACCCTGAGAAGTTCACACAACGCCTCAATTAAAGAAGGTGTTTGTTTAAAAATGACACAGAGTTCTTTGTACACTTTGGCTCCAAGCCCTTTTAGACAGAGCAAGAAACACGCCTATTGATAAGTGAGAAATGGTTTATATTACTGTGAGAGACTGCTCAATTTCGCTCTTGTTTGGGTCCTAATAGGGTTCTTCTGTGTAAAGTCCCCATGACCAGATGCTCAGGAAGTGTTTTAGGCAGAGGAGGGGTTGCTTACTTCCTCATATCAACAGTGGTGACTGTAAACTTGACTCCCTTCAGCCACAAAACCATGAAGAGCCTCTGACAGAAGGGGCAGTTCCCCACGTTCTCACCATCATGTCCAGCCTTGAAAACACAGAAAGAAACAACATGTAAAAGGTGTTGTTGCCACATTATTCCACAAAAGTTCTGTTTAGTGATGCAAACAGCCAACTCCTGTTGATAAGTAAGTGATTCTTGATGGTGTGTCTGGGATATTTAAAGTCTGTGTCCTCCACATCAAGGAAAAGCAGGCATTGTATTGTCGCTGAAAATATATGTTGACTCTCCTGCTTGAGTTAGCTCACAGTACATTAATGTTAGCTTGAGTAAATCCCTGTTAGCGCTAGCTTTCAGCACCCTTATTCACTTTCATGCTAAAAATAAAAGATAAGCTCAATACCACTCATGTTTTTATATGTAATATGAAGGTAGCCTCGGCTAGCTGAATCTCATCTTAGCTTAGCATAGGCTACAGAGGGAATAAAGGGGAACACAGCTCGCTTTGCGCTATCCAAATGTAACAAAATCGTTCTATAAAGCAAACGTTTAGCATGAAGCCTAATGTCTTGTTTGTTTGAGTTAAAAAAAAAAAGAAGTAGTCTCTAAACACTCATTTGTATTTATACATTACCAGGCATTTTTAGTTCAGACTACACAAAGATGTTATGACTGATATATTTGTGAGTTTTATAGTTGTTGAGTTTGGTTACTTGTGGTCAAATTATAGGCTAGCTCTGTTTGTTTCCAGTCTTTATGCATTGCCAATTTAAAGGTCTGCCTGCAGTGTAGCTTTCTTACACAAAATTGATATTTATATTCACATCTTAACTCTCAGCTAGAAAGAAAAAGAAAATACCACTAAATGCTTTACAATTCATGTTATTGACTGAATGTCAGGCTATGTTTAATTTCCTTGGAGACATGATGTACTTGTTTTGCCTTTTCTTTGACCTTGTTTAACACATCAGATGCTTTAAAGAAATTTCACATTTGTGCAGGCATAACTCTACCAGAACGAAAAGGCCCTGATGAATTAAATCTTTGGATATTAGGCAACAACTTCAGCTGAGAAATGAGTTGTTTAAATGACTTCTTGATATGGAGGAGTATATCTGAAAGTGTGCATAAGTAAAGTGGGTGTGCCTGCTCTAGACTGGGGCCTTTCACCCTGCATGCTCCTCACTACGTCTGATAAGCTGAGCTGTGTGTCTGTCCGTGGACAGAGTTCACTGATAAATATGCGCTGTGACCGTCAGCATGGGTACAAACACTTCAGCATCTGTCGCACAGGTTATCTATAGATGGCACGCATGTAAAGGAGAGTTGTCCTCTGATTGATGTTCATACAGAAACATAACATATTTGGCCTTTTACAATACTGAAAGTGAGCAGCAACTTTTTTGTGACACCTTTTCTTTATCCTTAGTGATTTCAGATATTATCAGCTTCTCTTTGCATCTTCAAGTCTACTTTTCCTCTCATGTAGTTTGTGATATTGAACAGAAGATACTGACCTTAATGAACAACTCGATGCTTGGCTCCTTGTCAGAGTTCTGTCGAAGTGCCATGTTGTCAAAAAAAAAAGTTGATTTCACCTTTTTTGAAAATTCAAAGTACTTGTCAATGTGTAACCTCCTTAAGTGTGTTCTTCTTCAACACCACCAACAAAAAAATCCACAAACCTAGCAAGAGAAAGCTGATAATATAAAGTTCTCTTGAGAAAGGTTTCAAGTGTCTTGTGGTCCTGGATGTCAGGAGAAAGTGTAACACTTCAAGGGTAGTTGTGTTTTGTCTCAGTGTTCCTTGGAGGCTATCGCTCTGAACATACTTTACAAGCCAGCGGAGAGGGGAGGACCCATGGAGATGGGCGGGGTACACACTCTTATATACACAGAGCCAAACTCTATGAGGAGAGAGCTTAAAATAGGACCCTTTGCATTTTGCAATACACAGGAACTGATAAGCCCATGTGACTCACACAAATTCAGACAATTAATTTCAGCCTTTCACATTCCAACACTGTTAGATGAAAGGAATTGTACATTAAGGACACTTTTCACAGGACATTACAAAGCACCCACTGTGTATTTTGTGACACACAAAGGGACGTGTTATCTAATTTGAAAGAAGAAAGAAGCCTTCAATTTAACATCTGGCTTATTTATAGCAAGATGTAGTTTAAAGTCAATAAATTGTAATTATAATAATAAATGGATATATTTTGCATAAAGAAAAATGTAAGGGTTCACTAGAACAAATTGCTATAAAAATACAGAATTTTGAACAGTAATGCAGTGTTAATGAACACAGTTGATTTCTGTAAAAGATCTCATTTAAAAGAAACGCAGGTTAACGGCAGGTTATTGTACAACGTAACAGTGTAGTACAGTATTTTTGTAATGGGTGACTACCCATCTGATGAGAAACATGTTGCCTCATGCCCCATTACCTCAGCTAGCACACTGTCAACTCGAAAGATCAAGTTTAAAACAGGAATTAGGAATTTTAGTTTACTAAGATAGAGGAAAGACAAAGAGGAAGAAATTGAGACAATATTCTCTTTTCTCAAGCCTTTTGGAAAGAGGTTAGACCGTTCCTGTAGTACCTACATCTGCTTTTCTTTAACACTTGTCATTCCATCCTGCTCTTAACAAGCAAAATACATTCTACTATAAAAGCCTGTCTTTAATGGTTGTGTCATTTTATGTTGGGTGGTTTGACATTATATTGACTGTCAAAATTACTGTTATTGTTCTTGGTATTCACTCTATGTTATAAGTATGCATGCTAATATTTTCAGTGAGGCACGTTCTTAAAAAAACATTGAAAGTCAATATTTCTCTTACATTTTTAAAATGTTTTCTTCTCCATTGTACTAAGTGGAGAGAGATAAAGTTGGGTTTTTCCTCAAGACCAGATATTTCAGTGGTGTGTCAGACAGTGAACCATAGCAACAACAAAAAAAAAATAGAGATTTGAGCAGTGAAAATGGTCGTCAATTTCTGAATTGCATGAGTTCAGGTGAAAATCACATTTTAAATAAACTTTTTTTTACATAATACTGCTTTTTTTTGGTGTGTGTGTGTGTGTGTGTGTGTGTGTGTGGGGGGGGGGGTGATAATTACTCAACAGAAGAATGAAAGTAAAAAGTACTTTTAAGGGATTTTTTTTTATGACAAAATCCCCATCCCACACACACACACATTTAACACGTACACACATTTAATTTCTTTATAAAAATGATTATGCAACACATCTCTGTAAATTCTGAAAGAAAACCACAAAGATACTCTGTGTCAGGCTCTGTGTCATGTGCTTTCTTTTACGTGGCTCTGATCCATGTAACACGCAGCCAACATTTTGAAATCTCAATCATATCCTGGAAATATGACACAGACCCATCACAGGAAAGGCAACAGAGACAGAGAGAGTTATGCAGAGAAAGAAAGTAGGGATGATATCCTGATATATGAAACCTGCCATTTCAAAACAGCATCCTCCAAGACCACGAGAGGAGACACGTGTAAGAAATAATTAGTTACTTTATTTACTCTTCCTATGGGAGGGAAAGGAATTTCACTGAAATATAAGGTGGGAGTAATTCTTTCTTAACAGACATGATTAAAACGTCAGCTTCTCCTTTTAAATGACCTGCCTCCTTTATCACACCCGCTCTGCTGCTATGGAGGGAGTGTTTATTGCGGCCTGGGCAATAATGACTGGAGTGCCATAAACACTCATTCATTTTGATTCACCATCAACAAGTGGCTGCAGGCACTGATAATACTCTCAGGAGTTGGGGATTACCTCGTATGTATTTTGAATTAGTGTTGGGTTGTTATGCCAACAGGTTGAGAGAGATAGGATGTGTAAAAGGAAAACTAAAGTCATAATCACAGCATTCATAGTAAACTGAAACCAAGTGACTCTGGCTTCACGGAGAGAGGAAATTCAACAGGAGGGATTTCCCGAGTATTATCCCAGGAAAAGATGGGCAGGAGTGGAAACACCAATGACCTTCCTCTCTTTCTTTTCCAAAGACAAAAAGCAAAGCTCTATCTCATGGAGAGTGAAAGACATATCTCCACTGGACACACACAGCAGATGGAAGTGACCTCCTTGAAACAAGAGCCTTATCTCCAGAACCAGAAACAACACTGTTAAAATGCCAGGCGAAGAATGAGTCTTGATTTTCGCCATCACAAAAACACAGATACGAACACAAGCACACACACAAGATCAAGAACTCAAAAATGTTACCCTGTCAACAAATTATCGTTTTAACGGATTCAATGTGACTATTTGTTTTTCTGTATAAAAAAGAGAAGATTTTGGTCTGCCTTTGAAAGCCATTACAAGTCAATTTCTCAATATTTATTGTGGACAGCTAAACAACGTTGAGGATAAATGCATCAAATAAAAGTGAGTTCTGCTGCATGAGAGCCTAGCTGGCTGTGCCTACATGTACCAGAATGCACTGCTGCTGCCCACTGCACCTGCAGTTAACTTGAACTCTGGGTGATGCCGCTGACTTCTTTTAACTGTATCCCTGTCAATTACATCCCATGCCCTTATGTATTTGTTGCTGTTCATAGAGAGTTGTTATAACAAGTAATGCAAGGAAAAGGTTGAGACTGCAAATACAAGCATGAATAGCCTCTTGTTCTTCACAGTCATCAAACATGTCAAATGACGGTGCTGGTGGCTGGTTGAACAATAGATCTTGCATCTTCTATCTCTTTGTCGAGTTGACCGAAATAGGAAAGTGTAACAACTGCAGGTGATTTTTTTAGTACATGTAACTTGAAGATACAAACCAACGTCTCAAATGCAATATTATAACATTTTGGAATATGCAATGGTTTGTTATCTTTGCGAGGCAAGAGTAACCTGAAATGATAAATACCACGCATGTGGTTTTAAATTGGATGTTTGGAGCTGACTAACCGCTTAACATAAAGATAAACAGTAAATTATCCATCTAGGATCTCCTTAAATGTAGGAATCTGGTGTAAATTAAATTGTGAAAAAAATCATCACATAACATCATGTATCTGTGCACAGAAACATATACTGAAATAATTAATAAATAAATTGTTTTAGACCGAGTTTTAAGCAGTATTTTTTTCTTTGGGATCAAAGGCTGAGTGTAGCAACTTGGATTCTTGTCATCATAGTAAGGTTGCTATAGAAGTGGTTTCAGTGTGCCTGTAGAGAGACATAGTCTTTAACTTCTGCTCACCTGCTTTACCTGGAGGTAAGAGCTGTAACCATTAACTGACTCTATACACAGAATGTGTAATGGATTGTTTAACTGTTGAACATCAAAACTAAAAAGTGTGAGACCCCTCCAAAACTACAAAAAAGAAGCCTTTCCTCCATTCCCATTTATGCTGTAACTTTTCTCACCATGAATGAATTAAACAAATAATATACAACATGTTGATTTGTAAGACTATTTGAAGAGAGTCGGCAAACTGTTTCTCCCTACTTTCAGTTATAATGACACCTGCATCCAGCCTAAAAGCTCCCTGCTTCACACACAGACATGTAATTGGCAGTGATTCCTTAAAAGAAGCAGAAATAAAGTAAGACGTGCTTTCCCAAAACTATTACTGTTAGCTCACAACAAGAAGGGACATATTATTCTAACCCAATCCATGAACTGCAACAACAAATCAAAAGAGGAGTCACAGGTTTTTGCAGCATGTCACTCTAGTGTAAATTGTGGATTTTATTCCTGATCAATAGTCTTTGACCCAAATGTTGTTTTTTTTCATGAACTTACAATGTGAGGGCGATTGCTTCTTTGGTTAGTTGAAATAAGTTAATGTTTTTAGCCAGCTCAATCAGGAAGCCGTCTTTTCTTCTTATTCCCAAAGTGGGTGGGTGGGTGGGGGGGCTGACTGTTTCTTGTCAACACAATGCCGTCATTGACCTACTGACTGCTCTCTCCCCGGCAGTCTATAGCACGACAACCCATTACAACAAAACTCTGGGGTCTGTCCTGCAGGATGTGCACAATAACTGTGCCGTGGAGCTTCTGCCTCCTGTTACTTCTAGTTTTGACTCTGAAGATTGGCACTGCAAACTCTGGTCCTGATTTCTCTCGTAAGTGCTCCGTTTTTGACATTATAAAAGGTCTTATCAAGAGAAAAGTCATATTGCTGATCATTGTTATTTGGCTGAGACAAAGGAAGCTTCTGAGAGCTATTAGTCATCCTCTGATATTTCTGCGCACATCCTGCTTTTCAAACAGCTGCAGAAGCTCATGTTGAAGACCAGAATAAAGATCCCTGATCTTAGACCTAAACAGAACAGGATTGACGTTTGACAACATAAACTGCAGTTGAGTGTTTGTTATGTCTCCAGGCAATAAAAAATGATGTATGACGATATGATGTGTTAAGTCAAAGCCAAATGTTGAGTTAGTCTCTAATTGTGAGCATTGCAGTGTATCTCTCTATCTGACCACTGCAGAGTTTCCATTTTCTGTGTGGCTGAAGCCTCTGAAGGGAATAATAATAGGTCATTGTGAGCAAGTGCCTGGCACTGCCTCTCATTTGCTCCCTAAAGGGGAGACACAGACAGACACAGACACAGACACACACACACACACACACACACACACAGACACAGACACAGACACACACAGACACACACAGACACACACAGACACACACAGACACACACAGACACAGACACAGACACACACAGACACACACAGACACACACAGACACACACACACACACACACACACACACACACACACACACACACACACACACACACACACAGACACAGACACACACAGACACACACACACACACACACACACACACACACACACACACACACACAGGATGAAAGACTTAGCTTCAGCGCCTCTCTTATTTTGTCTTGTATGAATGTAGCTATGTGTGGTCAAAGTCCAAGTGGAGCGCTACACCCAGTGACTCAGACTCCACACAGTCAACAACTAGGACCTTTAGCTAAAACCTTCTTCTAAAATCTTTTAATGTGTGGATGAAAGGCTTTTAAATTAAGAATCATTTAGTCATAATAACTTGAGCATCTAGTGTGTGAGCGTCTGAATCTGATGTTTAAAATGTCTGCTTAGATAACATGGGAAATATTGATCTTGTTAATCAAATCTTGTTTTTATTCTACAGTTCGAGCAGGATTTATGAGTTCAAAGTGATTAATTGATCTACTTTCCTTTAGATCAGACACCATCATACTGCTGCCAGTTTGCATGATTGCTGTCTTGCTTTAAATGTCTCTATCCATTTCCTCTACATGCTAACTAACCTCTCCATGTAATCAAAATACATATGTAAAAGTGTGTTTAGCACCACCTTGTGTCCTCTATTAGAATATCTCCACACAATCCTGAAGAACCACACAGCTCATGCTTGCGAAGGAGACACGCTCATCATCAAGTGTCCTTCCAGGACGTCTGTTTCTGTCCTGTCTGCTTTCTATGGACGACGTGTTCCCAATCAGTATCTCTGTCCCTCTGCAAACACCAACATGACAGTGGAGGAGGAGTCAGAGTGCACTTCACCTGTAGCTATCCAGGTAAATTTATAGTAAGGTGAATGTGAAGTTATGTATCCTCTGATGTTTCCATGACTCAGACTGTAGCATGATTTTAATACCATTCTTGCAGAAAGTGGTGTCAGAGTGTCAGGATCGACGGTCCTGTCATATCCCAGTCTTCAGTCCAGTGTTTGGGCAGGACCCCTGCCCCCTCACCAGCAAGTACCTTCTAGTCGCCTACAAGTGCAGACCAGGTAAGCTGCAAGGACCTAGACAAGACTTTTAAAGTAAAGGTCAGGATTTCAACGTTTAATCAGTTATCATCTTTCCATTTAGTTGCTTTACCGCATGTTTTGCACACGTCATTCTCCTCAGCATTGGTGATTTGACAAAATAATGACTGCTTTTTGAAAGCTTTTGAAAGGCTCCAGCAACAAAGTTTGCCCAGCTTTACAGCTACGGTGAACTCTTTAAAGTAAAAAAACACATCATATTTCATCCCCTCTTCATCTCTTTTTTTATGTATTTTTTTTTACTCTTACACTAAGTGTAGCTGTCAGCTGAATGTGACATACTGTAAAGCAAATTTTTGGCCCAAAATGTGGAAGACTCAATGAATAAAGTGGAGTGAAAAGAACACTTGCATATAAAGTACATGTTGGCTTACCAAATCTGAGTTTAACTACTTATATATTAGACATACATACATTCCACCACTACATTTAGAGTTTTTACTGCACACTGGGCTAAGCAGATGATATTTCAGTGACAAATGATTGAAGTTTGCTTATTTTAATGAATGAAAAAATGTGGCTTAAGGAAGCTTTAAAAGGACATACAATCTTATATTAATGCACCAAAACATGCAAGACATTAGTACGATATTTTCCTTACAGTATCTTTCACTGGATGCTTATCAACTTTATCTGCTGTTATTTGTGTTGCTTTGTTCAGAGCACCATAGCACGAGACTGGTGTGTGAAAACGAGCGTCTGAGGCTGATGTGTAAAAATGAAACTGTCCTTGCGATCTACTCAGCAACATTTGGACACCTGCTGCACGGCAGTCCTTACTGCCCCCAGGAGCCGGGATCACACGCTGACATGGGTCTGAAACTGAACAATTACATGTCACCTAGAATGCAACAAATATGTAGTATATAGACAGAGGAGATAAATCATGCATAGAAATGATCTGTTCACTGATGCATCCTCAGTAAGATTATGTTTTGGTTTTGTTGCTACTCAGAGCCGAGATGTGAGACCAGGAGATAATTAGATTGATGACATGAAACAGATATTAACAATGCTCCATGTTTTCCCACAGAGTGTTTGTCCCCTTCAGCTCTGAGGAAGGTGTCACGCAGGTGTCATGGCAGATCTAACTGCTCAGTTCTGGCTGATACCCAAACCTTTGGTGACCCCTGCTTCTCTGGCACCAGGAAACACCTACGGGTGTCCTTTACTTGTGGTGAGAAAAAAAGCAATCTGAAGTATCTGCTTGTTACTGATATGGTCTGAAGCATCATGTAATTAAAAAAATAAACATCTCAATCTCCTTCAGTGCCTCGGTATCTTCTGGACGATGTCGGTCGAGGTTCAACAGATCCCTTTATGATCACAGATTATACACACGGTGAGAGTAACACTGAGGGAACTCACAGGTTTTGTGTCATGAAGCAGACTTTGACTGGCGTCTGAGCCCTGGACCCCCTCTCACCTGCAGGTGGATGGTACACAGGCCCAGCCTACAGGCCTCATAACGTGCTCTTAACCAACTCTCTGGAGATCATAGAAAAAATGTTGGGTATGTGCAATGATGCCTGTAGACCTCGGGCTGGGGTTGCATGCACAATTTTGACCTTAATTGAAGATCAAATTTAAAGGACCAGCCAGGTTTTAAGTTTTAAATCAAGAAAATTGACCTATAGCTCAGAAAAGGCTCATATAAACACAAAGAAAAGGAATTTAATATCAACAATTACAAATTATTTTGATTATACTCAATCACATTTCATGACATTACATCATTGTTTCTCATGTGGAGCTGCCTGTTACTGTGCATTTGCTGTATCTTTAGTTTGAACCATGATCATGACTTGCATCTCTTCCAGGTCTCCCAGAGCGAGTAGCTCTGTACTTTGTCTCTGGCATCTGTGCCGGTCTGGTTTTCCTGCTCTGCATTTTTGGTCTGCGCTCCACGCTGGTGAAAGACGTGAAAGATCTGGTTTCTGAGTTGAACGATGAGCTGAAAGCATCTCGCAGACGGAAAAAGGAGCTCATGGAGGACCTCTTTGACGATGACATCTCAGACACGTCATCCTTCTGTCGCCTCACACAGTCCTACCGCACAGCAGACATCTTCAGCCCCTCCACCCTGACTGTAGAGATGGTCGAGCGTGAGGGGGAACAGACAAGAGATCTGCCTAATGGAGACATCTGGCCACCCCGAGACTCCAGCCCTTATGCCATTCATAAGATTAAAACCTACAACAACTGAGGGAATGTTTGATTGGAACTTTAGCATCCTTCTGCTTTGAATTTCATTTGTGGACTAAATTTAAAACTTTGTGACAATGCACCTTCCAGCTTTGTTGTCGGGGTCTAGGTAGTTTCAGTAGCTTAAGCAGTAGGAAAATGTTTTCACCCAAAGGAACACTTTATGCTCAGTTTGAAAATGAAAATGATCACAGTCAAAATGACAGAAACTGAAAAAACAAAGTTGCATCTCCTCCAGGTAAAGGTTGGAATAGATAACTAACAAGTAGGCTAATGTATTCAGACAAATTTTATGGAGTAAAATGTAAAATTACACAAGAGTTTATCTTTAAATAAAATAAGGTGGTTTGTACTTTAGTTTCTTTCCTGGTTCAATAAGGTTTAAATACACATTTTTATTTAAAATGCAACAATATTCAATGAATAATAGTGAGGGTGAAAGATTTAGACTTGCTAATTATTTCAAATATTCCTTTCCCTACCATTGTTGTTTCTTCGTGATGTAAAAAGATAGAGAGCAAATTCTACTGTAAAGCAAATCTTTATAAATAATAAAGATTTTGTTGGAAGATGTAAAGGAGTTGTGGTCTGTTTAAAGTAATGACTGGTGCAGAGTACTAGTAAAATATGACAAAATCTGCAATGAAATCATGAAAACCAGAAATATTTCCATAATAATATTTGATCACTGGTATATGTTGAAGTTAAATTTGAGACATAATTGACTGTAATCGTTTTAGTATACTACAACTTGGCCCTCTGGCAGTGAGAATTAAATGAATGTGGCCCTTGCTGTGACCACAGTTGCCCATCCCTGCATTAGAGGATGAAGCAGGTGGGGGTTTGGTGCCCATAAGCTGAACTCGGCCATGCAGCTAACTGAGCAAAACATAGAAGACGACTACAATTGATGCAGACTGACCCTTTTGAGATGAATTTAAGGGTTATAATTTTGATGCATTAATTAGATTATTTAGCCTATTATTAAGTCAAATCTGTAAAGTAAAAGTGTGTGTGTGTGAGAGAGAGAGAGAGAGATAGATAGAGATAGATAGATACTGAAGAGGATTAGGGTCACACATTATTTTTATTTTATTCTCAATTTTTTTTTAATTTTATTTATTAGCACACATATAAGAATACATCAAAATAGGATTAACAAAAACATAAAAGGTGTGTCAGGAGAGGTCAAGAAGTCAACAGGCTTATACAAGGGACCTCACCGCTTAAGAGACAAACAAATCAACTAAACAAATCGAATTACACAATTTCAATTTGACTTTCAATTTGACTTTAAACTCAGAATTCTGAGAATAAAGTCAGAACTCTATTGTTTTTTTTAAAAAATGTGTGGCCCTAATCCTCTTCCGTAGATAGAGCCTCTGAAGTTTTCGAAATTTAAAACAAACAAAAAAAACAGATAAACATTTTTGGTGCAGCAAAACAATCCCAGTGTTTTGAACACATGACACACACTCTTGATATTGATACGAAAAGGTGATGTCGCCTTCTTACCGCATGGTGCCAGCAGATGATGTTGTTCAGGTATGCGACAGAGGGTGGCGTTGTTTTATTCTCATCTGTGTTGCAATATCAAGAAAAAGAAGAAGAAGAAGAAGAAGAAGCAGAAGGAGCAGGGAGAGAGAGAGGGACAGGAGTGGGAGGGAGTCCACATAGCTGCAAACTCTCTGCTACAACATTAGGAGCTTAAATCTGCCAGCCCGATGCATGTACAGGAAGAGAAGCCGGATACTTCAAGGCGTATGACAGAATGGCGCTATAACCGGGATGTTATAACATCCGGGCTGTGTTTGTAACCCGTATTTAACAACATCAACATCTGGCTAACAGGCTAACTGAACAGCTGTCACCCCGGAAGGCCGCCGCACCGGGTGGTGGATTTAACTTTCTCTCTCTGTCCGCGTCTCTGGACTGAGCCAACACGAAAGTGGCTTTTCAAATGATAAATCACTCGTTTGTTCTTCATCGGTAAGAATGGACTCCTCTTTAGGGATATGCGAAGAGGAGTGCTTGGCAATATCCTTTTTTTTTAAAGAATTAAGTTCCAGGCGTTTTGCTTTAGCTCGTCGGCTAACGTGAGCTAAACGAAATGCTCTCTGTTACCGTGAGAAGAAAGCTGACTTTGTGGTTTTATTTTACGAAGACATACTTGAACCGTGATTGTGTTAAATGAACTAGCTGGTAACAAGTGATGTTTAGGTGTTTTTGTAACCTCAGAGCTCTTAATTTTAGCACACTGACCATCCTAATACTAACCAGTCTGATAAATACTTGGAACAACTTGTGTGACGTCAGCCATGTTTACGTTTCATTTGCTGCCATTAACAGCCACCAAACTGCTTTCTTTGTTCCCCCCTCACTGCCTTATAAATTTGCCACTTGTCACATTAATTTGCCACCTACTTTTTTAATCAGCACTGCTTCTGTAACACTGCTCATCACCTCTTTTAGTCCTTCCACGCTTTCCACACGCTTACCCACTAAAAAGAAGGCAAAATGATCAAGTAAATCAAATCAGATAAACGTGATTAAAATAAGTGCTTGTGATGTTTAAGCACGTATCTCACGCCTCTGTCAACAACTATTCCTTGATTGTTTTGTTCACACTGTGAGAGGTCAGGAGCTGAGGGCTGGCCAGAAGGAGCCAAGACTACTGTCTCTTATTGAGCGCAGTGGTGAGTTTATGTAAGTATTAGAGTACCTGATCACTTTAATGTATACATTTTTTTTTTTTTGATAGATAGAAGGTTAACTTAGTTAACCTGAAAAACTTGCACAACATTTTACGTGATAGTCTGCAGCGTTAAGTTCCTTGCCCTTGTAGTAGAAGCGTAGCTTGTGTTTTTTTCCCCTGAGGAGTCTGTGCAACACCTTTTTTCATAGGTCAATTTATTTGTTTGCTTTTCCGTCTTCTGCTGCCTTTTTATTGGCAGGAAACACGCAGGTGTGCTGCTTTTAAGGCCAAATAAGGATCAAGGATACCTGCTATTTGTAACATAACAATGAGTAAGGTCTTTTTTACCTACTCTTTTGTAATGTTAACAGACAATGAGTAAGGTATTTTACCTGCTTTTTGTAATGTTAACAGACAATGAGTAAGGTATTTTACCTGCTTTTTGTGAAGTGTCTCGAGATAACACTTGTTATGAGTCGACGCTGTACAAATAAAGCTTGATTGATTGATCAAAAATAAAGAATTGCCGCCGTTAAAGGGTCACATTGAGTAAGAAAACAAAGGGTGATTTAGATTGCACAGTTTGATTATTGAGATTAAAGTTCGATCAGCGAATGGTGTTACATAAGCATTGTGTTGTTGGAGGCCGTTTGTGAGGCTTTATCAGAATAATAATATTAAAGCACTATTTAGCATTCTTAGGCCAGGTCAAGGTTTTCCAGTGGCGTAGTACTTGACAGTGTATGATAATGTTGCACGTTATAGTTAGAACAATGTTCGGTGTCAGGTGTCTTGTAGCCTGTCTTGAAGTGAGTTAATTGCTGCATGGATCAATGACTCTTAAGAGGAAAGAAAGTCGGCTACAGGCCTGTGGTGCTGTCATGATTTGGCTCAGTGTTACAGTACATAAGCAGGATTTCAACCCGGGTCTTGGCAGCATCAGCGTTTTTGTGAAAAGGGATGTTGTGAGTGACGGTGGTGGGTGTGTCAAATCCTCCTGAGTTGTTTGTGTTTGTGTAGCAGGTTGTGGCATGCCACTAGTGCGAGGGAGAAAGCTCCTACTAGCAGCAGGCAGCTCACTTCCACTTAAACAGAATTCCTCAACTTAGTCCTGGATGTAATGAGTCTCACATGGGCACACAAGCTCCGTCCTCAGCTGACTGTTAAAACCACTCGCACTAAACTCCAGTCATGAAATAAAGGTGCCGTCAGGGTGTAACTTGATGCTGTACAGATATTTACAATACAAATATATTTAAATTAACCTAGTGGAGTGGCTGGCCATTTTCCAAATCAGTCAGAATGTTTTGGCATATAATCAGGTGCACAAGACAAAAGAGAAATACTTATGTGAAACTCCAAACTGACGAAGCTTGTTTTGTTTGTAGTTGTAACTTAATGTTCATTTTTGAGCCTTTGTATTTATTTATTTTATTTAACAGTTTAAATTTACTGGGTCATTGCACATTCATAACATTTCTGTAAATGTGCCATTTTAGCCATCATGGCTCATTTTCAACTGCAGTCCCCTGGACAGGTGAGGGACAGAACAATAGACACAAAAGCTACTTTCAGACAGAGCAGCAATACTGAACACAGTGCACGTATAGGACGCTTAAAACCGAGGACAGCAATAGTCTACATAAAAGAAATATACCAAAATGTAAGTGTTCGTAATAAGCACCTATCAGTCAGTGTTGGCAAGATTGTGCTTGTGATTAACAGAAAGTCAAGTTTTTCCTGTTTTGCATTATTATTATTATTTATCTTGCTACAATGCCTACCATCGCATTTCGTTGCCACTGATGCACAAACACTGATCTGCAGATGTGATAAAGGTGTAAAAAGAGCTGTTTTAAAGTTAAAGGCAGCATTATTTGACTTGCACTGGCTCAAATTATATTCTTAAAAGGCCGCGTTACCACAACATGTGATTTTAAAACCCTCCATTTTCCGCCACAACATTCATGTCATAAGCAGGGCTGCTGTATTATTGGGTCCTTCTCTTATGTCATCCATTTTCGTGAGAAGGGGACACTCTCATCTGTTTACTGTCATCTAGCTTACTACGGTACATTAAGAAGGCTGATTCATGAGATCATCAGATCCTGCAGGGTTGAATCATTTCCCTCTCTTCAACAGTATTCAGACTAATTGTGCAGCGGAGGGGAAACGTGGGCCGTGCCCAGCGTAACTTTCTGACCCTAGCCGTGTTAGTCATCCATTGTTAGAGAGTGAAATATGACCCCACCTACATGTACGACCACATTACAGATTTCAAGCTTATTAAACAGACTCTTTAAGACCTGCTCTTCTGAGTGTGCTGCACGTTGCTACAGAAAACCTTTCAACAAAACATGACTGAAGCCGACCGAATGTGTCTCTTGAGTAAAGTTTACGTCATTGCTTGCTTCAAACTTTGAGTCTGCGGATCAGACTAAAAGAAACTACTGCATGTTTGCATGTGCATTTCAGATTGTTTTAATCCTAAATTCACATTTTAATCCTTTTAATTATTACAATTGAATTCTAATAATAAATTTGCCTATGTATTGCATCTAATATTTTCACACCCATGTCTGTGAACGAAACACAATTTTAAACGCGTAAGAATGAGCAAAAGGGGGAATCGTGTGTATTTGAAAGCCGATGTGAAGCTGAACTCTGTGCTCATCTCCTCATACAGATTACGTGTTTTGGCCACACCTGATGCCGTAGTGTCTCGTCCTGTGCCTCAGCTTTCCATACCCATCAATGACCATTTCCAAATTGTGCGAGGTACGTCACTTTTTTGTATTCAATATTAAATGCGCAGTTGAAACATTTTGGATATGTAAAGGATAATTCAATATTCAGGATATAAGCTTTTCCACGGACACAAAATTCTTAGATCCATTTGCATGATAGTGTTTCTGTTTCCTCTGAGTTTTGTCTCAGTGTTGTAAAAATTGAAAGTCGAGGGAGCCTTTCCTTTGCATCTGGTAGGCAAATTTAAAAAAAATCAACAGCACACAGAGGCCTGTTTTAATTTATTACACCACTGGTTTACTGCCACAATGGACCTTTGAACCGCATGCGTACTGTTTAACTTCTCATTGCTCCTTCATTTCAGAAGCTGAAGAGGCTCTTCTTATTAACTTCTCAGTTGATGGTAAGTACTGGCCCTTTACTCTCTGCTTTGTATTTGAACAGATCGTGTGAAAAGTATTTGTTCTTCTCGCCCTTTGGAATGAAATGGGTTCATATTGTTGGTACAAAAAGAAGCTAAAACATGCTATCTATTAAAACACAGCCTCTATCCCACCTTACTACATTTTTAGAGCGGGCCTTTGGGTGAATGTCTACCATCCTTTATTTAGCTGCAGACGCTGGTCATGAGTTACCAGGGCTCCCTGAAAGAATGGTGAATTGTCTCACTATTAAATCACTCTGCTTTGTTTTCAAGACAGTCTGCAGCTCTAATGGGTGTCCCAAGCTTTAAAGGTGTCAAACAGGTCTGTGCGTTTTCTGTTCCCCTCTCTAGCTTGTGTTCGGGTACGAATCAAAGGACAAAAATCCCCAGAGCTGCTGCTGGACCTCCAGGATGATGAACGGACGCAGACTTTCCTGGCCCAGGTGAAGAGTGCTCAGCAACAAGGTAAGACGTCACTGTCTGTCAGCAGTCTGAAGCAGATAGATGATTAATTATTTAATCAGTCATCTAACATTTATTTACCAAGGGTGGATTACACCGCTCGCTGATTTCCTGTGTATTCTTGCCACACACACACACACACACACACACACACGGGTGGGTTTTTTAGAAATCGGATCCACCTTCGTAAAAGCAGCCGGAAAGAACCAAAGCTGAAGCCATTATGCTCTAATTTTATTAGTCTTATTTTAGCTGCGTAACTGACACTCTTCAAACGGAAACTGTTGTAACTGTTTGGATCCAGGAAATTAGTTATGAATGGAAGCTACTACAAGAACCGATGTGGAGAATGTAACAATTGTGTTAAGAATTGTGGCTTTTCTTTTAGTTTTAAACATTAAGAAAAATAATGTGATAGGTAAATATTTTTAAATCTATTTTTGTGTAGATATATTCTGTTAACCTCAAAAAACAAGCCTGTTATTGTATCAGGCTGGAATATTAAGATGACTCATCTGCTGTGTTAAAGATGTCAGCATTAAAACAAAGAACGAATGCTTTATGTGTATTTAAGAGCTCTTGTTGTTCTTTCCGTCTATTTTAAGGACACTGCTTACACTACATTTTTACACAATTGGTTTTTAGCTCTGTGGGTTGTGCTGAGAAAATAGAAAGAATTGCACTTCTGCATAACCATCTTTGGTTTAATAAGGCTGTCTTCACTGAAGTTGGAGTAAGATTATGTTCAGAAGATGAATTTACCATACATTGTGTTACTGCAGTCTTGGCAACCTGTTGAATGGGATATCTGTTCCTGAAACTATGGCAACAGTGAAGAAATCAACACAGAGGCGCATAACTTTACATAGGAGACGTTTGAACCTGTAAATTATTTTCTTTGTTTATAACAAAAATGCACACAACTTAGTCAATCATGGCTGTTCACAGGGGCAGATATCTGTTATGCATTCAATGTTATTTGGACAGGTGCAGTTTAGTTAGGACTTGGTGATAAATTGATTTGATTGATTAAATAGAATTTGTGGTTAAAGAAGTTAAATTCTCGATTTTCTCTTTACTTACTCTGCTGCTCTCCTCTGGCTCTTGTAGTTTAAATCCTCCCCCCTTGTTTACTTCCTACAGAGCAGCTGAGTAGCCTCGGGTACAGTATGTGCCACCCAGCCACAAGTATTTTGCTGATCTTGCTCTTCCTCCTCTGTACTTTTTCTGTACCCCTCGAACTGCGTAGTAGTTTTACAGCTTGCACTTTAACACCAAAAGATACATTTAGGTTACTTAATTTATCCTCAAAGGGAAATTCAGTTTGCTTTTTGTTAGATTTATTGTTATTTCTTTTGTCATTTTATTTTAGAATCAAAAAAAAAAAAAAATCGTAAATCGAGGTTGGTATGAAAAATCTGCTATTTTATTTTTATGCCATTTTGCCCAACCCTAAGTTTAGTACATCTTTTTCAAAGGAGCTCAGCCTTAAAATAACATTTGCACTCACTGTTTTGTTCCAAGAAAGACAATGTAATGATAAAGCAGTTGTGGATGTCTTCAAATGGTAAAGAAAGAAATTCGCTTTAAGATGAATGGTTATGACAGAGTACACAAGATGTGTTGTGGTTTTTGACACTTTATATAGACTGGTGTCATACCGTGGTGCTTTAAGAGTCCTGTGATTATCTTTATTTAGGTATTTAGATATTTATTATCTTTATTTCAAGATAAGATCAAGACTTAAGAAAAATGTTTCATACTTTGATATGTGTGTTAATGGTTTTTTTTTTTTTACTTTTGTTTTAGCTTTACTAACAAGCACCCTAAAGGAAAAAACTTGATGTCTTAGCAGCATCATTACAGGACATTGAGTTTGTATTAATAGTTTTTAGGACCTGTTCATTGAGTTTTAACGGGACCAATGTCAACTACTTTGAAGAAAAAAAAAATTCTACAATTTTCACACCCAAATGTAAGAGACTAACCAACGACATACTGAGTCCCCTGTAATCTAGTTTAAAAAGAAACACCTCTTAACTAGTCTCCTGTTCTTCTAATGGGCCCTACTGTGTTCATATTAACATTAAGTGAGGTCACATGAAACAGGGTAGCCTGGAAGAAAGGGGAAATATTGTAAATTTCTATCTTGAGAAAGCTCTTATAATTGCATTCATCTTTCTAAAGTTTTAGATTATCCATGTTAAGATGTTCATTATTGTGTATGAATCCTTTTGTACTTCTATCTGACACTGCTGTTTTTTTTTCCCAGTTGAATCCAAACAAATAAAACCCAAAGTGATGGAGCCTCTTGCACCAGCTGCCCTCAGAGGCCCAGTCCCCATCCCACCACAAAGAGCAAACAAGACTGCTAACTCTGTGGGCTCTGGAGTTAATGCACCCAAATCTACCAGTGCACTGCCTCAGAACCTCAATAATGGTACATCAACATATCATACTAAAGAAACACTATTATATGAAATCTGTCTTTCTGAACAGTTTTATTTTTTTTATGTTTGTTTGAATCCTCTGCTTTTGAACATTCTCTTTTTGAAATCCAGTTCAATCGCTCGCCTCAGACTTTGGCTTTGAGGAGAACTTCAATCATGCTCTCAAAGTGGAGGAAAAGAAGAACCATCAGAATCGCCTAGTGGCCTCCAGGGAGCCTCCTCCTGTTCCCCCTTTACCTCCTCGCAAAGCGTCCTACACTCCAACCAATCCTCTGCCTCCCCCACCAGTCCCTAAAGACAGAGCTGTCTCCCTACAGGCCAAAGACAACTCCTTTATCGCTAGCAGCAAACCAGAGTAAGTCAACTCTGCACGATACTATGTCACACCAGAATTTTATTACTGCAGTTCAGGAATGTTGAATTGTCCGAAATAATCCTGATGTTGAGTCATATGTTCTTTTTTTAAAGTAGTTTTAGGCCTGGTTTTGACAGCGCAGACAGGCCGTCCTCATGGTGCGACAGCCCCACCACCAACACCATGAGACAGGCGATGTTCAGCAGCCAGGCAGGACAAAGAGAATACCTCATCAAACACCGGCTGGGAAAGAAGGAGAATGAGTACGTGGACATCGAGACCTTTAAGTAAGTGAAGCTGTTTTTCATTCTGTGTGTTATTAAACATTCTGTCTTTAATAAAGAAATAAATACATTTATAAAAAAGCTGCTCCTGTATACATTTTCCCCACACATGAATGCTGCTGCTTCTTCTTTTCAAGGATTTTCACAGGAACGTGGAATGTGAACGGTCAGTCTCCTGACAGCAGCCTGGGGCCGTGGCTCTGCTGTGACACAGAACCTCCGGATCTTTATGCTCTGGGGTCAGTGAGATTTTTATTATACAGTGCTATTCTGACCTTGAAGTTAAACTCACTCTGTATTAAGGTGACCTTTTTTTCTGACTCTAGCTTTCAAGAATTGGACCTTAGCACTGAAGCGTTCTTCTACATGGACTCGTCCAAGGAGCAGCTGTGGGTGGAAGCTATTGAGAGGAGCTTGCACCCAAAAGCCAAGTACAAGAGGGTGAGTAATGAAGGAGAGATTGACAGAGCAGCTAAGCCTTGGGAGATGCCCTCTGTGGCTAAATGAAAGCATATACCTAAGACGAATACTACTAGACAATAGGGTCTTTTATCATATCGATGATTTTTCTTTTTTATCTTTGTGTCCACACGCAGCTTCGGATCATACGACTAGTTGGGATGATGCTTGTTGTCTTTGTCAAAAAGACTCTCAAGAACCACATAAAAGAAGTTGCTGCAGAACACGTGGGGACAGGAATCATGGGGAAAATGGTTTGTTCACTCCTAACCTTTGCTCCATATCTGACTATACATATACCAATAAACAACCTTGGAATTAAAGTGTGTTTTCTCTGTGTTCAAGTGCAGTAGCTAAGGAGAGCTAACAGCCTATAACTTCAACTGAAATATGTTTTTGACACGCACAGTTATTATAAGCTCCTTTTGTAATGTTTTTCAGTTTTTCTATACTGCACTGGGCCTCTAGTTGATTTATTTGGCTGAAACATGCTTCGTTATACTCTTCCCTTCATGTTTTTCCTCTAAATTAAATGAAGATCCGTTGAAATGTTAAGCTTGACAGCCTGTTGTCTTACATTTAAATGTTGTGACTTTACAGGGGAACAAAGGAGGTGTGGCAGTGAGGTTTGTTTTCCACAACACCAGCTTCTGCATCGTGAACTCCCATCTAGCAGCACACGTGGAAGACTTTGAGCGCCGCAACCAGGACTACAAAGACATATGTGCCCGCATGACCTTCCACTTACTGGACCACCCCCCACTAAGTATCGTCAAACATGAGTGAGTTCCTCAGTAACTCATTTCCAGAGTGAGAACATTTCTCTGAAGTTGTGTTTAACTCTAAACTCTAACTCACTTCTTGTGTTGTACTCTGTTATTTGATTTTACATGTGAGGGTTTCCAGCTTTCTGTAACACTACTAAATCCATTGTGTACTACAAAGCTTAAGCTCTGTTGTTTAGTCAGACTGAATTTGTTATTCATTCTCAAAAGCAGCTTTACAAACATGAGCTGCAGAAGACAGTTCTCTCTGTGTTGATCACAAAGTCATGTTCACTTCAGAGCTACTTCTTTTATTCTGTTGTTTTAAACTCTCTCTGTTTATTTTTCTGGTTTCAGTGTTGTAGTCTGGCTCGGGGATTTAAACTACCGTCTGTTCATGTACGATGCAGCCGAGGTCAAACAGCACATTGCTAAAAATGAGCTTAAAAAGCTGCAGGAGGTTGATCAGGTAAAAAACTGCTACCGTCATTCATAGTTTATTGATTTAATTGTTTCACATCAATGACCAGCAGTTAAAAGAAAAATGACCACCACTTCTTGTTGTTCATAGTTTAAAAAGTATTTCTTGAGTGACTAGTTGTGTAATTAATCATTTTGACACAAGAGAATTTAGCACTTGGATGGGACTCCCAGGCTCTAATTCCCTCTAAAGAATAAGCTTGTTTGTATTAGCAGACTGCAATTGTGTTTTCCTCGTGAGCTTTTCTGTGACATAACATATGAAATGTTTCCTGGTAATTAAAGATTAGGCATATTGCAACCTTACCATTGTCAGACAGGTTGTTTTCTGTCGGTGGTTTAGGATTCTGTTTTGTCTTTTTCAACAAGTCAGACGTTTCAATCTTTTGTCTTTGCAGCTGAATATTCAAAGGCAGACGAAGAGAGCCTTCACAGACTTCATGGAGGGAGAAATCAACTTTCTTCCCACATATAAATACGACCCCAAAACAGATCGATGGGACTCAAGGTACGACAATATACTTTGTTTTTTATGATCAAAATACACAAACTCACTCCTGGCTCTGCTTTTCTAATCCTATTGGCAACTTGTCTGCAGTTTCTGTTTTTCTGCTAAGGGATTCTGATTAAATTTGTGCTTGTAAGGAAGCTTTTTCCAGCCTAATCGTAACACAAACACAGAGTCAGCAGTACTGTACAGTATGAATGTCCGAGGTCTGACCTCTAACTTTTCCTCTGAAACTGTTTTCCCTGCAGTGGGAAGTGCCGTGTCCCGGCTTGGTGTGACAGAATCCTGTGGAGGGGCAACAATGTCAAGCAGCTCAAATACCGCAGTCACATGGAGCTGCAAACGAGCGACCACAAACCTGTCAGCTCCCTCTTCAGTGTCGGGGTATGAAGCTATGTGGTCTAAAAAGAAAACCTTAACACACTGATTTGTTAGAAAAACGATATGTCCCGCTCTAATTTACGACTTTGAAGTAATCTCTTTTTTTTTTAACTGTTTAATAAAACCATTGGGCCTTATGTGTTTGAAATAGGTTAAAGTGGTAAACGAGGAGCGTCACAAGAAGGTGTTTGAGGAGATCGTCCGTGCTATGGACAGAATGGAGAATGATTTTCTTCCATCTGTATCTCTGAGCAGAAGAGAGGTATACACAAACATACACATGACTCATTATGTTTCCTTCCCTGAATGGTATTATCTCATGCACTACTGTTGAACCAGTTACCTTTTACATAGAGCAGCCTGTTGTATTTTATTATACAATTGTTTTCGAGGTCCTGTTAATCTTTCATTCATGAGCCTTTCTTGTTTCATCCTATAGTTTACATTTGAGAGTGTAAAATTCCGGCAGCTTCAAAGGGAGCGCTTCATGATAACTAATGACGGGCAGGTCCCCTGTCACTTTGGCTTCATCCCCAAACTCAATGACTCGCAGTATTGCAAACCTTGGCTCCGGGCCGAGCCCAGCGATGGATTCTTGGAGCCAAGTAAGTCTGTTTTTTTTTTATATCTTAAACACTCCTTCTTTATTTGACCCCTAGCACACTAGAGTAAGAACTTTGATCCTTCTGCAGTCACTGCCCTCGGCTAACTGTAGCACTGACTAACTAGATCGCTCATGTTCTCCTTTCTGAATTGTGTGCCTTTGTTTCTGTCCTGTGTGTTTCTGATGAATATGTTTTAATTGTTACTGTAGAGACTGTGGAAACATTGTCCCGCTTTCTCCTTTTTATAATTGTCATTGGCTTGTAAACTGTATCCTCATAGGACTATTTGTGAATAAAATAAAAAGGGAGTTTTTACATGTAGTTATATTCTATTATTGTAATTACAAATATTGCAAAGCACTGGGCTATTAGTCCCTTCTTGAATTGTTGCAATATAACCATCAATGGTTCCACTTTCTTTCTATCCGGTTTGCTAATGAGTCGTTTCTGTTCGTGTCTCACTCACTCATGATTTCATTTTCTATGAGCGAGAAAATCAGTTCTCAAAAGCCAAAGATAGCAAACAAGGAAGCATAGATGTATAAATGTGTAAATGGACTGAATTTATAAAGCCCCTGTCTGGTCTTCTATGTTGCATTAGTTTTATAACATCACTCTTAGTTTGTGTGTAATCCTCTAACATTCTTCTTCCTCCTCCTCTTATCTTCCTGAGCAGACGAGACCCTGGAGATCTATCTTGATGTGTATGTCAGCAAAGACTCGGTCACACTGCTGAACTCAGGAGAGGACTCCATAGAGGACATCCTGGTGCTCCATCTGGACCGCGGCAAGGACTACTTCATTACCATCTCTGGAAACTACCTGCCCAGCTGCTTTGGCACATCACTGGAGACTCTGTGTCGCATGAAGAAGCCCATCAGAGAGATCCCCATCACCAAACTCATCGACCTGGTGAGGGAAGGCTAGTCCAGCAGCCATTATAAAAGAGAATGCTGATCTCAGCAATTAAAAATTAACAGGGGCATATTTTGTTTTATTAGTTTACCTTGTGATTTTTAAACTTAAACATTCATCAACACAGATCAGTTAGGCTCACATTTTTTCTCACTCTTAAACAATTCACTATCTGAAACCTGAGCGGGAACCCGTTAGGGCTTGCTCTCCCCCTCTGGGTAAACTCAGTCACTCAGGGAGGCTATATTTGGAGAGCTTAAAATGTCTCAACTTGTGTATTTCTGGCCAAGAGGGGCAGATAAAATGAGGAAGTGGCAAAAACATGGGAAGGGACCTCCCTAAAGAAGAGTCAGTGACTCAGGTTTAGCACCTCCTCTGGTCTTAACATGTTCATCTCTGTCCAATTCTATATTTCTATTTTTGCTTTGGAATAGAGTGCTACGGTCATTTACTGCTCCTTTATTTCTGTGTTAACTATTGCATTCATTTTCCTACTGACTTCGGTGATCTGTGATTCATGCAAGAACAATCCATAATCTATCTACTTTTCTTATTCTATGTTTCTTCATCCTTCTTTCGACTCTCTTCTCTGGTTTTCCCTACATCACCTCTTCTTGCCTTGATCATTCCTTTCCCACTCTTCAACACTGTGGTTATGGGCTGACTTCTTGCTCAGGGAGAGGACAACTACATGGAAAAGGTAAACACTGATACCGATCAGCTATTCAAACAGCGTTGTTATCACCTTAGTAACAAGACCTCTGCGATCTGCTTTATGACCCTTTTGCCCATGCCATAAAATGAAACTGGTTTAAGTATTATTGGAATCAGTCATATCAGGATATGTCAACAGAAGAGCCAATTTATACAACATCCTTTTAATGTGCAACCTCAACATTTAACATTAACAAACCAAAGTATTTATTCACACTTTGATGTCCAACATGTATAGAAAAATACTTGCTCAGTTTCTTTTTGAGAGCTGGGAGGCATTTAGTCTAGCTTCGCATGAAATGTGCAATCATAGGGAACTAATCAGTGTTCTCTCTGAAGCTTATAAGTATGATAACAAAACAAAAGCTGTAAGAAGGTGTTTGGCTTGAAACTGGCCGAGTGATCAAATTAAGAAAGTGTGTGTTAATTGCAGCCCGTTGCTTCGGCTCCAGTTCTTAGCTCAGCTAATCGCCTCATAGCTCTAGTTCCATGCACAGCAGCGTAACCAACTCTCTAATCTAACCCTTTTCAACTGCAATATTGCATCCTGACACTTACCAGCTGTCTACCCAGTCTAGGTTTCAAAAAGCTGACTAGGGTAACGATTTGCAATCTACATAGAACTCTTTACAGACATCCACAGTCGATCAGAGACTAGAACCTTCCAGCTAAGTTATAATCTGTGTGTGAGAACCAGTCACACGTTAAATCTTCCCTGGCCAATTGAGGACTGGGTGCTCCAGTTCAACACACCAAAAACATGATCACACTAAATCTCATTTCACAGTAGGTCACCCTCTCAGCACGGCTCCTTCATTAACATGATTAAAGCTAATGAGAAGAAGTTTAAGGAGCTGCTCGGCTAGGCTCAAACAGTCCTCTGAAGCCAAACGACGAGTCTAATCCTTCGTGTCATAAACTGTTACTGATCAGTGAAACTGAATATCTGCATGAGTGACTAAATATCCACTTAGACTTTCAATCTGGCCCTGTTACTTTACAAAGAAGCACATTATTATTTTGTTTTACATTAAAGCTCTCCTGTTCTTAAATCTTGTCCTTGAAGGATCAACACCAAGCTTTGTGTGTTAAAACATTTTACCACATTCTAAAAGTAGCTCCGCAGGTTCACGTTGTCTACAAATAAAGGCCCACTCCGGCTTTCCCAACATTTATGAGCAGCTTAACTATGTGTGGTTATTTTTGGAGGTTTTCTGAGTTTCACATCCATTTGCGGAGATAAAAGAATGTTCCATCCAGCCCTTAAATGGCTCTCTTTCAAGTCTTCAGACCTCAAGGATAATCCTGACCTCGCTTTTGCTCCTGTCCTCACTAATTGATCCTATGTGTCATATGCACTCACTATAGTAGTCTCTATTAATCATATTAATGGTAATGGTATGTCTGGACTCTGTACCTGCTGTGAATGAACACATTATTATTAGTAGAATTGAAAATTGTTCCAGGAAACAATCTATTGTCTCTGCTCTGATTTAACTGTCTTCTCTCTCATCAGGAAAGGTCAAAGGTGAGCTTCCTGATGGTGGATGGTGCAAGCACGGAGGACGTACCTCTAAAGATCCCCAAGGAAGTGTGGATTCTTGTCAACCACCTTTTCACCAAATCCTGTGATCAGGTGAGAAAACCACAGATGATAAAGTACTCAAAGTTACACCAGAGTGTAACAGCTTGTTGTTGAAAGGTGTGTATAAAGTTATAGAGACAGGCAGGTTCATGGGTCCCCCTGATGGGAAGATACTTTTCTTGCTGGTCTGAAGACAAAATCCATTTTTTATGTTATTTTTCTCAGTTTTTATATTTGTAAGGAATAGTTTATCTTAGTTAAATGTCTCCAATCTCGAATGATTTTTTCTAACCATAATGATACTAATAAGACTGTTGGGATCTGATTGATGCCTTCTGTATTTTTTTTGCTAATGTCTCCTAGGAGGACTTGTTCCAGACTCCAGGCCTACAGGAGGAGCTGCAGAGCATCATTGACTGTCTGGACACCAGCATCCCGGACACTATCGGTATCCTTGCTTATGATGCTCGGCCAAAAAAACAAAACAGCTCTCATCACACCAAGAGCCAGATAAGAGTCACTGAATAACTACAGAAAAACAAAAAAGACACACATTAGGACAGTGAATACATTGACAATGTTATGTTTTCCTAAATCTTCATAATCTTGAATATAGGGCCTTGTTGTCTGCTTGTTTACTCTCTGCCTGTCGCTTTTAATTGTCTCTCTACTTCTATTTGCTGTTGTAAAGCACTTTGTTACTTGTATAGAAAAGTGCTATACAAATAAAGTATTATGATTATTATTGATAGTTATCCAGTGAAGTCTGGTTTCTAAAACCGAATCCAGCTTGTGAACCATTACTGTAATTAGTTAGGAACACTCAACAGGCACACCCTGGACACCATACTTCCATTTTATTTTCCCTAACTGTTCATGCAGTCGGTTGTAACCACTCTGTAGCCGAGGCTCTGCTAATCTTCTTGGAGGCCTTGCCGGAGCCTGTCGTGTGTTATGAACTCTACCAACGGTGCCTAGACTGCTCTCATGACAGCCGCCTCTGCAAACAGGTACAGGGACTAAATGTTAAAGTTACAGAAAGACAGTTTGGCTTTGCATTACCGAAGGATATTCTTTGTAACACAGCGTAATGTGTGCAACTACTCTTTTTCCCTTGTTGACAACAGTTGATCTCCCAGCTGCCCCGGGCTCACCGCAATGTGTTTCGCTACTTAATGGCCTTTCTGAAGGAACTTCTCAAGCACTCGCACAACAACAACCTAACCGCCAGCCTCATAGGTATGACATGTAAACATCCTGTCTATATGCTTACTATGTTTTATAGCTCTTTAAAAAGCCTTTTTAAATACTTTATTACCCTATCAGACAAGATCGCACTATTACCGTGTGTGGATAGATCTTTTTTTATGTGTTGCAACAATTTTTCCTGTTACAGCAACATAAGCTACTCTGCCAATACTTCTATAAAAAGAGGATGTAAAATATCTGACGTTTTTTTCTAGAACTAGAGACTACGTATGCACTGAGAATAAACAGCGTAATGCTCCACAGAAATGACTTCAGTGATTTCATCTAAAGTTACACAAACTGTGAACTGAAATATTTTATGCCAGTCAGGGATATTAACACATTATTCTAACAGTCATGCTAAATATGTTCACAAATCAAAAAAGCTGGATACATTGAAAAAAATGTTTTAGTAACAAGAGGATTTTTTACAAGACATAACACTTTTTCTTGATAGAGGCTATATTATTTGTTTTCTTAACTCTTTTGTCCTGCTCTTGTATTTAAGCGACCCTCTTTGCCAGTCTCCTAATCCGACCGCCTCCCAACCTGGTGGCCAGACAGACGCCACACGACCGGCAGAAAGCCATCGACTTCATCCTGGGTTTCCTCATGGCGGGAGATGAGGAGTAACATGGCGAGGAGTTAACGGTCAGGTTTTAGTTGATTCCTAGCCTGACTTGCTGATGGGAAGAAGAAAAAAAAAACCTGACCTGGACCTGTAGGACACTGTGTTACATGATCCTCTTGGTATTCTCTCATTGGTTGGACACCAGTGCAGCTTCATTTGCACCCTACCTTTCACAAACTCACAAGTGGCATACCTTCAGTTGATTTACAGTTTGTCTGCTAAAAGGATTTAGAAAGCACTTGGGAAAGGTTTGAACTGACGAGTCCGAACCTTCTGATGACCTGAAGGCCTCCAGACCTCCGCTGACCCTCCATACTGTAGGTGTTCATGCCAAAAATACATCCTGAACAGTGAGTGATGTGAACACTATGTTTCCGTAGATAATAAGCAAAAGACTTGATTACACTAAAGAAAAGAACGGTTTTAAGATGTAGACTGAATACTAGTATGCTAGTTCAAGCATTAAATAGTTAAAAATGGGATAATCAAGGAAATCTATATACTAAGAATGTTTAAGCTTAAGATAAAGTATGACAATCCTCTATTGTGCAGCATTGTAACGGAGGGGTCTGATTTTAAGATATCTGTATTCTTTGTTACCATTTCCTTTATATTTTAACTGTTATTTATGTTTTTCAATTTTTCGAAAAATGTTTTACTTCAGTCAGCTTTATTTTCACTTCTGTATCTGTTTTGAAATTTTCACCTGAAATATTGATCACGTTTTTTTTTAAAAATCACCCTGTCATAGAGAAGTCTTCTGTCGTGAACTCTTACTGTGTTTTTGTGTAACTTTTGTGTAACTTCCACCGAGAGCCTTATATCTTGTTTTGCAAGTTTCCTCTTGAGTTACAAAACGTGTCTGTTAACACACTAACTTCCTGCTCCACCAGAGTCGCCCTCTGTGGTATCTTGATGTCTTAAGTGGTGTACAAAGTGATAGTTTCCCTGTTTCATGGATATTTGACTGTCGGTATGGTGGTGAAAATCTGTGATGGTGTCTGCTGTTTGTCATGAAGGTGGTATTGTGATGTCTGTGTTTGTTTACGTGTATTCTTTTTTTTTTTCTTCATGCTCCTTTTTCCATAGTTTTAAGCCTTTGTGCTGCTGTGACACAGCCGCTGTGTTCCTCATTTTAAATGCAGATGAGTAGCACTCTTTTTTTTTTTTTTTTTTTTTTTTTAAGCAATGCAGCATTTTTTGGATGCTGGTTTAGCAAGATTTAATGGCTCATTACTCTGCAGGATGCAGCCCATCTTTGTGCACCTTTTCTCATTAGTGCCACAGAGGATTTGTCTCTGAAGCCACTGTTGCATAAGGTGATTATTTAAATAAGCAACTTCCACATATATATTGAACACTAAAACTCTTCTTCTTTTATTTTTACCCAAGAGGTGTCAGTATTGGCTTTCTGTGTGGATACACATATTCACATGTATCACATATATTCCCTCAGTTTCTCCTGTAATGAAGTGATGTAAAGAACTTTGGAAAATCTGTGTCACAACACTGACAATCATGGCACTTAAAGAAGTTACTGCCGGGGTGAAGTTGCTCTTTTCCTGTAAAGTAGAAATAGTAAGTAGTTATTCAGAGTATGGGGAGCAATTTTACAATAGCCATTTTTTTTGTCTTAGTGTTTGGATGAAACGCTGTCAACATGTCAAACACAACATAATCAATAATCTCTGACTTTATTCTAGTCTTATGCTACTGTACCAGCTGATGTTTTGTACTTGTGTTTTCAGTTTTGTCACCAATCTGTTCATTAAGTTACGGTACATTTAAAGGTGCGCAAAGAAACACTTGCACCTATTTACATCTTTCAGATTTTTTTCTGGTGCTTTTAATTTATTCAACAGAAATAAAACTGTGTATAAAAACCTGCTTTGTTTTACCACTCGATACAAACCTCCCTTGAAAAATGTGCAAGTCAATGTTGTCAGCCTCTTATTTCCAACAATAACAAGAATGATGCACTGGTTTACTTGAGCACTCTTCGAGTACACATGAAATCATTACATGCTGAAGTTCACACTATAATTAGTCTACTCCATGATCTGTGAGAGGTCTTTCACCTGAGTGCTACATTCTGATTCCCTGTGAATATAAAACCCCTCCTTGGACCTGCTGCCACCATTTGCCTGTTGTGCAGTGTGAACCCCTCCGAAGCCATGGCCATGCTCAGAGTGTCTTCTTACCGCAGACTGTTTGAGGAGGAGAACTGGAGTCGGAATGGAAGATTGGGTTGTGCAGGGCAGTACCGGGCCTCCGTCAGGTTAGTGGGGGTCTCTGGGGAGAGTTTGGGCTGCACTTAACCGATTTTAGGATATTGATGCTCGGATTATGTTTCTTACAATTTGATAAGAGTGCAATTAGAAATGGAAACACATTTCTGGAGGATGAGTTTCTGGGATGGGGAGCAGATCTTCCTGAGTAGTTATATATTTAATAATCATGGAAAAAAGCAATTGTTTTCTGTGTTCATGTATGTGAAAAGTACAGCTTTAGTGCACTGTAAAATAATTACTCTTTAATATAGTGGGAGTTGAACCTTATTGTCTTTCTGTTCTCTACACATGGAAAGTGATGCTCTGTACTGTATGAGCTTTTGGACACACCGTCCCTGGAGGTGAATTACATTATCTCTTGAATCTTTAGATAAAAGTCAGGTCTCTGGTGCGTTCTCTTTTCAGGACTGCGGCTGTTGACAAGTGTGATTGTGACAAACTAGATTTTGTTGCTGCAAAGGCGCTGAACAAGGACGGCCTGAACCGGTTCATCCAGGATCGCATCATCATCGCTGCCCTCAATGACCGCCTGGTCAGGCTTATTGAGCTGGTGAGGATAATCTGCTCCATATTACTCAGGAGAACTTTATTTTCCCTTTATTGGGTCATGACATTGTTCCTGGTGGATCTGGATATACGCAATATCTACCTGTCTGATTTTACATGTTCTAAATGTCTTTTAGGCTCATTGTTTTGAGGAGGAGAATGAGTCTCTTGAATGTCAGATTGTTGATCTAGAGGAGAAGCTAAACAGACGACCGGCCTCCTCCAGCATCACTTCTACGAGGTTTGAGCCTGACTACAGCCTGGATGCGGTGGTGGAGAGATTGCGCAGAGAGAGGGTAGGGTGTCACTGCTGCTGGGTGTGTCTGCTGCATGTTTGGCCATGTGTGTCACCTTCTTATATTTGGTTTTCTCATGGACGGTCCATTGCACATCCCATCAATTTTACTTCAGTTTGCACAGTGACAGGCAGGCCTGATATATAACCTTGTCCAGATTCATCACTGTCTTTCACCACTGCAGGATGAGATTCTGTGTGAGACGGAGGAGCTACAGAAAGAGCTTGAACATTTGATGAAAGAGTACGAGAAGGCAGCACAGCAGAGAATCCTCCTTCAGCAGGGACGACAAGGTGTTGCTGAGGTAATGGCTGAAAACATGGAAAGCATCCAATTAGTTACAGGAGGTCAGTGCAGAGGCCAGGATTAATACACACTTAGCATAACACTTCATGATAAAATAAATGAATGAAGCAAACTAAATCAAAGAACTGTATCTGTTAGGACCTTCAATCTTAGTGAAGCATTAAATTGCAGAACTTGAGTGAGATGTCACCTTTGTTATTTTTTCATCTTATACCATCATATAGTCTTATTTGCAATGCTGAATGCCAAATGGGCCTTTAAAGTATATACAACTCTACAACAAATAAACAAGAGACTGTAAAATACTCAACAATAAATCTCCTTTATAAATCAAATGGGCAACACAGATTCAAACCCAGCAAACAATATTAACTTCCTACAAAACATTTATCTTTAATCTATGACAAGACAAACAGCATATTTGATGGCCAAAGTGAAACTAAAGATGAATGTGTATGCGCTATTCTCTTCACACTTTATGTAAACATTGCGCTAGGGGGGGTCTCCTCTCTCCGTGACATGTCATTTTGACTGATGACTTTCAATTATTGAACCTATAGTGTGGCCAAACCAGAGGATTTCTTTTCACAACATAAAACATAGTTGCATATAATACTTCATATGGACACATTCAGAAAGGTTAGATGTACTTTATTTTAATTTTTTCTCAAAAAGCCATGAAGATAGGAGAGAATACTTAATCAAAATAGAAGAAGTAGCAGCAGCAAGGATAGATTCTTTTTTTTTTTGGTTACTTGTTAGGGTAAGATTTTGAAAACCCTTCATCCTTCATTTCCCAAAATGCAACCAGACACACTTTTTAGTAGACCCTGCATACCTTGTTCTGTGTTGTTTCTTTTACTATTTGTGACTTTTATTATTATTATTTTAAAGCATATTCTAATGCTTTTTTAAAACATGATCAGACTCCATTGTTTAGTTGTGATAATTTACCTTCAGCACTAGATGGCAGTGTTGTCAAACCCTTCCCTGCTCCTCCCTCCTGAAACTGGCCACAGCTGCTCCTCTGGAGCTCCATCACCCAATGGGTGTTGATCACCAGCAGTCACACAGTCTGGGCTGTTTGCCTGCTGCAACCTGAGCCCACAAACTTTTTCTTTACCCCCAAAACTCCTCCTCCTCCTCCTCCTCCTCCTCCTACTACTCCATCACACATGCCAGAGCCCAAACTCCAACCAGCCAGATGCGCAGGAGGCTTCAATTTCTCCCTTACAGATGTAACACAGTCTGTAATATGGTTCTGTAATGCTGGCTCAGTCCTCTGGTTCTGAATTGGAAGCAGCTGCAGGGTGACAAGACTTGGTGGGAAATCTGCAGGGAGGTAGAGGAAGAGCCAGGATGCAGAGGAGAGGAGCGACTACTAAACAGCTCAAGCCAAAACTAGCTGCAGTTTTCAACATAATGGCATACTGACAGTGATGAAACAAGGCATGTTTGGGTGTTTTTAGAGTAAACTGCTGGCTTTTGTGTGGCTTTTGGCTTTGCTCAATTTTCAGAACACCACAAATTCCCTTTCCCTTGTTACCATAATTTTTTATTTTACACTGGTCTGGTGTCTTTTGATGCGGCCATGTTTTGCATCACTAGACCTTTCTGTTCCTGTAAAACAGGCAAACAACTAAAACGAGTTTGACAATATTAACCTGAAATACAAATAGAAGGAAGTCGATTCCATTTATTAGAAAGCGGGGATGTTATTTACTTCTTGGCACCAATGAGGATTCAGCAACAATTAATTTAGAATGACACTCTGTTTTTATTGCCACTGATTAATCAAGCCACACCCACCAACTCTTCAGTGACGACAACTGGTATGGAATTTTAAGATCCCCCTGAGATGAAATGTCACGTTCTGCAGTGGAAAACAAAGTTCAGAAAAGTCATTTGAACCCAAAACCTGCCATGCAGTTGAAACACGGCTGTAGTGTTGTTGTGTTCACTATTTATCTTCAGCTGCCCCAAACTAGCAAAAAAAAACTATTTCAGAGGTTTATGGCTGTTTCAATACCTCTTTATTATAAATTGATCATATCTCATTGTGTAATTTGATGGTTCTATTATTGTTTCCCCCTTAACGCATTTCTTTAGTGGCATTGTTTCTGTTCAGCCCAATATTTAGCAGCTATAGAAACAGATATTTCCCCCGGTCAGTGGAAGCTGTGTTGTGTTTACAGCTGTTGCCCTTAAGTGACCAAAATTCAAATAATAATAATAATAAAGCTTAAGTGTTTAAAAAGGAGATTAAAAATGAGTTTATATCTATCTGCTTGCTGATATGTAAGTGCAGCAACAGTAGGACCAGACTACTTTTGCTGCCTGCTTTCCTTCAAAAAAAGCTCTACAGCTGCCCTCCCAGTAAGGATCCACAACTTCACCACCAAACCAACTCTGCATGTCTCCAAATGTAAAAGCAGGCACCCACAGTAATTGCATCCAGCACCAATTAATCTGGTTCTTCATAAAGAGAAGATAAGATGAGACCCCCTGCCGCCAAATGGATTGGTGGACGGGGCTTTTGTGTCTAGTTAGCCTCGTTCTGATCTTCCTCCACCTCCCCCTCTCCTCTGCATTGCGGTGTCTTTTTGCTGTTCAGTAAAACAGGTGGATGTGCTGGTGCTGATGCTTTTTGTTTTTTTTAATTGTTGTTCAGGGCGGAAACAAATACTTTTTCTACTTTTCCTTCACCTGCTGTGTGATTTAATTCCCAGACTGCAGTGTTCTCCTCAGAAATTAAAAGCAACGTTCTTTCCTTTCAGCCTTTTCCTCTATTAACTTTGTTTTCTCTGCAGAAAGTGGACACTGTGACAGCGGAGTGTTTGGCACTGAGGGAGCAAGTGGCTATCTATGAGGAGCAGCTGGCTAACATGGAGGCCCAGCATAGCACGGTGAGAGAGAGAGAGAGAGAGAGAGAGAGAGAGAGAGATGTATAGCTGCAGTGTGATGAAACAGGACGAATTTATAGCCCTGAAAATGGCTCAAAATGTAGCACTTAGGTCAGACAGGAGTGTTGGAGAGATGCCCAGACCTGGGGTGACAAACACAGCTGTGATGACCCCAGTCACCTTGCTGAAGAGCCAAAAACAGCCATTTCAACAGAAACATATGCTGAGCGGATTAAAGCCAAAGATATGCAATCTAATGAAAAGTGTAACAAGTGAATTCCTTATTCCAGAATCTAGAGCACAACAATATGCCTATTATCTGCTTCCTATCTGAGAGGAATAAAACATTCTTATAACATTCTGACATTTGTCCTTTGAATATAACGCTAGAGCTATCAGCCAATTATATTAGCACAATTATAACAAACAGCTAGCTTGGTCCTATCCAAGTGTAAAAAACCTACTTCCTTCTAACACACTTGAATCTAACGAAACAACATATTATAGCTTGGATATTGAATCTGGTAAGAAACTATGTTTAGAGCTACTGGTTACTACTGGCTATTGGTTAAATTGTCAAGGACTTAATCCCCCATTTAATCAAAATATATCGTTCTTACAGGTTGTTTTGTGCTCAGAGTAAACAAATGAGATATAATACGTTGACATAGCCAGGGTAGGACAGCTCTTCCATCTTTCAAGTCTTTCTGCAAAGCTGAACTATGTCTGTTGTCTGTAGCCTTACTGTGTGTTTAGAGTGGTACCTGTAGAGATGTTGCAGAAGCAGACATAACAGGACAATGGATGGTTATAAATGAACACAAAAGTACATGGAAGTACAATTGTAAAAAAAAAAAGAAAGAAATCTGCTATATACACAAATACAGACTCACACTGACAACGATGGTGTGTCTACTGTTAACTGGATCACGGCAAATGTTTCTATAGTCATTGGCTTATTGAGGAAAAATCACCATAAAGGGTCCAGTGGCCTAATTTGTGCAAATGATCTCTTATGACTTGAATACATCTTCTCCTGTAACTCTAAGCCAGCAAATGATCATATTTCTCTAAATTTCTCAAAGGGAATGCTTTCAAATAGAGTCAACTTCACCTACAGTGAGCACATCATTGCCTCTTTCAAATATCGACACGGCGTGCTCACTCCACCTATACGATTTTCTCCACATCACCACAGATGACAGACGCTCCCCAGTATCAGAGCTGGAGGCTGCAGGCAGCTGAAGCAGGACCAGCTCCATCATTTTGTGTTTTTCTCTGCAGAGCCGTGCTGCCCTGCATATAACACACTCCCTCTGGGACACGCTCCATAACTCACAGTCCGGGAAATGCGGCTGAATACCAAATGAAAACAGAAGTTCCCTTTGTTTTATGAACTGTTATCATTATCAGCGCTTCCAGATAGCTAGCATTCCCCTGACAAATCGGCAGCCATGTCATTATTTAGGTGGCGAGAACAGGAGACAAAAATGTTAGACTGACAATGCAGCTCTGTAACAGTTAACTTTCTCCTTTTTTTTTTAACTAAAGGGGCAACATACTGAAATGTGAAAGCATACATATCAAAACAAAAACGTTTTTGTAAGAGGATGCTGTATATTAGAGCACATTTGAGATACTTAAGTTTTTTAATTTTCTGCCACCTTTATGATTCTACTGCACTGCAACACAGAGGAAAATGTTCAACTTTTTACTTAATTTCATTCCTTTTATTTCATTTATTTGACAGCTTTACCAACAAGTTACGCTGCAGATTTGCAAATCACATAAAAAACAAAGGATTGGCTAAAAAATGTGACACACTGCAAAATAAAAACACTCAACAATGTATAAAAAAGGTCAAATTAGCTTCATCTGATCAAAGTACAAAGCTCACACATTATTTATAAGTAATTATAATCTTATATTATACTAAAAAATAACAAGTGCTTACACTTCCAACACTTGAGCACACAGTGATTATTACTTACACACCTTAATGTAAGTAACATATTCAGAAGCCTTACTTAAGTTAAGTATACATATTAAAATCAATTACATTAATGCTAAATTATAAACGTAAAGGACAATTACAAGTAAAAAAAAAACGTCTTTGCATATATGTTTATCATATCAGAATTAAACGTATTCACCACAAATAAAGGTGTATGATTAGTATGTATTATCAATGTGCTACAAGCAGAAGTTTATTGTTGTAATTGGTTTAATTTGTACGTCTGTATTTTCTGTAATTGGATGTTGAATCTGGTTGGGAAGAAGCCTTAGGTAGCATGAAATGCAAATATGAGGCTAACCTTGAATAACGTAGTCAGTTGTATTTCACCTCTGCGTAAACTATGTGAATAAACTTCACCGCTGTGCATCTGTGTGTGTGTATGAGCAGGCAGTGCAGAGTCTGCTGCATCCAGCTGAACAGACGACAGGAGCCGTGGCGGCTATTAAATTTGGCAGCCCTGACATCGCTCCGGCCTTGGATGTAAAGGCGTACTACTGCCAGCTGGCTGAGAGCCTCCAGGTACAACACGCTGCAGCACAAAACACATAAACATGTCAAGAAGTGGAAGCCTTTTTGTGCCACATGCTTTACAGTAGCATACCTGCGTACATGCTTAGAATCACAATACTTTGTCTGGCTCCTGATTGAGCCGTACGCCTACACTACACTAATGCATATGCAGACCTTTTGTAATTCAATCAAGTACAGGACTTAGGTACAATTTAAAGGTTGGTGTTCTTTCTGTTGTATGCGACTCAGTCCTCCTACACCACTGTATTTCAGAGGGAAACATTATATCTTTTAAACTACAGCTATATCGAATGGTTACTTGATTAAGATTTTTGATGACAATGACAGAACATTTATCTCTAAGATGAAATGAGACTTTTCAACCTTTTTTAGTTGTTACTCAAATGACAAGAGCAGTCCAGTGGTAGCTATTTCTCATGCTTTATTTATGTATATGTATTTATGTTTTATCTCATTTAATGATAACTTACACTTTGGCATAAGTAACTGTTTAATTGTTCCAATACCCCCCCTCCCCCCAAAGAAGACTAAAAACTTTTTTTCTCCTTTACTTCCCATCAATCATCTTGTGACCCCTTAGATTTATCTTGTGACCCTTTCGAGTGTGCCTGACCCTTAGGTTGAGAACTACTGGACTGAGCTACCAGAGTGATAACACTGGCTAAACCTCAAGCAGCAAAAGCACTAAAATGCCACTTACACATTGATGACACATTGCAGCAGTATTGCCAAATATTATATTAAATCAGTGAAAGGGGCCATTGTTCTGCAGAATGACTTCTTTTTACATTTTATATTTTCATTCTTCAGTAGGATTTAGAATGTATGTTTTTTCTATTTTAAATAGTATTATTGATATTTTAATTAAAAAAAGAGAATGTTTTAGTTCATACTTTGGAGCACCCAGCTGCCATTCTCATCCTTTTTCTGACCACTTGACCTCTGCTGTTTTCATCACATCATCGTCTCACTCCCTCTGAAACCGCTTGGTCAGGTCCAGATGTAAATCTCGACTTTCACAAATCACACAACGATACTCCCTGTTGTTTTCTTTCCCTCTTAACACAACATCGGGGAACAACTTGAGAATCAGGAGAGCAGTTCTACACCCCGACAGAATGCCTTTGTCTACCTGTGTGTGTGTGTGTGTGTGTGTGTGTGTGTGTGTGTGTTTAGTGCAAGCAAAGAGGTTCTGCATTGGGGTCAGACTTGAGCTCCGGTGGGTCTGACCCCCTCTGGGGCGAGGATGTCTGCCTGGTTCAGAGGTCAGGGCTGTAATCAGACTGCTGGCCGCCTTCCCAGGCTCCTCAGCGGCATTGGAGTGGACGTTGTTGTGTGTTTAAGTGTATGTCCTTCATTTTGAGGCTTAGCTGAAGGGTATCTGGCATATTTAGATATCAATTGTATGTTTGTCATGATGCAAAGGTGTGTTTTTCGTTCTCTTAATTCCTGTGAATTCCCCTCGTCTCCCTCCGGCTCAGTCTCTTCACTCGACAGCTGGACACTTTCTTGTCTGTGCCTGGCCCGCTCAACTACGACACACAACTGTCTCGATGCTCAAATGATTGCTATTGGGTTTGAACAGTAATGGTGATTGCTGGCTGACTCCCACACACCTGTGCACCCTCATGTTGCTAGCTTCAGCTTCGTTTGTTCCGTCTAATCAGAATGGTGCTGGACACAAGGAGAGCTTTAACCCTGAGCCTGCATGAGAGGCTCTGATTGCTCTCTGCTGTCAAAGTGCACTCATCTGTCCTGAAGAAAGCGCTGTCCTTCACGGCCCATTTGACTCAAACTCAAAGGTCAGATTTTATTTGTGACTTAAAATCTTTCACTACTGCACTAACTTGTCGTCTTCTGTCCGCGCAGTTTGAGAGTTCAGCCTCTTCTGCTGTCGTCCCGAGCGGTGAAGGAAAACAAATGGAAGTGGGAGGTGCTGCAGGGTCAACAGTCAAAAACCTGCCAAAGATAACGGACATCAGTGAGATGAAGGCGCTGGTGAGTGGACTCCCTCTTTTTTCTCTTATGTATTTGAAGAGTCAGTTCACCTAAATTACATCAAAGGAGAGAAGACAAAAAGAAATCATACAAAAGAAACCATTAAAACGTCTTTAAATGAGCCCTGCTTTGTTTCAGTTTCAAAGAGCGACTTTGACATTTTGGCGTACTATTATTCTTTTCCTCTCAGAGTTAGAGGAGAGGATACAACTTTGAAGTGTGAATGCTATATTTGAAGATACAGCAAGCAGAAGGTTAGTTTAGCACCAAGGCAGGAAACAAAAGGGAACCACTAGCTTGGCTTTCCCCAAAGGTAGCAAAATCACATGACCTGCATATCTTAAATTAGATTAATCACATTTCATATGAGGGGATGGACAAAATATCAGTAAGGGCAATATTTCATCTTCCTGACTCATGTGATACACTTATTGAATCGCTGGGGCCAAATATCAATGTTTTCATCTTAAAATAATACAGACGTTAACAGATTCCCCCACCGTGTCACCACTTAATGACTCCTCATGACGCCATCAACCAAAGAAGGACTTGACAGTGGATTAAGAGGTGAAGCTGACGCTTAATCTCAGTTAATAAATGCATTAATGCTGTACTTTACCTTTTTAGGGCCTTTTTATGTTCTTCAGGTAATCATTTATTGTGATTTTCATTGAATAGTTGTCTTGCAATATATCAACTACAGAATCACTCTATTGGGATATTATAGTTTTTGCTGGCCTCATATCGTATTGTATGGTTTCGTATCGTATCATGACGTGTCTTATTGTGTCCTTTTTTTCCCCAAAAGTTTAAAAGTGAGATATTTGGGTTTTAATAGGGATTATGTCCCAGACTACTTTGATGCGGTAGTTTAGTGTTCTTCATGAATTTCCCCTATTTGCTGTCTAAATGCTAAACTAGGTTATCCAGTGGCTAGTGGTGGTTTCATATTTCCTGGTCAGACTTGTTGATACCAAGGTGCAAATAAAGACATTCTGCAAAGTAGCATACTTCCAAATGTTAGATTAATGTTTAATGAAATATTCTCTTTGATCAATGTTGACTGTGTTCTCAAAATTAAACACAGCTTTAGGGATATGACTTTATAAAAGAAATGAAGTGGTGGAATTATTGAAACAGATATTTTTAATACTTGAGGGACACAAAAGAAGACTTCTGCCTCTACATCTGTTCTGAATATAAATCTCAGAAACTGATACCTATGTAACCAAACCATGGTTAGTTAATGCTTCTTGTAAAAGAGGGGTATTTTTCTAAAGTGAGAGGACTCTTAGACTTACACACCATTTCGATCCCACTGATTCACATCTCCCACCTCTTTATACTGACAAAGTAAAAAGGGGTCTTACAAACCCACAACTCGCTCTGCGTCGGCCATCAGCTCTTAAATCAGAAATAATGGTGAAAATGAATGGTTTCCCACAGCAGGCGAGGGGAGTGCAGAGCAGCTGAGTGACAGCAGAGCAACAGTGTGGGAGATCCTGCTGACCAGAGTGTTTACTCTGCGGACACTTTCAGCAGGAGATGTGAAGAGCTCGGCTTCAGCTCAGACAGGATTTATTGCCCTCCGCGTCCTCACTTATTAAGTAAAGTCTTTTAGAGCGCCTGCAGTGTCATAAACGTCTTAAAACTTCACACACACACACACACACACACACACACACACACTGAACATTTCCCCTGCAACTGGAAGAGAGGAAATAAACCTTAGTCTGATGTTTCTAATCTCAGCCTACAGAAAAATGCAAATACAGTTAAAGGGATTTTGAATGAAATGCACATTAAAAGTTGGGCATAAATAAAGGAAGAGATCAGGAAATAATGACTCAGGTAAAACCACCAGGTGACTCCAGGAAACAGAAACCGACCTCCTCTTGATTCACATTACTCTTTAACATCCATCAGTGGTGAAAGCAAGGCTAACCGCCACATCTGTCACAAACACGGTGGTTTGGTTCTCATTACCGCAGCTGCAGCTCTACCTCCAGCTCTTTAAATAAACACTGAGCCTCTGTAACCACAGCCGAATTCTCCCAACATCATCTACTTCTCTCTAACATGCAGCACACAGTCCTCTGCTCAGTCCAGCCTGACGGATCGGACAGCTCGGCTTGATCTGCTCTGTTTCCTCTCTCTGCCTGTGATGGACGCCTCGGGTCTGGTTTCTCACTGAGACACAACATGGCCAAACAAACAGATTGCGGTGAAATCAGCCCTGACGCAGAAATGTATATAAGAGAGCAGGCACTGATGTGGTTGTAGGACGCTTCTGTACTTATAAACGCACAGCGAGACATTACTCATCACGCCAGGGAGAAAAGAAAACGAGGAGTGTGTGAGTAAGTGACTCGACCAGGTTGTGGAGTAATCATCAGACTGTGAGTTGTAACCAGGTCTTCCTAAGTCACATTATCTCACTGAAAGACGGACACGGCTGCCTGGATCCCCATCTGGTTGTGACAGCTAATTGTTGAACTTCTGTGATTACTCTAAGGAAGACACCACAACCCTGATAGTTTAGATACCTGTGTCATGCTGATTAATGTTCTTGAATTTGAATGCATTTATTTGATAAGGACTGTTGAATTTAATGTAGTCCAAATACAGAGCAGGAAAGAGTCTGTAGTCCTCCACCTTTTGTCCCTAGTTGGCTTTTACATGTCAATCTAATTGAAATATGCAGCCCTAGGTATATATGTCTTGTAAAACTACAATACCTTTAGGCTAGCTCTTGTAAATGTCTCAATATAGGATTGATCTGATTTCAGTTGGTAATGCATTTAGGGGTTGGAATCAGAAGGGTACTCATAATACAATACAGGATATGTGGACCAGGGTAACAATAATAATGTGATGCAGTAAATCTGCGATAATAGATTTATGCTAGACAATCCTATAATGATGCATCACAATATCTGAAAATGGCCCTAAATAATGAAAAGCGTAAATGAACATGTTATTCACTTCAGTTTAGATTCAGCTTCACCTCTTATCGTGCTTCATCCTTTTGTCGCCCCTTTCTAACATTATTCCACTGTCTTCTTCTTCTGCTTTTATCCTGCTGTCCACTTCTCTTTGGCCAATTAGCTTCTGTTCACATACCCTTTAAGAATGTCTCCATAAGGAGTCCGACATTTCAAAGTGGTGCACCGAGTGACTGAGTAAAAAGGCTGTAATAAACCCAGGACATAGACGTCTCAAGTGCCAGATGGACAGAGTTACCTCCTAGCATATATTTGAACACCTTGTATTTCTCAGCAGTGAGTAAATCAGAAAGAGAACTAAAATAAGACACGATGGAGGATTTTGTGGTGTCAGGGGGGAAGAAACAACTCAAATTAATGCTAATGCTGCAGCTTTGGCTTGACATGTGGGTACAATAGGCTTTATAGTTTACAGCAAGTTTACAGCATAAAGTTAGCTCGCACCCTAAAAAAAAGTGAACATGCGCGTTAGATGTTGCTGATCGGGAACCTAAACTGATCATGAATGAAACATCACAACATGGTCCAACTGCACATTATTGCTCACAAGATAATGAAGTAGAAATCTTTTCTATTATATCTTGAACAATAACCATTAATCATTCGTGTATGTTTGACAATTCCTGCAGATATCTGCGCTGCAAAAGGAGCTCGCTGGGCTTGAGAAGTGTAACGAGGAGCTGGAGGACGAGGTTGAGATGAAGAGAGCTGCGTACATGGACCAGATCGCTGAGCTGGAGGTCTGAGTGGACTGATTAATGTAAAAGACCAGTGGTTTGGACTAATTCTGTCATTTAATCTCACGCTCTAATCCCACCACCCTGTGTGTGTGTGTGTGTGTGTGTGTGTGTGTGTGTGTGTGTGTGTGTGTGTGTGTGTGTGTGTGTGTGTGTGTGTGTGTGTGTGTGTGTGTGTGTGTGTGTGTGTGTGTGTGTGTGTGTGTGTGTGTGTGTGTGTGTGTGTGTGTGTGTGTGTGTGTGTGTGTGTGTGTGTGTGTGTGTGTGTGTAATTCAGAGTACTATTGATGAAATGCAAAACCAGGAGGCCGACTTCCAAGTGCAAATGAGGGAGCAGTGTGAAGACTACAAGGAGCTGCTGAGTGAGAAGATGGCCAGAGACATGGAAATCACCGCCTACAGGTCAGTGGGTTTGGTTTAAAAAAATGTGGTAACATGGTGTTTTCTTCAGTTTGTGTAAAACTTGCTCCCCCCGTCTTTCCCCCGCTGGTCTGCGTTCACATAGGTAACATCGTTCTGTGCCCGTGTTCACTTCCGTATGTACACAGTCCGCTGCTTATTGTTCAAATACTTCAAGGTCCCTATAGTCCCATCAATAATGCACGAAAGAGTCTCAGTCAAATATGACTGTTGGTTGCTCACACTCATCCTCCTGAACATTTATGTTCTTACAGAAATCACACTTAGTTTAAATGTTTGAAAATACATTTTAATTTTTATTACTGTTTATTAGTAAATCGCTCCAAGGCATTGTGGGACATGCTGGACTAGCTCTCATTATAAAACACTATGCAGCTTCATCCCAAGAATCACATACTATGAAGCTCTGTGTGTAATATACTTCATATGAGTTTGACTACAATCTGAAGAACAGCTGTATACGAAAGTGTGTCTTTCTACTCATTTGTTTGAGTTGTGAGGGTATAACTGACATCTCCTCCTGGGATTACTTTTTTGTTCTATAATTACATTTGAACTTAATGATGTAATGTGCTGTAACAGACCATACTGTACTGGTGCTGACCCGTTTTGTAATGAAGAGCTGCCATAAATACATCCTTCACATCGGTCATTCATACATTCACAACTCGCACTCCTCTTTTAAATGAAGCTGCAGGATATTATTCTGAAATTGGAAGCTCACATTTTATGTCACGTAAGGCACGCTGCAATTATTCCAGAGAAGATAAGGCATCTTTTTTAGACAGCGTGGTCTGGCTGTTGGGGAGATTGTCAGTCAATAAGACAGCCTGAGCCCACACTCTGGGGCAGGTGATGGAGAGCCACGTCTGCTGGAGAACATGCAGGTTTTAATTCCAACAAAAACACAGCGCCAGGTGGTCTCACTGATTAGTTTGTCTTTTTCTGTTTAAGGTGTTCAAGTTCACAGCTCTCGTTTTTGATTGCAGTAAAAATCAGCAGCTTTCCTTTGAATGTTGTGGAGATTTTCATCAATGCAGCAAATATATGTATAAACAGACGTCCCTTGTGGTGCTAACAAAATGTCACACATTTAAACCTGTTGAGGTTTAAATCTGATCTGTAAATGGACAAACAATGTAAGGCTTGAATATGATTTCATGAGAGTTTACATAGATTAATATGATGCTGTGTTTAAGTCTGGCATTCTTTTTTTATTTTTTATTGGTGATGAGGTGAACAAAATGAAACAAGAATATATAGACATGACATAGACATGACAACTAAAGCGAGAACAAATAAACAAAGACAAAAATAAAAAATAAAGCAGCGTAATGCATTAAAGTGCAGAACTTAGTGGGGAGTAGCTAGAAAACAAACAAAAATATAAATAAATGAAAAATTAGTTAGTGGAAAAAAAATGTATATATGCATGTAAACATTAATGGAAAGAAGATAAAATTATATAAATAAAATAATGTGACCATCATAAAAAGAGAGGTGATGGTAATAAATATGTATATCATAATAAATACACATACACATACACACGTACGTGCACATGTACATCCATAGGTGTACACATACATGCTTATCAAGATCATATAGATGTCGTAAAGAAGAAGAGCAGAGAATAACAGAGAAGTGGGGGCCACAGGGTCCCTGCGGAATCAGGCAAGAGGCCCCACCCCAGCGGCACCAGTGAAAACTCCCAAGTTGGATGGGGCGGGCTGGGTAACCCCCGGAAGCCAACACTGTCCGCCCACAAGTTCCAGCTCCTCAATAGTAATAATAATTATAATAGTAATAATAAATGATCATAACAATCATGTACTTATTATTAATTGTATATGTATGTATATATATATATATGCATGTATGTCTCTATAATACCAATAATAACAACATTAATATATATATAATGTTATAATGTATAATATATAATGTTTCCATGAAAGGAAGAGAGGGGGAAAAGAAATAATAACAACTATAACAGTGATCGCTATTGGTTATGATAATATAACAATTTTCTTAGGAAAAAAAATATATATATATATATCAAAATATCAAAAAAATAGGTTTGGTGGCATGTGAGTGTGTGTGTTGTGGGATAGAAGTGTGTCATATGTCGGAATTAACTAAATAAGTAAGTTAAAGGATCAAAATGATGTGGCTTCAGTTTAAGATATGTCATTTCTGAAGTCTGGCATTCTTCACATTCTTTGTAAACAAATCATCAAACACATGTGGAAATGTGAAAATAACATGTCCATTGTCACAGACTTTTCCTCAGCAACAACAAGAAGTTTTTGCATGCGCGTCATAGTGAATGACATCTAAAAGTATTTCTGCTAGATCCTGTTAAGTCTAATGCTGATAAAGTATGCCACCTGGACATCCGCATTGGTCAGAATAAGATATTCCTGCAAACAAAGGGCTGACATCACAAGCTTACTGGGGTCGCAGGAAACAACTCCTCAGTATGATGCAGCTTCCTGTGTGTGACCTTGAAGACGTTTTCATTGTCATCACCTCCTTCCACTGCGGTTGTTTAACCATCTGTCATCCTGGTATGTGGAGTGACGCACTTCAGACATGTCATCTTTTGCTGCCACTTCCTCCCAATCTCTCCATCGCTCATACAGTTCAACTGACCCCATGGGGGGCCCTGCTGCAGACCAGAGCTCACAATGCCTCATTAGAATGTGCAAGGAGGACCTCACACTGTCAGCGCTGTATGTTGGACCTCTGCCAGGTCTTCTCCAAGCCAGTTTGTTAATGCATGCCCTCCCCTTACACACATTTCCATATTCACCACAGATTTAATTTACTGTTTTTTACCCCACAGACTGTCCCAGAGACATGTACGAGGCAGAAAAGGCACGCAATCCAAGCCAACCTTTTTCCTCCCTTTTTTTTTTATAGACTTGGATGTTTTGTCATCCATGATTAAAACCATGAATCTAAAAAAAAAAAGGGTGTACGTTTATTCTCTCCGTGTTGTGGCAAACTGTCTGCACAACAGACCCTGATGACCCCAGGCTGCCATTACTGGGTGGCTTATTGCCTGTGGAGGCATCTCAGAGCAGTTATGGCAGATGCTCATCGCTAATGTGAACCACATTACACTGTAGTTCATTTTACTGCTCCTTGCGGTCTGCTCATACTGCTGTACGACACAGTATCAAGTAGCTATACAAAAAACAAGATCATTATTTTATTTACCCCCAGTTCAACTTATTGTTTGGTTTTTTCTGACCCAAACTTACTTTTTAATTAAGCTGTGAAGCTGTTTTAAGTGATATAGCTTTAAACAATAGAAGCTCTTGGGCACTACCTGCCTGGTACCAAAAAGCAGACAGACACAAAGTACAACTTATTTATTACGAGATATTTACCTCAGAGTTGGATGACAGGAGAAATTGAGTAAAAAGAAAACAGATTTCCTCCTTACTTTCAACAGGAAGAGATGTTTCAAATGAATGATAATGTCGATTAATGATATTGTCAATTGGCACAGCCTGGCTCCACAGTATGCGACAAAAGAGAGAGTCCACACACGTTGTACAATATGTTTCAATTCAACTATTACATAACAAGATTTTAAGCTTGTGAGGAAGTCAGTATGTATGCAGTGTTGAGTGTGTGTGTGCATGAGCGAGTATACAGTTTGTCCAACACAATACAATACAAACAAATGCTGACAGCAGTCTGCAGGCCAGGGAAGAGAGTGAGAAGACTGAGCAGGTCTGCTTCATATCCTTCTGAAACCAGCCCGCTATTATATCGTTACACAGTGATGGTTTGTACATTTTGTGGGTTTTTTTTTTCAATTCGATTTCAATCAATTTTTATTTGTATAGCGTCAACTCATAACTTCTGTGGCCAAAAGGTCTGTTATTTAAAGTTTAGAATTTCTTTACCTGTTAGTGGAGGTCTCAAGAAAATGTATTTCCTTATCTGGTAACAACACGTTTTTTTCTGAATCATTGGTTAAAAGGCTGTTTGTTTTTAAAATATAACAAGACAATATATATATATATATATATATATATATATATATATATATATATATATTTTTTTTTTTTTTTTTAATTTAAAGATTTCTTTGGGCCATTATTGCCTTTGTTAGACAGCTACAGTGAGACAGGAAACGTTGTGAGGAGAGAGCGGGGAATGACATGCAGTACAGGGCCAGAGTCAGATTCAAACCCATGGCTTCTGCAACAAGGACTATAGCCTCTGTACATGGAGCGCACAACATAACCACTAGCCTATCCGACGCCCCTAACAAGGCAATTTATCTTTAGAAAATGACATTATTATATCATATATTTTTCTAAATATCGCTAGTTAGCTATGGAGAAATGAACTGAATTTATTTTCTTAACTGATTGAGAAAATCATCTGTAGATAAAATTGATTTATTAAGAGATTGTGGTCCTAAGATAGTTAGATAGATAAGAATGAAGTGTAAACCTCATTAAACTGTTGAACTACAACACATGTTTAAAACTCCCTATGGGTTCTTCCAGTTGCTCACCTGCATCCTTTATGTTTGTTGTTCCAGGAGTCTGGTGGAGGAAGAGGAGGAGAGGCTTTGTAACCTGTGACTTGATGCTTGGAGAGTTCTGCTGGATTCTCTGCAGCACACAGATTACAAAAAAATACCCCAAAAAATAAAGAGAAATGCTCACTCAGCCAGCACTAGGCTGAAGCTTGTGGAACCAATGCAGCAATTTAAGCAGATGTAAACTTATCATGACAGATTAATGACGTCTGGAGGCCTAATCTGGGCTGTTGATAACAGGTCACAGGCAGATGACCCTGAGAATACAAGAAAGATGAAGCTGTCCAAAACTGGTGGGAGGTCGAAGGGGGACTGCGCAATGAGTGTGTATCCATTAAGTGTCTGTCAGGGATGTTTCCTTAAGTGGGTTTTATCTCAACGTAGCTCTCTGATATGATTCATAAATGTTTTGTCCGCTCTTTGTTGAACAAATCCCACACAGACACACAGAAACACAGACACACACAGTAAAGCTGAGCGACCACCTCGTCCATCACTCAAACTTTGTCTGATTACCAGCTCTTAACCTTTGACTCCTTCACTGTTAACAAACATCTCGTCAGCTCTGAACTCAAAGCATCTCACCTTCCTCTTGCTTTTACAGTTGTGCATACATGTTGGTTTTTTACATATAGTTAAAGTCAAACCGTTCAGAGCACTGTTTGCTTTTCAAATGGCTCATGAAGTTGTTTTACCGCTGCTCTGACAAAATGAGCACCTGGATCTTTCTCTAAGAAAAGTCGGTGTGATCCATCATTTCTTCTCTGCAGTGTCCCAATATACAAGGGTTTGGTAACACATTCCTCTATAATTTTTTCCTTATATTTTACATGACTTAAAAGTGTCTGTAATAAATCATTTTTTGCTTTTTGGTCCCCGCTTCTGCACAATCATCAGAGTGTGCCTTAACTTTAAATTCAATAAAAGTAGTTGCTTGAGCGATCACCTCATACTGTGTGGCTTCTTTTGTGAAACCTTCATGCTTGTGAGTCATTGGGCTCAAGACTCTCCCTGCACTGTAAAACTATGCAGAGCAGAGCAGAGCAGAATGATTTATGTGCAGTCATCCTTTTTCATTCATCTTCATGCTTAACGTGAGATTTGAACATTCCCAGCTATTAACAATCTCAAAGGCTTGTTAGCTCTGCCATAAAGATGAAAAATGCAGCTAATAACGGATCAGATAAGATTAGCCACACTCAGTGCACTTGCAGTGATGATGAGTTAGCCTCTGTAATAATTGAGTATCTGAAGAAAGGGCCCGGGCTGGGAGGCTGTAGAGAGTCTTTAATTGTCGAAACATGGCTGACACAGAGCGAAGCTGCAGTGTCTGTTTTCTTAAAGGAAAAGAGTGAAATCAAGACCTCAAAGACGACAAGCTGGAAGGCGTTGTTTTCCCTCAGTGCTCGATATCTCTTAAATGAAAACACAGCGCACCACCCAGGGTTTCTGATGTCATGGGACTGCTCAGTCAAAAGAGAAGTGTCTTTCTCTGGCAGTTGTGTTTTCCTCTCATGTCTTCTCTGCAGGAAATTTATGAAAAAACTTGACCAGAATGGATACATTTTGACTTTCATGAAATTCATTATCCATTCCCAGCTTGTAGATTTGAATCAATGCCAATGAGGAAGTGAGCCAAACTTCAGACAGCTGTGCAAGTGAGGCGTCCAGGAAGAAAAAAAAAAAAAAACGTGAAAAAGGATGTGGGAATATAAAATATATATATTTTAAAGGCCCAATAAGCTCATCAATCCCCAAACCAGAACAAGAAAGACCAAGCTTTAAAAATAATACAAAATATATTAAAAATCACAACAATCTAAAATTATTTCTGTCTTAAAAGTGACTTAACACCTAGGACAATCATATTAAACACCACTTGTTCAATATGTTTTACATGCAATATGTATTTATATATTCTATATTTATATTAGATTAACTTCAGAGAAGACACATTAGTATTCTCTATTTGGCAAGGTACTTTTTCAAGATGCTATATTCATCATGCTACCATGCTGCAGAGACAATGCTGTAGTGCTGATTCTTTTCAGCATCTTAGTTTCTAAAGTCATAAATCAAAGTAGAAGAAAACATGTAAGTGTCTTTTAATGATTGAAAGTGAAGGGATCACCGTGTAGTATTGTTATATATTAATAGACAAGAAGGAATGAACCAACCTTGGGTTCAGGATTTCATGACAATCTATCCAACAGTCAATACATCATTATTTCAATCTTGACCAAGCAATGGAAAGCTAGCAAGGCTAGAGAAACACAGCATCATTAATGCACCGCAAACACCAAATCAAAATTGAACTTTCATACTGATATTTAAAGCTCAACAATCTTTTCATCATACTTTCTGAGAGAGACTCGCACAAGAAAAAAGCTCAGAACTCTTACAAAAGGACATATTGTTTCATAGATAGGAATTGATAAATAATTAAGAGCAACAATACTATGAGAAATGTTACATTAAAATCAAGATGTGATGTCTGTAAGAAGAAAAAAACTGTAATGTTAAAATTGCTGTGGCAGATTTGGAAATGTGGTAATTCCGGCAAATTTTAATACAATAAGGTATTTCAAAGACTCCTGCTATTTGTGAGTGTGGTGACCTCTGTACTCCTCTGTTTTCCTTTGCCCTCATCACACATCCTTGACAACTGAGAAAAATGCGCATTAACCCCTCAAAGCCGGTCAGTGACATTGGGCAGCCTGGGGCAGGACTGCGGCACCTCTGAACCTTGAAGCTGGACAATTTGATTTGAAGGCGGAGATTTTCAAAGCTGAGTCATGGATCAGTGGGCAGCCAGTGCCTTGGCCTTTTCAGACCCTTTTTTTCCCTTGATAGTTTCTGTGGGGTTGAGAAAGCAGCTAAACAACAAACAAAGAAGTCACTTCTGCGAATAAATGAAAGTTTGGTCCCTCTAGGGAACTTCTGAGATGGAATTCTTCACGATGGTTAGCTCGTGCTGAAAGAAACCATTTCACACAATATATGCTGTGGACATAACATCTCATTAAATTCACATGGTGCAGGAATGTCTTTACATTAAGAGTGGCAGGACCAGGCTGATAAATTATGACATTTGAGCTCAGTGTATCCGTCCAAATATCCTCAGAAGAATCTGATTAGGACCTGAGGTAATGCTGATTGAGGTCAGCCTGTGTGACTCTGCTCAGCTGTCACCTACACATAGGTACCCCCAAAATAGTCTTTTCCTCTTAAGGTTCACCCGGAAAAATAAACACTGTCATCAGTGAGGACAAAAGTCATTTTTTTTAAAGTTTCTTCATGGCAGCTTGGACGCAGTGAACCAGGCCGGTGTTTAGAAAGCAAATAAATAGGAGAGGACAGGGTTGAATCAAGGAAGAAAATAAGAACAGTAAAAATATACAAAGGGGGAAGAGCTATTGAGAAAGTATTGCCTTAACAAGAGGGGAACAAATAATAAATTATGGGGCCCCTCTCCCTTGAGACGGGACTGGCACGCCTGAGGGGAGCAGGAAGTGGGCATCCCTCTCTTTTTATAGGGGTCGAAGACAGGCATCCACTGTGGGAGCATCGCATGAGACAGAGCTGGTGAGAAAACTCCTTCAAGGAATGTTTACACACACACACACACACACACACACACACACACACACACACACACACACACAAACACAGAGTTTATAGGCCTTGCCATGCTGAATGAAGATGGTGGTAGTGTGACTGTGTAACCCCAGGGTCCCCCATCATGTCATCACTGCACTTTCTGTCCTCATATCAGCAGTCCCACTCGGCCTCTTTAACTGAGAGACTGCTGACAGCTTTGACCCCACATTTACCTCGATCCCCCCCCTCTTGCCTGTCCCAGAGCAGGTGGCAAACACCCCCCAACACTAGACCCCTCATCGTGATCTTCCATGCATTTGAAAATTTTATAAATTTTCACTTCTTGGCAAGCCCTTCACTTCCTTGTCTTGTGATTTGGAGATAAAGAAAACTAGCGTTTCTTAATTTCCCCGAAGTCCACAAAGAGAGTTAGTCACAGCCAAAGTTGATAAAAGTTTCTCCTTTTGTCCCAAAGAGTTCAATTAATCAACTTCACTGAGTGTGCTGGATGGAAGCGGATAAAAGTCTGGGCTGCAGGGACCAGGGGAGAAAACAGACTGATTTTGTATTCAGCTGCAGTGTCTTTCATACCCATTAAAGGATGTTAGCATCTTTTAAGCGCAGTGACTTTATTGTCAGTTTAAGGCTTACACGGATCCAACCATTTGCTGTATTGGATTCTTGGCAGATGGCCTGTGAGGGTCTTGGCCACCCCTGAATGTATTTCTCATGTCAAGCTTCACCTTGTCAGTAAATGGGCTGCTCTGTGCACTTACCCTACATAAAGGAACTTATGTCGAGGTTGTAATGGTTTCTTATCAGTTCGAAAAAAAAATCACATCACATAGTTGCTGCAAGAGATCCTCCTACTCTAGGATTTCAAGTGATTATATTTCTGAAAAGTCTTATAGTTTATAGATGGCATGCTGCGAGATACAGTGAGTGTGTATAAATGCACCATCAGAAGTGGCTTTGCAGACTAGCCGAAGGATCTTCATATTCATGATTTGATAATCCGTATAAAATGTATGTCTGGGCACCTTGAAACCTAAAACACAACACTGACATTATATCAACAAAATGCAATATTTCGCCCATGGCTGAACATCACCATCACCCAGGGACAATGGCCAATTAGTTGTTTGATAATTATCAAAATGGATTGTCTTGGTCCCGCTAACTTCTGAGAAAGCATTTTGCTCTTTAAATTGCAAACGCTCTAGTATTTTCACCAGCTTGCCCCTTTGCTGTATGTCCACTGTATGGTGCTGAGTACATGTACTATAGCTAGAAAACAGGATTAAATCAAAGTATTCTTACTGAAAACAGCATTGTGCAGACAAATTATTTAACTAAAAATGTGCTTAAAGTTACTTAAAAGTTCCACAGAGTTGAGGGAAAGTGTAGAATCTGGTGATATCTACTGTGGGTTTGTCCCTGTCCCTGTTTGTCCCTTGTTCCCGTCCCTAGATGTATTCATTTGATCTGTTGTTTCAATAAAATACTACATAATGCAGCGTAACAAATAAGAATGTTGTGTATTGCTTAACTCTGCTTGTGAAAATGAAGAGTCAATGAGTATGTTTATTCCTGTTTCCGGCCATTGGGTCAAAAAACAAATTCCTCTTCCTGTGGCCCTGAGGAACTGGAGCCAGAGCACCAGTAGTCCAAACTTTCATAATTTGTTCTGGGAATAAGAAATCACATGTGTCACAGTTTATGTCGGCACTTGTAGCCCGGAGCGATGGCTGGTTTAGAATTTGGAACAAACTACGAAATCATTTTCTTTGTGCACCAGTCATTCATCTTTTTTTCCAGACACCCAGACATCTCAGGCCTGTTTCCTCTCAAACTGACAAGACCGGCAGGTAAGCAACAGTTTCCACTCTTGGATCCCATTTAGGTCTTTAAAATTTTGTTTTAACATACATTAAAATGTAACAGGGTTGGAAGTTGACACAATTTCCATATCTTGAACTGTATTTTGTGCTTTATTTTACAGAAACCTTCCAGTGCCAAGTAAAGGACAACAGTATATAAACCAAACTGCGATAACGTGTTTCTTTTATCCACCATTTTGGTCCTGGAAGTATACTACATGATCTAAAATGGGAAGGGCAGCTGAAAAAATACTAATATTTGTTTTTCCTCAATCTTTGAAGTAGTCTATTTGTTTGGCCTTTCTCCAGGAAGCTTTCTTCATAAGAGATCATTAAATGGATGGTTGAGTGTTCAGCCACCAGTGAGCCTCCATAGAGCTACGACAAGACTATATTGCTCCTGTGCCATTTCACCGCAGAGGCTCACCAGAGGACCTGTCAGGCCTGCAATGTTTTACAGCTCCGTTTGCAGACAAAACACCTCACAACCAAATCCCTTCAACAACATCTGCTGCCAATTTAGCCGAGGCATTCCTGCAGTCTGTGCTGTTTAATATTCACAGGGGTTAGGATCTGCCGGGACAGAGGTGGAAGGGGACGGTGGGGAAGAGGAGAGGGGGTGGTTACCAGCTTTTCCAACCCTTTGGTCTGTGGTCCAGACACAGTGAAAAATGAGGGGTTAACAGAGAATGAGCCGGAGCACTGGTGGGTTAACTGGGCTAATTTGCTGGGATAATAATGGTGTTCATGCAAGGCCTTTGGGGAGCAGCGGCTTGGAACACAGACCTGTTGGGGCACCCAAACGGGAAGTTAACAACATGGCCAAAAATGTATTTTATCATCAAACAGGCAATGAAGAGCTGGCTGCATGGCCGGAGCCAACTTGAAGATGAAGACAAATGTTTGGAGAAGGGGTCAGACACAGAGCCAGATCTACACCTCAAAGAATACAGAGCAAGTTTAAACCCTGGTTTTAATGGGCAACTCGACGCACAACATGCCAAAGGTCTATATTCTCTCTTGCTGTTGCCAGTAGACTCAAGCATTATAATAACAGTATAGCCTACATCTATGGGTATCAAAATGTTATTATACAATGTAATGAACAAAAAATCCTGGCTGCACAATAACCTTTATGGGAAATGAGTCGTGAAAAAACGGGTAAAAACAGCCTTTATTGGCAGTAATCAAAGAATCCTGCATACATAACAGCACACAGATATGAGCTGCCTGACTGAGGTAAGAGAGAGTAATAACCCAGTTAATTGTTAATTAGACCCATGGCCTCCTTAAATATGACCACACAACGTCCTTGTGAATTTTTATGGATGTATTCCAGCTGCTGCTAACTATAGAAAGAAGGAAATTCAAACCAGTTTCCTTCTTTTGGCCCATTTTTTTCTGTTTACGCTAACATCTATGAGAAAATAACTTTTGTTGAATATGACTTTTTAATATAAATGTCTTGTAGAGAAGGAAACCTTAACATGCAAGCAATAATACACAGAACTTAAAATACTTAAGTTCAACTGTATTGGTTTCAGTGAGAAGTTCCTCTCATGTGTGGGAATATTTTCTTTTCATCATGTGCAGAAGCTATCAATAACTCCCTAGTTGTTTTGGGGTGAAATAGAAATTTATGTAAAAATAAATATTGTCTTTATTTTGTCAGTATGTGTCCTTGTTCCCAAATAAAAGTGCCCACCATTGAAAGGACATTATTTCAGCAGTTGACTCAACCTGGGCAGTCTAATGAGTATCTGGAAAAGGTGATGTGGATCATGCAACACCTCTGCTGCTCCCTCACTAGAGGACAGCCCTCGCCATAGCAACAGCATAAACATCTGAATCCCCTTGAGGGAAAATACCAATGCAATTTATTTGATATAAGAAAAGACCAGGTCTGTGTGGCCGAATTGTCACTCAGTGGACTGAGAGAGCAATATGTGATAATGATGACAATTTGTATTGCTTTCCCTTTTTATCTTTTACATTTCTCGTATATCATGTAGTCATTGTTTGACTTTAGTATGTAAATTGTGTGGTGTTTAATAAAGTTTTGAAAAAAAAATACTTTGGAGTCGGTCAACTTGAACATAGACACCCTTCATTAACACTTTCTGTACTAGAAGTTTCCATAAGTTTTGAAGCGATTCATAGAAATATAGTTTATGGTCTTCGGCTGCTTCAGTAATTGAAGAAAGAGTGGAGGCAACATGTGGCAACATTTACAGAAGGCTAAATAATTCATGCACTGGAGAAGCTTACACGATGGAGACAAAGTGATGCCAAACATAAAGGATTATGATGAAGAAGATGATGACAGTGATAAAGAAGCACTCTTAAATTAGCACCGTGAGTTGAAAGTTATGTTATGCACTTTGTGCCACGGGTTAGTGTTAGACAAGCTAACTGGCAGCTAGCTGAAGTTAATTGTGCTTGCGCTGAACATTTACTAACATGTATTTCAGTTACACGTACTTGGTTGAATTTCATTTTCCTGCAATATATTAATTGTCATGGTTGTTTTAAAAAAAAAAAATAGTAGCATCTGCTATCAGGGCGGCTGTGGCTCAGTTGGTAGAGTCGTCGCCTCTCAACCGGAAGGACATGTCCGATGTGTCTTTGGGCAAGACACTTAACCCTGAATTGCTCCTGCTGCTTCAGTGGCGGTGTATGAATGGGATTAGTTACTTCTGATGATACTACATAGTGATCACTACCATCAGTGTGTGAATGTGTAGGTGTGACGGGTGGTGTAAAAGCGCTTTGAGTAATCGGAAGACTAGAAAAGCGCTATATAAGCTCAAGTCCATTTAACATTTACCATCAACATAAAGCCCCACCATAAATAGCTAGCCTGGGTAGCTCATGTCCCCTCTCCTGTCTTTAGATAGCAATACAGCCTAACTTTACGTTGCAGTCTGTTATGAATAATATCTGCAGGGGTGTACACTCTGCTTATGCTTGGTAACTTTCATTTTCTCTTGTAAGCTTCATCCAAAACCGGCCTCTTCCTCCATTGTATCAAACGGTACAGAGATGGGTTAACTGTCTGCTTTATACTTGTATATATACTTGTTTATACAAGTTGTCTTTATACTTGTTTATACTTTATACTCTAGGCTTGTGTGTGAACTATTAGAGTCGTACACAGTTCTTGCGAGATGACCTCTGCTCGCTGCCAAAGTTACATACTGCAGTAAACAGGCGATCGGGCTGCGCTGTGGGCTTTAACAGTTAGACTGATAAAGATAAATTGTCCCTGTTGAAAGTTGTTTTTCTATTAAATCAACCTTTGAAACTACCATTTCAAGGTGGGAAAGTTACATATTGTTGCTTTAACAACAGCAGAGTTTAACTATTTTTTTAAAAGTATACCAACATATCAGCACATAACTTTCAAACTGACTCTGCTTTGTAGCTGAAATGCCTTGACTTGACTTTTAAAAACCTCTTTTAATTGCCTTCTCTAATATTTTAAAGGGCAGGTTTTAAAAATTGTTAGACCCTTTATCGAGAAATTGAAAGTTACTTTACTGTTTATGAATCCAAGACATTTGTCCTATACTGGTCAACAAGGAGTTTAACTTCAATTCAATTCAATTCAAAAAACTTTATTTGTCCCCGGGGGGCAATTCAAAGGCACACAGAGCAGTAAATTAACAACAGTGCAAGTAAACAAAACATTTTAACCTAAATAGAAATTGTCAATTTAAATACAACTTAAAGCTTAAACTTAACTTAAAAATACAAAATATAAAGGAGTAGATATAAGTGGACAGTGATCGGACTAACAGATGTAAACAGATGTAACCATAACTATGTGCAGTAGAGACCAGATGTAAACAGAACTATGTGCAGTAAACGAGAAATATATATATATATACAGAGCTATGTGAAGTAGGCAAATACTAAATGATAAGTTATTAAGGTGCATGGTGAATAATGGAACAACAGAACCAATATATACAATATAACTGTAAGGTAAAAATTAGATAAATAAAGTGACCGTAGCTGTAAAGGTAAGAATTAAATAAATAAAGGCTGACTAACTTGACTGACTAACTGCTGGGTGACTTATCAGAAACCCTTCAAATAAAATCAATTAAATGTATTGCATATCATCAGTTCCTCACTTGTATGTTTGAATATTTTCACAATATGGAGAATGTACTGACTTTTCTCCTCCTAAACTTCATGGACTATGTAATTCAATTCTGTCTTTCCCTCATCTTGTCATTATTTCAAAACACATTTCAGGGATCTGTTGAAACGTGGCATCCAAGAGCCATCCACACTCTTTAACATGTTTTACATTCCAACCTCATGCCATGCATTATGCTGAAGAGCAACCAGCCCGGTGCTGACATAGTCTATAAACATTTCCTCATATGAGGAATGATTTGCTTCAACTGAAAACAAAAAGACCTTGGGGAGATGTAAATGCATGCAGTGGCCTCATTTAGAAAAATGGTTAAAACAAGTATTTATGACAATGTGATTTATGGTCAAACACCATTATCTTTGTTAATAGTACAATTGAGATGTAGTACTTAAGTGTTGAGTACTTCTTGTCCTGACAAATATTTCTCTCTGGTGCACAGATTTTTAAACACTGATAAACTTGTTTGTTTGAAATGTGCTAACATTTTCTTCTGAAGCTATGATCTTTAAAACACAAATTATAAGGGTTCATTTTTGTTGGGCTGAGTCGAGGTGAAAGTATTTTAGAACCATAATCAAATCAAAGTTGTTTTGAATGTCTGATTAAAGAAACTTTTAGAGTAGTTATTAGTCACCATTAAAAGGCTGAACCCATTGATCTGTATCCCTAGGCATCAGCTGCAGTCGGCTCCTGCATCATTTATTGTCTGGAGTCCTGACTGTAAATGTAGCATATTTAGAAGAATGATAACCTGTCAGGTGTCCAGGTTGAGCACAGAGCTGTTCTATGTTTTAGGATTTGCTAACTGCGTCAAAGAGCCAGAGGTTTGTTGGGTGTCCCTTTTGTTGCCTTTTGAGCTGCGCTGTTGGCACACGGTGAAAGGTCTGTGGAGAGCTGCCAGTGGCTGAGGTCATTATAATGTGAGTTACTTCTAGTAAGCCGTGACCACCAAGTAGCTCCCACTGAATCGCACACAGCACACAAAACTATGCAACCAGTTCTCTGCTGTGGTTAGGACGGGACTTTTTACTACAGCATGTGTATCTAACTGACACATAGCAGTGGCTAAAATGCTTTTTTTAAACCAGAACCCTGGTCTTGTTTTTCAGAACTCTGTAATAGGAGACATGATTCCTACTGGAAACATTGGTGCCCATTCCTTTCTTCCAGTAATATTATACAAAACTATTTTTAACACTTAATAAATATCGAGAGAAACAACCGGTTTAGCCATGGTAGCTTCATTTTTCTTGGATAACATTATGTTGGTTTGTTTGTCCATCTGTGCAACACTATTAGTGCCTTCAAATAGAGCTTACAGTGTTCACGATGAGAATCAATATGTATAACCCACTTCATTTGTATTCACAACCTGATGGAATAATATTTTCTAAGATCTGGTGATGTGTTCAGGATGTGTTAGGTGATATGTTAAAACACTTCTTCAGAAACCAGAAAGGCCATGGTGGTTATTTATTACAGTAGACTGGTAAGTTAATAAAAATGTAGACTAATTTAAGCCAAGCTCAGTTTTTCTTTGTATTTTATGTCTGAAGAAAATGTTGATATTCCATATGGCTTCTTTTTCCTCTTTCATTATTATGCCTTTGCATTCTTACATTTCGACACCCTTCTCGTTGGTGAGTGGTTTGGCCTCTATGTTGCCTCTTCAGCAGACTTGGTCTCTGAATAAACCCCTTAAACGCCAAGCTCATATTAAACATTACTCTCATGTCATAACCATAGCCTAAATGTCATTTGAAGGCAGCATGTGGTCCAGACTGAAAAGGGCTATTGAGTTAAGTGCTTTTAAATTAAGTCCAGACATTTGTGTCAATCACAAGATTAAGTTGGATCTCTTTGATTTCCCTCTGACTTTTCATGTCCAGATCAAGTTTCTTTCATATTTAAATATATTATCAAAAACCTTCAAACATCTGACATTCTCCTCAGCCTCGGCTGTATTTTGTTCTCAGTGTTCGTCAGTTAGCATACTGACTTACTAAATGAGGTAATTAACACACTAAATTATTAAATATAGTCATGATAGCTTAAACCGCTTTTGCAGCTTTCTGATGTTGATGCAAAGATGCAAAAAGTTTATACACAAATCTAGAACTTGTTCTCTCAATTGTTTCCAGTATTATTCTCTGTAGAGACACTATTTCTGAATCAACAAAGCATGACTATTCAGTTTTTCCCCTAGGTTTACAGCGTTTAGGGGGTGGGGACAAGCCGACATGCCGACACGGCGACACGATGACACAAATATTTGAAGGAATCTTGGTGTTCATGCGTTACTTTTAATGACAGCTGTCCTTTTCCATCGGAAAGGTATCCTTAAATGACTTCATTCCCTGATTTCCGACTCTATCCACTATCATATCTCTACAATGAAGGCACAAAAAGCCCCCCAAAACATCTTGACCTTCAGGGAGTGGGGCGGGCCGCCCCCCTAATATAATGGTAGGGGAAACACTGCTTTTGTGATGTACAGGAACTGAGGTTTTCTATGGTCAGAGAAACATCATGGAGTAGGTTAAATCAGAATCAGAATCAGCATCAGAATCGCGGTTTATTGCCAAGTACATTTACACATACAAGGAATTTGACTTGGTGTATTGGTGCTGAACAATTAACAGGGAAATAAAGCAGAATTAGCAACAACTTAAATAATACAGCATAAGAAGCTATTACAATATATAAAACAGAATTGAGCTGTGCAGTGGACTTGTGGAGTGTGTGTAACTACTCACAGAGTGCATGTAAGAAAGATACCTTTTTAAAGTCCAGTGGGCTTTAATGTAACGCATAAAGAACAGTTCAGCATTCACATTACTTTGATGTTTTACTGACTGTGGGGCTGATGAGAGTCTGGGTTATGTGGGAGGAGGTGGGAGGGCAGGGACATTGTTCATCAGGCTGACAGCAGAGGGGAAGAAACTGTTCTTGTGGCGAGAGGTTTTGGTCTTGATGGACCGCAGCCTCTTGCCAGAGGGGAGAGTCTCAAACAGTCCGTGTGCGGGGTGAGAGGGGTCGGCCACAATCTTACCTGCACGCCTCGGGGTCCTGGAGGTGTACAGGTCGTGGAGAGATGGTAGATTGCAGCCAATCACCTTCTCAGCAGAGCGGATGATGCGCTGCAGCCTGCACTCGTCCTTTGCTGTGGCTGCAGCGTACCAGACTGTGATGGAGGAGGAGAGGACTCAGTGATGGCAGTGTAGAAGTGAACCATCATGGTCTTTGGCAGGTTGAACGTCTTCTGCTGCCGCAGGAAGTACATCCTCTGCTGTCCTTTCTTGATGAGGGAGGTGATGTTCAGCTGCCACTTGAGGTCCTGGGTGATGATGGTCCCCAGGAAGCGGAAAGACTCCACAGTAGACAAGCGTGGATTAATGAAGTTAACAACGTGAAGCACCGGAAACCTTGTTATTTTAAAACAAACCACCACTACGTGCTAATCTTATATTCAGTAATCTAACGTTACCTAAAACTTTGATTCTAAAACCCATTTGGAAAGTCAGGATGTGCACTCTGATCTCAGGTGTAAAGTCCTTTGTTTCCATTAACAAGCCATCAAGACCGACTCCGCATGGCTTCAGTGCATGAAGCTATACAGTCTTGACTTCAGATAACATTGCCAGTGAATCTAATGATGGCAGCAAATTTGTTTCTTTTGGAATGTAGTTGACATAACAAATGGTTGTTATTTCTTAGTTTTTATACAATTTCCAAACCTTTTCTAAACCAGCTTTCCTGATTCCCTGAAGTAGGACAAAATGAATGTGATAATAGTAGTGGTCTCTATTGCTGCAGGTGACTGTATACACTATTTTCTTTATTTTTCAGTAATAAATTAATGCTATTAATGCTCCTTTTTTTAAGTGTATCAACACCAGAGAGCATAATGTAAAGAGAGCTTTAACATCAGTATTATCCCCTCAGGAAACCTGTGCTTCACAAGATAGTACTCAGTGGAACATGATAGGAAACTCAGGGAGGAAACAGATGATGTCTAGCAGAGGTCATGAGCTGGTTTTGTACCTGTGATCACAGGAACACATGGTGTTCGCTGAGGCACACAGGCCAATGATTTATCTTTAAGTTGAGAATGTGCCACTGAATTTTTTCGTACCACTGTCTATCTCTGCTAAGCCATGTGTTTGGCACACACATACTTGAGGATTTTCAAAGTGCCTGGTCTGGTTTTATAGCGAGTCCCTCGTGGAATGGGATTACTTAAAAAAAAAAAAAAAAAAAAAAAAAAATCAGGCTGTTGTTAGTCTAACAGAGGTCATGTTTACATGAGTGGAGGAGCTGTTGAAGGGACAGCCCTGTGTGTGTAGAAGGTCTACTGAGCTACGAGGAAATTCTGGACCTTTAATGGTGCAGCCCTGAATTATTCGTGTTTACTTTTTTTTTTTTTTTACGGTTGTGTGTTAGCTAATGTGTGTTGACGCCTACATGTCTGACCTTTAGAGAACTAAGTCAGTCAAGTTATATCATCCTAAATCCGGTGTCATCCTTATCAGTCAGTTTGTACTCTGGATTCCAACGTGCCTTGCCCCCGCTGTGTTTTTCTCGTGGGTGATTGGTCCGCTGTGGCTTTATCCACGTCGACTCCAATGTTAACGCTGGCAGATATTCTCCAGGAAAATCAGGAACACATTCTGGCCAGATGTCAGTGATCTGTTTATCAAACACCTACATCTGTTTAGTGAATATTAAGTGAACGAGACACTTTCCTGTAATTCCAAGACATAAAGTTTACACAAATAGTATACATTTTACAATATTAATGTGTATTGGTAAGGTTGACTATTTTGAAATGTTTAATAGGCTAAACCAGTCTGATCATAAATCCTTCATAAACTCAACAATTAATGCGATAAAAAATTGTCTTTGATTTGTGAGGCAGCCACTCCCACCGCTCATAACATTTAATCAATCAATCAATCATCATTTTCATAGCGTCAATTCATAACGAGTGTTATCTCGAGACGCTTTACAATACAGCATGTGGGATAATATGAAGGCAGGATTCCTATTCCTCGCGTTCCTGTTGTCCACACTTCCTTGCCCCTAAGGCAGGGTCGTAGCAGGCCGTGCATGAATGAGGACGGCAATGGTTGTGGGGACAACACAGTCCGATGTTAGTGGCTGGGCGTCAGGCGGCGGTTGAGGGATGATACGGTCTGATGGTGGAGGCTTAATAAACATTGTTTCGATTTACAACTATTTATTATTATGCTCACAATCAAGTTTGTTCAGTGAGGTTTGTGGAACAAAAATGTAATCTCAAAATTATCCCAAGTAGATATAAGTTCTCCTAAGTGATCATTTAGCCTAATCATGGATATATTTTAGGGAGCTTTAAATAAGCTTGGATTTGGCCAATTGATTCTCTGCTGATGGTTTGAAGAATTCAGAGTATTTTCACATGTATGCTGTAAATTAGCCTCCAAGTCTTTCAGGGATTCATCTTTCAGATTAATCAAACAAGGGTATAGTAACTAAAAAGTAATGATACGACATATTAATATAGCATAACCTTCAACTAGAAGACATTTTTTTAAAAGAGCACATTCAACTGCTGTCAGAAATTGTAAGTGCTTCTCATACGAATGCAACGTTTGCTCTTTTCAGCATCAACCTGATGGCCCTTGATCATTTTCCTTCCACCCCCCGGCCCTCCTGACTCATCTCCACTGTGTCTCCCTGTACAGGCATCCACGGTCAGTGTGCTTTGTATACTGCTGATGTATGTGTTTACTGGACCGACACACAATGTTAGACAGAGATGTCACCTACACACACACACACACACACACACACACATATTTGAAGTACATGAGCACACACTGTCGCTGGGGGGAAAAAGTTTTCAGGCTTTTCGTTTGATAAACAATTCAGAGGAGATAATTAGTTGATAAGACATCTCTTTGATTTACTGTGGGGACTCGACTGCAGCTATTGCCTGCAAGCTGAGGCTCACTCAAAAGCTTTGTATTAGCATACGTTGAATTTTTAATCAATTAACATCCTGAAGGAGGAATGAGAAAGTGCAGGTTTGCTCCAGTGGCGATGTAGGGGCAAGGACAATTCACTCATATTTGCATATGGCTCATGCTTGCACTCTTCTGCACACTTCTAATGTCTTCTCCTATATGACTGTCAGAAAACTGCTTTTTGCTGCTTCTGAAGTAATTAGTAGCTCTGACCACTCAGACAGCTGGCCAATTAAATGTTCTTGTGGCTGCTGCTGCTGCTGGTGCTTGATGTGTGTTGGGTTTTCACACAGAGGTGTAGATGGGAGGACAAACTCATCTCTCCATAGTGGGGGGAGAGATGCCAGGAAAGCTTGGCTGTGTCTGAGAGTGCTGTGTCTGTGTGCTTCTCCACTGGCTGTGCGAGCAGATAAGGAAAGAAGGCAGAGGGAGAGCTGCTGATTCTGGGTTTTCATTCCAACCCCCTCCCCAACCCCCACCCGCCTTCTCCCGGTCTGTGTTTCTCTGTGCAGCTGCAGGTCTGGGAGCTGACCTGCATTAAGACATCAGAAACTGCCTGATGGGCTAATAGGAACAGTTTTCTAGAGCATCTTCAAAAGCTTGTTTAACAGGGGCAGCTTTGGCAGTGATTTAAGGAAATTTGCTATTATGGTTAAAATGGAGTTCACCTAATCTGTGCTGGCAGATTAGAAACTATTGGACAGCACCAAAATGCTTCCTCTTTAACTGATGTCTGTGCAGCCCTTTTCACATGTGAACTCATGACAATATCCAGACAATTTCAGGAGTCCTGTGTTTTCTTTCACACATAAACCACACAGGTGGAGAATTTTTTTTCAAGTGACTGTTTTAGGTCACATTAAGACCTTACTGCAATACAAATCAGGCAGCAGCAAACAAAAAAATCAACTGAGACAATATAATATTGGCTCTCATGGACATTTACTAGGGGGGTTGCGGGGGAAAAAATCTGATTAAAGTCAGGGTGAACGGAGGTGGACCATTTTGTTCACATGCAGCCCAACAAGTGGTGAAATGGATCACAGTTGATCAGTTCACCCTCCACAGTCTGGACGGCATGTTACCTGTTGAGTGGTAGAATATGTATGTGTTTATGTATGTCTTGTTGAAAAGAGGACAGCATTTAAGAAGTGCATGTAGGTGCCATGGAGACCCTATTTGACGTTTTTTTGTGACTCACAAATGCGCTGCAGATGGTTCCAGCTTTTTTTCTCTGTCACTGAATGAATGATATCCAGGTACCAGTATATCTTTGAGTTAATAAGTTGATCACTTATTGTTCATTGTGTGACTTTTAATCTATTCAGTTCAGAAGATGACAGTTTACTCTTTCTAACTCTCATTAAGAATTATTTTAACTTTCTGCAGATTTGTTGAAACACCTTATAATTCTCTCTCTTTCACTGTACTATTTTTGTTTTCACTGTTGTCTGTATGTCCTCTGATGCTGATGGGAAAATAGCCTTGCTTTGGAGTGGTCTAGCTGGCGGGCATCTGACAGTGATTTGCTGATCCTGTGCAATTGCATGATAGCTCTCATCCTCTAAGGCCACAGGCCCCTATAAGTCGGCCAATCACTGCCCCTCAGCACTTTGCTGTTGGCAATTATAGGTCAGTGTGTGTCACGACATCATTGTCTACCGTTTGAATGGTTCGGTACCAGCTCCTGATGCAATCAGTTGTTTTTCTCTTTGCCATTTAAACTGGGACAGAAACCGACTAACAGCATGACGAGCAGAGTTTCTGAATTATCGTTTGAGTTGTTTTGCAGGATTCCGGGAAAAGCGAGTGAATGCAGTAATTTTCCTTCAGTCATCTGTGAAGTCAAAATTACACATTCTTTCATGATGAAGCTCTCAACATTGATCAAGTAGAAAATTCCCTCAGTACATTTTGAGAATTGTTGTGGTAAAAGACCTGATACTTTTTTCATCAGCCAAACATTAGTATGAGTTAAAATCTGAGAGTAAATTAAACACTTCACTTTTTTATTTGTAACTATTTTACACTATTTATAACTCCCCAGTCCCCACTGTGTTCATTATTACAACAATTGGATAAAAAGCAAGTGAAAGCCAATATTAACTAGGGATGGGCATTTACAGTTAACTTATCACATGAGTACTTGCATTATCTTATGAAGGATTACTGGAGTACTAACTAATTTCTAGACTGTAAATGAAATAATACGCCAGACAGCACGCTGCGTTTCCTGCATTGTGTCGCTCGTCTGTACTGTGTGTCTGTAGGACAGACGTTTTCAAATTCCGTTCTGGATGTAAGGTGACAAGTGATATGACAAGAGTTGTCCATGAGTCTGTAATAACAATTTGCTGTTCTGCTCAATTCTGCTGCGCTTTCCTCATAAATGTGTTCCATACTACTCTTGTAATAAGGCTCGACAAAGGAACCCTTCCTTCCGCAAAATCTCTCTCTCGCATCTCTCCAGTCAGCATTTTAGTTAACAGGTGAATCTTCTCCACTATGGTATCACCAAAGGATGTTATGCTGCCTTTTGTTGGTCTCTGCGCATGTGGTTTAACATTGAACTAGTATTTCTATGATTGCACTGCATGTTATTGTAGTCTTTTTTTTATGTAGTGTGCGCTGGCCTTTGGAGTATTGTTTCCTCAACTTAGAGAGTTACCGTAGCTACTGTAAAGCAGTTGTTGTTGCTGTTTTCAGCTCGCTGCACACAAGTGTGTATGTTGAACAGAGATGAAGGCTACAGTGGAAAGAAGTTCCACCTATGTGTACCTTTTGTTATTTTCTTGCTCAGTTACACATGTATTGCTCAAAAAGTTGAACTATTGTAGCCTATAGCAACGTGTGCGGTTGCACGAGTTATGAACTGTTTTGAGCAATAATCTCAACAAAGAGTACAAGAATACCTGAGTACGTGTACCCATCCCTAATAAAAACGGCATAAAAACACAAACACATAATCAAAGAAATTATCATACAGCACAACACCAAGCAAACACGTTAGTTTGATCAGGTGTTGTTTTGACAAATGAACCAATAAAGTGCAGCCTGTTTTGTTTAAGAAAAGGGATATTCTAACCCCACGACATGTTTTTGAGACATTTCTCCATCTGAACTTTAACTTTAAAGTGATTTGCTCAAACACACACCCATGGCTGGGAGAGAAGAACAACTTTCAATTTCCCTCAGGATCAATAAAGTATCTATCTATCTATCTATCTCTATCTACTCATGGGCCTAAACTACAAATGAACTTACTCATCGCTGTTGCAGCAGACGCCTGTACAGACATTATTCACTGCCTGTCATGTCACAACTGCATTGTCTATTTTTGGCCTCTTCATAATTCTCAGTTAACAAACAGTGCAAAGTGTTTTTGAATCAACATTGATGACTAAATAATAGCTTTCTAAATATTGTCAGCAGCCTCAGATGAAAACATTGTACGTCCCTCAGCAGACTTTGAGTGTCCTGACAGATTAAAGAAATACCTTGAGGGCAGTGAAGTGGTTCATGTTGCTGTCTGTCTTTGTGTGGGTGTTTGCGTCTTCAAGTGTCCGTGTGGAAAAGAGGTTTAGACCGTTAACGCCTTGGTGGTTTCATGGCAGCCCACGGAGCAAAGTGACGCCTTCCTGACAGGGTCAGCTCAGCCCCTCAGAGACACGGCCTCTTAACTGGCCCTAACAAGATAATAACACCGCACGGACCCCTGGATCACCACCAGATCGTTTCTTTAAATACTTTAGGGTAGGGAAGGAGAGGAGTGGGCTTGACTGACATGACCTTGAATGGATCTCATCAAAGTCCAGGACCAGATAATCTGAGCTGTGCACGCACTTGATAAACATGGTAGACATTTGTGTGATCTTCTCACTCAGTGACTCCTGACTCAGAGCATGCTCCATGTGCATGTAGTGTGATTAAAAATACCATAGAACCACTCAAGGACAACTGGATGCTTTGGATTTACATTTAAAGCTGTTTACGTCCTATGTAGTTAGAAATATAACATGTGGGAAGGCATAGGGAAGTTTTAACGTGACAAGCATCCAAACAATAGACGGAATTCCTGCAGTGATTGCTCAATAAAAAGTTAAAGCTCTTCAAAACACGACAACACAAAACAATGCCTTTAGAGGGCTTTAAATGCCACATAAAATATAAAGGGCTTCTTGTTTACCACCTCATATGTGACTGCATTAAACTCAGTTGGTGAAGCCACCCAGCAACACCTTCATGCTCCTGTAACTACCATTTACAAAGAATGGCAAGGAAACATGCCAGCATTTCTCAGTGTAATAAGAGAGGAAGTGTCCTCTTGGCCCCCGAAAGAGGACACTTGTGGAACGGCTTAAGGAAGTTAACAGTTTATATCCTTAGTCCATCCGTCATCTATGTGTAACGTTCTAATGATGGGAAAGTTATGACCCTCATTACATTAGCCTATGGGCCGGTGCACTCACTTTGTTCCTGGCCTGTGAGCTAAAGCTAATGTGGCTAAGCTGTGCAGCACATAGAATAATCCTGAAGGAAGTCTTGGCTCATTGACAAGGGACACAAGTTCAGAGAAAGGTGCAACTTCACTTTGGTCATTTTTCTCCTCGTGATATCTAAAGAGGAGTTTTAAATTGCAGTAAAACATGTGCAGATAGAAGAAAACTCCAGATACCTCTTTCGGCCTCTTTTTTCTTTTTTCTATATGTCACCCCCATCCCCAGTTTTGCATACCAGCTACCCCCCTGTCCTGTGTTCGTGCATGCTTTGTTTTTATGGCCACTCCAGTGATCCGTCGCCTCTGCAGAGCTGCTGTTGTTAACACAGCTGAGGTGCATTACAGACTGTTGCTCCCGCCTTTTGGGTAGCTCCAGGCTCTGTTTGCAGGCAGGACTTTTTTTTGTTGTTCACTTCAGAAGCTGATGCATATATTGCATGCATTTTGTCTCACAAACATACAAAACCAGATTGCACAGATGTGACAATGACCTCCCAAAATATATAAAATGTCCCATCTCTAAGGTCTCTCTGCCCAAAGTTGTCCATTATATTTGGAAGGGCAAGGTTACCCTGTATTTTGGATTTATCCTTAATGCTGTTGAAACTGAACAAAAGAAGGAAGAATCTGTCCAGAGAAAAAAAAAAACTGTCTGTGTCATTGAGTGTCTCTGCAGGCCTACAGGTAGGAACATTTACGTTGTGATGGGCTGATTATCAGCCTACTTATTTGGTTTATTGTATTTTCAGCATGATTGATGTTAATACAGTTGCATTGTGTTGGACTGTGACTTGCCATTTCCCCCAAATTGACATTATATATGAATTAGCAGCCTGTTTCTCCTCGTGGAAGTCATTTGGCCATTGCAGCGCTATTTCCCTTCTCGATCTCTCTGTAGAGTTTCCACTCACAGGAACAATAGAAACATGGAAAACTTTAACTTCTATTGCAGATATAGCATTATTCACACATGACTTACCATTAATAGTGTATTCCATTTGAAGCTTGAAAATATTTGTTACATGAAGCATGTAGATTTCTTTTTTCAGTTGCTCAGCCGTGGTGAAAGACAGGAATGTACAGTATACTTTCTTGGCTCAGACACTCCATACCCACACCTTTTTAATTATCATCTTGTTGTCACATAACAACAGGAGAAACATTGATACAAAAGTAATAAAAATGTAATCAAAACTTTCGCAACACCTGCGTCTCACATGTGTCCTCAATTTGCAATCACAGTCTGCAGATTCTGTATAATTAGAGTCTGTGGAGTCCAGGTGGTTGAGCGACAGCAGTGAGCTGGATAATATCCATCACTGTGGGTCTGTCGGTGGTTCTGTGGGCTTTGTTGGTGGTATTGTGTGATTGCCAACTGCAGTAAAGCTTCTTTTTTTTTTTTATGATGTGGCAAGAGTTGATTCTGGGAGTCTGTGCCAAAAGCAGTCCAGATGTTACTAATATGGTCTGTTTCTGTGGTATTCACATTTATATCAATGCATATAAGTACTGAAGGCACTGTAATGCACATACTTCAAATCTGTAAATATTTCATGTTTTCTGCATCTAAAGGGATGATGTCAATGATTTAAAGATCCTCATAATAGTGTGCTGACATTCATTATCCTCAGTACTTCAACCATCAAAAGTTTAACTTTTCTGACAATAACCCAATATACCCACCCCCACTCTCCCAGCAGTGTTCTGGTGACAAACATACCAGCAGTGACAGTGAACAGGGTCCAGAGTTGCTCTCACAGGCGGACCTTGAACTCCTTAAAGGGCCGTCTGGCCTCGCTGTTTTGCCCCACCACCGTCCGTTGCTGGCCAGCCACAAACTGTAACTCTATAGCCTCATTGTCACGCTCCATATCCTCCAAGTGACCCCGAGTCCAATTATACAGCTGACCCAGGCTTGATGATATAACCTTGGGCGTCTTTTTTGCGGCTGCTGGGGCTCGGGGGTGCACTCCTTGTCTATCATGACATGTCAGCTCAGTGCGTTAACCAGACACTTCCCTGAGTAGTCCCTGTGGGGGTTTGGGAGGAAGAGTGGCTCCCATGCAAGGCTCGGTACATTTTAACAACATTGCTTCACAGAGTCTCTCTTAGATAAACAACATAATGAGAATGTAGCATGCCTGAAGTATTCAGACATATCATTTCTGGTGTTTTTCTCTTTAAAATATAGAGCATGCACATTTTATGTTTCAAAACAAATCACATGATCCAACACATTTCTTATAAAATAACCCTAAATCCTAGGCTCGGGGTCTTAATTTTCACTAAATATTCAAGAAATCGTTTAATAAATGTGGATTTGTGGGCTTTTACCATCAACTGGATTCCTTTCTGATTATGCAGCAGTAACACTGTAGGAAGCCTCCTTTGTGTGCAGATATGACATATATATATGCACGCTAAATATCAGTCCATCTAGACATATCCATAGTCTGCATGCATGCTCAGCAGCTGTGATGCATTAATGTGAAGATTGCTTAGTATGCACTATAGGCCCTGAAAAGGCTACCTGTCTCTTGTGAAATATTCCGTAATGGATGAGGAGTTGATTTACATTTTCAAAGGGTTTTGACTTTCTATACAAGATTCAGCTAAAGGGGAAGGTTGCTGTCTGTGGCACTCAGGTAAACATGTTTTTTTTTGTTCGTCTTTTTCAGAGTTTCAGGTTCTACACAAATTTAAAATACAAAAAACAACATGAATGTCTCGATGTAATAAGGTTGAAAAAATACAAGCAAATTCCCTGTTGGTGCACTTCTGCTGTGTAACGAGGAGGCTAATTTGGTCCGATAAGAGGCATCCCATTTAAATAAATATTAGCCTTTTTTGTTGATTCAGAGGAGCTCGCTGCTGAGAACATAAACATGACAAATGTTTATGACAAGTGCAGTTTGACTAAATGACAACCTTAAAGTTCATTCAATTCTAACAGTATTCAGTGTGCAAGCCTTTGAGTTTGACTTGGGTTTGTTTTCAGTATCTTCATAGTGGCGGCTTGATCTATAATATAAACTAAACCTCTTTTTTTGTTGGCTCCATCCTGATAATGTCAGTTTTTCAGCTTGTTCTACACTTTTGTTTTGGCTGATAACTTCTAAACAACTATTGGGCTGATTGACGTGAACTCTTCAAAAAGGCATTCATGTTCCCCAGAGGATGTAGTCATCTGATTTTGATGATCTCCTGACTGTTTCTTGGGCACCCCAAGCAGATTGCATTTTTGTTTTAGTTAAAAGTCTTTGCAACCATAAGAAGGATTCCATTTTGGTATGGGTGGTTTTCAGTGGCTGAATCCTAATGCGTCTGGTGATCATCAGGTATTTCATTAAGCCACACAAGCTGGGCTAAGTTTGTACTTCTCTAGTTAAATTTCATGTTTCCATGGCAATTTTTTTCCCCCTCTGGCATTTCAGAGGGTAAATCCGACTGATTTTTTTCATCCCTTGAGTTTTCCTTGACGGATTTACATGAAAACAAGTGCCGACATTCATTTTGGCTGGAGAATAATTACAATAACATTGGTGACCAACTAACCCTCTATCATTGTAAACTTTGTCATTTGCCAAAAAAAAAGACATGATGCATGGTTTTTCTTAAAATAAGATTTTAATATTACTTATTATCATAAAGATATATTTACACACTTTACAGAAATAGAAAATAAAAACACAAAGCTACGCATGAAAGGAAAAAATAAAATAAGTACTCCAAGAGCTAAAGCTTATCTTTTATAAATTAGAAACCAAAAGTTCAAATATGTACACAGTATTTCAACCATTTCTGATACACTTGTTTTATTTATTTATTTATGTCATTTATTTTTGCCCAGTTCAACATCAAAACAGAGACAGGGACTGTACATTTGGCCTGGTGAGTAATATGAGCACACACCATAAACAGAATATAAGTTTCAGGAGTAATACATCGTCTTTAAATGGTTTCTGCTTCAGACCTAGTAACACTGTTGCGATGGCGTGTCGAGCCTACAGACTGCATCTCTCCTCAGATTGTTCTTTGTGATCTTGGACACAGTGGTTACGTGGATGAAGAATATGTCGTAGTCAAGGCAGGAGGGGCCTGTGCTATTCTGGGTGTAGGAGGTCTCATTTTGAGGCTCCCGGATAATGACAGATCTTAGTCATTTCCCACGAGGGATAAAATCTAGTTATCCTTTGGATTTGCCCAGCTAGTGAGAATGTGTGAATGCATTGGATTGAATATCAGCCACTTGATCCTGCAGACACCCACTCTGAAGGCCAACATGTTACAGTTTGAGGGGCTTCACAAGGTAAAATTATGGAATGTGTTTCCATTTCCATATTGAGAGAAATGGTTGGTTTGGTATCTATTTAAAGGATTTTTTTTTCTGGTAGAGAACTGAATGAAAATGGGATAAAGAAAACATAAAAACCTTGTGTTTTACTGTAACCTTTTGGGTGGATTTGGTAAACAGAGCTCAATAAAATAAGCTAATGTTTTAAAACCTGCCACCAGCTTCACCACTAGTATCTGTATCTCTGCTCATCCCCACTCCTTACACACTCCCAGCCAAATGCAGAACAAAAAGAACTAAACACAAAGGGTCAAGTTCTGAGAACAGACATTTTTCTACCAGGAAAACATGCTAACAAGTGCATAGGAACATTACTCAGGCCTTGTGATGGTCACAGAGAAGAGGAACTGGAGAGGAAACATTGACAGGATAGGAATCGTTTCTCTTGTGTAAGCCTTGCTGGAAAAGACCATTAAGGAAAATGGTTTTGCTCCCCGAGCATAATGTATTGGTTTACCATTTCAGTTTGAGCCTGGACGTGCTTGTCCTTCCACACCACAAGGCCCATTAACCTGATGTGCAGGGGAGGACTGTGGGCTATCATCAACAAGAAAAGAACGCCTGAAAGCTTTCACGTGTCCACGACATATTGTGCTGCAGACTACTTTTCTATTTTGTTACATCCACAAAAGATACAGTGTTTCATACTGTATTCAAAAAGTAAGCTTTGGACAACCAGCTAGACAAGAATCAGACAAAAAATTGTCACAATACACTGGAAAACCATTCCATATCAAGAGACTCTTGTTTTCAGGGTGTATTTTTCCAGCAGCATAATGGAATTGTAAAAGTGCAGCCTTGCAAACCCATACAGAGAAGTCTTGGAGCAAAGCCACGTCTATTTGTAGGGACTTAGTTTACACCGGAGGCTTTGGATCAGTGGGATTTTTGGCTTATGATTTTTTTTGGATTCAACTGATAACCAGACCAAGATTAAAAAGAGTACTTTACATAAACACTGGTTTGCTCTGGTCTCTGAAAGGGCAGCATGGCTGGTGCAGATGGTGAGGATACATTCATGAAGAACAGTGCGGATACAGACGTTGCTCGGCTCCATAACAATAAGTTCTGGGAAGGGGAAATATTGATTTGAACCCCTTTGCTATGACCCAGTCTACTTCCAGCACCCCAACTCCTGCAGCTTTGAACTTCCATCCCCAGCCCATATCTTCTACTATCTTCCCCAATACTAATGACACATCCTGAGCAAAGCTGTCTCACTCCCAAGGAGCATTAATGAAATCTACATCTCTGTCTGAGAGGGTATGAAAAAATAATGGTGGAACTGAAATTATTACTCTTCACAGTGCCCTAGGATTTAATGCATTTTTAATCAAGCTGATCTTGGCTGGGTGGATTACCACTGTGATTTCAGATGCACTCTTAATAAAAGCTTCTCATGCTGGGTGTGAGAAGACTCTGCATTCTATTATAATATTTGCATGAGACATGGCGAGAGGGAAAGGTGTTGGAAACATGGGTTAACCTGCCAGTTGTTATGTGGTTGAATCTGACAGACTTGAAAAAGGAGTGTTTGCTGATTGAAGAGCAGTGGATTAAAATCAGATTTTCCCCCTAAAATCTCAACTAGGAAGCTGCTTCGCACACCTAATAAACAACAAACGAGGTGGCTGCTCTACAGGTTACAGTCCTAATATGTGACATGGTTACACACTGAATCAGCAGGGGGTTGAGGATTGGAAAGGTGGGGGAGGGTGTGGTTTCAGTCTAAGCCAATTTAACAATGAGCTCAGACTAAGTGGCCCCGGCCAGCCTTGGGGAGATCCATCTGAGAAAGATTAACTCCAGGATTTAATGAGTGTAATGATCAAAGCCACGACCACCTGTGCTGTGGAAGGGCAGACTAGAAAGGCAACTGTACCCAACATAATGCGGGGAAAGGATCACGTTGAGAAAAGGCTGAATACATGGCTATATTGGTGAATACATTAAGGGAGACTAAAAGATACAGTATATGAAAATATGCTCATATAAGCTTTAGATGTATTGTATGTTTGTGTTTTGTTAAATAAATGCACAAAATAGACTGCTCTAGTACAAGCCTCTATCACAGCACCCTGAGAAAAAAAGAAATAAAACTACTTAAAGACAGAAATAAACATAAACAGTAATATATTCCAGTATGATGGAAAGGCATAGCATTTTGTAAGTGAAAGATGGCGGTCAAAGGGTCAAACCAGCCTTATGCTGAATATTCAAACAGCCAGAGCACTAGTGGTAGGCTGATTATAGTGGCATATTATCTGAGCTGACATTTGCTTTGAACTTCTTTTTGGTCTAATTTAACTGTCCTCTTCAATTTCTCTTTGCAGAAAATTTAAAATGCATAATGTGTCAGTGTATCAAGACTTCAAACAAGAGGTAATGTGTTTCTCCCTAACCTTTGTTTCCTTCGTTCCTGGCAGCATTGTGGAGAAGGTTATTATTTGGCACTTCATTAAAAGGCAAGGCGGCCTGTCGGTGGAGCAGACTGCCCCTGCCAGTTAACAGTCGTGTAGAGCAGCTGCGCACGGCAGCAGTGTGGTGAGAAGGCTGAGGATCGGGGACGGGATTGGGATTCTGGGGTCAAAGGACTCATCCAAGGTGGGACATGTTACAGTAACCTTGAGTGTGTGATTAAACCCCCCCTAAGGTGTTAATGAGTTCAGAAACACCAGATTAGCTTTGGATAAAAGAATGAAAGAATAATTCTTTAAACTGATTGTTTTGATATTATGGACTCTCTTTTTAGTCCAACTTTCCTTTGCATGTGGACATATTGTCATGAGGAGGTACAAGCACCATTAATAATGATAATTAAGCAATGGTTATAATATCACGATATTCTTCTCTTCCTTTTCAAACGGCTATTTACTGTTCAAGTGCAGGAATCCAGAGTTTCACAAGTGAACTTAATATTTGCTTTTGACAACTATTAAACCTGACACTGCCTTTCTGTATAATCAGCGCCCTACCCCAGCAAAGCTGTTAAGTAGCTACACAGCAATGAAATCGGTGGCTGCAGTAACCTTGGATCTGAGAGATGGGAATACCACACCGTGGAGAAGCAACAGATGCTTTAAGACTCAGATTGTTTCAACCGAGCTCCCTCTCCACCACATGTCATGCAAAGTGTGTGAGTAATTCAGGGAGATCACCATGATTGGGCTCTATCATGTAAATCATAGAAACATTAAAAAAAAAATGCTTGGGAAGAAGACAGACATAGATAAGTATTGAGGGAGTGAGGGAAAGAGAAAGAGAGAGACAGAGAAATAGAGTCTGATAGCTCAGGCCCCCCCCACCCCCACCCCCCTTCCCGGGCCCCCATTTCCTCCTAGAGCTGAGGGTGAGCGGCTTGTCCTGATTTTTTTGTGTGGACAAAGTTGCTTGAAGAACCAGCAGGTGCTATGGACATCACTCTTCAGGCTGGGCAAGCTTAGGCCCCTTGTTGCAAGGCCCCCCAAGGCAAAGGAAGAGCATAGAAATCAGAACCTGGGGAAAGGCGCTCAAAGCAGTGCCTGGAAAACAAAAAAACAAAAACAGAGAAAAAACTACCATGAGATCATGTTTTTTTGTTTCCTAAAAGTTCTGCAGACATTTCTCTCAACTCCAAATAAGGATGCCCCTCAGTGAGCTTCACAAGAGCTTTCTCTTTGCCATATCTCTGCGTTATCTTGCCTTTGAAAACAGTGAAGAAAAAGGTTACTTCAGACATGTTCCAACCAGATTTGAAGGTCTTTACTAGAAAAGTGCAGCACATAGTGATAAAAACAATCGTATAACTAGCTGTCGAACACAAGCGCAACATTATGTTTACTCGAAGGCTTGCAGCGCTCCTTAACAATGGGGAAATCTTCAATCTTTCTGCCTTTTATCTCCTGTACTCTGTGATCATTTCTCAAGATTTTGAATGAGCAGTGCAGTATTCTTTCCTGCATGACAACAAGAAGCTTTCACAGATAAGTCTGGTTTTGTTTCAGGATGGCATATTTCTGTAGACATGTAATCCCCGAGAACCATTGTGTGATTTATCTTATCTAGTTTAAGTTATGTTGTTGTTGTTTGTTGTCTTCCTTTCTTTTCATTTGGGTCTACGGGATGACCTCAACCCCTTGATGTCATACTACACAACATAGTGAGAGTGTAGGACAAGATCCAGACCATCTCCACATTGTTTTGATGGGGGAAAAAAAAAAACCTTCAGAAGACTCATTCACTGAGCTCTCCCATACTCAGGGTCTCACAGGGGTTTCATAAATTGCCTGTGGCTTAAAATCTGTAATATCCTGTCGTCCTTTAGACTGTCACTGGCATGGCTTAGATCTAAGAGATGTTATAGCACTTTTGGATCCGAGATGCTCAAAGAGGATAACCCCAGTCGCCATCTTTCTTCCCAGCCATCTGGGATGTGTAATGATTAAAAGTCGAGCTTTGCCTCAGGTTTGTCAGGGAGTAAATGATGAGCTGATTTGGACACTGGAAGTGGAAGATGTTGCTAAATAGCAGAGTTTTTTGGAAAAGTTGACCTTGACAAGTAAATCTCTTCTTCAACAGCGCAGCAGTTAAGTTAAGTTAAGATCAGTTGTGACAAATCCACAAGATCTGTCTTCCTACGAGTCTCTCAAGCCCTCAGCTGGAAGTCTCCGTTGAACTCTTCCTTTGATCAAACAAAATGCTTCTCCAGCTGTTTCCAGAGGTGTTTTTTTCAATCATCTGCTCAAAGCAAAGAAGAGCTGGATAAGTGAGGTGGATGGATAGGAAGAACAGAGCATTTTAAGATATCACAGGATGGACAGATGTAAAATATCAGGTTTTGTGAAGGGCTTTGGTCAGAATACATCATGCTTAGGCGAAAAGCAAGCCTGGGCTAAACTGGCATGGTTATGAAAAACCCTTGACAGAGATCAAACTATGAGGAAGGATAAGAGGAGATGGAAGTGTAATAGGGAAATCTTCAGCATGTTTGGTTTAAGTGGTGTCTGCAGAGACAGCATTGTGACTCACTGAGCCGTTCACTTTTACTGAACTTCACAACTTCCTGAAGCTCCCCATATTGTGTGGCCAGCACTCTGGCACTGAGCACTAAACAGCTCTGACCACTCAACTCACAGAGAGGATTCTCACTTTTTACTGGCAGACCGAGGAAATCGGGGGGTATTGAAAGCAGGACTGAAGTGAAAAGAAAATTTAACCCTTTAAAAGATAACAATCCAAATTTCGCCAAGGATTGTAAAAAAAAAGAATCAGACCTATACAAAGAAAAGGCTTCCAATCTTTTATAGCTTTGATCTTTTTTTTTTTTTTCCGTTTTAACTGATTCACCATGCTTTCACAGTCTTTGGCTGCAGCCTCTCCATACTATGGCTTTAATCTATGGAGACCCTCTGCAGGTCAGTGCTGTATAGTCGTCACCTCCTGCAGGGATATTGTGTCGTGTTGAGTTTTCCTGTCTCTCAAATAGTCTGGAGGAGAAGTGTGAAGGGATTCGACTCTTCTTAAAGCACGGACATAACTGAACTTGATGTTGCCTCTCACTCACAAAGCTGGGCTAATATTTGAAAGTTCAATGAGAGCTTAAATTTATATTTAATTACTGTAAATTTGATCATGTCATTCAATTAGTCAAGAGTGTCTTTCATATTTTCAATGGAGGTTGATCTGTCTTTACTACAATACAGAGAGTATGCTTTGGTTCGGCAAAAACCAAACTGTCAGGTGATAAGCAAAATATTATCTCTAATTTTGGATGAAAGAGATTTCACACGAAGCCTTGTTTGACTTGACAGCAAGCCAAACATACCTTAGAGAGATGAGTGGTGCCTCAAGGAAACCTTACTCTCCAAAGTATTATCTTTAGGAAAATGGTTTTAATTACCTTCATCAGGTAGAGAGAAATGATGTTTGCTTGGGAATTGACTCAAAGTTTAGGTTTCTAAGTATAGCTGTCTCCCATATGAGGAAAAAGATGACGTAGCTTTAAAACAACCTAGCATGCTGCTTGCTGATAGGCTTGGTGGGAAAAAACAGCAACTCAAAAGGCGTCAGCTTAAAGAAACCTACTCCTTCCACAAAACTTAATGTGGACATATCTCTAGTTGCCATTTTCGCCATTAGCAAGATAATCCACTCTGCTTTGGTATCATCACAACATCTTGTGCTAACAGGGCAAGCAAAGGATGTGATGCGGTAATCTGCCTGTTTGCTGTCTCTGCTGGTTATTCTTGTGCTTTGAGCTCATGAGAATAAGTATCGAACTAGTATTTCTATGATATGCAGGTTGGACACCACAACTTCATCCGGGCATTATCGTCATCTTTTTTGTCAAATTAAAGTAAAGTAATCAAGTAATCGTACCCATCCTAAGTTACCAGGGTCTTCAGTATTCCAGTAAGCGTGTGAGTTTCCTATTCATCATCCAAAACATCAGAATCGATTCTGCCTACCGAGCATTTTTCAGACTTAACAGACATCTTTTAAATGGCTCCCGCTATTGTCAACACTTATTTAATTAAACTATGGGAAAAGCTTTTGCTCAACGTAGCTCTGACTTGACAGAAATTTGGTCTAACCTAGCAAAGATATACACAAACTTTTCCACTGAATCTGTTGAAAGTCTTTTGTTGTGTAAAACGGGCGTTTTTATGACAGGTTTAATGGCACGCTTTGCTGAACAAAACCAAATGAGCCATTTCACCCACGACTCCCAGAAACTCACCTTGCTCTAGAATGGCATAGGCCCCTTGTTGGAAAGACGTGGCCGTGGGCGTCTCCTCTTCCAGCCGGCTGGTCTGTGGGTCTGACCACCCCTCGCAGGGTTTTGCTGGACCATTTTTCTCACTATAGGCGCATCTTCAAGCTCTCTGCCATGCTCTGTGGAGGCCATGGGACCTGGAGGACACAAAAAGACGAGAGACCGATTAGATACCCACAAATTAACCTCTCAGGTAAACAGTATTTCACAGCCTCTTATCACATTTTGACTATTTATCAGTGCAGACAGTAAATGATTCAAAGAGGGGTCACTGTAGTAAATAAGGAAGAAACCTGAGGCATGTATAGATAAGTGTGTGTGTGGGCCCCCTTTAGCCCACCCACTATTGTAGTTCATCAATTCAGTGTGTTTGAACCACAGAACAGCAGATAGACGAAGCCCTGGCCGAAGTGAGGAAACCCCAAACCCTCGTGTCTCATGTCTCTGTCACTCTCCTTAGAGATTACAAACTGTGGCACACATTGAGGAGGTGAATCCTGTTGCAGTGTTTGATCAAAGATTACAGATGAGTTGAATAGCGTTGCGTCTCTAAGAGAATGTGTGTGAATGTTTAAGGTGTGTGTGAGTGCACGTGTTTGAGAGTGATCCCAGATGTTCTCAGTCATCTCTCAATAAGTGTGGCCTGATCCCCTTAAGCCTCTCTTTTCCAAATGGGCTGGTCCACCTTAAGTGTTTCTATGACCTTTCCACCTATCAGAAACTGAAAGACCTCCACATGGAGGTTCTATGAAGACAGGTTTTGCAGTTATACCATTATAGCATATTTAACAAGGGTGATCTCTCACACTACTTCCAGTTATATAGTCCAATAAAATGTAAGTAATAGCAGAGCAGGACTTTTTATTTGGGAATGTAAAAGTGTTTTAATATCTCACTGAGGATTGAGTGTATGTAACATGTGTATGGACATATTTTACAGCTTAAATTAACAAGGCAGTGACAAACCCTCATTTACCTGACTTAAAATGTATTTACCTTCACTGAAATGGAGAAGTGGATGTGTTTTAATGGGGAATTAAGGGTAGTCTATTCATTGACTTTCATAACATTTGAAGTACTCCCAAAAACAAATTTCAAAAGTCAAAATTAAAGAAGTAGAGTCTGAGTTATCTTTACTATTTGGTCCATGGTATAGGTTAGACTGTGAAAACACATTCAAGCCAGCACCAAACAAGATAATTATGATTATATAACTTGTTTTACAGGCCAAATGAATAAACTGAAGGAACCATTTAAAAATGCTCCTTCCTTTTTTTAAACTTAATAATAAGTTATGTGATCCGCTCTGCATTTCTAAGTCTTACTCAATGCCAAATGAACCCTTTTCCTCAAATGAAACTACAAATCTACATTGGTTACTTTCCTTCAAAAAGCTGATTGGCATTACTCACATGGGGTCATGACACTTGTCCCCTCTCCTCAGAGACACTGGTACCATTTTTAGAATTGCCAGGAAAATAACCTTCCTTGGCTTTGCAAGGACTCCCCGTTAGGACACAGCTTAAGATAAGTCAGCCAGCCGACTGCAGAGGTTTGAGAAAGCAGGCCGTATACTGAGGACAGCAGATGAGCAGCTTACAAAAGCCATTATGACACTTGGTGCCCGGGTTCTTTTAGATGATTTTACCAGTCTGTGTATTTAAATGTGGCTGAATGGTAACACTAATGGCTGTTATATGAACAAGATGCAGTTGTGCCCCTGAGAATGTCACCTCTTTGAAACGATAAAACTCAAAAAACCCTCAGCCGTCTCTAAAAGGCAAGATCAATTTTCTTGAATAGAGGGCAGCTTTCTTCAAGAGCAGAATTCAAAAAGCCATTAGAGGAAAGGCAATTGTTGACCTTCAGCTGTGGCATATTGAAGACATTTTCAAAAGAACAACTTTCAATTGGTTAAGAGAAAAAAACAGAAAGGTTTCTAGCCTTCAGGTTTAAATAAGGGTGAACTGCAAAGCAGAGCCACTGTAGACGGCTTGTTGAATGTTTTCAATGTATATCCCTGAAACGCCAGACATCTCAAGTTCTATTTCCACACTAATCTTCTTCCGCAAGCACATTACACAGTGAATTTGTGGGCGAACAGTGGGCTAATTCATTTGCAGCAGGGAAAGTCTCTGTTGCATATTTCCGCATCTAAAGCCCATCTTTGCCCCTAGGAGCACTAATCTGCACATTATCCCTTTGTTATTGTTGCAGATACACAGTGAATGAAGGACGCTGACACATTCTGGAGGCATTCAGCTCATTTCTTGCAAATCCAGGGGGTTGAACGTTAATGCACTCCCTGTTTGAGAACAGTTTTTAGGGGCCCTGCTTCATTTAACCGCCAAGTAGCAGAACACACAGAAAAACAAGGCTGCATTCTTTGTGTATGGGGGGTTGTTTTTGCTGTTTGGAATGGTCACAGTACACGATGGGAGGACAATTCTGACATGTTTCATTTGGTATCATCTCAAAATATTTATATTTTATACGTTTTTTGTTGATTGGTCCTAAAAGTGTAAGTGTAAGTTTCATAAATAGTCTGATGCAGCCTCCAAAGTTGGAAAGATGTAGGAGACAGGTTTTCAGACACTGAACTCTAACTGCACTGTTTGACAAGCGCTTATTTTAAAGCAACCTGACACCTTAAATGTCTCAGTGATAGTTGCAATAACTACAGTGTTACACAGCTCTCAACTGCAGGTGATGTTTAGTGATTGGCTAGTCCTAAAGGTGCTGCAAACACATGCACTGAGTCACACTGCTCACACTGCAATGCATGATGGTAAAGTAATTGTACTTTGGCTCACACAACTCATCTGGTGTTCCTCTCTGGTTGGCTCAGGCTGTCATAACCCAGGTCCATAATGAGACAATTTAGATGTCTCCTGCCATTGCAAGCTGTCAGCCACTGCTCGGAGAACATCTCGGGATTCTCCTGACAAATCACGACCCATCCAATCTAGCCACAGGATAGAAAAGTGTAATGAAAGCTGCTAAAAATAAGTCGGGCCCCAGCGATAACAGTGGCAGTATAGATTAACTCCTGTATCCTGTAGAGAAAGCATCAATGTGTGACAGATATGAAATACAGCAACAGCTAGCTTTGTATCTCTACCCATGTGTAGTGGACCTCGTATAGATTGAAAGAAGCTGCTGTATCAGGATAAGACCTTTTGATTGTTTCTGTTGCAGGGCCATTATTGGATAATGCGTATTCCATCTCCATAAACAAAGATACCTCAGATATCTCATTGCTCTGAAATTGGATCCAGCCTCTGGAGTATCTCATTTGATCTTTTCCCATGAGATGTTCCCATGTTTACGTTGCAGAGGTAAACCAGTTGCATAGCAGGAAAACATATGTCCAACAATAATTAGTGTCTTATCTCTACTACTGATGACCTTGGAGCCCCAGTTTTGCTGTCTTTCCACCAAATCCCAACACTTCTTCACCCACCAGGTAATTCCCTAATTAAAGTTTAATAACAGGGGAATTTCAGGAATGTCTGGTTATTGCTATTGCTTCTGCCAGCGCTTCCTACAAAAAGAGGAAGAGAAGAGGGGATAATGGCTGGTTTGGAAAGTGGTTAAGTTTAACTGTTATGTATTTAAGGTGAAGGATATCATTTGAATGTTAAAGAACTCCCTTTGAAAAATGCCAGATTTCCAGCATGATCATACAAAAAGCAGAGCAGACTCTTGCTAGATTGACTGACATGGGTGCAACAACAGGAAGGGGATGTTTTCTGAGGGTGACCTTTTTCACTGAGAAAGCAGATGCTTTTCAGGCCCCTAATGTTTTGCATGCATATCGGAGGTCGCTAGCTAACTATTAGACCTTCCCATCAGCTCCTGGAGAAAAGGACGATTTTGCTATCGTTTTAGTAACATACCAGGCTGTCTTTTCTACAACAGCTAACTTCTGGCCAACACTAAAATAAAACACAGCTTTGGAGAGCCAAAACAAGAATTGATTCCTTGAAACCTGCAAAAAAAAAAGTAAGCAACCAGTCTGTGATGGGAGAGTTTGCCTTTGCCTCTTTGGAACCTTTTCAACTGGGTACCTTGGAAATAACAGTAAAATGTGTGAATGATAGTTGTACAAAGCCAAACCCTTGAGAGCTAGAAGTGGTCAGGCATTGAATAGAGTAATCGACAGTGTCACAAAGTGTCTTGTGTCCGGACGAATGATAAATATCTAATAGCTGCTCCCTAATTCCTTGCCCTAGTTTCACCACCACCCTAAGGTGATGTCTGTTTTGTTGTGTTTTTAAATGGAAGCTCTTCGTCTTATTATGGTCCAGCAGAAAGTGGAATACTGACAGCTTATCCCTGTTGATCCTGCAAGAGTTCATCAGAGGAGCCTGGAGAGAGATATATCTTCCAGCACTTGTCCATCCAGTCAGGGAAGAGAGATGACCGTCCTCTGGGTTAATGCCAAGTTCATCAGCTGCCCTCATGGCTGCCAAGAGCAAACTGTATATTACAGCGCTATGTGTCAATGCAGGAACACAGACAGCATGGCAAATGGGCCAGAGCGGCTTATTGATAGTTGTAAAGCTGATTTGTGTGTATTGCCTGCCAAAACAACCACATAACAAATGTCTGCACTTGTAAATGCAGCCCCAGCGTAATGGTGTTTCTGCCTCTAGGAAATAAGGGATCAAACTATATCAGCCTGTGAGTTAAGCTATAGCAACAAGTACGTACAGGCCTGTGTTTATGGTTTAGAAACTGTTGCATTAAATATGAACACCCACAGTCAAGCGTGGCCACCCAAATTTAATCCCTGCTGCGTTTCATTTTCTCTGTGTCGCTGCGAATTGATCTGCTGTTCTTGAATCCTATCTGTTTGTTTACTCTTCTTGCTCATCACTCACAGTCACAATGATTATTAATCAATTGCATGAAATCTCATTGATCCATTTTCTCGGTTGGCTCAAAACATTCCATCTCTCCTCTGTTTCACCGCTGTCCTCACATCGCTTGACTGACACCCCTGCGTCATAAATCTCACCCAGTGGTGTTTGCATGAATGTATTTTGATGTGTCAACAAACAGCTGGGACAATGGGAATTGTTCGGGATTGAAAAGAAACGATAAGAATGACACTTTGGGCCCATGTAGGATTCTGCTTCATTTAGGCACTGACAAGCTCAAAATGCCTGGAAACAAGAAAAATCTGTGTGCTCATGTCTTGTTTGCTTTGGCCATTGAGTCTGGACTTTATCCCATTCAGACAGATTTCATTGGGCCTGATTCAGGTTAGGCCAACCACAACTGTTTAGTGGACTGGAGTGTAGTTCAGTCTTTTTGTACACATCTAAGACTGCTTCCTCTCATGTAAAATGTTCTGAATCCACTGACGTGTTAGCATTAACTGAACAGTCACTTTATCTACACATTATAATTGTTTACTTCTAAATCTAGGCGTAACAAACATCAGTGTTTTATGCTGAACTAAGCAATAGGAATATGATGTTAGTTCTCACAACCCAGCCTAGCAGCACATCCTATAATCACATCAAGTTTAGTTGCTCTGATTTCTTGTAGCATCCGGATGCATGGTTTGTGCTAATGCTAACATGCCAATATATAATGAATAGGCATGAAAGAGGAAAAAGATATACAATGTATAATCACATTGTTTATTAATGTGATATGTGAACGGTATAAAGTGCAATAAATAAACAAACGTTAGAGAGTTCATGTTAGCTATAACTCACATTTTCTGTTGTTGGCAACAAGTCCCTCCTGAAACCAAAGTAAATCCAAAAAGACGATTCTTATGACCACAAATTTGAACCAGTTAATCCAAGAGTAACTCATAGCTTACTTGAGTATCATTATGCCCAGCTCTTCATCCAATAGGTTACATTTGTGCATACTGAGTTCATGCATTTGCTTGTACATGAAGTAATTAGCCATATTTATTGTAACAAATTTAAACTGCGATTTGTTTATTGTGAATGCTCATATTGCTTACGGGCAGCAGGAGCTCAGTCTGTAGAGACTTGGGTTGGGAACCGGAGGGTCATTGGTTCAAGTCCTGGTGGGCACCAAAGTATGGAAGATGGTCTGGTTACTGGAGAGGTTCCTGAGTAGAGCAGATGGGCCCTTAAGCAAGTCACTGTACCCATTCCCTGTGCAGCAGACCCACTCTAACATCTCTCCATTGATGCATGTCAATAGGTCCTGTTTGTGCATTCTGTATTCCAGGCCTATGTGTGTGCCAGGCATTTAGCAGAATTCCCCCTCTGGGATTCAAAAGTGTGTTAAAAAAATTAAACTTTCCTAGCTATAAGCACAATAATTGCAGTTGGATTGGATTTTAATTGCAAAAATAACCCAAAGACAACCGTGACAGTATTTTCTCGACATGAATAGTAATTGAAGGTGACAGCCTTTTTTTTGTGTCTAAATGTGAGGTAGTTTAGCTCATTATGTGTGTGTATAATCCGTAAGGGAAACAAAAAAATATTTGTGTTAGTGTGAGAGAGGAAGAATAAATACCCTGGTGTGTGTAGCCATGGTTATTATCATGACGTTGAAGGAGGAGGCCTGCTGTCTCCTCCGTGTGCCTCCCTCCTTCATTCACTTAAAGCAGCTTAGGCTAACGATCCCTCTAGCATGCCATTACCACAGACATACTAACCCACACAGCCAGACAGAGACATGTCAGGGGCAGAGATGCGTCCCGCTGCACAAGCACATGAGGGGATCAGTACTATTTAGCCAAGGGTGAGAATATGTTAATTGTGGCAGATGGAAGCCAAACATTCTATTAACCTAGAAAAAGCCCCAGCAATGCTATAGCATCATACTGGGGATTTGCTAGCTGTCTGATAGCCTCCCCACACATTCATTCTGCACATATGGAACGGTGCCTGAATAAGGAGGCAGTCCCTTGTTGTTTAGCTCACACAATCCAACAGTTAGTGTCGGAAATGCTGCTTATCACTTGCCTACCAGTAAGTCTGAGCCTTGGCAGAAACTGGTACCAATTGCTTGCCGACTTTCAGACCACGTTACCATGGCAGCCACCATGAAAGGCGCTCAGTTTAGAGCAAAAAGAATGACATTGTCAGCTGATATTGGACAGGTTCTCATTTTACAAATTTCACTGCACACAGGCTGAATTCAGTCATCTGATTGTGTATGTCATAATTGTATCCTGCATCTGTGGACTCTTGGCCGCTGAGTATTCCTCTCGAGGGGGCTCGGAGGGGTCAGTGTTTGGTTGTAAGCTCTATCTCTTTATTTCTGTCTTGGACTGTTTGATATGCAGCATTGTTGTTCTGTGATAATGCTATGCTTGTGGCTTTGTTAAAGGCTGTCTTTGTCTATAAAACCTCCAGTGAGGAAACCAAAGTGCATGAAAAGTTGTTCCTAATACTGCAGCTTTTAAATATAACCCTCTGTCCTCCCTCTGAAATCAACCCCCACCTCCACTGAAGGTTCACAACAAATTAAAAACAAACTCTGCACCCCCATAGTTTATGGATTTCTACAGATGTCCATTTGAGTCAGCCAGCTGCCTATGAAGAGTGGTGCTTTCTCTGCTCCTGAATTAAAGAGTGTATGAAATGATGAGGTGTGAGACTGCGTTCTGTGCTATGATCAGAGCGCTGTGAGTTCAAAGGGCCGGCAGCAACTAATGAAGCCACTGACTCCCCTCAACACTTGACTGCCTGTCGGTTAATTCACTAACCCACTCAAGTTGAAGGGGTGAATTTGTGGCTACAAGGTTACTGCAGGTTCGAGCCTATTGAACATTAGCAGTCAGAGATACAAACATAAAATAACTGCAAGGAAAGATTTCTTATTATGTTTTTTCCCTCAAGGAGTGTCAGAGAAGGCTCAGGGCAGGAGATATGCTGGTGTGACTGTTTCCGCAAACAGCAGTAGGCTAAATCTCTGTGCATGGCAGGTACAGTTGGTAGGTGAGGTACCAACCGATGCCCTAATCTCTAGAGATTGCATGTCAAGGGCAAAGGGATCCTGAAATCATCCGTTACCATGGGTACGCTTATCAGATGTGAAACACTGCCCCCTCCCTCTCCTGTGTCATCACCCCCCCCCCCACCCAGCTGTGAACCTGCATGCTTTTTCCCATCTGAGGTGTGGGAGAAAGAGGGAGACAGAACGAGAGAGAGAGGGAAACGTCACTGTGCAGGGTTCACTGCAGCTTCTAATGCCTGAGGGGACCATCACTTTTTCCCATAGCGCACACAGTACTATTAAAGGAAAGAGCAGCAACATTGCATCAGACTGTTACAACCACACTAAATAATACAACAATAGCTCTGACACTTAGATCAGCCTCAGCGCAAGGTACCTTCATGTGCAGTCACTATTTGAGATATATGGCAAATACATGCAAATTCACATGTAAAAAAAATGCTGTAAGCAGCCGTTATTGTTAGGTATGGCTTCTGACAAAACTTACCAAATGTGTAAAATAAAATCTCAGTTACTAATTTGAATAGTCCAATAACAGCCGCTTTCTGGGAAAAATTCATTTTGACATCAGAATTTTCCAAAACTATTAAATGACCACATCAACATGATAGCTTCGATAGTAGAGGTTATTTCAGCCAATATGCAATATTAAACAGCACAACCTATTATACTGTAGCATGGAGGTCAAAATCTAAAATATTAATGAGTAGTACTACTGAGACTCAGAGTCAAACTAAGGAGCAGTTTTATTATAACAGTGTGATTTGTTTTGATTGTTCAATTATTCTTGCTATTAAGTACACATTGAAAGATGTATGAAACTGTCTGCTACAACAGAGTTGTTTTGTTTAATACTGTAGCATATCACTTATGGTGTGCAGGAAAACACCTTTGGCTAAAGGATACGCAATGAAACATAGAAAGCCACTCTACAATACAGCAGACGCTTATGTCCAAAGCAAAGTACATCTGAGACTACGTGCAACACAAGCAAGGATCTAGAGAAGAGGAAACAACGTCACAAAGTGCTAACGCACAGCTTTAAGTCCGATCAGACACAGGTGCTGACAGGCAGTGCACAACAGATTTTAGTTTTATATGTATAAAATAAAAAAGATCATGAGAATTCTTATCAGCACCAAAGCTATTCTAAGTATCATCATTGTCCTCATCAATATCATCATCAATATCATCATCAATATCATCGTCTTCATTGTTAGTCCGGTCACTATCCTTAAAATGCAAAGGTGTTCATGCAAGAACTCCGTCTTTAGCTTTTTCTTAAAGGAGCAAAGGGACTGTTTTTTTTGGCCCTCTGTGTTTATGAAGTTTTCATCAGCTGTTAGGATTAACCTTTTTGCCTGAAGTGGATGCTTGTTTATAAAATCCAAATAGTGTTTTGCCTTCGCATTTCTCTAGCATCTGTTCATGTTCACAGGCCGTGAGTGCAGGGCGGCATCTCCTAAACAGCGTGTGAAACTGAGGGACAAACTCAGCGGCCCTGTCCTGATCTAGGGGAAGCCCCATGCTTACAGTGAGTGAAAGCTCATTTGATTAACCAACATCTCAGCTCAGACCTGTATGTTTGACATAGTATCCCAGGGACAACAACATTTGTGATCAAAGACAGAGCTATAGTGATGAATAATGTATGAGTGAAGGGCCCCAGTGGAAGTGATTTCACGATTTCATATGTTTCCTTAAAGGCAAGAACAAGAGGTGAATGAGAGTTTTAAACACGGGAGGTGCACCAAAAACATCTTATAATTCTGTGAGAATAAAGTGACATGCACATTCCTTTACCTTACGCTTGGGATTTAAGCAGATCCCAGTGGGGGCGTCACTAAATGAACCCAAGATCTACTAAGTCCCTCTACAGCATCCAAGATTGCCCCAATCCATTCTGCCATCTTCACAGATAAACCCCTTGTCTGACTTAGAAAAGCCTAACAACAGCCAGCTGTGCAGCACTCACAGCCTTACATTTATTATATCTATGAACCATGATGGTGACTATAGAGCTTTGAAGTCAATGATTACAATACTTACTAACCATATCTACTTGATTCACTTCTTCTCCTTCATACTTTTATTGCTGCTGACGCATGAATTTCTACCATAAATGACTCATCTAAAGCAATAAACAGACGTCATATTTCCCATTCTTGCTTCCTAAAAATTGAGCATGAAAGTAATTAAAGCACCTGCATTCTTAAAGACCGCAACATTTATTCTGCGGTCTGGCAGCCCGTTAAAATACGTGTGTGCTCAGATCTTGATCAGGAATCTGATCTGCCTGGGCTACCGCAATAAATGCAACACTTAATGTTCAAAAAGAGAGCCATAAATCACTTTAATATTGGACAATGGTTGAAAACAGAGCAGGTTTTTGAAAATATCTGGCTCCAATTAAGTTGTAAGGAGCGCCCCGGGCCTGAGGATAGGGTCTGGTGATCACATGAGTTCTGTTTAACACAGGACCCCCACTCCCTAACCCCCCAAAAAAACCCTACCTAAACCTCAAGGTTGCAACCTCAAAACTTAAAGGGGGGTCTGGACTCCACTTACACAAGGAATCAGAATGGAGTCAGAATTTAATTTACAAGTAACTTAGCGCATTTAGCTGAACAGACCACTTTACAGCCGAAAAACTGAATTATTCCACACATTAAATTGATGAAGACAGACAAGATGACCAGCTGTGACTCGTTTCACCACAGAAAGCTTACGCAAACTTTCAACTCTTAGGTAGCCCCTCTTCCTATCCAGCCTTTCATATTTCTGTCCCTGTAGCCTGTTTTTTACTCCCCCTTTGCTTCTTTTTTTCCAATTCATTGCATCAACTCTCATGGGAGGATCTAAGTGAGTAGATTTATTCATTCAAAGAGTTCTGAATTACATTACAGCAGCCCGGCAGTCATATGCCAAAGTCTTCCAGCAGCTGAGTTCTCAAGGGAGAGTTAGCCCAAAGGTTACCCTTATATCCCTACCAAATGAGTTATGATTTCTCACTAAATCTCTTCCACTACTCCCACCTACTCCAAAGCAATTGTTGGTGCCATTCTAAGAGCTTATGTTGGCTGATATTATACAGATGTGAAGTGGTTTATCACAGTAAACCTCATCTTTGAAACCAACAGCTACACTAAGGATCTCATTATGAATCCTTTAGGGGTCGGCAAGATGAAAAACCCCTTCACAGTTTAGATTGGGAACTTGTTAATAGATAATACAACTTTACATACATATCAGTTTTTTTTTTACGAAACAAACAATTAAAAACCTTGATACATTAAAATACATGATCCGATTGATGCAAAATAGTTTTCCTGAAAGATCACACATTGTTCCTGCCCGGTAACAGCCACACACAGTTCCAAGATGGTTCCCCCCACCACTATAGTCCCTCTAGTTATCCCTTATCCGTTTGATTGAGCTAAACTGATCGTATTAGTTCTTATATTGGATATCATTTAGAAATACTGCATACTTACTTATAGCCATTCAGCCAACATTTTGACCCCTAAGTAGTTCTCTTGCAATCAAGTGGGAGATATTCATTTTGTAGTCACCATTTGCAGCTTGTTATTACAATCGGAACGATATAAAGTGAATATGGTCCATTACAACCAGGAATATTAACAGATAAGCTGTGACAGCATCCACAGAAACCAGGCCACATTATTGTGATGCTTCTATTTATGCTAACAGAGACTTAACAAGAGCCAAATGAACAGGATGGCAACAAATCATTCTTTACTTAATTGCAAAACACAACTTGTGGGTTTTGTAAGTGTTTGTGAGTGGTCAGTGTGTGTGTGTGTGTGTGTGTGTGTGTGTGTGTGTGTGTGTGTGTGTGTGTGTGTTGTCTGCAGAACTATACTATTGCTGCAGGCTGCTAGCTCTATTTGCTCGTAATGCTGCATGAAGAGGAAATCCAGATTCTTCATGAGAAGGATTTCAGCCGACCCTGTGTGTGTGTGTGTGTGTGTGTGTGTGTGTGTGTGTGTGTGTGTGTGTGTGTGTGTGTGTGTGGGAGGGGGGGGGGGTTGTTGTGTGTTTGACATAAACCCAGCTGGTGCTCACAGGTTCCTGTGTCTTAAAGAAAAAGGAAAAGGCCCTGCAATCCTCCATAATCCCGTAATAACCTTTCTACTGCTCCCCCTTTGACACAACTGTTTGCCCGCTGTTATTATGTTATGCTGGGACATCTGGAAAAGTTTAGCTGCTTTTGTTCTCCCCCCCTCGCCGTAATCACGTCCACAAGCACAGACACCTTCCGTACATAAGAAAACCTGGGGATTATGATTTAAAGCTTCCTAGTTACAGCTGGTTAAGATCTTTTTATGTTGTTAACAAAACAATCGAACCTAGCGTGGTGGCGTTATATGCCTCTAGGTGTCTTAATGAGTAGCTGCGTTTACTGTAGAGCTCCTCTTTTTGGCTTGACTTGGACCTGTAACACTTGGATGAGCATCTGAGCGACTTCAGTACAGTATGTATGCATGATGGTGCCACAGAGCAGCCAGCCCCAACAATACATCAAAGTTTAATACAGAATAATAGCACTGCTGACAGCTCTCATAAAATCCTTCCCAAGCAGATGATTTCTCTGCCAGATAACAGCTCAGATCTGGGCCTTACGCCCCGCTAACACACAGACAACGGGCTCACCTGTTCAACGCAGGCCTTTACGATTACACCTACTGTGTGTATGTGCATGCAAAGAGGTTTATGTGTGTGTGTGTGAGCCAGCTGCTATTGTTTTTATCCTGCACATCACTGGGGGGAAATTGGCAGGTCGTTTCAATGCTGGAGAAAAATGAAATGGCGCTTTGATGTCCTTTTAGCAGGCTGTGACAGACACAAGACTGTTTTGAGAATAAAGACTGTTTATGTACCAGTCTGAAGAGTTACACAGGGAGGAAGAAGAGTGATCGGCCTCGGGATGAATTATGGATACCACATGTCTAAAGCTAGAGCCCACTCTTGAGCCAGAGTGCTTTTCAAGGATGGGTAATTGAAGTGTGCTGCTAAAGGAACTAATATTACATAGAGAAAGCCTCAGCAGCTCTTCCACTCTACTGTACTGTATATTGTACGCAGCATTAGGCTATTAAGGTGAGTTGCCTGTTGCACTCAGAGTTGTTGCTAATATGCAAATACAGCCATGAATACAATCAAGACTCACACTTTCCCACCCGACTGTATACCAGTCAGATTCAGTCCAATATTCATTGCATCCTGCAAGTGCACACGCACTCCTCGTCTCACTCTCGGCATCTCTCTCTTCCTTCTCAGACACACATGTACACACACAGATGCATGAGTGCGAGAGAAGGAGCCCACTGAACTGGAAAAGCGTTTGTCTCAAGATGAAAGGCTTCACACCCACTGCCTACATGCGGAGCCTCTTCCGACACCTTCCCGCGACAGCGCATACTGTAGCAGAGGCTATGCAGACACACTCCAGCTAGCATCCCTCCCCACACCCATCAGCAACGCCGCAACACACTTGCATCTCTTCTTCCCTTTCACTCCCTTTCCCACCCTTCCTCTCTGTCAATGGAGCGCTCATACTACAGTAGCAGCCCGGGGACAGGAAGGCACATTAGCGGCGTGACTTGAACAGCGTTGAGAAGGATAAGCTCCCATGAAAGGCTTGAGGCACAGCAGCCTTGTGTTCAACCGTTGCTGGTGTAGCACAGTGGGCTCTCAGGCGTGGAACATGCTTAGCCACACGCAGGGCGTGAAAAACGACACTGACCATGATGCTAGATAATTGCTTCCCATTTACTCATGTGCTGAGAGCCTCAGACAAAAATAGCATGTCGCTGAGGAAATGTGCTGGGAAGTATGGGAACTGTGAGTGCTGTGGCCATGGATCGATTCGCAGAGTGGACAGCATCCTGCAAGCGTATAGTCTACACAGCATCTTACTAACATAGTCTCTACAGCACCTAGAGCACCTAGCAACATACAGCCTTACAGCATCATTGAGATTATATCCCCATCTTCCTGGATGTAGTGTACATTGCAAAACCCCAGCCTATAAAGCTAAAGTCTAGTCTTCAATGTTTATTAAATACAAGCACAGCCTCTGTCTGTGTGTCTTCTTATCTGCTGTAGTTGGTGGTTAGGTGATAATCCAAAGAATGGTCCAGACATTTACACAGGCCTAACTGTTGTTTTTTCACACCACAGTGTTACCTGCATCACATCTGCAGACTGCCCTTAGCTCTCCAAACTAGAACCCCCCAGCCACATTTCTCAGAACCCCTCTATTCTCATCAGCCCTGCGTGATAACATGCCCTGTCCCTGCATAATGGTCCGAAGTTAATGTTTTTGCTCCAAATATGAGCCATTGAGGTCCAATCTGGATGTTATATGTAGTCCAACAAAGGCTCCAGAGACGCAGCAGTACTTTACGGAAATTTACTGTGACAAGGCATCAAGACTGAGCCCCACAGGAGACCATCCATGCATCTGGGATCTGTGTTCCCCTCATCGATGCGTACAACAATTACAGTCCTCCTTATCATCACTACAGGAGGCACTCACGCATATATAGGTGCTATGTTGCCCTGCTGCACAATCACAGTCATGTAATAATCATATAGCACTCGGGTCAGATGAAATACATCAAGCCATAAATTAATCAGATTCACGCCGCCTTGCTGAACATGTGCCATGCATATCTTACATTTCATAACAGCCACAACAGTCACACATACACACAGCATATCCATCACTCAGAATTAGCACCACAACAAATACCTGCTACTTCATCTTACAAGCTTACATCAAGGTAAGGTAGGGAAGCAAATGATCAACCTAATCTAGAAACACATCTAAAAGCTGAGGCAGTACAATAACTAGATGGTATAACCACTGCAGTGCAGTACTGTATACAGCCAGGTACTGATATTCCTGCCTTTTAGAGCCCACACAAGGCTAACCATGCTGGGTAACTGATCAACTACAGCTGCCTGCACGAGCCAAACAGGCAAACACAGAGAGAAATGGAAAGCGGAGGTAAAGAGAGGACCAGCATCGAGGCTGGCCGCTCCTGTACTCACCAGCACTGGCAGAACACAGCAGAGACACCAAGAGCACAATCACCAGCGTCAGGATCTTCACATTCATTTCTGCACTCCCCTCTGGCTCTCCGCTAGTCACTCGCTGATATACTGTAGTGCTGTGTGTGTGTGTTTGTTAGTGTGTGTGTGTGTGTGTGTGTGCGTGTGTGTATGTGTGTGTGTGGATGGGAGGGAGGGAGAGAGAGAGTGAGAGAGAAAGAGAGAGGGAGGGAGAGAGGGGAAGAGAGAGCAGCTGAGCGAGCAAGAAGGAGAGAGAGACTGTTTGCTCCCCTGTGTGTGTGTGTGTGTTGGAAGTGAGTGTGTCAATTTGTGGGAATATGTGTGTGTGTGTGTGTGTGTGTGTGTATGGTGGCTCCCTGACTGTGCCTGTGTATTTGTCTAAATGCGTATTTGTATATCAGTGTGTGACAGCGCCACTCCAAGACTGAAGGCACGTCTTTATCTGAGCTCTCCCACGGAGGTGTGTGTGTGTGTGTGTGAGAATGTGCGTGTGTGTCTTTTCTTCTTCTGTCAGAGAAAAGGCAGCAAGAGCCAAGTTCAGTGGAGCTGTGAATGTGCTGCTGGAAGTCCGCTTGTAGATCTGTCTGGCTGCCTGCGTGTGTGTCCCTGTGTATGTGTGAGTCCAGTTGGTCATGTGGCTTATGTATCATTGACTCTGAGGGTCACGGAAAAGCCCTCACGCCCCCACCCTCACCCTCACCCACCCTTCTCCACCCCTTTTCCACAAACATGCAAGTGCACACGGCTGAGGAAGTAGACAGAGAGAGGTAGCAAAAGGAAGGAGGGAGGGGAGGAGGAAAATGGGGGGAGTAGGGAGATGAAGGAGGAGGGGGGGGGGGGGGGGGGTGCATGAAGGTTTACGATAATACCCAAACAGATGCTCTTGTTGAAAAGTCTTTGAATTGCAAGCAGGGCCGCCTGCCAGGAGTCCAGGAATCAAAATACCAGCTTATTAGGGGAAGTGGATGAAAGAAGGGAAGGTGTGAGATGAGGTTCATGCTTTTCCTGCTTTTGTATCTCCACCAGCTGTATGAACCTTTCTTCCTCACTCTATTCTTTACCCACTGCGGCTCTGGTAGGCCCCATCTAGGTAAAGGTGCGGCTTAAATCATTCCTGCTGTTTGAAGTTTCAGCCCGTTGACACTGGGAGTAACCGCAGGAAAAAACGTATCAGACTCTGCCCGATCGCAACGCTCAAACCGTTTGTTCCGACGCCCCTGGAGTCATTTGTTTTATTTTGTTACACACAGATTGTATTCTTTCCATGAACAAAGGCCGTAACATAATCACCACCCGGCAAGGCTATAAAATAAGACCGATTATTTATTTAATTTGTTTATCACACAATAAACAGGAAAGGTTGCATTTCTCGCAGTGAATTGTGAGAACTGTAAGCAGGCACAACAAGTTTCTTATCACGTGAAGCCACAGAGCGACATCAATGCGACGATTTCTACATCCCCTCTTGAGAAGATATTGTTGGAGGGCGATAAATTTTGTTTAAACTGCATGCATAAAAAAGAAGGAAACCATGAACTCCACCCTATTACGACATTTAATACTCAGCTCCAGTACAAGCAATCTATAGAACCAGTCCAACAATCCCTCGATGAATTAACAAATCAGCGAGAGTTTTGAAATGTAAGATAGTTCACTTTTTTTATTTAATCATTTTAAAGGTGTAAATTTCTTAAATGGCCTTAGTTCACTGTGGGCCCATAGAGTTGAGTCCCAAAAGAGCTGCAGTGACACATGATGAATGGACCGCCTTTGGTCACAACCTCCAGACACAAACCCCCCACTCCGCAGCCTTCCTCACACCCCCATTTCTATGTGTTGTCACTAAACAGTCACTTTAGTGGTGTAGACCTGAGAAGAGGGGCCCTGTGACCCTCAACTCCGCTGCTCCTTCTTCACACAGCCCGCCCATTGTCTCCCCAAGGCCCCGGGTCCCAGAGGGCAACATGTCTGTGCCACCCACTTGAGATCCAACAACAAGAGCAGCTTCCATTTTTACACGCAGCACTTGAAGCCTTCACTTCATGCAAAGCAATCCTCTCACCTTAGGGGTGGCCAAGCCCCTGCGGCTAAAGATGCTTATCCAAGCCTGTCCTTTTTTTAGCCGAAAGATAATTCTCCCAAGTGCCTTTAGAAGAATCCGTTCACAGTATTTTCTCAAAGGTGCTCACTGATCACTCACAGAAAGCATGACCGATTCTTTCCAATTGTACATAATGAGAGATAGTGGGGGTTATAGCGCCATTACCAACCCACTTAGTAATTAGGAGTAATTCAAAATTCGATTTAGTCCGACATTCAGGAATCATTTTAAAGCAATGTGGGATACTGCCTGCAGAGTTGTTTTAAATTAACTGCTAATGCGGATATCAAAACTCAAACTGAGGCCATATTCAGAATGAATCCAGGTGCTACCCATGATAATTTATGACTGTGGCGTTACCAGTCATTAAAATGTCCTTTGGACATGGATAAAACGTGTGAGACATTGTAAAGTTGGCAGTCCAGGCTCAAACATTTGCACTCTATTAGCTTTAATTGTCTTAGCTTGAAGCAAAGCCTGCAATGAAAATGTAACAGATGGTGTTTCCTCTGAGTGTATCAGTGGACCGAGTGTAAGCCGGTGGAGGATTGCCTTATTTCTTTTTTCACATCTAAGGATGTGGAGCAAGACCTGGCAACCTGACAACAGACAAGAGGACAGCAATACAGTCACATGTACCTCAACACGGGAAATACTCGGCTGTTTACAGGAAGTGTTTGATGAAGGAATGCGGTGTATGTCTGGATTTGGTCCCTGCTGACGACTTTTCCTGATATTCTTAATAAACAGGCAGGCATTCCTCAGATAAGCGTAACACAGATGATGGAAAAGGTATCTTTGCATTTCCTCTGAGCAACCTTTTCTCTTCAAATAAATGCAACCATTACTGCAGAAACTGTCAACAGGTGTCCTCTCAGCTGTGCTTAAATTAGTCCCCTGATCTCAGAACAGATTTGCTGCATTATTTACTGTATTCACAATTAATGTGCTTCCTGTTTATCATCCGCTTCTATATTAAGCTCCTGATTTCTAAAAATGCTAATGAAGTGTGCGGATGTTTGCTTGCATTGTTGTTTTGATGATTGAATGAGCAGCAGCAGGCAGCTCGTGTTGTTGTTGTTGTTGTTATACAAAAGTGAACTCCACATTTCTGTGTCTGCTTCCGTTTCCAGAGCATTCATCAGATACAGCGCAGCTTTATTAAAACGGTAAACAAATCAAACCTCTGTCAGGATAAGAACCACAGTCAACAGCCTGAGCAAATGCAGAATGTCAATGTGAGATCAGGTCATGCTTGCTAATTAGCTTCTCCGGAGAGATCGGCAATGAGAGAAGAAAGTGTGACATCTTCATTAGGACGTTTCAAAGCCGGAGATTCCGAGCTGTGTTTGCACTCGTCTGAGGCTTTAAACAAATGTGATTCTGCCCTCAGGCGCCCTTGTGCTTCATATCATGAAATGTCAAGAATCAGAGACTGTGTGGATTAACTTATCTGCCTTTAATCGTGACATTATCAGCCGCTCTGCAAATTCAGCTGAGAAGTGTTCTGTGCTCGCCAAAGCCCCCTGGAAGACAGGACAGCAATTGCCTTGGAGCAGCCACACACAGACGCACATTTTCTGCATTTTCATACTTACATGAATAGACTTCTAAGAAATAGCTAATAGACTGTAAAGATCTTCTGCTGCATGTAAATGCAGCATTTAACAATTATCCTGAAGCATTTCTACAATTTTTTATTTTTTTTTCATACAGATAACAAAGTGTCATTTTGGGAATCATTTATGAAAGTATTGAGGTCTGTTTACCCCGTCATTGGAACGCCAGCTTGGGTTTATCTTCTGATGTCGGACAGGCTCTGAACTCTAAAATAATCCGAAACTTTGGACGTCAGAGTCCCGCAGTTCACAGAGAAGAGCAGTTTACACAACAGTAATCATGTAAATACTCATTTATTTCTCATCTTCTTCCCTTTCTTCTTTCTACTTTGACAGATTCATGTTCAACAACTAGAAATGATGACATTTTTCATCATGAGCTTCCTAATTGTTTTCACTGCTGCTCCTCTCCTGAATCCACCAGACAAATGATCCTCTGGGATTCCATGCTGTAGTATAGCGTGACTCCCTTACAGTGGCCCTATAATCAGTCCAATATGCTGTATCATTCTTTGAAAACACAGCAGCCTGCAGATTGGAGAAAGAGATGCGCCGTGAGATGACAATTCACTTTACCTGCCAAGATAAAGAGGCTACTTTTTTTTATTTCCAGGGAGCTTTTCTTTTTCACCAGCAGGTTTATTAATCACAATATCCCTGTCAGGTGACTTCAATCTCAGTGGATTTGCAGGCACAGAGGACAGATTTTATCCTGTGATGTTGCACCTGGAGGACGTTTGAGTTCAAAAAAGTCTATTCACATCACGAAATAGGACTGCAAATCATGGAAGTTTGGTATTGTACCGAGCATTTGTCATTCTGGTTTGCAGGAAATGGGCAGGATCAAACTTAAATAGCGTGTAGAAAACACGCCGCACCCTCATAAGCCTGTCAACCCTTAGATTCCCCAACGATACTGTGCAACAACAAATGAGGGAAGTCTTTTGATTCGGTCTGTGCTCTCTCTGCGGCCCAATCAGAGATAAGAATCTTCTGAGGGTTTTTCTCCAGGTGGCAGGTGATACCAACACAGCTCCCTGACATCACCCTCAGAGCTCTGCGAGTGTTGAATGCATCTTCAGTGTTTGGAAACTTCCTTAAGTTTGACTCCTCACCTTTGACTTTGAGGCTAGTGGTGGCTTGTACGCTTTTTACATGCTCCTGTGCACTTAAAAATGACAATCATCTGGTCCCTGAGTGCACTATTCTCCAGGAGTGATGTTTAATTGTCAGTAAGCAGAAGATATGGAGACCATCCATTCCTCTTTTATTGTAGCAGAGGATCAGAAGGAGTCAAAACAAACTAAAAGGCATTGGTGTTAAATCGAAAGCGGGTATCTATTATCTCCCACTCTAATATTGTTGCAGTTATCAGGAGTTTGATCTGTCTGAGTATAGAGGCATGCAGTTTGGAAATGGCTGATTTGTTTCTTATGGACCTTTTTTTTTTTTTGTTAAACGCTACAGACTGAGCGTGCCAAGACTTGGTCTCACTGACATTAAGTCAGAAATGGGACTTGACAGATGAGAGATAAGGAAATGTTTTCAAGGGGAGAAGACAGACTCTGAAAAACAGACAAGGTGTCTTTGAAAGCTCACAAAGCCTGAGTGTGTGCTGTGAGGTGACTGAGCTGAAGATCAATGTCTGCCGGATACCAGCTCACTGAACCTTTCACTAAAATGTTTTCCGCCTTGATGAAAGTTTTGGGATGTTTTAAGGAGCAAGAGGAGTGCTCCTTGAAAAAAAATGCATCCCAGTTGTTATAAAAAGCAGATTTTTTTTGTTTACCTGTAAGAGAAGAATCTGAACTCCTGAAGAACTTTGCTGTAGAAGTAGGTTTTCATTTGTGCACCTCAATGTAAAACATTTGTATGTCGACACATTGCCTATAAGACGATAAATCAAAAACAAATCTCACACTTCCACCTATAGAGAAAATGCTCTGATTGCATTTTGGATCATAACCTTGCGCAGCTGTACATATTAACAGAGAAAATATGATCTTCTTGTCAGGCTGCAGACATGCTATACTTTTGTTATGCCCAACAAATCTTGGGTGTAGACCAAAACAAGCAATGCATAGGTTAGCAAACCTCAGCAAGCTTATTTGTATTTATTAAAGACCGTAATGAAATGAATGGGTCAAAAGTATACACTTTCTATTTGCAAAAGGCTCAGTTGATTCAGAAAGCAGTTATGCATTGTAATGTTTGATAAATATTACAAACATGAGTAAATAGTGCATTAATTGTGGCCTATTCTTTACTGGTTGAATAATAAACATTTGCTGCATAAGTCAGAATTAAGTCCAGTAAGTTGGTCCATGTGGGATGGATTCAAATAAACTAAAATGTTCAGGATGTAGCTCATTGGTGTGTTTTTTTTTTAAAGTTTTTGGAAAACAATGGAGGTCTATATCAGGCTTCAGCTACATTGGACATAGCCTTCTTGTTAGAAACATCAATTTATTGTTGATTTAACTCTGTTCAAGAGATTTGTTGATGATGAGGAAATGTAGTATATCAGTATCATCAGGGTTAGATTTGGTCACATCAGCATTAAATAAGTGATAGTTTGCAACACAATTGATCCGTCCTAGGGAAACTGATGTGTTAGCATGTTGTAGATTTTTCAACATATTGATGTAAATATGTGCAAACCTTTCACCTTGAGTTGAAGGATGGTTCACTATAGGACTTTAAAAAAATAAAGAACCCAAAAGTCAAAGATTGAAGATAGCGTATTAGCTGCTAAGCACCACTTACTTTATTTGAACTCCCTCACTAGTAGCCAGACTATGGGCTGCCACATATGAAGAATGGTGCATAGAGATAGAAGATGTTCTAAAAGAAAAGACTTCTAACACATAATTTAATGAAGTTTGGATGAAATGAGAAGATCACTTGGAACAAAATTCCAGGAGAAGTAAACAAACCAGGACAGGAAAACAAATATAGCAATCAGATTCAGAATCATAAATACTTTATTAATCCCAGAGGGAAATTCGGTAAGGAAATCTATTTTTATTGTAGCCTGGCTTGTTAATGTTGTGATGATCAGCTAACGGCTTCAGTCGATAACCAACTCTTCAAGTTGTTACAACACGAACAAGCTTCTGGGCACACCGATGAATTTCCCAGTAGTGTTGCTTCCAGCTGGGGCGGGGCTTCTATCACCACAGCCAAGGAAATTCAGTTTTTGTGCCATCTGTTTGTTTATCAGCAATATTGCAAAAATAAAAACTTCTAACTTGATCTTTTTGTAATTTGGTGCGTGAGTCAGTGAAAAGCCAGTTAAATTTGAGACTGAATCCTGTCTTCCTTGTGATTTTGATAACTAGCTGCCGCGTTCATGTCGTTATTTCAGTCCAAGCTTTCAATAATTATTCATGTGTGCATGATCATGAAGTGTCTTCAGTTTTTCTTGAAGTGCTTACTAAAATAGTGGCTGTTTTCCCATTGAATAAGACTTTATAAATGCACATCTCAAGCAAGGCACAACCATCGGTTTGGAAAAAACACTGCAGACAAAAGTGAACTGAATCTGTTTTATTTTGCCCCTATATGACTCAGATTTGGGGGTTTTTATGACAGTGTGAACAGCACAAGTCACGTGGAAAATCATCTTTTCAAATCTGATTTGGGCCACTTTCATATTTCATAGGAGTCTGATACAGAATTGATTTAAAAAAGCAAAGCAAAGATCTGAGCGTTAAGGCTTGCAGTGGGAACGCAGCCTAAGATTGCCATTACTGTCTTTCTATTCATTAATTGAGAGAATTAATCATAATACCACACATATAGAAAGCAACCACAGCATGTTAGCATGGGGATATCTGATTAATGCATTAAACAGCTTAATTGTCTGTATCATTAGTAGGATAGTTTGAAGCTCTCTATGCCTCTCGTTCCCACTGTGATCGATTTTTTTCACACTTCTAGACAGTATAATACAGTGTGCTGCGTCTTAAGGCTGTAAGACTTTGAAATGCCACTTCAAATAAATGGAAAAATAACTTCTTTTACGACTGACTCCTTCTATATAAAGTGAGCAAGTACAGAAAGCTGCGGGTTAAAGAACAAAGTGTAAAAACTCTGGCGATGTTTTGAAGTCACTGTTCTTTTACTGTCTTATCTATCTGTAAAATTTCTCTTTGATGTCTTTTCACCTTCTCTATTAAGAATTCTCTTTGCTCTTTCCGGGAAAGAAAAACCCCACAACCCTTCATTTAAAAAAAATGTCCCTTTTTATTTTTCCCCGATACGTGCAATCAAAGTAAATTATTCATGGCCGCATAGACTATAAAGTTTTAGCAGATCTGGTCACTATTTCCACAGCTGCTATTGTTATGAATAAAAGAGAAAAAGGGCAAGAAAAGTCAACTTCATTAATGACACATTATGTTTTATGGTGTACTTGGAACTTCAAGTATCCTGAGCATAATTTGTTTCTTTTTTATGTGAGTCAACCGCGGTCCCCACCTGCCTCGCTTGGGGTAGATGAAGGGCATTTCTCGACATGAGCTTTGAGACCCATTAAACAGGCTTTTATATGCACCTCAATGACGTGCAGACGGAGAGCACCTGACGTTTGAATGAAAGCTCATATTCCTTAAATTCTCTTTCAACAATACGGTGTGCTTACTTGACAAATCTTTGGACACATTATTTATGGGTGCTATGGAAACAGATTGGGAAAGTGAAAGAGTTAGTGATGCTTTTCCAATAACTTGCCATTCAAAAAAGAGAAAGAAATATCGTCGCTTCTTTGTGTTGCAGCCATTTAAAAGAAGTTAAATACGACTGAGAAAGGAGTTTAAAAGAAGAAAAGAGACAAGAAAGACGAACAAAAAGGGAAATGGAGCCAGCAAGGATATGCTGTCCTTTGTACTTTAAGCGTGTTGGCAGCACTTGATGAATGGACGTCTGTGAAGGAGCCGCGTCTCCTCACTGGGAACGCCTGACCTCTCTCAGTTACGTAGCAACTTGGTGTTAGGGAATTGTATTTCACATCATTTTTATCTATGAATGCACACTGCCATAAATCTAAAGCAGACATGAGTTCCATGAAAGAAGAAGGATAACGTTTTCTTAACTCCTTCTCTCTCAACTCTTAAGCTTGTGTTTAGGGTCAATTGAACAGTTCCTGCTATTTGGTTTCACTGACTGCCAGGCATTATTTTTTCTGGCTTAAGATCTGACAGAGTCCAACAAATGGTTAATGCCTCAGTATAAACTCTCCCCAAAAACACATGTACACACACAACCACTCTAGCATATCAACACTTGAAGGCTAGAGTCTTTAACGCCAGAGCCAAGCCTTTGTGCTGTGATGTCAACACATAGCTACATACAATTAACACATTTCCACTGTAACAAATCACTCAAACATTTGGTGATGCTTTATTCCGAGAAGAAGGAAGGACAGCCAAAAACGAAAATAAAAAGAAAATAGGCACATTATTTCAAATCACAGTTTGATTCAGTCGCTTCAGGGAACCATTGAAAGTAATTATGTGAAAATGTTTTGTGGTTGTTGCACAGCTCATTTCAGTCTCTTCTGACTTCTTGAAATATAATGAGAAAAAACTGATAAGGAAGATTAAATTTAAGAAAAAGGTTTGAGGAATACTTTATAAACAGCACATTGGGAAATATTTGGTGGTTAAATATTTGGATTAAAAATAAAGAAACGCACTCATACTATGAGCAATCTACTTTTAAATTGTCAATCATTGCTTAGATGTTAAAAAGTTAGGAGCGTGACTCTGATTACCAGGCTGGTATTCATAATGCCCCGTGAGGTGTTATGTTTCTGGCTGTACTTGTCTGTTGGCGTCTGTTTCTCCAGCTTCAGGTTTCAGATGTCAGAGACATTTACCATTCCTATCAAACCCTGTAAGCTCACTATTGGCAAGACAGATGAACCCAAACACACTTACCTCACCACCCTGATCACAGTCATTTGTGTCTGCAGTCTGGTTGGGCAGCAAATACACCTAGAAATTACATCTGTACTTGATGTTGTTGCAACCGTCAATTAACGTCCAATGAGAGATGGATGTGTGGTTCAGAGACTGTGGTGGCGATTGGGTGTGTAGCATGTCTGACTTCAAATTTCATGTTTGTGCTCTACTGTGACAAGCTAACCGTTGTAAGAGAGGTTTGGTTGTTTACCAGCAGTCATGTCTCCTGCTGTCCATACTGGCCATTAAGAGTTTCGTTTACGCAGCATTTCCAATGTCAGCAACGATAAGGAAATCCACAGACTTTGTAAGTTGTCCCTTTTTTGGGGAAATATTCCTTATATTCCTTTTCTCATGTGTTATTGCTGATGTGTGAGCAAACAACCTCAAGGCAGTTTCATCACAATAAATTTGAAGGATTCAATGTTCATTTTCTCTTAAGCTTGTGTCCAGTGCCAAGCATGTGTAACATTAGCACACTTTAAGTTATACTAATGCTGCTAACTGAATTGGCTGGTAAAATGGCTTGGTTGTGTTTGCATATTACTTGGTCAGCTAACGTTACTAACAACCAACTCATGGAGTTTAGCTTAGTTACAGCAAGCTTGCTAACCTAAACGAGCTAGCTTACGAATCTTATTGTTTGTAAAATATAATTGAGAGACATGTCAGTTGACTGCTTTGTGGATTACTTCACCATTAAGTGAAAATATTATAAAACAAATAACTAATTATACAGTTTATACACATACCTTCATGTAGTTTTGTATATATTTTATATTTTAGTTTCAGTATCATGTTATGATAAGGCAACAGTATTTTCCTTATAGTCTTTGAACAGGATTTGAGCAGATTAAACCTTCACCCAGTCGAGAACTTGTGATTTTATGACTGGGAATTAAACCCAGATCCCCTTGAGTTGAGGACAAGCAACCACCCACAACACCAGCACTTACAGTACAGTACATAAAATTATTTCTACCACCTGTGTACCAACTGTTTTTACTCAAATTTCACATAATCTGTTTCTCTTTAAAACATCTCCCTTCAGAAAAAAGTGCCACACATGCAACACCGGGTCTTACTTTTGAAATCTGTCATACGTTATAGAAACACAGATTTGCAGTACATTACTAGTTTAAAAAAACAATAAACCAGCTAAACATCCTGGAATCGTTGAGATTATATCAATATGTTTGCCCTCATTTTCTAAATCATTTCTTCTGGAGCTCTGTTTGTGGTTAGGTCTTTCAGTATTGTTGCATGTCTGGATTTCAGCACCAGCACCAGAGCTCTCTGACAGTCCTGCCTGTGTGAGTTACCCTGGGAAATACAGCACATGATGCTCAGTGCAGCACATTCCCCTCTATGATCACCACTTCAACCGCTTTAAATGATATGGAGATACTAAATGAGAGCAGTGAGGCTGAAGCATTTCTCCTCGCTTGTCCTGATGTGTTTGTGATCAAATGAGCGGTTGGGCCCCTCAATGCTCGCTCATTATCTGGACACTGAGCCTGCTCTGCGCTGTGTGAGGCTCTCCAGCTCAGATAAAGCTGGTGTGCTCAATGTTTGGTGTCACTTTAAAGCGTACAGTGCATTTAAAGTGGTGCTTCTGCTGTTTGAAAACGTTTGAAAACAACTCTGGGACATTATTATCTGCTTTGGGCAAGTTTTAATAATTTTGAGTTAGGATTAATCAAAGAGGATTATCATTATAAAGAATAATGTCTGTTATCATAAGAACACAAATCCTCATTATGAAATGTCTTTAAAAATGGTCCCTATCCTGTATCTTTCAACGGTGTGAAATGAGCTTTATTTTCTTGTTTTGTGACGCTTTTTCAACCCATATAAAGTGGTTTCACACTGTGCTTCCCTTGGCAGCGGTTGCATTGTGCCTCTGTGGGTTGCTGCAACGGTTTGTTTGTTTGTTGCACATGAAAGAAGCGAGTCTGTGCTGTTTTCTGCTGATGTTTATTCACCGTGGCACTGCTTCAGAAAATATCCACAGAGACGGCTCTCTCTGCAGTTTGGAAGTGTGTAAATTAATTGATTTATTTGGTTTGGGGGAAGATTGCACGCGTCACATATTTGGAGCAATCAAATCAGCAATTATGTGGTTTCAAATTTCATGTTTGCGCCCAGCTGTGACAAGCTCGACTGTCCTCAGAGATGTCTGGATGGATTTGATGTCTGTTGAAAAAGGCTGATTGCCTGGCATCATCATCATCACAACCGATAATGCAAAACAGTAATTTGTTGACAGGACAGAAACACATACTGGTATTGCAAAAATGCAGTGAAATCTCTTGCATATTTCATAAAAAAATCCTAGTATCTATACAGTTGAATCACTTATCATTATAGCTGGGCAGTCCTTCCAAAGTCAAGGCTGTACACTTCCCTAAAAATACATAGTGAGTGAGGAGAAAATATACTTTTAAAATTCATGAAGGAGAGGTATTGTATATATTTTCTTCTGTGCTGGTATGAGACATTAAGAAATAGAATCCCTTTTTTCTAATCTGTTTTTCTTGATGGAAGACTTGGTTCAGTATTGTTTAATGTAGTCTATAAAACCACTTCAATCGCCATGGTTCAAAAGGTTTGGGTCTATGTAAGCTGTAATACATGTAGAAAAAAAAGAACTGAGGAAGGTGAAACAAGATTGTTGCTGTGTTCTGCATGTCATACTTTGTGATTTTAATTATTGTACTTATTGCAGTAACTCTTGAAAAGCGTGTACTCTGCATGTTGTATACAAGCTATTGGGACATTTGACTTAGTCTTTAACATTGACCCTCTATCTCATACATCCTGTGCGGTCCATAGAGCAGAATCTGAAAATGCGTTGCACCATTTATTGAACTCTCTGTTAACCCTCTACTTTTTTGGTCAGAAAGTTAAAAACTAAAACAAAAAAAACCTGTGGCTTGAATATTTTCCGAATGCAACTTGATTTAGTAGCATATCCCGGTACTTTGGGCATTCTGCATGACATGAGGCCTAGGGCTGATACATTTGAACTCATATCTACTGCTGCCTGTTGTCTTATTCAAATCTTCTGCTCCTTTAATGCTCCAGCAGGTAGTAGTGCTTGCCTCTGCCCCAAGGGCAAACAACGATGGGGGTGGGTGGACAAAAGTTTGGTGTCGGCCATCTGTGTGCTATTTAGTCCAGTCTCGCAAGTCATGGCTGCTTAATTCAAAAACTGTCAGGGAGTGTCATTAGGTGCAGCCATTTAAAGGCTTCAGATTTCATTAGGCACAGGAAGGGCCACATTACCCTCAGGATTAATGTCAGGTTTAGCGGTCCAGTGCTACAGCAGTGGACTGCATTAATGTGACTGTGTTGACCATCTTCTTTAAATACACCCCAACCCATTAAGCATTATGCAGCCCTTAAATAGCCAGTGAGTTATGGACATTTTTTTTACATGCAGCATTGTTTTTACACCTCGAAAATCTAAAACAAAAACACCCACCTCTTCCTGCTTCAATCTAAATCTTCAGCCGAGAGGAGATATCTGCCATTCCTTTGCCAAATGTTTTGTTTATACTCTTTAAACCAGCATTGCTCCCAGTGTTGCATCATCACGACTGTTTCATAACAAGTTGTGCTCTTCAGTGTCTTAATGATGCAAGGTGGGCGGTGGCACAGGAACTGTCCTGTCAGGCAGCCTGAGCCACTATCTGGAGGAAGACATGGAGAGCTGAGTCACCCCATAGCGAGACGCCCAGTAACAATAATTTACAGAGGATGAGCCGAGTCATCACTTCCCCTTCTTTAATTAAGCGACATGGGCCCTTCAGCAGCCAATCGCATCATCTGCTTCCTTCCCTCCAAAGACCAGACACAGACGGGGAAAGCTTCTTGTATTTCAGCAGCTCAGTTGCATTTTTTTTGCAGTAGGTTTCAATATCATATTCAACCTCACTTGCTTAATAATGAACATGAATCTGTCAGCACCAGTGAAGTACCTAATCGCACAACGTGCTGCACTCTCTGCAGTTTTGCTTCATCATGTTGACTTCTTTCCAAGGCCAGGGGCTGTGAATATAATACATTTTGTCCTCCTGAGGGGTGGCAGCACTGTTTGTAAGGGGGTGGGGGTGGCGGGTCACAGAGCCTCTGTGTTTCATCACTTGCTCATTCATCACAGTGTCACCCAAGTGCCTGGGTGTCAGGACTCTCAGCATGCTTTACCAGGTGTGAGAGACATCTGAATTTTCAGTGCTCTTAATCAGGAAATGATCACAACCAGCCATGATTCATCGTGTGGTCTGGTTGTCATGCTTTATATGTTCAGCTCCAGAAGCAGCATTTTAAGGTTGAAACGTATACTCTCACTCCTGAGAGCTGTACCTGCACCGATGGGTACGGCTGAGCTCACTTCTCCCGAATTTTGACAGATCTCTAGAGGCTGAACAATATAAATGTTTGAAATGCACTTTGGACTGAATTCCCTTTCATCTTTTTTTTTCTCCTTCACATGAAACTTGCAGACTGTTTTCTGTGTCAGCCAGAGGGGGTTAGACCTGTATAGAGTAGCAGCAGTCCAGCCATACCGCTGACATGGCAGTGAATCCATTTTTGGCAATTAACACTTTTTTTGTGTTCGCACTTTGGTGCCAAATGAGCTCTGAAGTAAGCACATAATCTTTAAAGTGGTGGGGGGCATCACAGTTTAATGCCCTTTATTACTCAAGTGCAGCTCAGTCAATATCTCTGTCAAAGCAGAGAGTGTCACACAAATATGCAGTCAGCGTGTTCAAGATAAGTCTTAAAAGCGTCAAGACTAAACTCACTGTCAACCATAGACTGTTACCCAAGATTATTTAGCAAATCAAATGGAGTTTAAGTGCTGCCAGTAACATGAAGGGGTGTGTGTGTGTGTGTGTGCGAGTGTGTCTGAGGGGGCGGGGTTGTCTGTCTTTACAGACATGTGTAAGATGGTAAATTCTTTCTCTCATTTTGGTTTATCCATTCAAATTATGGAATGATGTCCATATAAATAAAGAAGCTAACAGCTTCAGGACATTTCAGACCAGTTCAGAGGTAGTATGAGCTGCCAGCGTTGGTGGCTTTGTGAATGTACCCCTCTTGTCAGTTTTAAGCATCACAGTTTGGTTATGTTGAGGGACTGAATCTACGAGGTTTGTTTGAGGAAAAAGAACATCGTTTGGGTTAAAAGTAATAAGACTTGTATATTGTAAGCATGCAAGGAAATATAATCGCTACCTCCCCACTTAAAATATTCAACATTCACAAATTGTTTCCCTTTGATTAAAGTTCTGTTTGTTTGACCCATCCATTGGATCCAGTTGCCCTTCCTAATGGACTTTAATGTTTTTATACAATGCCAAAGCAACAAGACAACGTCCACAGATTACTCTGTAATTTACCCTGCTGCATCATACTTTACAGATTTGGCCACTGATCAAGCTGCTGACATTTTGGAAGATAAAAATGGTCCGTCAGAAAATAGATTCCATTGGTAAATGGAATAATATACTCAACACATAGGATCCTGCAGTTTTTACTTGGACTCTTAATCCTATTTTTTTAAATTATTATTTTCAGGACTTTATGCCTTTATTGATTTGTATACATTAACAACGTCAATATTTCATTTTTAGTCTTCAAAGCAAGTTTTATTCACACGCAACTCCTTTGTTAAAACAGTAGAAAAATGGTGTATTGTGTTGTGAATGATTGTGTTCTGTGTGCTTTGATGTATTCTGAATGTCTGTGGATAGACTGGGAAAGGACAATGTTGTGAATGGTAAGGACCTTGACCCACTTTAAATAACAAAACGGTGCTGTGGGAAATGACTGAAGAACAGTTTAAAATAGAGGTGAGATGAAAGAAATACACTTGAGAAGCAAACAATGCTTCTATAGTCTTACTTTACTTTTACCTATTTATAGAAACCAACAAGTAGTGTACTGTTCACTACAGTGGAAAAATCATAATGATGACGACACTTAAGTGTGAAGAGCTTATTGAGTTTTCCTTTGGAAGCCTCCCCAGTGCATCGTTTGGAGCTGTGCTGTAGGCAGTCATTGCAGACTCCAATTACTTCCAGGTCCCAGCTGGCTGACTTCTAACTGTGACCAGCAAATTATAAAGTGAGAGGGAGCCTGAGAGAAAGGGGCAGAAAAAGCATTTAAAAAGCAAGACGAAAGTTTTGGTTGCAGTGCGATAGTGGCCAACAGGAAGCCAAAAAAGACAAACGTCATGCAGGGTTTAGTGCATTGCCTGAGCTGACGGGGAGATAGGCAGCTCTTTGTTCACGAGTTGGACACGCTCCAAACGCCTGCTTCATACGATGTTCTCCGATAATCCAGCAGTGAGCAGCTGATTTATGACCCGCATTAATTTTCAGACTAAACTTCCTGAACTGAATCTTTTACTATAACCAATCCAAAGGGACAGGGAGTGAGGAAAATATCCAGCAGAAATATAGGTTTCCTAGAAAGCACATGAACGGGATTTGTGTGGGCTGTAGCATTAGAGTCAGAACCAGAGCAAAGACATCATTATTTAGATATCTATACATGTACATATATTTATTTATACTTGTGCTTATCTTAACTGAAATGACCAAATATTAGATTTATTTTCAAAAGTCTTTTGATGGTGGTCTTCTCTGTGTGTGTTTCAGGTATAAAACTGTGACCTGCTGCTGCTGCTAACAAGTGTTATAATATTGAATCTTTTATAATTAACTGAAATGTGGAAGGTTTTTGATTGAAGCTTCATGGGATAATGAATGATCAGTTATCTAGCTAAAATAATCAAGTGGGCCACAAGTTCTGTTTTGACTTTTGCACAAAAAGAATAAATAAACACATTTTAAGAAGATGTATTGATGACAGTGGAACCTAGCTCTACTGCATCAGCAGTAAAAGAAGAAGCATGTCAGTGCAACATGTCATTCATAGAGTACGTGCAGATAAGCACATGCTCGTGTGGTGCTTTGCTAAAACTAAGGAACTGGTGAGATATTCTTCCCGCCTCTAAAACATTTGCGCAACATGTGTGACTCATAGTGTTGTAGTGACTCACTAAACCACGGTTGTGATGAAAAATCAGCTGAAAAAAATGTCTACCAAAACCAATTATGTGGAGATTCAAAGGCCGAGAGCAGCCGCCTGTTGTAAAAAAAGAAAACAACAACAGAGGACTGTCCTCTTTTTTTGTGTCACTGAACACTTCCAGTCAACTTTCAGCCCATAACTTTACTCTACTCTTCTGCTGTTTTGTCTCAATATCGTGTTTCTCATGACAGCAGCTCTTACTCTGGGGACGGGAGGTGGATGTGCCGCGTTTGACATTGAAGTAAGATTACTCTGTTCCCTCCAAGCAGACACATTAAACAAGAGGGAGATCTGGGAAGCAGGAAGGCAGATGAGAGGAATCCGTGCATGCGTGCGCTTCTTCCACATGGGGCTTGAGAGGCAGAAAGGACAGCTGGTTCACTCATCACTACCTTGCTGTGTCCTGGGCTTTTTAAATCCACAGGGACCGATTGTTTCTGTTGAAGGGAGATGCTCGCTGTATAGTGACTGCTTAACAAAAGACAACAGGATTTGTTTTTATGTAGCTCAAGGTGTTCTCTATTGTTCCACAGTAAAGATGGAATTTAACACAAAACATGTCTTTTTCTGTCTGCTTTCATCAGTTGAAGCCAGGTGTTAAAAAATTGTGATTCATTGACTTTTGAAAATCTGCGGCTGATTATTTGTAAGAAACGTAGAAAGAGGAACTTCAATATGGTCATGCTAAAAGATTGAGGTTAAAGCTGCATGTTGTTGGCAGGCGGTATGTATGAGTTTATGGTCCACGTGGAAATAATATAATTAAATATTATGAATTGTTCTTGTATTTCACTCTGGAGCTAATCAGTCCATACGTAAGGACTATATATGAAGGCTAAGTGATTAAGTCGGACGTTGGCTGGGGTTGTTTGAGTGTAAATATCTTAAAGGCCATTAAGGGCATAAAAAAGTTAGAACTAGCCTTTAACACAGAATTCAGGGGAAAGTTTCTGACCTCTGTTGGGTATCAGTCTATGGTTGACATTGCTTGTTTAGAGTGTGGTTTTTATTTATTTTTTCAAACAAATATAACAATTTCACACACAAAATCCGTTCACTGGTAAAATGTTTCCTGGTCTTGGGAGCAATACTGGTTTGGGTTACTAATGGGGTCTGTTAGCAAGTTACCTGAACATTAGGGGTGGTAGAAGAAATTGATTCTCTAAAGTATCTTAAGTTTTTATTAGACAATTTAATAAATAGATTTTTTTTCCCCTGGGATACATGCTTGTGAGCTGATGAGCTTCAGAATAAACATTCACTTATTTAAGGAAAAACCTGGAACATATGCTGCAATCCACCAAAAGCAGATCACAGTGTTTGGATCCAGTGAAGCGCTTCAGGTTATTGAAAGTGTTTGTAGCAGAGAGTTGCTGAGGTGGTCATTGATTAATGTTAGCCTGCTAGCGTTAGCCGGGTTTAGCTTGCACGTTATGTAAGTCTCAGAATCACATACTATTATTTTTTTTTCTGCTTATGGCTGCAAGAGGATTTTTATCATCAGCATTTCTATTGTTTGCAACTTGCTGTAAATAACAGACCAAGCTGAACACAGCTTAAATAAATGCAATAATTACATTTTAATAAAAAAAGATAATTGCTATTTTTGTCTTATTATTTGTTGTTTTTATACAAATTATTTAAAAAGCCTGTGATGTATTCTACAAGTTTTAGCTTCTGTCTCCGTCAGTGGAATGTGCCTCTAATTAATCATGATGAGAAAGTTTCATGTCAGTATCACTATCTCAGTGTGTGGGAACTTTTTTGGGGATGGATGAGACACATCTCCTGTTCTGACCTGATTTTTGCTTGCTTATCTTTGCCCAATCAACATCTGCACTTTGCACCAAACAAGAGCTGCAGTTTTTCACTCCCACAGGCTTCGGTGACACTTGGACACATTTTTTTGTCTTGTCGTCAAGTTTTTTTGTTTTTTTTTTAATCTCCTTAAAGGGATTAAACTGCTGTTCATCTTTTTTCGAACGACATATCTATAATTCCCATGTTTTTTTGTGCTACAAATTAGCTAAGAAGAGCATATTCAATTGTATGAGCTTTAAGTAGATTTAAGTAATTCCTGTGATGTGTACAACTTTGAAATATAATTCTTCTTCGGAACTGCTTATGCATTGTGAGTATAACTTAGGCAATCAAAAAAGAGTCTCCATGGTATCTATCACATTAAAAAACTGACAAGTATAGCTGGTGAGTCTGACTGACTTGTTGAGGTTACCACTCTGTCTGTTGTCAGTGCACCTCTCCTTGTGATGAAAACATCCAATTGGCTCCTCACGCATGGCTAACTCAGACCCATCACAACAAATCTGTCTCTGTGGGCTTTCTAGACATTGCGTGTGTGTGTGTGAGATGGCGTGTCAGACGAGGGACTGATGGACTAGAAGCGACATATGACCCCTGAAGCAGCCAAGGATTAATGGCTTCAATAGCCAGACTCCTCTGGAAGGATGTGGACTGGTAATAAGGACTTCCACCGACCACAGAGCATCCATCCATCCATCTGCTCCTCCGGATCCACACTCTACTGCAGCTGAAGCCTCCAGATGTGGAGCCGCCTGTGGAAAGAAAGGGACACTGGTTTCCTGCTACAGAAGCAAGACTCTTGCTAAAAAATAATTTAAACTCAATTCTACCCTGATGTTTGTGTACAGGGAACAACAATTTGAGTCAAGGGCACTCTTGGTGGTCTGAGTCTGAGAAGGTTTTCAGGTGAGGACAGCTTCACCGGTGGCGTGACAGTTAACACAGAAATAGGGGAGCCAAGGGATATAAGACTCTGCAGGGACTCCAGTCAAGGTCCACAGGAAAATGAAACGTGGAAAATGTCACCAGGGTATTCTGACATTTTGCACTCTGAGCAAGTCTGAAAAGATTCAAACGCCAACTGAGAAGTGAACGTGGCAGCCATAAACATGAGTCACCTGCATTAGAGGACATTTTACACTCATTTACCCCTTCTTGTGTAAAGGCGTTCATTTATACATGGAACCTAATCTGAGATATTGGTTGGAAGAATTAAATTGGACTGTGGGTGGCAGAGTGAATTTTCAGGAAAAAGGATTGTTTATAATCACGGGTTCTTGGTATTTTGTCTGATTTTGACCATAGGTGGGAGACATTTGGAAAATCCCTTATTTTAGTGATCACTGCACCCGCTTGATGTACAGTGTCTACAGGTTGATCAGACCACTCCTCAGCAATACTCAAAATTATTTAGTTGTAATGAAAAGGTCAGGTCAGCAAAAATCCCCCACAAAATGTTAGTACTCACCAGACGTTATATATACTTACAGGACCCTAAGCTACCTTTTCATATGAGAAATGATTGTGCTGCTGTGCATTCATTGGCTCCATTGGAAGTCGTACCGAGCTGTCATGTCAAAACATTTGCCTCTTCTTTAAACTTTAAAAATTTAGAATTATCGGCTCCACTTCCAATGCTGAACAGTGTTGTTCATCTGAGAGAGTCACAAAACTCTTCTGTTGATGCATTGACGTTTATGAAACATTTGGTACTTACAGGTAGTATTTGAATGATTAGCAACAATGGAAAAACAAATATTAATGTCAGTTTACAGGCAGATGCAAGGGAAGTGCAGGAGACATCCCAGCTCATAATAATAGCCTTTGCTTTAGGTTTTCAGACATTTTTGAGATGTCTGCTATCAATTAAACGCAATGGGTGAGGAGGATTCTTGTTTGTGCTGTTCAAAGTTTGACATTTAAAAGAATTGATGGCAATATGCATCTTTCTTGCAAATGCTAGTAGTTCTTAAAAACAATCAAAACTTCCAGTCCACTGATTGGGTCTTTCTGGAGGTTGTTAGCTTTGGTGAACTGCATTGAGTCAGCCTCAGAGTTTGCATGTCAGCCCTCTAATCGCCATGAAAAGTGATCAAATCCCATCCACCAGTGAAGACCATGTGATACATTCAAAGTTGTAGAGTTGTGTCCAAACAATAGAGCTCAGTGTGAATAGACTTTATGCCCATTATTTTTTGATAGAAAGTGGTTTCACTGAAAACAATGAGGATAGTGTCTGTTGTCCTTTTGGAATTTGGTCAAGCTGGCGAGATAATAAACATATTTATGAAGGGATTTGTTCTGGATTTATCACAATTACGGTATTATAATCTTAGTTGTGACGATCATTTTTTAAATCTGTGAAAATTAAGAGGTGATTTGCAGAAAAATCTTAAAAGAAGTTATACTTAGGAAATCCACCACAGAATGAGTTCCTGGAACAATTTTGTCTTTTTGCACATCATTTTTGTTATAATTGTGAACACACTGGTTTTCCAGTGTAATGGCAGATTATTGAAATCAATGGTCAGTAATTGATACTAACAAAGCTATAATGACTGCTTCTGTAGAGCCCATATGATGTTCTGCTAGCTTGTGAGGGAAAACGTTTAGAATATATAATAGAAATGGTGTCTGGATGACAAAAATAGGATCCCAGTTTGAAAATATTGGATTAATCCATTGATGAAACTGTTTGCAATAACTTGAGGCTTTCTCCTGCCCACAAAACTGACTTCCAGGAAAACATCCTGTCACTCTCTCCTTCAAGTCGCTGTGTTTGTCTGTTGCCTTTGCGGCCTCAGTTAGATGAAAGTGCTGCCATAGGACATCAAGGAGGCTAAAGCACCTGCTGTCACCATGTCCCACTCTCAAACCCAGCATGAACACACAAGGTCAAACACCAGCACTTCATGTCCCAATCTTTCCAATTTTCAGATGCTTCGCTTTTCACCAAGATCAAATCACTTCCTGCCGACCAGATTAGAGGTGCTGGTGGGGGGGGGGGGGACAGGGCTAGCAGGCTGATATTAAAAAGGACCCATGCTGCTGACAAGTCTTTGAACAGGAGGGAGTTTCAAAGAAAAATTGTTCCCAAAAATGCTCTGAGAAAATGTCCTTGTGACTTCAGTTACGTCTGTGTTTTATCTCCTTCGTGTTTGATTGGTGCATTTGCCGGCATATCTAAGTCATCTAGATTTTCATACTCCTGCACGCTTTGGAGAACTTCTGTTAGTAGTCACATGAAGAAAAGGTCAGATTCTGCCTAACATCCCTACGTCTAAATTAACCCTGAATACAACTACTTAAAAATGTGAAAGCAACGATTACCCGCAATCATTTGAAGAATATCTTTCTAGGGAACTTTTGCTCAAGTTAGAAATGCTCATTTGCGAATGTTCATTTTAATGTGACTGATAATACTGAAGCTAGGATAGCTCCAATTAAGAGGGCTATAGAGTCACAATGTTCAAAGCTCTTACTTCAGATTCCAATGGAACAGATCGTTTTTAATAAATGAATTCAAGATTATTTTTTTTATATAATTTGTCACATGCTCATACAGATGTGTAGTGAAATGTAAATCAATCGTCAATATTTTGTGTCAAATTTTCGGTTAGGTGAATTGCTGTTTAACAAGCATGACTTAATAATAGATAGATAGATAGACAGATACTTTATTGATCCCGAGGGAAATGAAAAAAAAAAAAAAGACTAACTCTTACAGATATATAGAAGAATAAATACATAACACTTGTAACTGTTGGGCTGAATATGGGCGTATTGTAGATGTTTATCACAAAACTATTTTGATTCCTCAGGAACTTTCAAAAAAGCCTATGAAACCAACACAATAAATCATAAACATGGACTACATAATAGGTAATATACATCTGAGCAAATGCTACTCTTAGGGAAAACGTGACCCTAAGTTGTAGCATTAGTATCAAATTTGAGCTTTGCGTGAGTGTAAGGAAGCTTATTTGGTTTAAATCAGTATTATTAGAACATTATGTTCCCTTTGTAATCTTATTCTAATCTAAAGTAATTCAGCATTTCCAATTGGTCTTAATCCCAGGACCAGTTGACCCCTCTTATCTAGTCAGTTAACTAATTGTTTAATCCAGACTCTGAATCTGGAGACATGTCTTCCTATTTGCGTTCTTTCGGGGCTCACAGGTCATCTGTCCCATTGTCCTTCCCCCTTAAAACAATGCCCACCCATCAGACCTGCCTTGGCCACTTAAAACGCTGCTATCAAACTGACTCATTGTAAAATGGGAGCGTATGTTTGGTTAATGAGGCTCAGCTGTCCAGTCAGTTTCACTCAGGTATACCTCCTAATCTGGGGATGGCTCTGCGCGGATAAAGAGGGGGGATTTCAGACGCGATACAAACAGACAGATAGCAAAGTGTGTGGCAGAGGCCTGGCCCAGGATGTCAGCGTTCAGGGTGGGTGACAGTGTTATTCTCTGCCATCTGTTTCCCAGGCGGCGGTCCAGCAGTGCTACGTTGAATGCACAGGCGTGAAGGAGTAAGGAGCAGCCCACCATACCGCACTATTGGCATGTAGCATTTCAAATTAACATAGCAGTTTGTAGGGGTGAAATGAGTTGGGATCAGGCTGAATTAAAAAAAGCTCTCTTACACTCAGACTTCCCATCTGTCTATCGTCTGTCTGTTTTTCATGTCTGTGGCACTCTCTCAAAGTACAAGGATTGGCACGGCCACAGATTGCTCCATATTTCAGAGCTATGAAGTTACAGAGTTCAGACAGAGAATGCAGAAAAGGGAGATTATTGAATTAGTGGAAGTACAACTGTTTGTTTTCTCTCTGCATTTCAGGATAAAAGCTCTCTGTCCGTGTGAATTTCCCATGAAAAAGCCACTTCTGCAGGATGCCGAGCAGCGTCAGTGTTTGGTGACATGGCAAATGCAATAAATGGCATATCATTTTCTGTTTGGGTATGTTACCCAAACAACAAAAGAATGTTATGAGAGCAGTGGGGTCTCATCACTCAACCTTTTATGAGAAGAGCGCTCACAAAGGGCCTGAATCACTCTTCCTCTCTGTCTCTGCTGTCACCCTTGAGAAAAGTGAGCGTGCCGTAAATCACCTTGGCAGCTCTGTGTTTTGGAGCGGCAGACTGCCTGTAGCCAGTGTCATTTTATAGCTTGTTATTTCACTCCATGTTGTAGAGCTTTAAAATCATGTTGCTTTAAAAGCTGAAGTGTTTTCTCGTGAAACAAAGTTGGGATGAATGGAGGGACATCTACAGAAAGAAGGCCAAAACACACTGGGGGAACCTCGATCCAACCTTTGTCCAAAATCTGAACCTGGAGGAATTCAGCTAATTCTTTTAGTATGGAAAGTGGAGGCTTTATTGCATTCTTAGAGGATGTGAACCTGAACGTCGAAGTGTTGACTTGAATTAACATGTGTTCTTTATGTACAATGAATCACTTTGTGTGAGGGCTCAGGGAAGCGGTTTAGAGAGGAAAACCATAGAGAGGTATGGTTTGGACCATTCCTACGGAGATCTGGGACATACTCTGGGTGTCAAAGTGCAATAATAAAGAAACCGAGAATAATAACCTCACTTGGAGTAGAACAGGATTCTATGCTCCAGAGGCCTAAATCAGTTTCTTTTTTTCTTTTGCATGTGCAGGTTAAGCTGTTTTGTTTGATGATGTCTCAAAACATTTAGACACCAAGGTGACGTGTCATAACTGACCATGCTTGCATGCATAAGTCTGCACAAATCCCCCAACAGTCTGTTCATAAGCTCCAGAGAGGGAGAGAGCTGGATTATTTCTCCCTGATGCTCTTTGTTTGAAGAAAAAGGTGTTGACTGACAGCCGAGCTCCTGGACCCCGACTCAGCCAGGGTTCAATGCGGATGCCTGGCTAATGAGGTCGACTACAGGGATTATAATCAGGCAGGGAATATTAGCCTTCTCATGTGTCAGTCAAGACAGGAAAACCTCCCAGTGTTGCAATGTCAAAATGAGCTTTTCAGCTTCTGATTGGTTCATATTTACCATACAACAACACAGAGCCATGTCACAGTGTCCCCAGGGCGGCTTTAAGGGCTCCAGGTCTTTGACAGTTAATGGTAGGAGTTATGGTGGGAAATCTCACCATGGGTCCAATTCCAAGTCCCCGGTGGACACTGAGGGCACTCCAAAACGTACAAATTATCTCCTGTCGACTTTTTGGCAGTAAAATGTGGTGGTTTTAACCTCACAGTCTTTAACCTCACAATAATCATTCAGCGTTAGGTAGACTTCAAGCTGGGACTGAATTCTGGCTTTATGCTGGAATATATTAATGGGCATCGTGTTTGACCCTCTACAACCTTAACAGCACTCACCTCTCCCTCCCTGCTTTGGTCATTTTTTAGAGAGCAAAACATAGAAAGAGATGAGAGATGGAAAGAAAAACAGTAAAAAAAAAAAAAAAGGCTCACAAGAACGATGTGACATATGGAAGCCATCACAGGCCTGGACTCCCATCTGTGTCGGCAGTCGTGGCCTGCTGGCACCCACCAGCCACTGCGCAGGATGGGAATAATCCAAGACAGAGGAATTGTGATAAGAGGAGTCCGAGAAGATTTTGAAGCGTTGGGGGAGGGGAGGGACGTGCTGCGAGTGGAGGGTGTTATTGTGAGGTGCAAAAGCTCGCTGCCGTTTGCAGAAAACAGGTGCCCGACAGCTCAGTGGGGTTCAGCTGGGTTTACTAGGGCTCAGTTTCTCATGTTCTTGTCTGCAACAAATACCCCAGACACGCCTGAAACTGCACTTCCTTGATTTGCATCAGCCTGTAAAAAACTGTAAATATAAGCGACACATTCCTTTGACGTGGAGCAGTTTGTAGTCTAAAGCAATTGTGTGTTTCCTGCCTCACAGTGGCCAACATAAATTTAATTTATTTCTGTTTGATTTGTGTTTGGATTCCAGCAGCACTTTTGGCAAGTGTAACACACTGGAATAAAACTCAGTAGAAAGGTGTAATTGGAAAAGGAAATCGGTGTCTCTTCTTAATTTACATGTTTGCATTGTTCATTTAGCCTAAAGGGGTGAAATTAAAGTGTGTTATTGTATGTCCCAGATTTGAACTGAGGGGTTAATAAGGAGTCTCCTGACCGCATTCTTCAAGCTAAATATCCTGCTTCACTGCCGATCTAATCAGCAAGTTGAATGATAGTCACTCCCTCCAGTCAGGTTTTATTCTGGTTCTTTAATCAAAGAAGGTAAGATTAAAGTTCAAACATGATGTTAACAATTTTGGTCGCAGATTATATTCACTTTGTGCTGTTTTTGAGGTTTCTGAAATGTGTCTTGATGTCTACGCCTTTGCTCGACTTGACCAACTGGCATGGTCCATTTTTTTTGTCAGTGAAAAATTTATTATAAAGTACTGCATATTTTATAATCCCTTTTCAGAAGTCCCTTGATGTTCAGCTGTTTCAATCTGGGATAGAATGCCCCTCAGCAAACATGCTCCGATACACACAAGATTCAGGGAACTAGAAAAACTAGCATCTTGTGTACTTTGAAAACTTAGCTTTCAAAGAAACAAATGAGCACCCCATCTTTGAAATCCAAGCAACAAAATAAATGCAACATCTGATCTTATGTGACAGAGAGCGGTCGGGTCTCTGGGGTCCTGCACCCTGTACAGCTCGTTGTAGCCCCCCAGGCCATAGAAGGCAGGACCCCTCAGATTTAGCACCTCACAGACACGAACAGCTGGGATTTATTAACAATCGAGCCCATGTGGCTGCATGCAGACAAAAAGTCTCGGCCAGTGTCTCCAGCAGAGAAGAAAAGTTGTTACTTTCAACCTGTTTCCTTTTATTCTTCTTTACCTGCATTTCATCCGCCTCCCTGGTGCTCGTCCATCTTCAGTGGTGTGTGGGGAGCAGGGGGAGTCTTTTCAAGCTTGACTAATGTGGTTCATATAGCGTGCAAGAAGACGGTGGGGGAGCTCCTCGATCTGGGCCATACCTTGTTTGCTGTGGCGGCTTTGCCTCAGACGATTCTACTCTTCTTTTTTTACACTTCATTGCTGCACTGCTTCAACAATTCATCAAATAAAACACAGCTTCCTGACCTCTTCTAAACCTGAAACCTTTGAAGCACCATGCCTAGGCATGTATGTGCAACAGGATGTAGGCCTTGTCATCATATGTAGCCCCTCACTTGAACAAGATCTCCTATCATACGATGAATTCCTGCGGAAGATAATTAGTTCTGTTTGTTGCTTTTGTGTTTCCTCCTTTGAAAACAATACAACAACATGAGGAGATCATGCAGGGGAGCATGCGGCTGATGCTTGCTGCTGGAGGTGACACAGCATGCTGAGGTACAGTAATGGAGTCATCCATCAACAGGCCCCATTAAAACACTTTGACAAGCCAGCTGAGGCCACTCCAGTGGCCATGGTGACCGGTCCAAAGGGTGATGTTTGTTCTCAAACCGTGGCTGCAGAAATACTCAGTGTAAAACAGCCACACTGACATGGAGCGGTTGTTTGCAGTGTTTATTGTTGTGTTTGGAAAACGTTCCATGAGTAATCTTTTCCTGTCGCTACAGTTTAAGGGAGTGTATTCACAAAGGACATGCATACCTGAACACAATATTGGGAGCAAGCTATCAGATTGTGAGTTAAAAGTAAATATTTCTTCATCAGAGATCTTTGTCATGCTTTGGTTAGAGGGGGTGAAACTACATCACTAGTTCCTCATGTTTTCAAACCGCCCATAGGGTGGTGGGACCCACTGAAGCTACAGACCTATTACAGATCAGTGGGTGAGACCTCACTCCCAGAATCTAAACGCATGCGTCCGCCATCTTGCTTGGAAGCTATGCTAACAGGCTCTGTGGAGAAAGCTGAGAAGAACCGACAATGGCAGAAAGTATGTTTCAACTTCAAACTGATATGGATGAAGGGGATTTTGAAGGTCTTGTGCTCGAATCGGATGTTCATGGCTATCTCTTCGAGCCGCAATATAGCGACGAGCAGTTGAGGCTGATGGAGGAACAGGAGGCGGCTGCTGTGCATTCTGGGAGTTGTTGTCTTTCATCCAAATGAGCCAAAAAGATAGTTTCTGCCTTATCTCGACCATGAAGGCACCGACTTCAAAATGTATTTCACATTTCTACTACATAAATGACCCAATTTCAATACAGATTCATGTTTCAACCGGTGAAGTATCCCTTTAAGTGTTTTCAAACTAGCAGGTCTTCATGGGGCATGAACACAATTAAAATAAAAAAATCACATTCATATTTAGAGAATTTACACGTTGAACAAAACATTTTTTTTTTCTTTTCTTGTTGCTGTTTAATCGCTTTCTTGTTCGTTCCCCTGCACTTTAATTCCTCTGAAAATTCACTCAAGCTGAGACTGAGCAATTATCTGCAATTTGAGCTCTCAAGCCCATCTCCAGCAATCTCCATGGAGATATTTTAAAATGTGGTTAGAGTCAGATGGCAAACACAGAGAGTGGTAATATGTTCCTTTTTCTGATCTCCCCTCTTTGTTCTCTTGAAGTTTAAACAATTCATAAACAAATACATCCTTCCTCTAATCCCCCTGGCAGATTTAAATTTTTCATCACGTAGGCAAATTGAGAAACAGTCACGACCGGATGGCTTTAATTTATTGTATTGTCTGTTTGGGATAAACAATAAATCCCAAATGCCCAGTACAGGAGTGTTATTCCTGAAGATTTTAGGTTTTATTTGTACTATAGGGAGCAGCTGAAAAAGTCCCAGCCATCCCTCAGTGTGTAAACTATCTTTGACCAGTGATCAGGATCCTATTCAGAGGAGCCTATCTCCTCCATCTGCGACATGTCGACTGGCATCCTCCTGCATTCCAGTTCTTTTGTTTGCAGAGGTAGGGGAAGGACATTAATGAGTCTTCCATTCACTTAACATCCTTGGAAAGTCCGCTTTGGCCTCACACCTGCCGCTTATAAGCCCTGGAATCTCTGGACCATCAGTGGTGAGGATGTGCTGCCTGGAAAATATGCGGGCTGCTTCAGGCTCTTGAGGTAGCTCAGCATGCGTCGAGGAAACGGTGAAGAATGACAAAACTGGACAGCGCTTCAGCGTCCACCAGGACAGCCAAGAATGCAGCCATTGTTTAGTGAAAACAGGCTCTTCATCTCTGATATTGAGCACCTGTAGACTTAATATACTTAAAGCCCCATTGTTTTTTTGTCCTTGTTCTTTGACTGGGTTGCTGAGGCCAGGGTCAAGAGGTACGATGACAGAAGAGTGATGAATTCTGGAAATATATCAACACAATGAAACTGATATGCTGGTGATGTTTTTAACACTCAGTTTAAAACAGTGGCATACACTCTATTTGAGATGTGTACAATGGCTAAAAAAGTGCAAAAAACAGCACACATGGATTTTGTTGGGCAAAGCCAGGCTAGCTATTTTCTTCTGTTTCAAGGTGTAAAACTATTTTAGCTAACTGGCTGATGTCTGTGTTTTTATCATTATGCTAGTCCACACCCGAACTAATGGTCAGTTAGATGTAATATTAAAGAGCCCATATTATACCCTTTTTGGGGTTCGTATATTTAATCTATGTACCTACTTTTGTACGGTCACAATAGCTAAAGTCCGAAAAAAAAGTGTCTGTTTTCATGTACTGCTCCTCCTTGCTCCCTCTACACTCTGAGTCCGTCAGCTACACTCTGTTGAGCCCACACTGTTAGACCCCACGTGGGCCAAGTCTGCTCTGATTGGTCTGCCGATCCGCTCTGTCGTTATTGGTCAGTTGCTCAGCACGCGTCTCGGAAATTTCAACATGAGCTGCTTGGCTTGCCACAATGAGCCAACGGGCTTAGATCAGTGATCTCACACTGACAATGACGCCGCACTGACACATTTTTATCGAGGGGGGCTAGAACTGAGCGTTACATGCGGCTAATGTTACAGCTAACAGGAGGAGGTAGGAGAAGCCGCGTTTCCACGGACTTTGAATTTTTGCACATAGATGTGCCTAAACATGCACAGGACACTTGGAAAACACACTGAAGAGCACATAAAACCAGAAAAAGCATAATATGGGACCTTTAATATTTTTTTTAATATAGGCCCAAAATGTTGTTGGGTCTAAGATTTCCACAGCTACCTGCCTTAAGCCGGAGCTACGGTTCATATCTGCCCCAATATAAACTAGCGCAATGGATGGATAGCATCTCTTAGCAGCTATGCAGGAAAACTGGCATATACTGTAACATGCATTGCCCCACTCAGCAAACCAGTTTGACATTGTGAACCTGCAGAGTAATGTGCTACACATTTCAATGACATTTAAAATACCAATTTTCAAGTCAATTTCATAATTGAAGACTGGGATGGATTGTTTCAAAAAGCAATTAAATAGACTTCAAGAAATGTTGTTTAGCCATGTTAAATAAGTTGTGCTCAATTATACTGTTGTCTGAGTGTTTTGCTAACTTCAGACCAGTCGACTTGTCTGAATTTAAATTTCTGTCTGTCCACAGGGAATCTAGGTAACATCGTTATTTGAGAAATGGTTTAAATACAAGCTTTTATAAAGACTCAAAAAAGGACAGAAAAAAGTCAGCGAGACTGTTTGAACCATCAAGTTTAAATATTTGATTGTGACTAGGTCTGTCAAACGTTCAACACAGTTAATCGCTAAATTTCAGTAGTTAATCTCGATTCTTCTCATTTTTTATCGCATGTTTGAAATTCCAATATATCGCATTTAAAAATAAGAATTGTTAGATTTCATCTTCAATTTTTGTCTTAACTGTCTTAAGCTGAGAGTGCTCTACTTGCTGTTTGAATTCAAACCTGCTTTTATTAAAAAATAAAGTAATGACCTTTTGGTAGATCAAAGGTTACGACATTCAGTTAACTAAGGAAGGAGAAACTCATTACTTGCCAAAAAAACAGCCAAAAAGGAACAGTAAAGATTATTATTACTGTTGACTCATCAGCTGAGCAGTCTGAGAGTTGTTTTAGAGTGACATGAGACACTTAAAGATGCAGCAGTGTCGTACTTTTCCAAGGAAGACACTGCAGAGTCTTATCCACGGTGCGCCTAAAGGGACAAAATACCTACAGTATATAGACCTTAGTTTATCCTGTTTTACTATAATGATGACAGCCCTAGTTGTAATCGTTTTGATCATGTGTCTCAAACACAGATATACATTTCTCTGCTTTGGCCCTGTATCTGTTTGAATATCTGTGGCATTGATACCCAACTGCATTTGACTTTGATATTTGAAGGCACCTTTCCTGATCCATGAATCACAGCTGGCATTTTACCTCTGACATTAAAGCTACTACTGTACATCTGATCATTGCTGTTACTGATCTACTTTGTCTTGGTGAAACAGGCTTAGGGGGGAAAAAACTCAAGACTCCCTATTAAGGTAATATGGAGCATCAAATCCAGAGCTATCAGCATTTAAAACTGTCGAAACAGTTATTTAATATGACATATATACAGGACTCACTTCCCCTTTAACTCTTAGTATCCACCACAATGTGTTAAGTCTGCAATATGATTTAAATGGCCGTAACAGCTCCACAGACACCTGTGAATTTTATGCTACTTGAACTGGTTTATTTTACGAGTCCTAACAGACGTAAAGCTCTCTTTGACAGCTCTACACAGCTCAGATAACACTATTTTCTGAAAACAGTGCCCTCAGATAGTAAAAGAGAAATATGTCTTATTGAGGTTTTGGGTTTTTCAAAATAAAATGGTATCGTTTTCTACTAAACATATCTTTCCTTCTCTTTGAACTGCACTGTCTGTAACATGAAAATACATCCCCTCCTCATGTTATGCACGGCAGGCCATCACAAAAATCGCTGAAAGGTTAGACTTACAATCAGGAAATTCGCCATGATGGGTTGCAGCAGCTCAGCAGGAGTACAGACTTCCCTGCTGTTACAGCGTGTCATGCCTTTCCCTTTCCCCCCTGACCCCCAGACCCAGAAAGTACCACACTGCTGTGCTGCAGCGATGGCCTGGAGGATCTCAGAGGGGCCTCTGGGAGATTTATGAGCACCATGCTTTTGTTTGGCTAAGGCGTCCAGCTTATTTTGGTTTCTCTGTTAGAGACTGCAACTCGAGATAATGAATCAAGGACTGAGGTTATATAGATCCACAGGGAGCAGCTTCACACTGGTCAACTGGTTTGACCATTTTGTTTAGTTGTGGTGGCTGTTACCTCTTATTTAATTCAGAAAGAATAGCTGTGTAGATAAAGCTCAAATACTTAACCAATATTCTAATATTCATTGTTAATGCAATAGGATATGGATCCAGCAGCCACTTAGAGAAGTATCCATGTTCTTACATTCAGATAGAAACATTTAGTTGGAATAAAAAAAGAATCCCCCAAAAAATGCATCAATTTACCTGCCCATCCTAAAGATCAAACATGTTTGAAATAAATCGGCAATCGCCGGGCAGATAAGAGACGTCAAGACTGGATCTTTGTACCACTCACACGACAAGATAATCTGGGCAGATAATCGGTTCCGAGCAGCCTTGAGTCGGGAGCGACCCTGTGATTGTCGGGAAGGAAGAATCGGAGCTCAAATTGGCCCGATTTTCCTGCAGTGTGAGCCAGGCTTAAGTCTGTAGCTTGACTCTTCTCTTCTGTCGCCTCACGGTGTTAAAATGTATTACCCACCTCCATTTCATCTGCAGAGTCATTTTCCACCTTTAAGAAAATGCGTAAGACCCAGCCCTTTCATGCACTTAATGATCTTGACGGGACTCATGATGGTATTGATGATGATGACGATGATGATATTGGTGAATGTGTTGATACTGATAAGAATACTCATGGGAAGCTGTAGATGTCATTGATGATAAGGACGATGTATTTAAAAATCAACTACTGTGCATTGCCTCAGCACACTTCCTGTCAGCGCCTGTGTCCCATCGGACTGAAAGCTGTTTGTTAGCTTTTACTGATGTTGTTTTGTCCTTTATAGATCCTTACTTGTGATGCACTTTTTCTCAGATGTATGCCGCTTTGGACAAAGGAATCTGCTAATTGAATTGTAGAATTGTAACAAAAGTCATTTTAACAGTGTTCTATCACGTTCAAATATGTGACACATTTTGCCAGACCAGGTGTTAATACACACACATTTGGTCAGCTTGCACTACTTATGTTCACCATGCAAAGCCAGTCATGTTGAATCAAAAGCAAATTGACTCAGAAGATAAAGATTGATTGTAGCCTGCTCAACAACGACAGTGCACCACTATGCAGCTTATTTGTACCTCTCTTACACCTCTTACAATAAAATAAATCATAACAACAGTGTTTTCCTTGTTCTGTTCTTTTCTCACGATTATACAATGATGTGCTTGGTTGTCAGACTGTCAAGAGTCGTCAGATTTGAAAGGCTACCATAACATTTGTTCCCAGTGATGAGCCTTGATAGGGGCTGGTTTAATCACTTTGAATTGTAGATAAGGGTACAGTGAAAGCTATCGCTCTGTAATAACACAGCTGAAATGGGCTATAAATAGAATTTGTCATCAGAGCTGGGGGAAGAAGGTGTTTGAACTAGCGGGCCGACTGGATGATATGTCGACTAAGGTCAGTGTGTGCGTGCCGACTGCAAGAGCCCCATTTTTCCATTGGTCACTGCTGACATCCATAAAAATCGTGCACATGACAGGGTTGCAGCAGCAGGGTCTAATCGCCCTGAGGTTTGCTTTAGTTCTCCTTCCAAGAGAGGCTTTAAAATCAGAGCCTCGAGCTGAATTCCTTATAAACTGTATTGTTTTCTCAGACAGCAGTGACGAGTTGAGCCAACTAAAAGTGTCCTTTTGATTCTAGTGCGCAGTATATGCCAGTCAGTATCAGACGTTTTGATGTTGGATTGATTTATTGACACATAGTAAGCATCCAAAATATAAAAGTATTTCTGTCTCCCATTTATTCTTAAAAGAATAACAGGTTATTTTTTCCAATCCAAAAAAAAAAGGTTTAATCCCCTGAAGGCTTCTCCATCAAGTTGTCTGCAGGTTCCCTCATTATTTTTTCATGACAGCTTGAATGCTGGATTTTGATGAGATTTCTACATTTTTACAAGCACAAAAATAAGGATTTATATTGAAGCTTCTCATCTAGATTTCCCCTGCTCCCCAAATTCTCTATATCTGCAACAAAAAAATCATCTCTCGGGCTTAATGCTTTCTGTGACAGCAGCTTCAGCTCTGTTTCACTGTTTGCTGGAGCACAGCTTAACCCCCAACCAGTGCATATAATGGGCCCACTTCACTGGCCGATTTTGACATGCAGTCCTCCCTTTGAACTTGGGGTCAGAGCCTGACTTGATGAAGCAGTTTAGAAGGGAAAAGGAATTTGTAAAGACAATACAAAAGCCCCTAAAACCGAGAGGTGGCTGCCTTTTTTCGTCTGCAGTCTGTTCCCAGCTGGCAGAAGCCTTATTTTGAAGGGTCGCGAGGTCAAGTTAGGCACCACACTAATCCATTCACAAGCTTATTATGAGCTCCTGAATATGCGGACACGAGCAGTGCAATACTTTAAGTCGTAAGTCGAACTAAAGCTCATCATATACTCTCATTGTTTCAGCAGCCGTATAGGAAACATGAGGCACTCGTGTTTTCGGTTGAGTTAAGAGTTCTTTGTATTTACTGCTTTGCATTGACTTGTGTATACACAACATATTTAATCCTGCAACAACTGATCTTTTTGTAATACTCATTGCTAGCTTAGGATTTCAATGTTAGTACAGTTGTGGTCACTATAATATACATTTTATTCACATTTGAGTTATTTTTACCCTTTATTGTTTTTTTTGTCTACAATTGAGTTATTAGTCTTTAAAAAAGTAATTAAATTAAAGTCATTATTTTTATTCAACACTTTTTCTCTTTATTAAAAGGAGAAAAAAGTCTGCCTCAACTAAAAGGACCATTTTGATTCTATGCAGCATATCTGTCTCCTGTTTGGTAGAGTGCAGTAAGTGTCCACTAAGTTTTTTTTGGGATCTTTAAAATCAGTGCTTAAGGACCTAATTGATGTTGATGAAAAAGCTTACAGTGAACCAAAATTAAAAGCTTAAGGCACTTAAAGAGCTGAGGAGCTGCAGTCCCAGTTTTAGAGTTCATCACTACATCTGATTCTTAAAGACATTAAACAGTTATTTGATACATTGTCGTCATAAAAGCTATTGTTTATAGCTGCTTTAAGCAGAATCAAGGCTCATTAACCTGATAGTCTGCAAATGTTACAATGATTGCTCATTATTTTTTTTACCCATTTGATTCCCACCTCCTGTTCCTAATTTACCTAAAACTTATCCATGATTAAGGATTAAAGGAAAAAGAAGAATATCCACGACTTATCAAGCTGCAGGAATGGTGTCTTGTAAAGTCTGTGTGGGACTTCAGGAGCACCCTTTTGTGTGTGATCCATTGGTCATCCATGGAGATTAGCGAGCACAATAACATTCCTTCAAATACAGTAATATCCTAGATAATTAAAACAGAGAAAATTCCAGAGTGCAATTAATGATACCAATTATAGATCGTTAAACAAACAAACTGACACAATGACAGATTCACTGACTCAGACGCACACATAAACACACACAGGATATCCGAAAATAAGGAAGCGCTGTGTGTCAATAGGAAACAACACAGCATGGGCCGGAGTGTGTCCCTTGTCCCTGAAGGCACCGTGCACTTGAGCCAGGTGCCTTCCTTTGTGAATTTTCCTGTTTACTGGCTCGCCTGCCTGCTTGTTTGGGTGTTTTCTTTTGGTCCCTTAAGTCAACATCTTCCTGTGGACTGTGCAGCTCCTGCCTGACTTCACTGCTCTTTTCTGGCCACCGGAGGTCATTAAACAGGCTCAGAATATCAGCCAGGGGAAGTCTGATGGAGTCCAGTGTGCTGTTCATTGTTTTGAAACCCTGCGGGTTTGGGCTTTGGCTATTTCTGGGGCCATAGAGCAGTCTGCTGCACATCAACTCTAGTCAACTGTATATTTATTTTCCACCTACAGTACACCTTTATTGCCAAATAAAACAATACAATTTCCAAGGACTTCCCTTACAGTAGGTATAAATGTATTTCCTTTCTCTGCTGTGACTTTTTTTTTTAATCAATAAATCATACAAAGGAATGTTTTTAATACTGTGTTGCATTTAAACAAAGCTACGAAACATGATATATTTGTTATCGCTTTCCAGTAAAACTTTTGATGAATTTATTGTTTTATTCTGACTACAAATGTATTTAATTAGTCCAAGAATTAAAATCTTGGGTAGATTCAACAGTTAGCCAATGTCCATCTGTAGTTGTTCCATACTATTCTCAACGAAAAGCGATTGGATGGATTGCATGTTGTGTTTTCCATACAATAATGTTTGTTGAATTTGCTGTAATGCTGTCTTGAGATAAACACTTGCGTTTTTTAGTAGATGTGTCTGCAACTACTAGATGTATTGTTAGGAAATTTGGTACATTTATACATCTACTGTCATCAAAAGGTCACATTTTGAATCTATTCAGTCCTACAAAATGCAGGTTTAACAATACCATACTAAATGAAGCTTATGACATTCCCATCAGCCTCAGCTGAACCAACCAGAGCTTCTTGTAACAAGATGCTGAACATGTTAAACATTGTGCATGCTGATCGTCAGCGTATGATCTTCACCAATGTGAGTAAATTGCTATTGAGAAACTTTGGCACAACACTACTACATCAACTTTAAGAATGATTTAAGCCCTGAAACCCCCAGACACAAAAATACACTTCCTCACACATTCTTAAAATGCTTTTTTAATGAGAATTAATTAACCAGGCAATAATCATTACTAACAATGATGGCCTGGGAAAAGGCAAAGCCACTTCGGGCAAGGCGGTAAAAGCTGAAAAATAGATTTACAAAGTTGAATGACAAAATCACTTACACCTCTACTGATATGAAGCAAGAACCAGTAACACATCTGCCAAAAAGCAGTGCTGAAAAGACTGCAAGTCTTGCACCCAAGCATCCACAGGGAGATAGCAGGCAAATAGACAACAAAAGAATAATAATGGAAAGTGTCAGGTGCATGTTTTTGCTCTGAAATGACTGCTAACTTTTTCATTCAAACTTTTACATTTGAGTATACACCAAATGTTCAGATAAATGATCTCATCCCTGACCCTCAGGCAGTGATGTTGCTCAGATTTGGCTCCCTTACACCCAGAATCTGTGTCACTGACTTCATAATGTGACCTTTGTTTTTGTTATCAGACACACCAAAAATCCCAGACAGCACAAATCACATGCTCACACTCAAATAAACAACTCTGCCTGTTTTTCCTACACACCCTAAACCTTTGCTGCTTTAATCATGACCTAAGATAACAAAGGATTAGTCGGTCTTGTTCAGAAAAACTCAACTGACTTTTTGCATATCATACACTCGCTCCAGCTTTTATCAGGCCTTTATCATTTCAAACCCACTACTCTAACACTCATCTACTGTACTCTTAACTGATACCGTCCTCCCCTCGCCTGCAGTGAGTCGGGTTATTCCCTCAGAGGTTTGGAATTTGACACTGATAAACAAATGGAGGCGTAACAAGTCTCTCGTTATGATGGTCCAGAGACCCGTAGGATTGGAACAAGACTCTGTCACCTTACACCAAGCACACACTGTTATCATGCAGCACTCTGAAAAACATGCCACCACTTCACCTGCTGCACTGGGATCAGCCAGCATTTTTTGAGCCTCCCTAATGAGAGCAGCCCGGACAGAATCACTGTTTAAGCTTTTTCGATAAAAGTCGAATCAAACACTGAAAGCGACTTCGGGACAGACACTTGTCTGACACTTGGCGAGGCTGGTAAATTGTATGCTGGCCTCAAAATGAGTCTATCAATGTGGGCATGATTACTGTCGAACAAATCTCAAATATTGTGTTTCCCGCCTCATCTTACAATGAGTTACACCACAGCCTTGAGCTGGAATGGTGTCTGCGGTTGGCAGTCTTTTGATATTTCATCACTGAAGCTTAGCTGTAAGTGGGAAGCAATTTTGGGGTTATCCCAGGATTGTTTCAGTTTTTCAAGGTTTTCTGAGGCCTCAATCATCAAATGAACCATTTAGAGCTATTAATTCTTTTCACAAAACCTTTACAGGGATCAGGAATTCCCACACCAAATATCTTCTGACACATTACACCACCATGCTTCTTCTCAACAGAACAGTATTTACACAGTAGGTATTCATGAGGGTCTTTGGTCTGTGGAAAGTAGCAGATTGCATGTGATGGTCTTGTTAAGGAACATAACTCAACCGTACCACAAAGTTCTGCAAATTGCCCTAGCTATGCTGTCTCATAACCTAAAAGTCGATTACATTATTGAAGACAGATTGGAGGAATTGCAGGCTCCGGCCATTTTTTTTCCCCAGAGCCCCACATGCTGTTTTACTGTAAAACGTGATACCTCTTCATTAATCCTGCTGATTGGAGCGCAGCCCGGTAGGATGTATGCCGTTTGAGATCTGACTGAAAAGTGTGTGTCGGTGTGCACACTTGTATGCACACATCTGTTTTATTGTGAGAAAGTGTGCATGTGTGTTAACAATCCAAACACATGTGCTCTCTGTATAATCGTCAGTGAAGCAATGGCGCCCCGGGACTCATACCCCTCCACCTCTGAGAGTGTGTGAGAGATTTGAGCGCCAAAGAAGTCTTGCATCCATCTCATCTGACAGCCCCCGACCTTCCAGTAATCCCAGTATTTCTAACTATCTCACTCCCCATTACCTCACACATGCATACACATTCACAGGGACAGCAGGCATGTGACCCGATGCAGCATCAAAGACAGCCGCCTCATTCATCTGCAGCTGAATTGACAGGCGATCACACCCAGAGCTCCATCATCAGCTACTGGCCAAAATCTGCTGTCGTCCTGTCCACATTCCTGCTTTAAGGTTTGCCAGCTCATGTTATATCGACTACACAGATTTCGTCAGAGTGGAATTCATTTGTTTTCAACCGCAGGAGAAATGGGAGACTCCTCATGATTGCATTTACTTGCAAGAGTGAATTTCCATTTCATAAGCCTTGCTAGCTGCATAGCTCGAAGGATGCAAACCTGATCTTTGTGTTGGCTAGTCCTTTTTTAGTGAATATGCATGTATGGTTCCTAAAGAATAAATCCAGATGAATTTTGATTCCCCGGTCTATGTTTTCACCTATTCCATAAAATGTATAAAAATCTACCTCTTTAATTAAAAGTAACCTTAGTTCTCTGGAGATCATTTGACTTTAAATTTTGCAACACCAGGAAATTGTCTTACAGTATATTGATCCTCTTCAGTTTACATATCAGCCTACCAGCGGTGTGGATGATGCCCTCACCTACACGCTGCAGAGAGCCTAAACACATCTGGAAACCTCTGATGCAACTGTAAGGATCATGTTTTTTAAAAACTTTTTTTAGCAACTTTAACACAATTCAGCCAAGGCTGCTTGGTGAAGATGAGGAGGATGGGTTATGGATTATCTTTCCTGTAGACCAGTATGTGCATCTTCAAAACTGTCTCTGGAAGAGTCCTCTGTAGTGCAGGTGCCTCACAAGGAACAGTGTTGTCTCCATTTCTGTTTACTCTTTACACGTCCAACTTCCATTACAAATCGGAACTGCCTTCTCCAGTAGTTTTCTGATGACTCAGCAGTTGTGGGATGTGTAAAGGGAGAACATGAAGAGGAGTACAGGAGCACTATTAGACCACAACCATCTCAAGCTTAACATCACAATGACTAAAGAGATGGTTGTAGATTTCAGAAGGAAGTGGCCAAAACCATCACCAGTTTATATCCAAGGTACCGAGGTGGAACTTGTTTCCAGCTACAGATTCAGAAGTACAGCTGGACAGTAAACTGGACTTGTCCATCATCATGGAGGTGCTGTACAAGAAGGGACAAAGCCGGTTCTATTTTATATGAAGGCTAAGGTCCTTTAACATCCATACAGTAGGACTCTTTTGTGCACCTTTTATCAGACTGTTCTGTTCAGTGCCATGTTCTTTGGTGTGGTGTGGAGAGGGAGATGGTGCTGGCACAGACGACAAAGAAAGAAAATGATCAGGCAAATAAATAGCATATCTTAGCTCTGTGATCATGGTTTACCTGCTAAACTGTTAACTTGGTATAGAGTGGCTAATCAACATATTCCCGTGGTGGAAAATAGGCCCAGTCTGGAATGATTACATTTTATTACACTGTTTAAATGTAAATACAATATCTGACAAACCCTGGAGGGACATGAGGCCACATTTTGAGGTAAACAACTATTTTTACAAGTCATTAGGTCCAAACTGCTCAGTCCCAACCTCTTGCACATGCTAGCATTCAACCAAATATAGCTACACTGTAATGTTAGCGAGGAAGCGATGAAATGCTAAATTGAGCTGTTTTCTCATGGTTACTAATAAAGATGTTGTTTTACCTTCAGAAATACCTTCAGATTTTGACTATTCACTGACAATTCAGATGATTTGTGATTTTTTTTCACCGTTTCAACAATTTGCAATCCTTAGATATAGCAGTTCACACATACTTCAGTTCATACTAGATATAAACGTCATACCCCCATATGAATGTGGTGAACAGACTCAAAATGTGGTTCATCTGCTGCGTACGTCATGATTAACCTTTGCATCAAAAACATTTGCACAACCTTTTAAACGGAGCATATTTTTACAGAAGCTATAACTCTCCTGGTTGTTGCTACCGCAGGAAGGTGTTACTCCTGTTCTATCTGTGAATCTCTGGCTGTGAACCTTTGTCTCCCCACTGTGTTTGATTTACCGCCTGTTATCTTCTGCTTCCTCTATCTCTGCGCACAATCTGGTTTCACTTGGACTCCTAGCTCTATTTAAGAGCACTTTGTCATCTCAATGAGAGGAGGAGATATTTTCCCCTGCCAAAGCACCCCAAATTATGTATTGTGTCGTAAAGGAAAAAAAGATGGCAAACTATTTTATACGGCTGGTGCTGAAATGTCCTAATTTCTTCAAGATGTTGGGATTCTTTACAGCAGAGATAAAAAGAAGTATGTTTTTTTTCCATATAAAGCTTGTATTTATAGATATCTGTCTTCAACTTGATGTAGAAAATCTTTGGTTATACATTTTCTAAATGTTCATTAGAAATGATTCTGTAACATCTATCGGACATTCATTTCTTTCTTTAGATCATATCTTAAAGCTCCTGTAGGGATCTTTTGGTTCAAGTCGATTCTTGGTGCCTCCAAGGATCTTTTCTGATATTTGTTCTGAACATGTGTAAGTAATGTTTTCCTATCGAAAACTTCATCCTGCTTTCCTTTAACGATGTTGTTTGCTTTTATTGCGGCCCATAGAGATATCAGTATTCATTTCAATCTGCTCCATTACCAATTTAAGATTCCTCACAGGAGCTTTAAAAGAAACCACTTAACTGTTAATAAGTGTGTAATAACAATGAAAAAACATTTATAAAGCAAGAATTAATCGTGCTTTTGAATGCTTATATAGTATACATTAGTTTCAAACTATTTTTATTTAACTCACTATTCAATTGAATCATTTTGTCGTTCTCTCTTTATTCGTCATTCATCTTTTCTCTGCTTTACTTTTAGTTTTTACATTTAACTGGACAACAAGTCTCACTGTCCATTTTATTTACTTTCATCCTTTGTTCCTGTGTGTAACTCTGTCTTCACACCTCTTTTAGCAGTGTGTGGTAATGAAAATGTAAACACACCGTATCACTCTGACACAACATAGCCTTTTGGTGCGAATATGAATTTAGAAAATCTGCCTCAAAGTGGTGCTAAAGTCTCCCTCTATTACGTCGCTGTAATCTGTGGAAGTGGTGAGATTTGTAATCAGCTTCTCTGGGCCTCTGCAGTGGCACAGCAAACAAAGGCAAGCTCGCAGATTGGAAGTGAGTGACCCCAACACGCCAGTTGTTGTTTACTTTATCCAGAGTCTGACGGCAGCATGCAGGACTGCACTGTGTATACGTGACTGTCTGCACAAAAGCTCCCAATACTGCCGCATAACGCAGCAGGACTGCAACAAGTAACAGTTTTTATTCCGACTATTTACAGTCTTTCTCTTTCTTAATTTGTTTTTTAAGTTTCCCCATTATCTCTCACTCTACACAAACTTTAGTATCTCTGTAGACCGCATTAGAAAGACTGGTCTGGCTCTGGAGGCTGGAGTCCAATGTATGCAGCAGTTTAGCTGATTTATATCCGGATAAACACCCAACAAATCCACAATAACCATTATGGTCAATTTAAAAATATCATACTCTCCTCAGAGACACATGAGAATGTGCATCCCAGCAATCCCACAGCAGCAGGGGGGAACCACCCATCTTTTATTCCCTGAACTGTTTACTGTACTTTCATCCTTTATGTTGTGCACTTATCATTTCATGTAATTGCTTCAGTGTACAGTGCAGTGGGTTTGATATTTGTTGACTTAAATACAAACAAATGTCTAATTGCTTATTTCCAAACTCCTCCAAATTGTTCCTTTACTGTAAGGTCTCTTTGATATAATTATTCCATGTTGATCTGATCATATTGAAACCAAGCCTCGGAGGTTAGTTTCTTCCAGAGAGCATCCATGTTCAGCCACCGTGCCCTGCCTTCCCCTCTGCTGAGCTCCTCTGACTCACACACTGCACACTGTTGCCAGGGCTACCATTTATTAATATTGGTCCATAACTTTGAGCCTCATCACCAGGAAACGGCATGGCCCATGGATGACACAGGCGCCAAGTCCATTGACCAAAACACAGACACAGACACACACACACACACACACACACACACACACACACACATACGGCTTTGTGTCTGGTTGATGCAGACTGTGAATGAGAGCACCTAAAGGAGCGAGGTTACTAAAGAACAGGGTGTTCAATGAGACTGGGGAGGGAATCAGAAGTAGCACAAGTTGGACCATAATGACCCCTTGTGGTCATGTTTGATAAATTGGTTTGGTCCTGTGTCTTTCCAAATCTACACACCATGCTCAATATAATCATATTCTAATTGTTCTTTTTACAATTAAAGGTGACCCCCAAAACTGTAACACTTGACAATGAAGAACAAAATCTCCATTAGAAAAGGAACTAATGCAGAGGAACCAATCAGGAATAATCTCATTATTGCCAAATGACTGAATATAGAATAAAGATAAACCTTCATTGATCCCACAACGGGGACATTTTGAGTTTTTACAACATCAATTAATTAGAAGAAGATGTACTTTATTGATCCAGGAGGGGAAATTCAATTTTACACTCTGTTGTTGTTCATGCTTCACACTCATAGGCTGAAACACACACACATGCACAAACAGGATCCTATGGACATGCACTGATGGAGAGATGTCAGAGTGAGGGGGCTGCACACAGCGAGCGCTCCTTAGCCTGTTTGGCTGGATTGTCAGAATGAAAGCTAATATGAAAAGGTATCAATTAGTTAAGAAAAAACTGTTACATAGGCAACTAAGACATTTCAGAACCAACTTTGGATGCAGCATTAATTAGAGGTTATGTCGTTATTACTTCAAGGATGTCTAATTCGACAATTACAGATGTTGAAAAACAGTTAGCTGGTGAGCTTTTACTGAGCAATTCAGAATAAGTTCCTTCTTATTCTGTTAGAATATGAAACAAACACAGCATCAAGTCCAATGATCTACACTCTATCATTAGTTAACCTTCTTATTTGCACAGGTAAAGGGGCTCCAATAATCTCACTAATGTTTCTTTTCACCTTTTGTTGTACAAATACTTTCCTTATGCAGGGTGGATAAAAAAAAGTGGAGTTAACGAGATATAGAAGCATGTTTTGATTGATTACTTTTTACAATTTGTGTTACCTTTACTTCACACAATTACCTAACTTTCTTCTGTTCAATTTAACTGAAAATTATTTTATCTACTGTGGTGTCCATGTTTGCGAATTTTACATTAAGATGCATATACTTCATTCAGAGGCATATTGTGATAAATGTAACTACTAGGTGTACTCTTCATTTGTGTGTATATGTGTTAAAACACACATATAGAGATTTGGCATGAAATTTCCTGTAATGGATTTTTCTCTGTTGATTCAGGAAATAACTATGGAGCTCTATCACCCCCAGCTGGTCACCTGGCGTACTACAAGTTTGATTATGCAGCAAAAAGTTTCAGTTGAAGCTTAACAATTTCAGTTTTGAAATTGAGACATAATGAAGCAAAGCATTAGATTTTAAATATTGTTTCTAATATATTCTTTTCAATTGATGGTCTTGTGCAGATAGTTTATTTCAACAAGTTGCCCTGCCTGAATATGCTCACACTCTTCTCTTCATTTACTTACTTTAAACTTGACTTAAGCATTGTTCATTTCAAACAACCTTTGAATTATAATTGCATTATGTATTTTACTGCTTGTCCATCTGCGTCTTGTTATTATGTGTTATCATAAAAGTATGCAAACTAAACAGGCTTTATGACTAATACTGGCTTTTATTGACCCACATGCAGTTCTCCATCCGCATGCACTATAACAGATGGTGGCCAAACATTCACAGCTGTGTATAGCAGTTCTCTGTTCCCTCTGTAATGCAGGTTTTGATCCAAGGTCAAAGCAATGGAGACAATTAAGTGAGATTGTTTAGTTTAGTCTGGTTTCAAATCAGAAAAGCAACTGAGACCTTTATTGTAGATGCTTTTCTGCTTTTCTGATGCTTTTGTCATTCTTTGACACTAAACCTTAGCTTTAAGATATTGGTAGATCATTGATCTGCATATCTAGTGATTGGTACACAGAAGGAAGTCAGTACATATTATTAATGCAATAACTTAGCTTATGTTAGTGCTGTTTTGTCAAACACTGTCAAAGCGTGAGCCAAGAATTGGAGACAGTTGAAGTTAAAAGGCCAATGAGCACAATTATTTTTTATTTACTGTCTGAAACATTCATTTACCAGACCTGAAGGGGGACCTGGCTTTTATTTGAAACCTGCTTATTGACAGGCTTGGACGTATGAAGTAACATGTTTCATACATACAGTGTAACAACCATATTCAAGTAAGAAGTTTCCTTGTAATCTGATTTCTGTCTTAATTTAAGTTTTGTACAAAATTAAAATAGCTTCAGCTTATGTTTATTTGTAATTCAAATTTCCATCCATCCATTATCTTCCGCTTGTTCGGGGCCGGGTCGAGCAAACTTAAAGTCGCCCAAGAGGTCCCTCTCCCCAGCAATGTTTTCCAGCTCCTCCTGGTGGACCCCAGGGCGTTCCCAGGCCAGAAGGGATATATAATCCCTCTAGCGAGCTCTGGGTCTACCCCTGGGTCTCCTCCCAGTTGGACATTTTGGTCAAGGGATTTTGTGCCTGTGTCATCCATCCTGGAAGACGCAGAAGCAGCGGCTCTACTCCGAGCTCCACATTTTTTCCCTAAGGCTGAGCTCCTCCTCCCAGCTGCGCTATGAGATTCTGTCCATGAAAATCACTAACAATGTTGGAGACATGGATCAGCCCTGGCGGAGGCCAGCATGCACAGGGAATGTGTCTGATTTTGTTTTGTGCTGAGAATACGGGCAAAGCTCTCACTTTGGTCAAACAGGGAAATGATGGCTTGCAGCAACAGCCCTGGGACCCCATACTTCCGCAGTACCCCCCACATGACTCATTCGGGACATGATCACAGGCCTTATCCAGTATTACAAAACACATGCAGATTGGATGAGCATACTCCCATGCCCCCCCCAAGAAGCCCTGCGAGGGACACCTCGCCCGGAAGTGGGAGACCACTCTCTGGAGCCAGACCTGGGAGGGGAGAGCTCGAAGGCAACACCTGCAGAGATGGTCATGGTGGTGGGCTGCAGTATAGACTGGGTGGCAGTCGAAGGCATTGGCCTTGGCGTGCTGATCCCCAGCAGTGAAGACTGGCTCTTGGTTGGTTCTTTGAGTTTCTCTCATGCTATTTTATTAGTCTATTAATGAATAGCTTTCTTTGAGCTGATTAAGTACAGAAAGGCTCAGCATCACTTTGCAGGTTTTCAACGATACATATTCATCCTGTTGGAAAGAGAACTGCCTGTACCTCATTTTATGGAAAGTTCAATATTGTTAAAATATTTTAAAGGCAATAGTCACGTGCCTGTCAAAAGAAGAAGTAAGCACTATAGGATGCAATAAAGAGGGTACTGAACACCAAATACAAAACTCTCATCCAACATCATTTCAGCACAGGAGGAAAACTGCTCTTGTAGTTTAGTTATACAAGAATGAGCCTTACATTGTTTTTTCCAGCTTTGGTCAAACAACACTGAAATCATACAACACAGTCATTATGCCCAAGATACAACATCTAACCATTGTAGATATTAAAAGAAAAGTTGCCCTTTTTCAAACCACTTTTTAAACAGGGAGTGCAATACAACTTGCTGCATATACATTTACATATCACAGGTTTTTGTTTAGTCTGTTTAAAGTGTCTTAATATCAACAGCTTTGTTAAAGGACTTGTGTGAATGTTTGAGGAATCACAGGCTGAAATTAAACAAGTTATTCATAAACATGTTTTTATTATAATCAACTGAAAATTTGTTTAGTTGTTTTTTCCCCGTTCAGAATGAACGATTAATATCTTCAAAGGTAGTTTGTTTCTTTCAAGAAGACAACAATGGTTCACTGCCATGTTGCTGAAGTATCAAAGAATTGACAACTCTGGCTCTTCTGAGTTGTATTTTCTGTGCAGGCTTGATGGCTCCAGTAGGTTCTCTTACACATTTGGAAAGAGAGGGTGAGGGGGCTGTTATCAGTTGATTGTGAAAAGCAACCTCACTGCTGCTAGTATATAAACACAGGGCTTCTTTTTATTGAATCAAGTACTGATATTTACTGGAGGTCGGTTCATCTCGCTCTCTTTGAGTTTGGTCATAATACATTAGTCCATCTCTGGTTTGATCAGCACCAAGGAAATATGACATGTTTATACTTCAGTTCTTTACTGCAATATATTTTTCAGAAAGATTTGCAGTTGGAAATGGAATATTCTTATAATGATAGATAATAAAGTAAGTCAGACTTAAGTGAAATTGTATGCAGAAAATCTGTCATGCTCTGTCACCTCCTCATGTCAGCAGCTACTGTACATCTGTCAGTCCACTGTGGCTGCTGCACATCAGAAGCTTGTATTAACAATGCAACAATAAGAACTACACATGCTTGCAAATGCTGAAATGCTTTTTTTAACCTCTCAGTGAAAACAAGATGTGATACTTCCTTTTTCAAAAGCAGCTCAAAGCCCATTATCAAATTCCTCAATCAAGTAAACCAGGCTAATTCTAATTATTATAAACAACAGGTCAAAATGTGACTTCCTCGTCTGTCTTCTTCAAATGAAAAGGTAAATTCTTTGTTTTTCTGTTGTTATGCTGTAAGGGCTTCTTATATATCAGCTACAGTTAGCCATGTCTAATTTAATTTGAAAAGCCTTGCAGATTTAAAATATGCGATTTTACTCTGTGCAGCTTTCACATAGATAAGAACGAAACAGATGATTTGCAAAGTGGCTTTTTTCTTAATGTGATAAAACATTTTCAGACTTAATATCTGGGTCACTTTATTTCTAAAAATACTTTTGTGGGCAAAACAAAGCAGACTCTATTAAATGAATTTCTTCAGTTTGACTCTTACAACAATTACATATTAATGCATGTAACAATATTTTACCATCAAATAAAACCATGCTTGGATTGGACTGATGAGCAATATTGTATGTAAGTGCATTAATTAATTAATTCTTCTTTTCTTTTTTTTACCTCAAACTTCATATATTTAGTCAAGCCTGACCAAATAATCAGCCAGCCTATAATATCAGTCGATATTAGCATATTCAGTGACTATCGGTATCAGCTAATTCTATCTCAGATATATGCCCATATTACTAGATTTTTCCATATTGGTCGGGTCCTAATATTTAGCTTTTCTGACGGCATGACTTAATGGGTAATGTCAAGTTTTTAGTCCACCATGGTAACGTTTTAATATCTCAAGACCTCTTACAGCACTTTAGTAAAATAACTCAGCAACCATTGGTTGGATTGCCATAAAAGTGTTACAGATATTCACTTTTCCATTTGTCTGTGTTTCGATAACTTTAGTGATTAATTTGTCTATAACCTAGCATCTTTATTGGTACTTCTATTCATGAATGATTCCTGTAAAAGCAATATTTCTTGCAGTGCAGTTTCACTTTGATCTTGAGCTAATGCGCAAAAGATTAGGATATGTTAAACAGAGATGTTAGCATGGCTGCAGACTAGTTGGGTATTTAATGTATTTTAAGTGAATCATAGATGATAACCTTAGGAATTATTTACAGTTATCTATTTCTCTATTAAAATGGTTTAAATCATCCTAAAGAGTGAAAAATTAGAAAATCACGATTTAAGGGACTCCTTAGTCTTAAACCTAACCAGCTTTACAGTTTCCTTTCATGTCCATTCATACTAAGCCTCTTTGTAACTTACTGAGATATATCGCAATTTATTCCTAATGGTTGAAGACAGCGCTGTGATCACTGTACATCACTCAAGTCTTATTTTAGCTCCACAGTCCTGGAGTCTGAAGCTCTGCCAGGTTTTGAAGTCATGATCAAAGCAGGTGGATCCCAATGCACCAAGAAGGTGTTAGCTTATAATAATGTAGTCACACCAGGGAGCTGCAATTTCAGTTTACACAAGCTGTATGTGCATAAAACTGCTGCGCTGGATTAATAAACCAGCAATGGTCATTTTAGGGTTTACAGTTGTTGACTTATTGACCCAGTGGTTGTTTTAAAGTCATGTCTGTTTATTTGATCTGAATAAGAATCTGGTTTAATGCCAAGGACATTTATACACATACAAGGACTTTATCTTGGTGTTTTTGGTGCGAAGTTAAAAAAGTTACTTAAAGTATCATATAAAAGATTAAATCTAGTTAAAATTAAATTATAAAATCTAATTCAAGCTTTAAACAATAGGAGTCAAGGATGAACATGTGCAGGAAGGTGCAGGATGATGTTTGGTGTAAATCTTATAGACAGTATAGAATGTTATACAATTAATCATAATGATAGTGAAATGTATTCTTATCTGCAGAGCACTTAAAGGTCACATGGAAAATACACTTTACCCTGTTTTTATAACACTAATATGTGTCCCTAATCTGTACAAAACCCCTTATTATGAAAAAAGTGCATCCTCTTCATCTTTTGCCTGCTTCACTTTTCAGAAAATGTGTTCTCAAACAGGCTGTTTAGAGATTTTCCCTTTGTGACATCACAAAGGGTGGTAACCCCTCCCCCAGGTGGTTGACACTCACAGCTAGGTGTTTGTTCTGCCCTCTGAGTCTGCCTTCTCACCATAAACAATGGAGCATGGTGCAAGAAAGCCACCCAAGCCCTTCCAGAGAGGGGCGTGGTCAAACACAGCTCATTTGTATTTAAAGCTACAGACACAGAAACAGCCTGTTCTGAGCAGGGCTGAAATAGAGGTTTTTTATAGGCATGGAAATTCAGGATCAGAGTGGATTTATTACAAGAAACTTCAAAGACATGTTTTGGGAGCTCTGACAAACTTGTTGAAAATGAGGATAATATCTGACCTTTAAGTAACAACGCAACAAAGCAAAGGGCTTTGGTGGCAACAAATACAACACAAATGATGAAAGGAAATGGAAGTAATTAGCAAACAAGTGATATCAATTTATATTTAAATGTAATATTATTGTGCCTGTTTGATAAATATAAAGCCACTGCTAGCAGTTGGTTAGTTTATCTTAGCATCAATAGCAATAACAATTTTATTTATATAGCACACAGATAAGCTCAATGTGCTTTACATTGAGGTTAAAAACTAAATCAAAACACAGCATACAAAAGAAAGATACACATACAAAAAATAACTATTCATATGCTTTGGAGAACAGGTAGGTTTTGAGTTTTGTTTTAAAAGTAGAAACAGTAATGATGGACCTTAGGTCAGCAGGGAGTTTGTTCCATAGAAAACGACCACAGTAACTAAAGTCCCCCTCTCAGACTTTGATCTGATTCTGGGTACGGTTAAAAGAATGGAGACGGGAGAAGACAGCTAGCCTGCATCTGTTCTGTCCAGAGGAAACAAAGAGAAATCCTGCAGCTCTTTCAACTTCACCTTGAGAATTATACTTAAGTAGTCAGCTCAAGAGGCAGAGCCAGGCTAGCCGAAGATGAAAGCCTCAATCTTTTGTATTTCTGATTTTAGCTGTAATGATGATTTCTTAAATATGAGCTACACTGAACCACAATACATTTCGTTCAAAAGCCTTCTATGTGACTTTTTACTGCTTGGCACACTGGCAAGAATTCAGCTATTATTAATACATCACTGCTAAAACAAATCTCCTGGTTATACAATCTCTTCCCGCTCTCTCTCCTCCTTCTTTTTGCTAAGTGGGATTATTCATTTGACTTTAACACAAGGATTTAGAAATAATGAAAGCACAACCGTTTTATGGAAATCTTTGCATGATTGCAATGTCTTCTCTATTGATCTGCAGATGCAGAAATGTAAAGATTGAAGGATCTACATTTATAAGCTCAATGTATATAAACACATATAATGATGTTTTAATGCAGGGTTGGTGTCTTTAATCGTATTGCAATGCTCAAGGAAAGGCTTTGTTTTTATTTCTATACACACATGCTAGATGATCCTGCATCCTAGAGGGAGTTTCCCTGAGACACAATTGTGTGTAAATTTTTTTTTTAAAAAGATAATAATAGAGAAGACTCAGTAAGATGTGCAGGAAGGAATTATGAATCAGGTGGGTGGTCATTGTGTTTTTGGTCAAGAAGAAAATAAATGTTTCTGGGAGCTGAAACTTCTTCGGAAAAGCCTCTGCACATGATTCCTGTCAAAGGTCCACGGGGAGAGGAAATAGTGAGCGGTGGCTGAGGAGGAGGAGGAGGAGGAGGAGGAGGAGAGAGAGAGAGAAAAGAGAGAGAGAGAGGACAGTCGTGCATTTACAAGCAGACACCCACACGTTATTTCTCAACAGACTCCCACACACACTTTCTCACATTTGACGCGTACACATCAGAGCACCTGGTTTGTAGCCACTCAGTGTTTGGTTCCTTTCCTGTCAACATGCTGTCCTGTGTCTGGCTGTTGGCTTTGTGGCTAACAGGTAAGAAGTTTATCTTTATCATGCATTCTTTATGTGTCCACTCAGTGTGAAGTCAAAGTGGTCAGTGTGTGAAGGCTTTCCTCCATCTGCTTTGATCGTCCTTCTATTTGTTCACAATCAGGGCAGCAGCTGTGCGGTGATTTCAAATGTAGAAACAGATGATGTGTAACAGTTTGTTTCAGTAGATCCAATCAGTTTGATTGTTTAACACTTAAAAAATCCCTCATAGCTAGAAGAGGAAGCATGATAAATTATCATCTGCTCTGAATTATCTGATACATTTCAACTTTAAAGGAGAGCGCGGCTCTGTTTCATGCTCTGCCTTTTTATTTGTATCAAATCTTTTTTTGAGCGTTGTCACAGTCTCTACTGAGTGTGTTACATCTCTTAGAGGAGACATGTTTCTGTAATTTATTTATTTTATTTTCTTGCACAGCTGCTTTGTGTGTCTTTGCACTTGTTTTTTTGGCCTCACTTTGATTGAGCAGACGTTTTTTTGTCCTCATCAATCCAAAGCTTGGAGATGAATTGATTCGGCTCTGACAGTCACTTTGTCTGAATGATATAAATCCCCGAACAGAAGAGCTTCGTTTTTTTCGGGATCTAAATATGTGCTTACATAGCTCAGCTCTAGTGTCACTTTCCAAGGTCTCTATGTCACTGTGCTCTTCTCATTTCAGGACACACTCTCGCTGTTGTGTTATCCGAGCAAACAGAGAGGAACTGCTCGCTGTCCCCACCGGTGAGAGAAATCAACATTGTGACTTTAATCAATACGGGGTTATCATTGAGATTTGGAGAAAAAAAATACAAATAAGTCTTAAAAGTGTCCTTGAAGACATAAGACAGTATTTTCTATGTTATAACATGTTGCATGAGTTATATAGTAAATGATTAAAGCAACCTCTCTGCGGTGAATGATTACAAGGGGAGATAAAGAAAGGGATGAATCAGCAGTTTAATTAAATCTCAAGACTTTTAACACTCTGTATCTCTCTCTCTCTCTCTCTCTCTCTCTCTCTCTCTCCTTTTTATTGTGTATGTGTGTGTGTCTGTAAAACAGTACCTCCCCAGCACAGCAGTAAATACCACCCTCCAGCTGCAGGAGTTACGAGAGCTAATGCGTCCCCTGAATATCTCTGCCTACATTATCCCTGGCACTGATGCCCACCTGGTACATCTGCTGTCCATCATACTTATTTCATCTGAGTTTAACTGGTTTGTGTGTGTGAGTGTGACACGTGAGAGAGAGAGAAAGGGATATTAACCTCTGTTTTTTTCCCAACAGAGTGAGTATATCGCACCACGTGATGCCAGGATGGCCTTCATGACCGGCTTTACAGGCTCCGCAGGTACAATCCTTTCCCACCTCCTCGTCTCCTTCATCCCCCTTCTCCTTTTCCTCCTCCTACTCCTCCTCCTCTTCCCCATGACTCAACTCCCCACGTCTGAGAAGCTGCGATCATGCAGCTTCTCTTCTTTCATCCCACATCCTCGCAAAACAGCCGTCCCCTCCTTGCTCACTTAGTTTTATTGCTTCCACTGGCTGCATCATTGCATCTGATCATCCATCAGCCTTATCCTTTTCCACATAGCTGGAAGATTAAATCATGGTGTCTATTTTCAGGCTGGAAATGATGATCAGAATTAATGATCGTGCATATTTCTGTACTAAGCTCTTGACTGAATCCAAGGAGAAAAAGACTTCAAGTAATGTTTACACCAAGCTTGACTCCACTGAGAAAAGTCTAATTTCTTGTATGTCTTGTAAAATGTATATTCAGGGATCTGCTCATGTTTTGCTACTAAAGAGTCTCATGTGAGGATGAAACCGGGGTATGACCATGTATTACCACCGCTTCTCCTGAGTGTTTTTTAACAATCCTGTTTCTCCCCATACACATATATTTCTGTGAAATTGCCTGTACCATCATGTATTGCTCTAAGTCAACATTGACATTTATAGGCATGATTTGCTGTCAATGCGGCTCTCTCCATATCACAGCTGCTCTCCTATTCCTCCCCAGGAACTGCCATAGTTACCCCGACCAAGGCAGCTCTGTGGACAGACAGCCGCTACTGGGTCCAAGCCGAGAGACAGCTGGACTGCAACTGGGAGCTGGAAAAAGACGGTAGGGGGGGGATAACATTTGGTCTACTTGTTTTGACAACGCAGGACAAATGGATGCCAATCAAATATTTGTGGATTTGACGGTCTCGTGTTAAAATATCCTGACAGGCTGCACCCACAATTACAGGATTCTCATGATAAAAATAGCACTCAAACAACAAAACCAAAAACACTCCATGTTTTGTCTTTGAAAAACACTTTGAACATGCAATGCTGACAGGATGTTGTGAAAATTGTCCACCAGCCACTCCAAAATAAAAGATGTCTCAATTTACCAGCGTTTAGATGATGCTAATTTCCCAACTGGATGCTGATGCTCACACACTTAAAAGACATTAAATATAAATTGAAAAACACAGCATCTGTCAAGGATGCACAAAGACGAAGGAAACTCACTCCACTGTAACTCGAAGTAAAATTCAGTACTGCGAAACGAAACGTGCTGAAAATACAGAAAAGGGAGAAAAAGAAACATGTCATTTCTAGCTCCATAAGCTGATGAATAATGATTAGATGGTGATATGGATGGTAGTTCACATTTGGTCCATTTCGGCTTTCTGAACGAGGAAAATGCATCGGCTCTTGAATTTTTATCTATCTAGTTCTGTCGCAGTGTTAAAATGACCCAGTTTGTACACCTAACAAAAATATTAAAGAAATGCCTCTGTTTCTTTTCCAAATTCATGAGTTAATTAAGATTTTTGTCTTTGCACACCAAAGGCTTGTTTTCTTAAAATGTTCTCAAAAAAGTAATTTAAAAGAAGTGTTAAGTAAGTAATCACTAAGTAATTCATCCACACGAGACGTGTGACGTGTCAAGATGCTTTTAAACAGCATCATGTTGCAAATCGCTGGGGGGGGATATCGACAAGTGTGCCGCTGAATAGAATTAAAATCTCACCACGATTAGTGGTTTCCTGAGTTTTTCCTGAGGATTTCTCTGGGTGTTTGCGTTTCCTCACATTTAAGATAGGCACCCCTCTGATACAAACAGTCAAATATTCTGTGCTCATTTTACTGCTCACGTTGACATGACATATTTGTCAAAAAATAATGACATATTTGGCTGTTTTGGGAAATAAGTACAGTTCAAAATGTAAAAAACAATGGTTTATATTTCAGCTTTAGTTCATCAGTGGGATCAAATGTAAGTGAGGTTGAGTGGCACAGACACAGGAGCATGTTACAATATAAAGAGTAGTTCTTGTGTCTTCATGTGATCTGTTCACAACAATAAAAACAGCACCTAGTGTTTTTTTTTATTTCAGGGCATTATATTTACTAATAACACAGCTTTGACACAACTTTACATTTTACTTGCACAACATATCTCTGGCAAAGTTGCACACTTCTTCACCTTCATTGCTGAGTTACTCATCATTGTTTTGTTGTCGCGTTCCGGGCTACCTGGTTGATCCTGCCAGTAGCATATGCTTGTCTCAAAGATTAAGTCATGCAAGTCTAAGTACACACGGCCGGTACAGTGAAACTGCGAATGGCTCAGGGGTCTGCCACAGGGGTCACTCCTTTCTGAACATTTAAAAGAAGACTATAATCTGATCTTTCACTGTCAGTAAATGAAATGGTTTGTATTTTAGTAATTTTGAGTCTCTATGTATTGTTTGATCTTCTCGTAATGATATTAATTACATTTGTTGGATTACTTTTTTCGTTGTTTTCTCGTGCAAATGATGAGAAGTTTAATCTCGTAATCCACAAATCCTCATAAAGCAAATTGTGCTGATTTGGACGGATAAACGTTTTGTTCTCAAAAAATAACATTTCTAAATTTTCAAATTGTCTAAAAAATATAACCCACTGTTAGATATATTGGATTTATTGTGTCACATCTTCCTATGTAAATAATATTTTGAATCTGTCATGTGTGATGTTCTCCAGTGTCCATCATCAGTATAGCAGAGTGGCTCATCTCCGAGGTTCCACCAGGCGGCGAGATCGGCTTTGACCCCTTCCTCTTCTCCCTTCGTAAGTCTCTTTTATCCGTCCCGCCTGTCAGTCCGCGTTAACATCAATAAAGCACACGCTCAAGTAGATGGAAAATAACTGATGGAGCCTGCAGTCGCCACACAGACTGTTTACTTGAGATTGATTTGCTCCTATGTGTGCAATCATCCTTTGTTTCCGCCATTAGAAACACAGGAGAACTACAACATGAATCTGGAGCCAAGCAATCGCAGTCTCAAGTCCATCCCTGTGAACCAGGTCGACAAAGTGTGGACTGCCCGACCGCCCCTCCCTCTTGACAACATCACCCGCCTGCCCGACAGAGTCATACGTAGGTTTGCTTACATGTGTTTGCGTCTCTAAACACACACCCTGCAGCCTGCTAGTCTGCCTGTTTGGTGCCCTTTAGCTCTTTATCAATGTGCTGATAAATACCTGCAAACTCCCAGTGATAAGCAGCTCCACAAACACAGCCATAAACAGCCTGTTCATGTTTGTATGACTTTATGGACGATCAGACATAGATCATGTTTAAGAGATAGAAAAGTCTCCTGAAAAGGAAGTTGTCTGGACACTCGTGTGTTTTATTGGTCTTTATGGTTGGAGAATAGACTAATGGAACTAATGGAGCATGTCATGAATCTAATGGTGTTTGTTTATGTTTGTGTGTGTTTACATTTGACTGTCGTCTGGATAAAGGGCTTCTGGTACAATGTTTTAGAGCTGCTGAAAAACCCGACCAACAGTAGCCAGCTATAAATAGGTTTAAATCTAAATTTACAATATTGTGTTAACATTCCTGATATTGGGTGTTGAGAGAACAATTCAAAAGAACAATCATGGGGCAGCTATTCCACTGTTTCCACCCTACGTCATTATCATGGTGAAAACGAGTTCCACAACCAATCCAATTATACGTTGAGTGTTTGTTGTCATGTGGATTCAAATAAAGATAATATGTGGGTGTTTGCAGAACGGTCCTGGCAAATAAAAGTGGAGGACATACGGGATCAGATGAGGGACAATCCATACGAACCGACAGCTGTTCTGTTCTCAGCACTGGACGAAACAGCCTGTAAGTTACTCACACTTTGTCGATTCAGCAGTTTCAGGTCATAATGTTGCTGATTTATAAATAATTATAGGGAATAACTTGTGAATTCACCGATATAAGCTGTTTATATCAGCACCTTAAATGTGCAATTCAGCTTATCCAAATCTCAATGACTTCTGTACAATTTGTGGTTAAATCTGTTTGTCTGTCCGCCTGTCTGTCCGCCTGTCTGTCTGTCTGTCTGTCTGTCCGCCTGTCTGTCTGTCTGTCTGTCTGTCTGTCTGTCTGTCTGTCTGTCCGCCTGTCTGTCTGTCTGTCTGTCTGTCTGTCTGTCTGTCTGTCCGCCTGTCTGTCTGTCTGTCTGTCTGTCCGCCTGTCTGTCTGTCTGTCTGTCCGCCTGTCTGTCTGTGTGTCTGTCTGTTTGTCTGTCCGCCTGTCTGTCTGTGTGTCTGTCTGTGTGTCTGTGTGTCTGTGTGTCTGTCTGTCTGTCTGTCTGTCTGTCTGTCTGTCTGTCTGTCTGTCCGCCCGTCTGTCTGTCTGTCTGTCTGTCTGTCTGATCTTTTCACTAAACTGAATCATCCTTTATTACAGAGATAATCATGTTTTTTGAACTTTGGATGTTTGGTGTAGCTCTCTGCCAGTTCTCATCAATAATTCAAAGCATCTTTCTTGTTAATAAATGACTCCTGAGCTGCAGACCCCGTCTGACTTCAGATATCTAAATGATTGAGCCTGTATTTAATGACAGGGACTCAGAACGAGTCACATCGAGTACTTCAGACACACGCTCAAGATGTAAACATCATTTCCTGGCATTGAGTCATGTAGCATATTATGTGAGTGACTGTAAAAGGTGCTGCGTAAAGTCAGGGGTTGTGTATATCTTTTCAGGGCTGTTTAATCTGCGGGGCAACGACATCCCATACAATCCCTTCTTCTACTCCTACACACTCCTCACAATGGATCACATCTGGTGAGTCCATTTTCAGTAATTACATGTTCAATTAGTATTCTTTCAATGTTTCTTTTCTTTGTCCCTTCCATAGCAGCTCCCATCACATATACTGAGATATAAGGACATACAGGATTAGTCCCATGAACCTCTCCTCTGTTTGACCCTTATCTTCGGCTTTCCATTTTACCACATCTACCCCAGGCTCTTTGTGCACACGCACAGAGTTTCAGAGGAGCTGAAGGTGTACCTGAACGCGTCCTGTGAGGGGTCGCTCTGTGTGCAGCTCAAAGAATACGACACTGTCAGAGACAATCTGAAGGAGTATGTGGCCCAGCCGGGCGTTAAAGTGTGGATCGGCACTGAATACACAAATTACGCACTATATGAGATCATTACACCAGAGGTACGACAATTCTACTGTTCATTAAGTGTGCGGCATAATTTTGCTTCAGTTAGCATGAGAATCTGATATTTTTGCATCTTAAATGTAAATCACTGGGCACATAGAGTATTAAGATCTGTTTTTACGGCTGTTATGTTGCTGCATTGGCTGCAGTGAGTCATGGCTGGGATGGACGTAATCCAAGATTCTACAGCTCAACTAATCAATATTTTTATATAAGCGAGGGATCAAATGAGTTTGTGAAATGTGAAAGTGGTCACTCTGGTGAAGAAACGTCTTCAAACTCAGACTTTTCTCAGCTCTGCACAGTCTGTGTCCATGTTTTTAGAGACTATATATTGAATATATATTTAATCCCCATGCTCCATAGTTAGTTTATAGAGTCAACATCGTCCAGTAACTAATAAGTACCGGTAACTATTTACACCCTATGGTATTAAACTATATGCAGTGTTTAGCAGTAAATGATAAGAAGAAACTGTATATACTGTTTGTTCTTCAGTATGTGTGTTTTGAAGGGGATTAAAGGAGCACAATGCTTCTCTCTGATTAACTGATATTGTATTTTTTGTGTAAATTGTTGTTCTTTGCATCGTTTAGGAAAAACTACTGACAAGCTCCTACTCTCCTGTGCTCACAACTAAAGCGGTGAAGGATGAGACAGAGCAGCGGATCCTAAGGGACGCTCATGTACGTTATCTGCACACAGACGTGAACATGCACACATGAGCACATGTGGCAACTTAGAAAGAGCACACCTGTTTTTTTTTTTGCTTTGTTTATGAAGTTAAATTAGCAGGAGACCAGATATGAGCCCAAACCATTTATGTTTGACTCTTACCATTCAGGGTATTCATTCATCAGTCTTCACTGTCAAACTGGTGGGACATTAATGAATGACGTTCAGTGAACACACACTCTGATATAGTTATTACACTGTCCACACTGTTCTGTACAGCATCTCAACATCAAGTGTAAATTGTCATCCTGTAGTTTTAGTGTTGCTGTGATTGATGCAGAGACTCTCCTGGTCAGTGTGTCTTTGTGACTCTGTGCAGGTGAGGGATGCAGTCGCAGTCATCCAGCTGCTGATGTGGCTGGAGAAGGCGGTGCCACAGGGGAAAGAGACCGAGCGGACGGCTGCAGAATACGTCAATAAATGTCGAAGGTGAGTGCACATGCAAGAGGAAGGAATTACAACATTTGCAGAGTCTTTTTTTCTATTTCGTTGACAAGCCAGAATATTAGAGCCTAGAAATGTTATTATGAAGCAAAAAGATAAGGAGGCTTAAGGACTCTGTTAATGACATGTTGATTTAAATACACTATGATTTGGAATAGTTGTGATAACAATTATTTTAAAGTTGATTTTTGAAGTTAATTACAAGATAATTTCAGCAAACAGAAGGACAGCAGAGGCCCGAGCTTTGAGACCATCTCTGCAAGTGGACCCAACGCTGCACTCGCCCATTACAGGTAAGATTGATTCAAATAATCCCCTCTTCTTTTGAAATCAAATAACACATCTTAATTACTGTATTTTATTTGTCTAAGTACTAAATTTTCTTTTAGGATAATGAGACACCTTTTTTTTTATTATATTTTTAAACTTTGATGCATTTATTTGATAGGACAGTGGACAGAGTAGGACACCAGGGAGGGAGTGGGTAATGACATGACGGAAACAAGCCACAGGTCAGATTTGCACCTGAGCCGCCCGCTTGGAGAATGATAGCCCCCCCTACATTGGCACACCCACTCTTTTTTTCTTTAGTTCTTAAAACTACTGCTATTTTTTTTTTTTAAAAGCATCCCATAAGATTTAAAGCAGCATGCATTTGTTTTTCTTAGCCACTCTGCATTTCCACAATTCCAGAGTGTTCTTCTCTCTCTCTCTCTCTCTGAGATTTTGTCTTTCTCTTAAAAATTTCCTCCAGCAACATCTTTAGTCTCTTAGCTTGTACCGTGTTGTTCCACTTGAGAATAGCATGTTCAACTAGCAAGAAGGAAATTTTACCTTCTGCCAAAACCCTCATTCTAACTTTCTCCTGTCCACTTAAATCAAAATACATTGTGCAAGAAGAAGCATAACGGGTTAAGAGTTGTAATAAAAGAGGTTAAAATCTTCTTATAACAAGTCACTGTACCACTGTAATGACTTCCAGGCTCTTCTTTTAAAGCTTACTTGTTTCATGATGCTTTTTAAACTGATATTTTTACTTTTGATTAGAGAGTGGAAATCATCGCATTTATGCTCACGAACAAAAAGCAAATGGTGACATGGAAAGCGTTAAAAAAAAGGTTAAATGTCTGATGTAGCTTTGCCCTGAGTACCAAGGGATTGATTCGCTCACAAATATAAAATATAAAACGAGACATGCTGTTGCACTCTGACATTTATATGGTTATGATTAACAACAGAACTCAATTTAAATGATTACATAGCCATTCACGCTTTCACAAGGTAACAGAAGCCACCTGGGGAATAAGAAAGAACTGTCTCCCCCTTCTGGTTGTTAGTGTAGTGACAAAAACACAAGTGCACATTACCTTCATAACATGCATAGTCTTGGAGAGTCCCAGGAATCACCAATATTTATCAGTCAAACATGCAGTCAATGGTTTTTCTGTTTTTATTTACTGTAATCCTCGCTCTGAACAATCTTTACTGGTTTACCTAAAACATCACTAGTGGGGCAAATGCTAGGAAGCAAGTTCATCATACCCAGAATGTCTTTCAGTTATCTGGTTTCACTGACTACACAGACTTTTTTGATCATAACATGCTCCAGGGCAGGCTAGGTGTTCAGCATAGTTACCATGGTGATCTACGCTGCGAAGAAGTGAACCACCTCTGTCGTCCTGAAAGCCCGGAGTTAATCCTTCTTTGTAGTTTGCCACCCTGGTTGGATAGCACAAGACGGTCAACACAGACAGCAGATTTGACCCACACAAAAAAAACCTCAGTCAAATTGTGAAATACAAGGGATCTACTTGATGGTAATAAGCTTATTCAGCATTATGTGAACTGGTTGGACAAGAGCTTGACTTTATAAGATATTTATTCATATGTAATAGTAAGCTAGTCCAGATTTGATGCATTAGAAAAATGTCCTTGTGATGTTAGGTGCCATCAGAAAGCTGTTTTCTGTGTTTAGTCCTCCACTAGAAGCAAGCCGGAGGTTGACAGTTGACGAGATGTATCTGATCGACTCAGGCGGGCAGTATCTGTGAGTCAAAACACACATTTTACTGAGAAACTCTCTGGTTTCACATCACATCAGAGGCATTTGAAATGAGTCAACCTCTCTCTCTCTCTCGCTCTCTCTCTCTCTCTACAATCAGAGACGGGACCACTGACATCACTCGGACAGTTCACTGGGGAACCCCTACATCCATGCAAAAGGTAACATACAGGCTATAACAATGAAAGTGTGAATGTTTCAAAGGATATTTACATTTTCTCTCTCAAAATACAAGACATGGCTAATCAACCACAGAGCTGTGGATTACTTTTCTTTCTTCAGCAGTGGGATATTGGATCCCTATAGAACTGAATCATTATAATGAAATTGAATGATATAAGCAAAAAACGTTTTTTGACTTATGGTTGTAAAAGAAGTTGCAGAAATATACTCTCACAACATTTATTATTCCAACATGAAACAAATACTCAGTTCTTGCTTCACAGGACGCCTACACTCGAGTGCTCATGGGAAACATTGAGCTATCACGAACCATCTTCCCCTCAGGAACAAGAGGTAGTAATGAAAAACAGTCATGCACGTTTGAAATCAACTTTTACGTCTACCCTGAAATACACGGTTGTACCACAAGAGAGCCCCATTTCCTCACTGGTCAGCGTTAGTATATTTTGTTTTTGATTCAAACACCTATCTGTTTTTTGTGTTTTTTTAATCAACAGGTGTAAATATGGAGATGCTTGGCCGCAGGGCATTGTGGGAGGTCGGCTTGAACTATGGCCATGGCACAGGACATGGTGTTGGAAACTACTTTGGAGTTCATGAGTGTATGTTCCTCTTTTTATTTTCCAGAGTTTACAACCCAGTATGAAACTGATCAAAACTGTACTTCCTTCCTCATCTCGAAAAACACGTTCTAAAGCACGAATCCATCCTCCTGACAGATTTCTTTTCTTAACGCATGACAGGCATCAAAGTGAGTGAGTCATTACACTGTGGCACTTTTAAATAAGCAGGTGCGATCATATTTACGAGCTGGATATACACTCACATGTTTGAGTGCTCCAAACGCACACATTTTATAAGAGTGGAGCAGGCAAAAGACAGAGAGGATGAACTTTTCTCATATTCAGGGGGTTGTTGACAGGCGAGGGACACATGTTAGTGTTAGAAAAACATGGTAAAGTATATCTCATAATGTGTGACCTTAAAACATTTAACAGAGTAACGTCTTTCAATGTCTTTATTTTTCTGGTACAGTAACTGATCAAATAACACTTAAGAAATTCCCTGTATAATTATCTTAAAGTGTGCCAAATTCTGATACTGCAGAAGGTTTTGAAAGTGTGGGGTTGTCCAAAGGCAGTCAATTGATCCTCCAACTATTTGCTGATAATTGCTAACTAATTATTAAATAACATATGGTTGTAGCGCTGAGTGTAAACATTTTGGTGTTTTCTGGCGTGATTTTTACTCTAAAATGTTTATTTTGTTTCAGGGCCAGTTGGCTTTCAGGGCAACAACATTCCCTTCAGGTCAGGCATGTTTACATCTATAGGTAAGGTTTTTTTTATTTTCAAAAGTAAACTGATACCAAGTAGCGATAACAAACAATATGATCTTTTTAGATAAATAAAGTTACATTTCATGTCTGACAAACTCTAAATTGGTGATGTCTCCCTTGAAGAACCTGGGTACTACAAGGAGAATGACTTTGGGATCAGAATTGAAGACGTTGTTGTTGTTGTTCCTGTTCAAACAAAGGTAAAAAAAAGAGCGAATCATCAGGGCCTTTATTTGATTTCTGGCATTTATTGCTTGATATAAAGATTGTCAATGTGTACTGTTTTTTCCCTTTAATGTGTACTTTAAATGTACTTTTGCTGCCCTCAGTACGGTCATAACTACATGACCTTTGACACCGTGTCGCTGGTCCCATACGACAGGAAACTGATCGACACCTCTCTCCTCAGCTCAGAACAGGTAATCAATTATATTTGACTACCTAACCGATAACCTATTTTAAAGTCTGCATACTGAGAAGTTTCTGGAAATTCATCATATTCTTAAGAAGGTCTTAAAACGTCCTGAACTAACACAGTCATCATCATTTAAATCCTCGGAAAACACCTTGAAGGAGAACCCTCATTTGTAATGTTGCCGAGGTATGGACAACAATATAAATCATCTTGTTACAAATAAAACAAGAGAACAGCAAGAATAAAACAGGAATTGCACACAGTTAAAAGGCAAGAAAATACAATGAAATGAGAGTAGAAATAATAAGTAAGAACAATTCAATTATTAAAAACAAAAAACAGTTCAAATCAATAAGAGCAGAAATCAAAACTTGGAATTGTTTCAGTAATATTAATGTGGATACCTTAAAGTGGTGCGTAGTAACTAAAAGAAGACCTTCCTAACTCTGAGTGGATTCTAGGATCCTGCAGGGTGAGCCATGACTGTGAGTGTGTGTTGTGGCTATACCATCTATCTATAGTTGATAGATACCTTTTACAGTTCATTTAAAATGGCTTCATAAAGAAATAAATGTGCTGCTCTCTTCTAAAAAGCAGGCAGGCCAGTTTTTTCTTTTTAATACAGAAGACAATGATGTGTCCCATACTTGTCTCCTGTAATGAATCCCAGTGAAACACTGCATCCAAAGGTTTGAAAGTAGTGCTGGCTGCAACCATGAATAACATCCCCATAATCAAGAAGAGAAAGGAAAACAGCCTCAATGTTTGAGGCCTGTTGATGGCCCGTTAGGCTGTTTGAAGTGTGAAAATCCCCTTTCACACTACAGGTCAAAGCAGCTCAGAGATCACAACAATCTTGAAGAAACAAAACCACCCGTGAAATCAACTTCTATATTTACTTTCTTTTTATCATAAGAGGAATAATTTCACAGAAACAGACGCACTCAACCTTTCTGTGCCTGTGAGACTTGAGATAGTAGTCTTTTGTCTGTGCAAACAGCAGATCTTAGATGAAAAGTTAGATAACAGAAACGAGTTGAAAATCAGTGATGGAGAAGTGACCAATCATATTTACTCTAGAGCTGCACAGTTTAGAGGTCGAATACTTCACTTGAGTATTTCCAATTTATCCTACTTAATACTTTATACTCGACTCTTCAGTTTAAACACGTTCACTTGTTGTTACTTTTAGATTGTGAAATTATATCCATTGTCAGATTTTGTTTTTTTGCATTTATCAATTATTTCATTACCCCTCTACGGACCTCCTGAAGTCCCAAAAAGTAAAAAATATATATATTTATATCTTGTGCTCACAAATAATTATTTTGTGCTCATAATATATACATATAATACATTTTCATTTATCTTTTTTTACGTCTAAATTAAAATAAAGTTCAAGTTTTATATCTGGACTCTTTTAATACCAGCTGCCTCTTTACCTTAACTCGTAGTGATCTTATTTCCCTCCAGCTTCGTTGGCTGAATAATTACTATGACACTATCCGGAGGCTGGTGGGTCCTGAGCTGGACAAACAAAAACTTCACGAGGAAAAGGACTGGATGCTGAAAAACACAGAGCCCTTCAGTGCATCTGGTTCCTCTGCCTCTGTGTGCTCCTCCTCGCTGACCCTCATAGCTCTGACCGTCACTTTTCTCCACAACATCAACTGAACATCTTCATCTCTGCTCCAACTCGCACACCAATGTTACCCCTATGCAGTCTCTGTTGAGCAGCTATACCAGGTTGAGAGTGCACTGCAATTTAGCCTTTTCAAAATAAAAAGGCTACACCTGTTTGATTATTTAAATTGTTTAATTATATGGAGAATATGCTGATATTGTATAAAAAGTTAGAAAATGATCGTTTGTGTGTGATTTTTTTACGTTTTAGCTTTGTGGTTTGTAATTGGATGTTTCTATCACCAGCTGATATAATTTCTATTTTATTAAAGTAACACTCCTTAAAACAATATTGTAGACTGAAGTCATCCTCATTTCAACATGAAAAGATGTAGATCAGTGTTGAGACATGATGTAAAGTTTATTTGTGTCCGTATTGTTCATTAGATCAGCCAATTATATTATTAAGCTAATATGAATACCATAAAGTGAACAAACCCACAGTTTCATAAAATCACTCAGTTCAAAGTGAATACCAATGATTGAAAATCTATGCTGCTCATTTTTCATACATCCTTAAAGTTCCTGTTCAGGCTCTCTTGAGTGAAACATTGATACCAGCTCGTATGTTTTTAGTGATTAATGAGGATTTGATTCCAAGTGACAGTCATCCTTTCTGAATTGTGAAATGATATACAAACAGTTTCAGGTATGTGTTCACAGAGTTTAAAACTGTCTTTATCGACAATAATTGTTCCACACTTGGTGTTTTCTGCACAGAGAAAACAGACGGTTTTCACTATGGCTATAAAATGCTAACCCCCAATACCGCCAATCTTTAGCGAAAGAAAAGACAGATTGTTGGGTCCAATGTAACAATAGATATTTAAATGTGTGGTCCTTTTGGGATAGGCGTTCTGTCAGCAAAATAAGTGAGAAAATAAGGTTATGATTTTAAAATAATTACAGTGACAATGTGGCTAAAGTTTATAATGTCATGGCAGAATCTGATGGGTCACAGAACATGTGTAGCACCCGCAATTGAACGTTTTAGTGCTAAGCTAAGCTAGCTGGCAGCTAGCGGTAGCTTCATATTTACAGGAGATAGATCCTTCTGTAAATCTGCTAATAAGGGGATAAAATATAAATTATGTTGATATTTTGAATTTTACTTCTTCATCATTTGGAGAGCTCGTGCCCACAAACGTTGATTGCCAGGGGACTGTTCTTACAGCTCATCTTGATGGTGTGAACATGTTGCCCCACACCCTGCCTCTGTGCACTCTCATCAGACACGTGCATCACTTAAATCACATGGCATCTCAGTTTATGTGGGACTGCTTTCAGAAAAAAAGGCATATTGGTCCATATCCGTTCTGCGTGTTTGGTTGTGGTAAGAGGCAGTAAAAAAAGAGGAACAATCAGCATGAGATCATTGTTTTCTATGAACAAAAGCCTCTTTTTCTGATAGCTCTGTAGCTAAGTTTCAACATCTTCACATGTTTTCATCTGTGTTGGTCAGCGTCCTCCTGGCACGATAGAAAGTAAACGAACATCACATGAGATGATGGTTAATAAGCAATGGTGCATTATGTTTATATGAAGGGTTACTGACCTACATTCATCTTGTGTCCAAAGAAACTGTATGAAGTTCTTTCCCTTTCATAAAGAATTTGCTGAGCAGATTTGAAGAATTGTCAATTCTGTAGTAACATACTTACCAGTGAGCAGTCTTCTTCTTAGTCCTATGTGCCTTAGTTTGTATTTCTCTGCCTTTCTACCAGCTGTCCATATAATAATACAATAAAACTGGCATGATGTGAACTGTGTGTGAACCGCAGAGTGCAAACAATACAATGGCCCACTTATCAGAACATTGCTCTATAGCACAACTAGTGGTTAAACAGTAATCAGGGCACCTTTAAGGGTTTATTACCAGTCTCATTACCCTTTACCTTACACTTATAGTTCACTGTTGAAGGAAATTTGGCATTCTTTTACTCAAAACCCATTTTTTTTATTGTTACTTTAATTATGAGTATATTTGCAGATGTTTTTCGGTTTATGAAAAACATCAAATTTGTATAAACACCATTGCCTAAAAACTACCCTCACAATATCTATACTCATAACAATAAAATGTATACATGTGTCTACAATGTTATGACATATGGTTATAAAAGTATTCTTAACATTCTGCATATTGATTACTTTTATCTTTAATGCTCTAAATGTTTGTTTTCCTTTTCAGATGTGTCATGTTTAGTTATAACACTTTGGTAGTGTGGTATTTCTACTTTTACTTCAGTAAAGAATATGAATTTTCTATTTCATGTGTTGCTTTTTTGTTTTTGACACACTGTATACGATGTGCAGACGGATCAGTGTTTCTTGCCAGTCTTGACTCGTGTGACAGGAAGCTTAAATAGGGCACCCTCTTCGTATCATGTGGTTTTCTTCTTCACCAAAATAACAAGCTAAACTTGACTTTAAGTTGTACTTCCCTCACTGCCAGTGTTTGACCTGTCCTACAGTCAGAGGCACACACATTTCTGTGACTCACTCATGTTGCTTATCTTTAGAGTCTACACTGTCGGAAGTGTTAGCTAGTCTCTCATTTGTCTGATAAAACACTGTTTAGCATTGATTGTCTCATCTCATCCCCCTCCCTTTACATTACTTCTCTGTTGTATTGTTCTCTTAGTTTTTGCTTTGTTTTTTTTGTTGTTGTTTCCTGTCACAGCGTCTTTGAGTATTTAGAAAGGTGCTATATAAATCTAATTTATTATTATTATTTTTACCTCTGTAAGCTGCAGCTAGCCTCGCACTGCAGCTGCAAAGCCCATACTGAGTTTCTTTCTGTCATCTTTAGATTTCTTTCACTTCCACACTTCAGCTGTGATGACAGATTCAGACTCATTTGACAACTATAGTTAACAAGTTAAAAAAAAAAACAATCACTACATGTTTGGCACTGGACATTGCAAACACACAGAGCTGGATGAAAAACTCAAAACCTGCTGTGTTGCATGATAGAGATCTTTTCTGTTAACAAATTTACTTCAGATTTCTGCTGAATTGTAAAACTGGTGTCAGTGGGAGTGTGGACGTTGTGCAAACTGTAGGATTTCATGCTCTTACTAATGCCAAAGGTAACATGCCTTAAATCATGCTCACGATATCCCTACACTGAGTTGACCTCAAACAGTTATTCATTTGATTAAAAAAATCAACTTTTTGTTTTTGTTTTTGTATTGGTTGGATCATTTATGTCTTGTTTTTCCTTTTTTTTTGCATTTGCTGGGTTTCCAGTGTGAAGATAACAAACTCTGTCCTGGTCTATGATGAAGTAACCACAGTGTTTTCTGATTTTTCGGCCAAATATCTTACTTAAAAACAGGAAAAAGGATTTTTATTATTTTAGTTTTTATGCTAAAAGTAATCAGTAGATCATTGGTTTCAGCTCTATCTGACAGAACCAGAGGTAAATAATATTTTTAAATGTGAGGCAAGTTTGAAAGCGAAAACGATTTACTGTAATTTTTAATCTAAACAGTCAAACTAATTTGCTTGGACATTTCCGTGTGCTGTTTTGTGATTGTCAGTTCTGTTTAGAGCAACAGAGACTTCTAGCTTGCAGAGCTGTGTGTAAACCTGTGCTCTAAAAACAGGGGTTGACGCTTCAGTTTCTGTGTGGCCATGTGACTTCCTCTCTGTGCTTCTGCACTTCTTTTAGCTGTTGCAGAGTGCCGCTCTACCTCCCGCTGTGTTTTCTTATCTGACAGCTCTGGAACTGACAGCTCGGCGATAGAAATCCTCTCTGATTGAGCCTGGTGTATCGTTCTTTTGGTCCAGAGAATTCTGAAGGACCACTGAAAAAGAAGATGTTGAGGCGACGGCCTTCCAATGCCTCTGAGAAGGAGCAGACGCAGAAGAAGAAGGTGAGTTCCTTTGTTTCATTTTAGACAGTAGGAAAGTTTAGAGGTTAAGCTCTCAAATTTAAAATTATTCATTAATGTAAATATTATTGAGTGATCCTGGAGAGGTCTTTGCCGTACCTTTGAAACACATCCAGCTGTCTCTATGTGCACATCTTTTCAACACAGGATGTCTGCTCAAGTTCCTGCAAACTTTGTGGTTAAGCAGAAACCCACACACATGAACACACAAACTTAAAGGATTAGACCCTTAGTACCTTTTTAAATTCTTGAATTTATTTGACAGCTAACTACATTCTTGCTTCAAAATAATCATTGTGCTCTTTTAGAAATGTAGAGTTCCTCTTCTTCTAGCAGGGTGAATCATTGCACTGCAGATGTTATTTGACTCACAGCAGACTTTGTGGCTTTCGTCTTTAGCAGCCATCACCATGAGCGTGGGCCTCCATATGCCCTTATTCCCATCCACATCTCCCCACATGTGGTTAATTTCACACACAATCTTTACACATCTTGGTTTTCTCTGCAATCATCTCCTAGCATATAAAAGTCACCGGTAATAACTAAGGCTGCAGTCTAGTCTCTGTCCTGCAGAAGATGGATTTTCTCAGAAAGCTTTGTGGCTTTAGAAACATTGTGGCAAGAAAACATGACATTCAAAACAAAACTCATAGAGGCCTTGTGGTAATAAAGGCCATTTGTCCCCTTCACTGCACTGTAGGTTTTAATTCTTCAGACGCAGAGACCTTCTGCTGCACTCACTAACTACACGTCTGCAGTGACTCGCTGTTGGCAGTTGCTTAAGCTTTGTCCGTTTCCTGTGGTTTCAAGCCAGACTCGAGAAGGATGATCAGCGATAAGATAATGCACAGTGACATGCGGTTAAGTGGAAAATAAGTCGGAGAATTTCCACTACAGATAAGAGAAACTCTCAAGAGGAGATAACCATGTCAAAGAGGAGGGAACTTCCCCTGTTTCGCTCATCTGAATTTGTCATTTTTGAGCATTATGTAGATGACAGTCTGATTTTTGTTCCATCGTCAGCTCTTTTGAAAATGATTCATTGTTGTGTGTTTCAATAAAAAATAAAAAAAATTCAACCCACACAAATTAGAGGCCTTTTAAATTAAATTAGACAATTGTTAGAATTATTTATCATTGAGGTGACCCAATTAATTGTTTTTGATTGATTGACAAAAACAATCAGAGGGTTAGGTCAAAAAGAAATAAGCTGAAGCTCCACAACATGATTTTATTTCAGATTAATGGTATCTTTGCTCTCATCTATCATTCTAGAAACCTGCATTTTCATACTGACTTTAACATACATTTAAATAATGAATTCACCTTCTTAAAAACATTAAATGTTCCTGTCTCCTTGCTAAGTTTAAATGTCAGAATTCTGAGTCACAACCATAGACTTTAAATATGAAGATCACAACTATCGATTACAGTTTCTATCAATTTGTATTTTTGTTTCAGAAGCAGCTATACAGGGACGTCTGCAACATGCAAATATTTAATGACCTAGATGATTTTATTTTGGATCACTTTGTGAAGGGAGGTTGTCATTTCTTCTGAGAAATCCCTCTGTGAATGTTAACAGTTCACATATTTTAAACAATAAAAAAAATGTGCAGAACTGTGAGATGAGTGTTATCAGTGTTAAACCCCCAAACAACAAACCAGTATCAATGTGCCTGTGCTGTTAGTAGTTGCCTGGTTATTAATTTTGTTCTTTTTAAATAATTGTAACTTTTTGTGTGTTTCCAGCTTTCCCTGCAGAGGTCCAGCAGCTTCAAGGATTTTATGAAGCACAAACCTGCATCTCCTGTTGCGTCAGACAAGGAGTTAAACTTTGAGGAGAATGTGAGTCGGACTGTTCCTCTTAAACACCTTCCTAAAACACACGAGCCAGTCATTATGAACATAAAACATCCTTGTTTCGAAAAATAGAAGTAGCTATTTTCTGAGCTCTTTGTTTTAAGTTCCTGCAGAAGAGACCAGAGTGCAAAAATGTTGATCCGTTACGGATGTTACAGAAGTCCACAGTTTGTACTTCCTGATTTATCAAGCGGCTGCACGTGTGGGTGGATGTTTTAACACAACTAAAATACTCACAGAACTTAAAAACCTTTCCAGTAAGTTATCTCTGTATGTGAGTGGAAGTTGGAAGAGAAAGAAGCGTAGAAGTGCAGAAGTAGAGAGGAAGTAAGCAGAAGAAGCGTTGCACAGAGCCAAGACGTCAGCAGCGGGCAGACAGGATGTCCTCTACACCATGAGCCAGTCAAGCACAGAGCCTCAGCATCAGGCAGACAGCAGAAGCAGCGAGCGCTTAACAAAGAGTCTGGTGGTCATACCCCAGTGAATTCAGACATTTTTGATCAAATGTCATGCATTTTTATTTCCATACTCAGCTGCTACATCCCCCCCGGTCTCTGTGGTGGTGAGACAGGTGTTTGTCATCTCAGTTATTCAGTTATTTACTGCATGTTTCACACTGCAGCTTCTCTCTTCACTGAAGTGTTTCACAGAAAATGTTACAAAAGTTTTGGGTTGCCAGTTATGATCTCTGTCTACAAGTGCAAAGAAAAACTTTAAAAAATGTTCAGTTTGAAATCAGGATTTGAATTCAAAGTACTTAAAAAGTCCTAGGGAGCCATCATCTCAAACTATCTCTCTAAATTAACTTTGTATTGTCTCTAAATCTAACGGTTCTGCTTCATTTTCCTTGCAAATTTAGTGGACTCGACCTCTATGTCTGTACCCTCATAAAGTATTGTTACATCGTTAGCTTTCAATACTGAGTCTACCACCCACAATAAAGCACAGGTGTGTGTGTGTGTGTGTGTGCCTGCCTCTGAGTGTGTGTTGTTACTTTGTGGTTGTCAGCAGTATGTGTGTAGTCAAAACATAACTACCACAGAGTCTGTGGGTTTTGTGAGCCTGGGAGTTGACTTGTAACAGTGGCAAAGTCGATGTTATACAAAATGTAAATACACTGAGTTTGTTTCACATGTGATCTAACCATCTGACATCTTTTGAGACTTTTGAAATAGTGATTTATTTGACTTTCGTCTCAGGTTTCAGACAGTGTAACAGCAGAAGAGGCAATGAAAAGTGGAAGCAAGTTGGGCAAGAAGTGGCGCAATGTCATTTCTCGCACAATGACCCGCAAAACATCCAAGATGGTGCAGAAGGCCCTGGCTGAGGAGGGGGTAAATCCTGTTCACAGTACCTTCAACACTAATCTGAATAACATATAATAACCACCGTATAAAAACAGTAACGATTTATACATCTAAAACTAGGATAAAATATCTGCAAGGTTTTTTAACTAAACAGCTTTATTAAAAAAACATAGCTTTTTAAGTTAGTACAGTGCTGTTGTTGTTTTTACAGAAATATGTAAATGTCTCCATCTAGTGGACAAATGTCTGTACTGTTATTTTGTGCTGTATTTCTTTTTAGACAAAGGTATCAGAATCAGATTCAGAAATACTTCATTAATCCCAGGGGAAAATTTCGTGTTACTATTTTGATCATAGCTTAATTGATTCAATGTTTTTTATTATTTATTTTTTACCAGATAAAGTGTCAGAAATCTCAGATTGCAGCTTGTTCAGTGTAAATATTTTTACCCTTCTACAGCAATAACGAGTATGGTTGGGATGTGGTTAAGGATGTAATCTTGAACTTTGGAAAAAAACTTGATTGTCAGATTTTACCTTACATCAATTGACCAAAACTTCTAATTGTTAAGTATCTTTTAGTAATAATTAAGAATATTTCTTTCAATCGACAACAAATAATAGAACGCTCTCACTGGGTGATATGTCAGTACAGTCATTGAGTTCATTTATTTTTCTTTATTCCGAGGTAGTTCATTTATATTTGGGCCAATTGTAGTTATCATTTTAATGTCTTTAAACCTTTTTAAAGTTTTACATTTCATAGCTCCGTGTCAAATGTGACATTAGTGTACAATAATGGCTTCTCAGGAAAGCTCTGACCTGCTCTGTTGTCCTCTCTCTCTCTGCAGGGTGAGAGTGGTGAGGAGTCGTCTCCCACATATTCAGATTTTCTTCCTGATCTGAGCGCAGGACAGAGGACGTCTGTGTGCTCATCGGGGTCTGAGGACACCACACCCAACCTCATCAGCCGCCAGCTCTCAGGAAGTAAGAGATCCTCAGTGTACTTATTAAGCAGACGGGTTCAAGAGCGAGTCAGGGACATGACCAAGTCCAATTAATTTATCTAATTCTTTAATGTGGATTGGGTTTCACAAACATTTCCACTTGTGGGATTAATAAAGGATAAATTATTATTATTATTATTATTATTATTATTATTAAATGGAATCGCCACGTTTTAATAAGTGATTCAGAATCAAACTTATCCAGTGACTATGTGTGTCCATTTATCCCAAATACAGTGTGCTAAAATTACGAGGAAGTTTTAGTACATCAGGATACATTTTTGCATTATGCAAGCCAGCTGCTTTTTTTTTTTTTTTTATGAGCTATTCTGACCTACTTTCTTCTGCCCGACGGAAGATTTGACTACGACTGAGACTGATGTAGGGAAAGCAAAGTTAAAGTTGCAATGGTATGACTAATCATATCCAAATAGTTTGCATAAAACAAACACAAAAATACACTTTTTGAATGCAGGGACTGACCACAGTATACTTCCTTTTGTCAAAAAGCATTAGCATCATGGACCACTAAGTATCATGGAAACTAAAGTACTAAAAATGTAGGACATGGTTGTCCACCAAATAGAGGCCACTGATAGAGGTGACACATTTTTGTTAAGAGTAATTATGTAACAAGAAAAGAAAAAAACATTTTGACGTACAAAATAATGTCCGGCAAGATACTCGTTATTTAGACACTTACATTCTCTTCTGTACATTTTCAAGCACATGTTTGCATTATGATTAATATCTGTTGAACTGTATCTAAAGGCTAAAAATGAATCTGACGCCGCTTCTCTTCCTCTTCAGGCAGTGACAGACAGAGCCTGGACAGCGGTTACTGTCAGAGAGACAGCATGAGGCTGGAGGAGAATGGCCTCTCTTATAACGGACCATTCTGTGGCCGTGCTTTGGTCCACACTGACTTCATTCCCAGCCCTTATGACGTGGAGTCGCTCAAACTTCAAGTGAGTCTCTGTTGCCCCTCAGCCTCTTCTGCTGTGTCACTGAGGCGTCCTCTGAGGAGCTTGTTAACTTAGAGTTAGAGGCGGATCGTTTGATTAGTATTCTTTATGTTGAAGTTAGACTACATGACCCTTTATTGACTGCTTGTAAAGTAACATACTACTGTAAAGTTTGTGTAACTGATTTATAAATGATACAGGAGTCCACAAAGAGAAAACGTCTGGAGTTATTGAAATGTTTGATTTTGAGTCATTCCGCCTTTATTCTCGTTTGCTTTCTTCTGAACAAGTTTGAATCATTTTGATAACCAAGAGATGTTTGTAAATCAAGCAGTCAGCTCAGAAGAGTATCAAGAGTTGTATTCCCTGTGCACCAAAGGATACCCGGTTCAAGGTTGGGTTTATTCAGCCTTTCATTATCATGATGACTAAACGTGGCGCTCGGCGTCATCTCTGTTACAGAAAGGTGACATCATCTACATCATTGAAAAGCCCCCTGTGGGGACCTGGACAGGGAAGCTCAACAACAAAGTGGGCTCCTTTAAGTTTATCTACGTCAACCTGCTGCCAGATGAGAGCCCCCCCAACAGGAGAAGACGCTGCAACAGCAAGACCAACCGAGGAAATTCCAGACCTAAAACCCTGGAGGAGGTGCTGGACGGCTTTGGTCTTAACGTGAGCTACACTCTGTTTGTATCATAAGACATGTTGGAGTCGTCATGCTCTTGGAAATCTGTTTAAAAGTTTCTATTGTTGTGTTTCAGGAGCTGAGTTCACTGCTGTCCATGCATGGTTTCCAGACTCTGGAGGACTTTGCAGGACTGAGGGACTCTCACCTCAATGAGCTGAACATCACTGACCCAGAGCAGCGCTTCAAGATCCTGAACGCCTCTGAGCTGCTAAGAGACTGTAGGTTAACACACAGTAAAGCTTTATTCATCTCAAATCATGAAAAGGCTAGATTCCCATTTAAAATATAATTCTTCTGAATTAGTATTTTTAATCTGAGCTGAATGTTCCAATAAAAAGTGGTTTCTTATTTCCATGTCACTTTTCACCACTCAGACGTCAGGTTTAAGCAGCTTAGAAAATGTCTCGTAAGGTTGAACTTTATGCTGTTGTATTTTTTTCCACCTCTGCTGCATAATTTTTAAACATTTAATGGCTCAGTTGCACGGTGTCACCTCTACTATGGGTTATGAAAAGCACTTCAACACCTGTAGTTCTTGAGTCCAATAATACCTCAAAGAGAAATAGAGAGTACACCAAGTATATTTATTTATTCTCTGAAGGTGCACAAGATGAAAGCATCTGTCAGAGTCCTGGATGAATAAAGAAGAGGTTTTATTTAAGCTTTCTGTTTAAAAAAAGTGATTCTCTTTGGCCCTTGTAGCTGAAGAGGAGTCAGAGCCAGAGGAGGAGGGCAGAAGTGGAGAGGTCTCCAAGGAGCCGAGGGATTCAGGCTGTTTCGAGAGCTCAGAGAACCTGGAAAATGGACCAAAAACAGAGGAGGAACTCCAGGCTGAAGCCGCAGAGGAGCAGACAAACCAGGAGGAGGACAAACATGAGCAGGAAGAGGAAGACCAAACAGAACAGCTGGATTCTGTGCAGGAGCAGCTGCAGGAGCTGACTGTGGATGAGGGATCATGAGCAGTGGAGGAAATATACCCAAAATCCTAAAACTCAAAAACTCTGTGGACTGAGGTTTAATGCCATGAAATGTCTCATCATTATAAGACGCCAAAGAAAAACAATGTAAGGTTGAAATAATGTAGAGCCATGATGTGGTTTTACTGAGTTTGCTGGCACTGTTGATCAGGCAGCAGAATCTGTTAGCATCTGCTACAGTTAAGTCAAATCATTTGATGTATGTTTTGATGGATTTAATGTTGTGGGAATTATGGAACTTTTTGTTGTTTCTGTTTTCATGTAAGGAACCAAAAAAGCATTTAATATTTTTTTTCTCCGTTCTTTGTGATCCTGTGGTAAATGTTTTCATGTTGTGCAGTCTTCAACAAATAGGATTTGAACTGAAACTGGATTGTGTGCTTGAACCTGTTTTAGGAGGTACATTGTGTCATAATGAGGAATGTTAACAGTGCTGTAAATAGATCTTGAATTAAACTTTATTCAGGTGTTTAAAATGTTATAATCTTATTATCTCAGCCAACAAGGTTTGGTGTTGTTTGGCTCTTTTTGCAACATAATTTCAACAAATTAAATTCTCACAGTTTGTATAATGTATAGTATTAGCAAGCAGGGCATGGACCTTTATTCTTTTTTTTTTTACACTATTCTTTTATGGTTTAATTGACAATCCAATCACATTGATTTGAATTAATCTATTAGTACTTTTATTGGACTGTAATCAACTGTAAAAACAGTTATATATATTTGGTTGTCATCTGCATACATAGAGAATCTGTTGTTCTGTGGGAACATGTAGATGATGAACTTAAGTGGCCTAGGTATGAAGCCTTGGGGAACTCCAAAGGTCATTGAACACAAACATTTGTAATTATCAATCAAATGAAAAGGGGTCACATTGCTTCAAACAGCATCCAAAACCAGTTTATGCCTGAGTGAGAAAGATCAACCCAGTATTTGAGTAATTTATGAGGTTGAGGTAAATGCAAACAGCAGTGTGCTACATGCATGACAATGTTGGTCTTCATTTAAGTTAAGCTTGTTAGCATACTAATATTGGCTAATTAGCTCTTAAGACAATCTACAACTGAAGCTAATTGAAAGCTACAACTAAAGTATTTGAAACATTTTAAAAACTCAATGATGGTTACCCTGGTTGAAGAGTGAAATAATTAAAAAAATGATACAGTTTAGTTTACACTGAAGGTATTTGATGCTGAGGGCTGCAATGCAAACTTCCACATTAAGAAATGTAGTGATCCCTAAAAAATAAAGACGAGGAAAGCTGTTCTGATTTCTCGCTTCCTTCAAGGGTTAGGGTAACCCCTAACCCTTAAAAAATAATATTTATGCCCGGTATAATGCTGTTTTTCAACATGAAGACCTCAGGAGGAGAATTAATTAATTAAACAGTTTGGGGAACATCTATATGTTTATAAATCAGTCCTTGAATATTCAATAATAATAAACCGAGAGAACAGAGAAGCATTAACGTCTACGAAAGAAAACATCCTTAATAACACAAGTAATAATAATAAGACAATATTGTTTATTTACCAGACACATTGATCATGTAAAAAGAAGTGAAGTAAATTGAATGAAATACATATAGTCACAGTGTCGATACTGAACAAAGTGAATATAAATAAAGAGTCCCATCATGTTATATTACTGTATCTGTATACATAATGTAATAGATTGATCAGAGCATTCAGATCTGACCACGTCATGGCATTTTAACACAAGATTCATACATACAGTACAAGAGCTACACTTTGGCTCTACAGTCTTTAGAGCTCAAACTCAAAGTTCAACCATCCCTCTAAGATCTGCTTTGTTACACATTTATCAACACAAACGGCCCTTCATTTATCGAATATCAATCACATACATTCTCTGTGGCAGCAAAGCAAAGTAACCAAATACACCAAACTGTCTCTAAATACTTCCACAGACGCTTCCACTGCTTCTTAGCTCAGCTTTAAAATATGATCTTTGTTACTCATTTGGAATTTTTTCTGGTCAAAAACTCTGTTTTCTTTTTACTTCAACCGAACAATAGTGCCACTATCAGAGATGTGTTAGTTCTCTCACCTTTTACCTCCAGTGTAGAGAAGTAAACACATCTAGAGCTCAAAATCGTGGATTCACCACTTGGTTGATTCACAAATACCTGATTGTCTCTTCAATTTTAATTGTCAGTAATTTGTTAACAATTTTATTAAGGAAAAAATAGATCTGAATTTGCATGTTCCAGATTTCATCATTTTTGGTAGTGAATTCGACTGTATTTTATCTGTCAACACATGGAGAAAACAGTTCATCAGATTATCAACAAAATCCTCCACTAATCAATTTTTTAAAAAGTTACCTTGAGAAAAGTTTTATTACCTTTAACTGTCTAATCTGGGTCTTGAGGTTTACATTGCTTCAACATACAATGAAAATCATTTCACAGCTTTCCACTACAGCATCTGCAGTATCCTACAATTCATTTCCTTCTCTCTGTTTGGCCTGAGTTTTTAAGAGTTCAGATTTTTAGGTCATCAGGAGAAACTGTGAGCAGTTTGAGTCATTTCTGCTGCACTGCTGTTGACACACTATAAATCCTACATAATTATATTTCACAAACACCGACTCTGTCTTGCATACAACACAATCACTTTTACAAACTCTCGCTATCAGCTAACATCATATAAATACTTAGAATATACTTCATTTCTTTCTCTCGCTTGTCCCCTCCAGTGATCTGTGACCAAAACGAAACAAAGTCTGAAGAAGCCACATTACAGGCTGTGATCTGTCTGAAACACACAGACGTGTCAAAATAAAAGCATTGGACGTCTTTCTCTCTGCCTCGGCTTTATTCTCGAGGATAATAAACCTGCCACAGACAGCTGCAGGGGCCTCAGGCGTACTGTAGGAGTGACTGTCACCGCAAAGATGTACAGAGAAGGAGTTAATACGAGGGAGATCTTTAAGGAATGAGGAGATGACAGGAGGAGAGAGGAGGCTGACGATGATCTGCTCAGGAGTGATTTACAGGAAGAGGTGCTCAAGCTCACAGGCAGCATCATTAACAGTGTCTGCACTTACACTTCAAACTAAATTAATTCAATTTAACTTTCCTCCTCTCAAGTTAGCTGAGAGGTTTCATGTCAGCATCACTTGATCAAACTATTTACAGTTAAAGAATGGCTTTGCTTAGTTTTTGCTTCATGAACTCTGATTCAGTGGTTCCCAACCTTTGGAGTCTTTGACCTCCGAAACTGAAGAAATATCTTTTTTCACAGGTCACAAGCTGTGATCAATTCAACAAATATAAATATACATTTATATAATGAGGAAAATGAACATTGTTGCATAATTGAAACAAATCATTTCTCTAATCAGATCAATTATTTTTATTTTCCTTTTTAAAAGAAATACCTAGACATTTGAGGAAATAAACCTTTTAACTTATTTCCTGTGTAGAGTTTAGATAAGAGCTAGCTTAGCATAAGGGCTAAAAAGGGGAAAGCAGCTAGCCTGGTTCTGTCCATAGTTCAGAAATACAGCTACCAGTAATAATAAAGATCGTTGATTTTGTCTTGTAAAAAAAAACAGAAGAAAGTTAGGAAGGAGTTCCAGACTTTCGTTAAAACTAAAAACAGCTTGTTATTTGTACACAACAGTGAATAAGTAGTACATAAGGCAGGCAGGCTCATTAAGGGGAAAAAAGACCGTGGAATAAATTTTTTCTTCTAACTCCTTGAAAAAAATAAAGCCAGTAAACTTTTTTTTTTAGTTTAAAAAAAATTAAAATCGTTATGGTTAGATGTGAAGCATTGCTGACGTCACATGTTCAAGTCCAATCTTTGACATCGACCGCACATCATCCCTAACTCTGTTCTTCCTGTCAGTCTTCACTGTCCTGTCATAAAGGCAAAATGGCCCAAAAAAATCGCTTTAAAAAAATCTTATGACAGCTTAGATTAGCTTCAACCTCTCATAGGGGTCTCAAACCCCAGGTTGGGAACCACTGGACTAAACATTAGCAATTCATATTTAACACTGTATCAGCGGTTAGAACAGATTTCAAGGGCTTCTCTGTTGGTCTGCTTTTGATAAGGCACTGGTAACACTAGTGTCTACTATCATCAGGAGTCCGGCTTTCTCAAACTCAAACACTTCAGCTCTGCTAAAGCGATGAAGCTATTTCATGTGTTTCAGAGCACCGACATCTCACTACATCCTTGATTATATAAAAATGGAAGGACTGGTCTGGATCATATCGCTTTGTGAAAAAAAAGAAAGATAAACCCAAGTAACAGTAGTGAATGCAGCAATATCAGAACACAAGGTAGGTCGAGACGTCACTGGAAGGATCAATCAGCTGAGAAATTGCATGTCCCTCCTTTCTGGAAATGCTCTGTACTCATAAACTCACATCGGTGACCCTTCTCATTAAAATGCTGCTTGTTTAGCCTTCTCATGGTTTGCATAGGGCATGTATGGGCATACAACAGAAAACTGACTGTATGAAGTTTTTACATGTCCAGGAGTTATATTGTCTTTGCCAGACACTTGCAAGGAGTATACTGAACGGGCCTTTTACAGTAAATGTTATTACGCAGTTTTTAAATAAAGAACAAAAACACTTAGAGCAGCCCACAGGGGACCTGTTGGGATGTCATTAGCATGAAGAGGTTTTTTTTCTCTGCAGTTCTTCCTCTGTGTGTCTTTCCCATGCAGTGTTCAGAAGACAGAGGAAGTTGCTGACTTTCCATTAAATCCCTCCTCCTGCTGCAGGAGCAAGTGTCAATCAAAAAGCTCTGCAGCGTCTGCCGCGAGGAGGAGGGGAGAGAGGAGGAGCTGCTGCAAAAGCTCCGCTCTCCTGGTGGAATGTAGGGCAGGAATAACAGAGTCACCTGCACAGTAATCACATGTTGATTATTAATGTTTCAGGATGCTGGAGGAGGGGCTAATGACAAGGACCCGCCCCCTAAATGCAGCTAATGGATCTTGTCCTTGGCGAGGGCGGTTTCAGCGTCGGTCTCAGGGGAAGCCAGGGGGGGGACCTTCTGAGCAGGGGGAAGCTCCTCTCTGGGGGAGGGGCTTTTCTCTGCTGAGTCAGCAATGCTCGGCTTGGCATCATCAGGTGTGTGCTCATTGGGGATGAGCGGAGCTGTGGTTTTCTGTAGGCAGAGGATAACATGATGAAAAGATGCAAATGCAGAAAAACAGTGCCACAGCACAGCTTCAAAGGAATAAATAAATTTATTGAGATTGTTTGTGGTTAGCTATATATAATTTACATTTTCTATTTTAGTTTTATAACACATAACAGAGCTTATTTAGCAATAATAAGAATTTAAAATGAACATTTGATCAAATAGCCCCTAAATACTGTTATAATATAAATATGTTTTTGTGACAGTTGTTTACAGTTTGACCAGTACATAACTACTTCATCTAGGGAATTTGCATGAATCATTTCAATGATCATGTTAAAAGGTAGAAGAAGAGGAATTCAGAGTTACTTTTCAGCATTAATAGATTCAATTCCATTCACAAATCTGCATGTATCGCACACTAATTGCTATAAATGTAATGCACATATCCAGGAGTTTAAAAACAGGTTTGAGTAAGTCCTAATCAGCAGCAGTCTGTTTATTTCTGCAGTCCTGATCAGGCAGGATTTAGATATCAGGCAGGGACGGTGACTTCTGCTTAGATTTGCTGTGCTTATATCGCAGAAGGATTATCTTAAAAAAAACATAGAGTCACTTTACACGTCTACAGGATTAAGTGTAATTAGGCACAACATCTTAAATAACTGGCTTTTTAAAAAAAGAAAAAAAGTAATAACACTGAGGTGAAGCTCAGTTTGTAGAGAAAATCAAATATTCACTCATTCAGTACTTGATAGATCCAAAACATTTGGGGAGGAAGAATCTCAGAAATGTCCATTTTAAAGAAAAGTACAATCATGTCTAAGAATCGATCTGTTCTATTAGCAGAAAAGCCACTAAATGGCTCCACATCCAGATCACAACATGGATTACAGAAAAGAGAAGTCCTCTTTGCCCTCCTATACTCACTGTCATCGCTATTCTGTGCTTTGCAGCCTCTATCCACTTTAATGGAAGTATGTGAAGGGGTTCTGTGTGTGTGTGTGTGTGTGCGTGTGTGATCGCACCGTGGTTTGTGGCACTGGGTTGCTGCTGCTCAAGGAGGAGGAGGAGGGTGCAGCAGGCGTTGCAGAAACAGGCATATCGTCCTGCATCAGTCCTCTTCTGTCCAAGACGCTGCAGAGGGAGACGAGGCAATCAGTCACTTACTTCAGCCTGATCGTTATTCACCAGAGCCATGCACAGGAGAGCGATAAATCTAAGAGTCTAATCTTTCACAGACACCGATACAGGACTTATTGATAACAGCAGGAAAACAGCAAAGACATAAACTTTAGCATGATGATGAATTAAACAACAATAGATGTGACATTCTGATTCAAGCCAGGTGTTTCATACAAAATAAGTCGCCCAGTTTCACGTGAGACCATGTTGAGCCTTGGATCTGACATTACCTCGGGTATGTTGGTCCACAGAGAACCTCACAGCAGTTTTTGAAGATGTTCTTGTGGCTATACGGGTTCTGGACTCTGTTTTTTCCCGACCATGATCCTTTAATCTGAGAAATACAAATTGAACACAACACTGGTCACCAGGGCATCAAACATTCAAAAACCATAAACCAACATCCCAAACACTTCCTGTATGTGTTACACACCCACTCTATTCACTTTTTAAAAAGATTTCCCCCTTGCTTATGTCTTATTCAAAAGCATAATTCCATTTTTAGATGTTATTCCCACAGGCTTGGCTTTGACCTACTAAAAAAGATTTCGTCAGAGATGTAATGATTCCTGGTTTAATTGGAACCCTGAGCCAACAGGTTCAAACGAGCAAGGCGACAAAAAAACACTAATAATTCATTGAAAAATCTGAAGATTAATTCAAAGGATTCCACCAGCTATGAAGAAAGTTATTTTACACTGTGAGGGGTTTAAAGTACAGCATGTAGTGGTAATTTAAAACTCCAAAACATCAACTCCTTCTTCCACACATTTTGCATTTTTAACATACTCTTATTACTGCCTGCATCAAGTGAAATAATTGAACACAAGACTTTATGCTTACAGTATTTAATCAAAGGTTAATTTTCTAGATTTTTTGCTTTATTTTATTAAAAAAAATTACACAAAACTCAGCGAGACATTTTTGCTCCCATTTTTGGGAGCAAAAAAAGCATCCCCAATTGTGGAAAATTCACAAAATACTTCCTACAAGGTCGTAAAGCCGTGCTCGGCATGGTTAAGAAGTCCAAATATAGCGGGGGTCCTAAAGGCAGAGTTGGAGGAGCGGCGAACAAACTCACAAGTGAAATTCCACATGAAATACCACACCCACGACATCGTTGGTGCAGAGCTGGTAGAAAGCATACCCCCCCTTTAAGATCTAAAGATTTTGAATGATTTCAGCTACATAGATGTGTTCCCTCTGAAGATGGGTGGAGACGCGCTGTGCCACTTTTCTAATATCACATTTCGTTCCGCTCATTATTGTTGTTAAATATGGATTTTCTGAACACTGACATCATACTGGTTGTGTGCTCAAGGTAATGAGCAGTTCAGGCAAACAGATTATTTTTGTCCCGCGCTTCATCTCAAGTTACAAACACAGCTTGAAATGAATACCTGCACAAAGGACGCAGGGCTAAAAAGAAATAAAACCCACCTCTTCCACATGTTTCTCAGATTAAAAAGGAAAAAATACCTTAAAACACATTTTTTTTAAAGTTAATAATCTCCCAAACAGATTTACTAGAATAAAACACCAAACACAGACAAGGCGCAGTGATGTTTGTAGTAAAAAGTAACAACTATATTTACCATTTCATTTGTGTCACCGCAACAGCAATACAGTCAAGGAGAACATATCTTTAAATGTGTCATCATCATGCTTTTCAGTTAAGTTATTTTCTCTTTAAATGTTCACAGAAATAAACGTCTGTAAAGTCCCTATTTTTCAATCAGGTAACACAAGTCATCAAGTCATCAAGCCAGTGGTGCTCTGCAGTTGGGTTGATGACTACAATACTAGAATACGCACGAGCAATGTATTGTTTTCCTGGTGTTGTGAGTGAACAACAGCTTCAGTTTCTGCTGTTGGTAATATATAGTCCGTAGTTATTTTGTGATGATTGTGCAAGACTGACTTAAGAGTTAGTGTAAGTAAAAGATTTACAAATAAGGTGACATACCATTTGACCTCGACAAACATCCAGAATTAGAGATAGTTTTCTGATATAAATAAAATAAAATAAAATAAAACGCATGTAGAACTGACCCCTACACTTAAGTTTGGCTGCAGAGCAGAGCTTGTACCGAGTGACCCTCCAGCAAGACAAAGACAACCGCTCTTTTTTTAGATGCAGTGGATATAGGTCAACAGTCTGCCCGTGAGGTACTTCAGTGCTGCATGCCTTTGTGTACGATGTGTCTATCTTAGTGTGTGTGTGTGTGTGTGTGTGTGTGTGTGTGTGTGTGTGTGTGTGTGTGTAGACAGGGCATGTGTCATCCTATGGGAGACCCGAGCAGCTACAACACTCAAGGTGCCTTCTCCTGTTCTCGCCCTTATTCCACCCCCTTCCCTCCTCACTCCCCTCTCTCACTTACTCTCCCCCCCTCCCTCCTCCACCTCTCTGCCACAGCAGTACTTTTTGGCAGCGTGCCTGGCCCCTGCAGGTATCGATGCATCTATTATTAGGCCAATCACAGATATTGAAACTGCAGGGTTGACAGCCATTTGTTTCAACTCGTGGAGCAACATCAGACTGTAGGTGCACACTGCAGAGCTTCAAAAAGAAAAACAAATGAGGCCAGACATCCCACAGGAAGGAAAAAAGGAGAATTATAAATTAATCATTACAACAAAGTACGAGTGCACTCTCTTGCTTTCAGCCATCTAGAACCTCCCACCACATGCACCATCTCTGCTGCTCTCTGTTTCACGTCACAGCGTCTGCAGGCAGATCTACGCTAACAATGCTCCAATATGGTATACACAGTGTTAACACTCCTATACACAGACAGGCGCAACATAAATGACTCCCTCTGTGGATTCATCTACAGCTCTTCACCTGCTTTACATCAGCCTGAATGTGTCTGTGTGCTCACTAAATAAAGCAATCAATTGTTTTTTTTTTCCTCATTTAGCCTCGCCAGCTCCCTCTAAAAGTAGCTGGCAGGTTCAGTCAGAAACCAAACGTTGTGTTTTGTTCTTGTTTCACAGTTTTTTGTTTTTTTAAAGAATATGTCGTGCATATTTTTAGAACATTACACTTTGTCGACTTTGTGCACAGTGAGGAGTCCAAGAAACGGCTGCCTCAAGCATTCAAAGCCTTAACAAACCAATTTGTAGAAAGAGAAGAATAAAAACTGTTCCTGCTGTACTGAACATATTTCCCTTTGTAAGGAGATTTCTGGTCTCAGTTATCTGTACTAAAAAAAAAGGACATATACAGGAAGATTGGCAATCTCTCCATGTGGTCCTTCTGCCTCATTTACTTATTAAAAGTACAAAGAAATGTGACATACAGCACAGAGACAGCCAGTTTAAGCTGCAGAAAGAGATTCTTTTTTCCTCTCAGTGTGCTGTTTTATTTGAGTTCACAACACTCTCTGTGTTTGCTTTACTACAGTTTACAATATAATAGTCTTACAAGCTGCAGTTTACCAGCCCTCTGTGAGGAGGTGTCGTTGTCAAGGAAACAGCACTGTAGTTTTAGAAATTGTAATGTTTACACGTCTGTGATGTACGTTTGTTTATCTTTCCACTCACATGAAGCCAAGCCGCCTGATCTCCCAAGATGTACCAACATGCTCCTAATAATCTGTACTCTCTAACTATTGAACTTTTTTAATTCCAAGCCAAAAGCATTTTGGGTAGTGAAGTATCTTTAAAATGATACTAATGGCTTTGATTTGGTCTCTTAATGATCTTTTTTATTGATGTATTTTATACAAGTGAAACGTCTTTTTCCAGCATCTCCCACAGTAACTGTTTCATAAGGATTCTAAGAAAACTGATTTCAAACCTTGTAAAAACAAGCGCTGTATCATGAATCACTTTATCTTGTCATTCTCTGCAAATACTGTCTCAATTCCCTGCATAGTTCACTTCATCATTCATTATATACTGTATATCCCCCTTGTTTTTATTTTTATTTATCTTATCTATTCTGTTTAAAGTGTATTTTTGAGCTTTTTTTGTCTGTGCTGCTGCAACGCCCGAATTTCCCCTCTGGGGATCAATAAAGTATTATCTTATCTTATCTTAAAATATGTAAGATCTACTCAGATATCTCAATTTGAGAGGATTTGATTTGTCTTCAAATGGGATGAGGCAAGACATTTGTCGAAGATGCTTTTTGGAACCTCTTTGAGTACATATTGATGAATGAGTTAATCCTATTGGTCCATTGGATCAAGGGTCAGAGATCATTTGCATCAAGACAGTGCGCTACATAAACAAACTAGATGCAAAGTACAGCACTGCCACTCAGTGAATGATTCAGAGTGTGAAAGCCCGATGGTTGTGACAACAGGATCTGTCTGTAGCTTTGTGCTATTTTAGTGAATTCATGGAGTTATTTTATGCTACATCATCATCATCATCATCTTTATTGACTGACTCAAGAGTCCATCGGAAAACATATTTTTTTCCAAACTAGATAAAGACAAACAAGGTTAAAAGACAAACAAACACCAATATGATATCAGACAGCTGTTCCAGTGTCTCCACAGGGATGACGGGAATCACACAGAAACATAATAATGGAGTTCTGACAATCCTTCAATTGGAAGACAATTTGTACATCATGTTTCTTATAAGAGCATGAACAGTGTTAACTCCTTCATTATAAAATACTTCACTTGCAATAGTCTATCTTTTTTTATTATAGTATCCTCATGGAGTCATTGCAAGCAAATTGAAGCTTTTGTAAGCTTGCCCTTTTATACCTGGCCCACAGGGGGGCAGTATGAAGAGCAGTGCAGTACTATAAGGAGCTTTATCTTGACATATTGGCCTGAGCATATAATATTCTGCACCGTCATCGTCATCTTAAAAAATAGAACTTAATGTGTTTAACAGTTGTTTTATTTCAACTCTAATGCACGTCAGATATCTCATAGTAAAATAACCTTTCTGATCCGTATTGAAGTCTCTAAATATTTTTTTTGCTGCTGACACTAAGCACCTGCCCTGACAGGTAAAACTTGGTCCTTGTCCCCTTTTGTTCTAAATATCAACATAGCACTCTTTTTAGCATTGTATTGCACGTCATATGTTCCTTCATAGAACAATTATTCAGCTGCTGACACCCAGAAACTGCTAGGGGGGGAAATTTGCCATATCATCAGCATACATAAGATGATTGATTGAATTGTTACCCAACACACAACCAGTTTTGCAACCACTCAGTTGTTACCAGTAAGCCAGAAGCCATACAATATTTTAAGGAACCCCTTTTTACTTAGTTACATAAACAGCTTTTGATGGTTGACACGGTCAAAGGCCTTTGAGGCGTCAATGTATCATATAGGGAACTGTTCCTTCTATAGAGCTCAACAGCTTCTTTCAAGGCACAAATACAACGATCATTACCATGTTTAGCTTTAAAGCCACACTGGTTATCAGTGGTACTGATATATTCAGATAACTAAACTATAAGAAATATCTTTAGGACCTTAGATACCACTCACTTGCTAGAGCAATAGGCCAATAATGATCTAGGCTCCCAACCTTGCCAGTGTTGTCCTTGATGACAGGCACCGCAGTAATGGATAACACAGAGTCTGGTGGCAGGCCGGGAGTCATTAGACCAGTAAAACAAATATCAAGAAGAATAGCAACATTTGTGCTCGCAAACTCTAGAAGCTCTGCAGTGATCTGATCTGAGCCACTTGCCTTATTTTTTAGCAAGCTGCAATATTGCTTGATAGACCTCAGTGGCTGTAAATGGCTCTATATCACTACTAGCAATGTTCCCCATTCAGGCCCCTGTTCGCACAATTAAATAAAGCATGGTAATGTTGCCTCCATAACCATAACTCCATTACCTCCAGAAACTCTCTCTGTTGTGCACGGTCGCACGATAGAGCATGTTTAGGGAACATGCAGAAAGATGTACTTACGTCCTCATTGGTGGTCTGGTTGAGGGAGATCAGGTAGGTGTGGAAGCCGGTCAGACCCACCACCGACCACAGAGTGAAGAAACACACCAACACCTCCAGTACAGTGGACACGAGTTAAGAAAACAGCAACAGAGGATTTTGACATGACACATTGTCACTGATGAACCAGTGGATAGAAGATAAACGCAAAATGGCAGATAATGCTGCAATATAGTTCATGACAGTGACGGAGACTACATTTATATTAAAAAGGTCAAGAGGTCGAAGTTCGCAGCCTTAATGATATAAACAAACAACTAGCATACGTTTCACACAATGCTGATGTTAGCTTTAACAATAAAAGTAGACAGGAACATCTTCCATTATGTAATTCATAAACAGGGAAATGGACGTTTCAAATGTAGCGTGAACGGTAAAAAAAAAAAAATGGTCATGGAACTGTGGAGATATGTATTGTCCATAAAATTACAGTAAGAAAGGTAGGTTTTGAGGACTATAAAAAAAAATCTGTGAGCTGTTAGAAAAATGCACTTAATATTTTGACAACAAAACCTTGCCGAGTACTGAAAAACCTTTAAAATGATCCCTAGTGCGACACGTTATTGAGCTGGGAAATATAGGACACAGAGAGGACATATTTGTCTCCATGAAATACAAAATGCTTCTGCTGGTTTTGAACAGCTTGTTTTGTACCATAAAACCCCTCAAGCTAATGAAGGTAGAGCATGTTGGTCTTCAAAGTAACACGAGGTTAATACTGTTGCTGTATACTCATTGCTGTACATGTTAAATACTGCATCTAGCTTTAGCACAGAACAGCTTGCATAAATTATTTATTACACTTTTGCACTTTTGTTCTTGTTTTCCAAAAGGCTAAATAAGGACACTTCTTCATCATGTGATCAAATCCAAAGCTTGACAGGTATACTGTGAGCAGAGGCTAGGCTGCTATTAAAAACGGAAATCGCTGTTCATGGAGAGGTTTAGGAAGAATCATAGCCTGCCTGTTATGCCTTAAAAGAAACTAGATTTTTTTAATGTTTTCTATTTTAGGAAATCTGGCTCACATGATGTATACTGCGGTCAGAGCTTAAAAGGATATGTTCCAGGTGTTTCCTTCAAAGTGTTCAGAAAGCCATTATCCACCGAACCTGTGAAAGGAGCAACACAGAGGAGAGTTGAGAAGGACACACTGTCTAGAAATCCTACTGCTTCATTATTCATTTTTCTCAAATGAAAATGCAAATTTTTCCACACTTTACTTAAGTATTAAGATAACAAGACAAGAGCTAATTATCCTGACTAGAAACACTCCTGTTTCCTCGTCTTCTTACTGAGTGTATTTTGTTGAACAAGGAAGCAGGAGAGACGAGGATAAAAGAGGAATCATGTCATGTTGTCTGTTCCTGTTGAATGTCATGTCATGCTCCAGGAAAAGCCTGGTCTGAACAAGGTCGTAGTTTCAGCACATTCACACAAGAAGCTGCAAGTGGGTCTGTAACACAGGTCGTTCTTCCTGCTTTTCCACATTCTTTAAACTCATCATGTATCATTCTGCACGTTGCACATGTCTGTTCCTTGAGATCAGACCGTCAGGATACTCACGCATGACAACGTGGACGATGTCGAAGGTGAAGATGTAAATGGTGAGCAGGGAAAGCGACGTGGTGAACAGGTAGAAGTATCGGTAGTTCCTCTTGCCCACGCAGTTGCCCACCCATGGACAGTGGTGATCGAAACGATCTGGAGAGTAAAGGAAACATCTCTGTTTACAAATGAACAGAGGCTGCATACAAACTTTTTTTTTTATAGAAAAGAGACTTTCAGAAATCAAACGCGAGTTAAAAATAAAAAAGGCCTCAGATGCAGGCTTATAGGCAGAAATAGCTTTGTGCATCAGCTTCTGTAAACCTGCAGTCTAAACATAGTGATCACTTCATCTTTGCCTCTCATTTTCTGTTATTTGGAGGCGATTCAGCTGAATGCAGTCAAGGGTCAGGAGGACAACAGGATACATGACGCTGCGCTCCCTGGATGGACTTTCACAACAGTTTACAGTAAACAATGAGACACATGTGTGAGACATAAAGAGGTCCATGGATCACTTTCTCTGACAAAGAAAAGTTTCAGTCCTGATTTTCAGTTTTGAGAGCGTTCACATACACTTTTGGTCAAGAGTATGGAACTCCCTAAAAACTATTCAGGAAGACAAGGTCTACTAGTGAACAAGTGTTTATGCAGTTATTGCCAGCTGGGATCATGGAGAGGTCGGCAGCTGCCACTGACTATATCACATACATGCCTTAACTAAACAACCAGTGAACGACCTCTATAGCTACATAAACTTGTATAAACAATGACGTTGTTCAGTGCTACCTTGCAGAAGTAAACATGCTGAACTAAGACAGTGACCTGTAAAAATGGAACCGGCTAAAATTCAGTGTTGTCATTTCCATCATGTAACAATGCTAACATTAACATGGAGCTCAAAGCAACGCAAAGTACAGTCTGACAGAGCTGCTAGCATTGATACAGACTACATGTCTTATTTGTACAGTATGGAGAACATTTTTTTTTCTCTATGCTCATGATATTAAAACTAAAATGCTCTAATTACCTTCTGCATCACTGAAAAAATATAACTAAATGTGTTCAGTAACTCTGCACAGAGCCAAATATATATTTTTTTTTTTACTTAAATTCTTTTGTACGTTAGTAATCTCATAGTATATAAACCTGAAAGGCCTCAGGCATAAACAAATAAAATCAGCAAGATGACTTTGGTGTTTTTTTTCTTATGCAGCTTATTCTGTGCAGGACTTTAACCTCTATAGAAGACGTCAAGATGAGCAGGAACAGATATGACTGCAGTAAAACAGGGACTGAGGCGTGCTGCCGTGTCATGTATGGACTGTGTGTGTGTGTGTGTGCATGTGTGTGCATGTGTGTGCGTGCGTGCCTGTGTGTGCATGTGTCTACAGCAGGTGGACACAGATGAACCAGTGTTCACAATGACTGAGCGTTTATTCCTTCACTGAGCCTCCACTGTCTCCTCTCATATCTCTTGAGTCTACGCTCTGCTCAGATGCTTTCCTCAATCATCAGAAGCCAAATCACTGTTAGTCTGCAGGGCTGACAGATGACACACATACACACACACACACATAGACACACACAGTTTCCACACATACATGCGCTCACACACAAACACACACACACGCATACTTCACCACTGTCAAATTATAAAGCAGGTTTCATAAAACAACTGTGAGGTTTTTTTTGTCTGATTTGTTCAGTATTTATTTTCTTTGCCTCCTGTCTTCTTGGTCCAACATGTATTTATAAAGCTGTGATTTTTTTTATGATTTAATCACTGTGACAAATGCATGTTGGGAGGTCATTTAGATCCAGGCTTTAATAAAAGAAAATCATCACAGTCAGCAAGCTATTTTTCCACACTCACCTTTCTATTCCTGAAAGCTGAAACAAACCGGCTTCAATGAGCCGTCCTGTCACGTCGTAAAGCTCGTGTTTGAACATCAGATAATAGGAGACGTCTTACCAACACAGTTGTCGCAGATGCTGCAGTGAGATGCTCGGGGTGGTCGGAAGATCTTGCACGTGTAGCAGTACTTCAGTTTGACGATCTGGTTGTTGATCTGAACGTTGCGGATTCGAGGCGGCGGTCTTTGCCCTGCGGGGACATTCCCATTGGCGGCCTCTGTGGGAACAAATAACATTCATTAGAAGGTGTTGGCAGTCCTGATCACTCTGGAAATTCCTCAAAAAAAAAGGTGTCGTTAAATTCCAATCCAACTTAACAACACTAAAATAAGATCTCACATTGGGAAAACAACGCATCCGACATTATTTTCACACATTTTAAACATTGTTAGCTTTACAGCAGGCACAGTTTATCCAAGCCTTATTCCATTACACGATATTGAGGGTCAGAATAGTGACTTTGCCAGCTCTATATTTTTTTCAGGCAGTGTAAAAATGTGAGCGTCAGTGACAAGGAAAGAGAAAAATGTCCCACAAATCTATGCACCTGACCCATGAGGGTGTCAGTGAACAAACATTGGCTCAATAGGGTATTGATAACTCTTGATTTATATGGGATCACTGATGAGCTGTAAATATCTTTTTTTTTTTAATCAGAAACGTTACATTGCAGAGTCCTGCTCTGTTTGGCAATCAGCTTAGCTTCCAAACACTGAAATGACAGTACTGCGCAGCCGTAACTTTGGTTTCTGCCTTGCAGTTATATCCTCATATATTCACATTTGCTGTCAGTCCAGATCTTTGTGATTATGTTGCACTGCAGGAGCCGAGAGGTTAGAGCGGCTGGCTAATGGTGCAGGAGAGGCTGTGTGTGTGCTGGCTGGAGTCTCAGAGGAGAGCAGCTGTTAGGGAGAAACTTTCCATTAACCTGCTGCAGTGGGAAGGCATGAATGTAGAGGTGACGGGAAAAAGAGGGAGCATGCTCATTAGACTTTCTGGGGACAAAATTAAGATAATAAATGTGGTGTTTGTGGAAATCTAATTATCTGGGCTGCATAAAGTGGTCAGAGTAAGAAATGTTTTTGCACATTTACAAGCTTGTATGTAAACCATAAAAAACATCTTCAGACATAAACAATATTTTGTCTGACAGGAGAAAAAAATGCTCTGTGCATTAATGCATTATGAATCTACAGAACGTAGGATTAGTGGCTTTCAGGATAAACCAGCGGAGGATAAATTAGTGAGTCATCACTCACAGGGAATGATGCCACTCCCTCGGGTAGCAAAGCTCTGTGTGTTAGTCGCATTATATATTCCAGGAGGAAGCTTCTACTCGTATTAGCATTCTCCCTCGGGACCGGTCTAACATGCTGAGGGGGACGGAGGATCGAGGCAGCAGGAGCTTCATCAACATGCCTGCCTCGGCCTCAGAATCAGATCACGCATCCACACCATTCATAATCGCAAACAGTTAGCCTAACACATTCAAAAAAACATACTTTGTTAAAGCTGCAAGTGTGGGATGGAAGTTGTTAAACCAAGTGCTACATTTAAGCTGCTGCGGTGCATATTCTTCACATGGGCGTGTTAGCATTTAGGTGAGAATATTTTGCTATTTCAGGGGAATATTCTGTAGTGTGAAATGAAAAAACATATAAACCAATGAAAGGATAAAGACGGAAAATAAGCATTGGAGGCATTAGGTGGCCAGTTCTGAACCAAATCATAGTAAACATGGACAATTTGCAAAATTTTTATGCTTGAATGTGAAACAGGACCAAAAACATCTAGAGACTTGGAGAGGTTATAGGTCAAGTTATCTTAGCGTAGCATAAGGAGAGGACACAAGAGGATTGACTTTGTCTAAGGTAGAGATATCCAAATCAATAGTTTTGGTGTCTAATAATATAAAACATGCTTTGCAGCAACCGGTTTGGCAAGAAAGCATTGTCGTACTGAAGGGTTTCAGTTGATGTCTTTTTAAAATCCCAACATGAATAAATTGTAACAGAATTTGTTTGTGCCCTTTGATTTACTTATGATAACATGTAAAATGATATGCAATGTTTGTCTATGAAAAAAACAAAGTATCCATTCGTTAAAAAACAGAAACAAACTGATTTATGTATGAGGGGGAAACTGCTGCCTAGTTTATTTTTAAGGAAACACAGCGACACCACTTCCAGAGGTCTGTGATCTAAAAGAGGGAGCCTTCACAGTAAAATGAGACGACGACAAAAAAAAAACACAGAAATCCAGAATAGCTGCCAAAACAAGACTGTTTTTCTCTCTGTCATGACAAAATTCAGTCATGTATCTTCACACATGTCCGCATTCAACAGCTCCCTTCCTGTTTTCTTTGTTTGATATCATTTAAATTAAATATATGTGGATTAACGACTGCTGGTTTGATAATATATCACTTGAAGATTTGGATTCTGATCACTTGTGAAGAGAACTTTTAACAATTATTGCCTATAAAAAGACAAATTAATCGGTTTGTAAAAAGATCAGCATATTGTAAAAATAATAATAGCTGCAGCTTTTTTGCCTCATGGGCTTTCATAATTTCCAGTGAGATTTTTAAATTTAAACTCCATGCAGGATTTGTACATCCTCCCCCAGGGTCATCATGAATAATGCTGGTAAGACCCCTGCTGTCATCCAGTATATGTGTGAGTCACTGTCATGATGAGAGAAGCGCTGCATGGCTGCCAGATAACCCATCCTCTGAGGAGAAAAGTGCCTCAGCCTCGCTTTTACACCACCCCTCTGTCCAGAGACAAGACCAGTCCCCCCCCCCCCAGGCCCACAGAGAGGAGAGAGAGTACGAGTGATGGCTGAAGGACACAGTGAATCTTTAACAGAGACAAAGGGTGAACACACAGCAGACACCCTCCCAGACAGGGAGGGTCAGGATGCCCTAAGCTCAGAAATGATGGGATAAAAGCTTATTCCTTCAGATAAAGAGGGTTTGGACAGCTCAATGCCATATTTGTTGTTCATTTTTGTTTGCAAAGGCTTTGTTATCATTATGCTGCAGGGTAGAGTTTGTTCAATGTAATGAGACAACAGAAGCTCTTGTAATGATGTGCCAGGCCGAGCTCCTGCATCCACACAAAACCTTCAGCATCATAAAGCACAACAAACATGAATAAACAAACAGCACTGAGTCTGTCTGCTTCCTGCTTGAAGTGCATATATATACTGAAGTATTTATGTCTTCAGAATGCTTTCACTTCAGCTGACTAATATTCAGTCTGTGGTTGTTATTCCATACAAAACACAACAACTAACATAATGGAGCTGTCACAGCATGTTCTCTCAATGTTCAACTTGATGTAGATAAAGAAGCCTGGTTACATCATCAGTTACTGATAGTGTCTAATATCTATGCACACTTCAGGGTGAGGAGGCGGACTGCAATCACTGTAGAAAAAGTGAGACTTTTTTAAACTGGACAACCTCGAAGTACTTCTGAAGAATATGAATATTTCATAGCCCTACACTGTCTGATTTCTATATAATTTCTTTATAAAATGTCTATCTTTAGCCACTTCTTCTTTTGACAGTATATATTGTCATTCATTTACCAAGACAGCAAAAATCCAGGTATGGAACATTTTGAGTCCTGCTGGGGCATTTGCTTTCCTTTTAGCTCCATTTTTGGTCTCCACCACTCCTGCGGGATATAGCCGCTTAATTTGCTTGTAAATGTTCTACATTGTTCACCAAATTATTTTCCAAATAATTTACTTAAATTATATCGGTGAGCAAGTAGTGTTATATGAATAGGCCAGTGTTTCCCCTACCATTATATTGGGGGGGGCGAAATCTTTTTAAAGATTTATTCTTGGGCTTTTTGTGCCTTTATTGTAGGGATAGGATAATGGATAGAGTCGGAAATCAGGGAAAGAAGTCATTTAAGGATACCTTTCCGATAGAAAAGGACAGCTGTCATTAAAAGTAACGCATGAACACAAAGATTCCTTCAAGTGTTTGTGTCGTTGTGTCGCCGTGTCGGCATGTCGGCTTGTCCCCCCCCCCCCAACGCTGTAAACCTAGGGGAAACACTGAATAGGCTATTACAGATTTTGAACTAACAGCTGCTCCCTGTGGTCCAAACATTTTGGTCACATTTAATACTTAAGAAAAAAAAGATAAAGCAAAGTTTTGAGAGGAAGACAAGAAGACAAACTTATTTTAAGACAAACTGCAAACTGTCCCTGTAACTCACCAATTTCCATCTCAATAAACGTGGCCTCTTCTGGTAGAGCCCGAGGCAGCACCCCAGGGTCACTGAAGCTCGTCCTCAGAAGCATGGCGATGACAAAGAGGAAGAGCAGGGCGGCAAAAAATGGGATGGTAGGGGACAGATGGATGGCCAGGTATGGACACCTGTTGAAAAAAGGAAATTAGTCCAGAGAAGTTTCTCATAAAGATGACAGGCAGTGAAATAAAAATTGTGTCTGCTTTTCTTTGTTGGCCTTTGTGAGGGGAAACATTTTGTGTCATCAACAAAAGCTGCAATTGAATTTGATTCATTCTTCACAAGCAAAATAAATGAGCAATTTGTATTTCATAGCTGAGAAAGTTTCTTTTCAGCTTCTCCAGTGTGCTTATTTAAACCATTATTTGTTTTACATCACAAGAAAAAAAAATCATATGAATATATGTTAACTGAAGGTTGGACAAAACAAGACTTGAATTATAATGTAAGGAAAAGTGAAATTAAGAAAAGTCCAGCCCTTGATGTCAGAGCAAAAATAAATACTCGATGAATAACTTTCTTTGTGTTTTCTTGAAAGCCACACACTGAAACACCCGCTTAAACTGAGCATGTGCAGAGAGGGCACGACAGGACAACACACATACTCTAAACTGTTGTCCATAGCAGAAGGTCATGAACTGTGAGCGCTGCCCTTACTCTGGACCATGCCGAAGTCATGACCGTGAACGAACAACGTCCCCTCACCTTCTGGAAGAAGGAAGAGAAATTAGCATAGATCAGTTCGAGATTAGAGCCAGAGGGGGCCTGCTGCTTAGTCTGATAACAGATGTGAGCTGCAGAGTGAAATACTGCAACAGAACAGAGCAGCCAAAAAGAGAAAGACTTCTATGTGCTGTTATTAATAGTTAAACTGGGCTGCTTCATCACCCTCCCATGAGGCAAGGATCATATATTCATAATGCAACACTGATGTTACACTACAGGACTGCAAGATGCCATACTGTTCCACATCCTGTACTTGACTAACTTTATTACTGCATGTTGTTAAAAATAGAAAACAAAACAGGCAAAACTCTCTGCTGTATTATATAAAGATTGAAGTCTGTATTTTTCCAACCTATATTTAGAAAGACAAATATTCAGAACTTTCCTCTAAATAGACGGATCCGTTCTTTAAAACCCTTGGGCTGCATTTCATCCACACATGATTCCCTTTTTGTTGATGCAAACTGAATGTATTTCACAGAATTAGACCTGGAATTTATCAAGCTTGCCAAAAAGTAAATCTGCAAATGTTTTTATTTCTTTTTCAAGCAAAAATCCTTCACGGTCTTTGTTTCCTGTAGTTCAAATGCATTCCTTTATTCCAGAAAAGTATCCTGATAAACTATATCTTGGGGTTTTGTCAAAACAAGACATTTGTGTTGTTACCCAGGACATGACCAGGCATAAAAATAGACAAATACATATACATATTAGCTGCATAATAATAATAATAATAATAATGAAAACATAATTTATCTGCACAATATAAGAAGGTGCAGCTGTGCTGAAAATATCAACCCATGACTAGAACCATTTATATGTATCAAATATCAGCTGCCTCTACTGTTACATAAATGAGGTTATCAATTATTTGGGTTCTCTAAACTGCTTTAAAGAAGCTCTAATGCTTGTTGATGTTTTTGTAACTTTGTTATTCCTTCTGGTTAAGTAAGGATTTGAGTTTTACCCTGAGAGCCATCTCTGTGATTCCATAGTACAAAACTGACTAAACAAATAGACGTTATCTGTCCAAATGCCTGTTCTCCTGCAACGTACGTCTAAAATATTATCTTTTTTAAAATGAGACATCCAGTAAGAACCAGAGCTCTCAAGTTAGTATCTTCGAGGATTTTCAACTTCTGCATGTTTTGTTTATTTTGAATTGAATATCTCTAAGTTTTGAACTGTGGGTCAGACAAAAGAAGTAGTTATTTAATCATACAGAGGAATCCATTGTTTTGTCTTGTCTTCTTCCATTTTCAACATACACACTAACACACACAGACCCTCACACACACACACACACACACACACACACACACACACACACACACACACAAAGAGCTGGGAGGAAGTTTAAAAGGCAAGGGATGTAACTGAGTAAACAACTGCCAGTCACCACAAACATGACAGAGAACAAAGTTCACCTGTTTATGGCTGCGTACAGTGGATAAACCAGGGACATCTGCATACCTGAGCACTGATGACAACACACATGACACACAAACACACACACACACGCACACGCACACACACCACCTGCTGGACTGGCCTGACCAGTTTCCCTGCAGAGTCTTTTTTCACACTAATGGAAACTGGGAGCAGAGATCAGATCAATAGAGATTTCCACCGGAGCGGGCCTGTGAAGTTGTTTGGCTCATTTGTTAGCCCAGAGAGCAGCCGCTGGATTCAGACTGAAGGGAGGCGATCCGTCGATGAAGCGTAATTCCAGTAATGATGACTGGTAGGTATTCGAGGCACACTCTATCATCGCTTCCCATCAAGCCCCCACGTCCTTCCTGGACGTGACTGTTTCCTGTGCTGCTGAGGAGCAGGGTGGTGCCGGCTCAGTGACGCTGAGTGCTCATCAGTCACCACAGAAACTGGACTTAATCAAAGCCTGTGTCCATGTGGGGAAAATGTTTTCATCAGCGAGCTGATCAATCAGACCAACAAATGACACCCACATGCCACCTACACGTTCTCCTTCTTTCTTAATCAACTTCCTGCTTCTCCTTTGAGGCTCCCAACAATGAACATGGTGGGGTAGCTAAGTGTATGTAGGAATTCATATCAATCATCTATTCAACACAGCATAGCTTGAGTTGCATTGTGGGTAATGTAGGACCTAACATTTTTTTTTTAAAAGGAGGTTTTCATGAAATAAAAAAGATGAAATTGTTGACTTCATGGACAGTTACTTAAAATAAATAAAATACTTTTGGTTATTTAAGCTAAACAAAATCTTAAACATAGCTCAACTAAGCATGTTTCCATGGTTACCCCCAAACAGCTCATACTTTGTATTCAAACCAGGAGATTTTCCATAAGCTATACTCTAATTTATTTACATAATGGGCCAGTAATAAAGTCATTAAAAAGTGTCCAACAGGCCGAGTTCTTAGAAAAGAAAAGAAAATCATTATTTTATGATATCAGGTGCCTTGCCTTTTAAACTTCCTCCCAGCTCTTGTGTGTGTGTGTGTGTGTGTGTGTGTGTGTGTGTGTGTGTGTGTGTGTGTGTGTGTGTGTGTGTGTGTGTGTTGGCTTTATATGCATTAGGGTGTGTCTGCTGCAGACTTTCATCCAGAGGATTTCCCCTCTAAGCTCAACACGACACGAGCTGAGCGATGAGAAGCTTTTTTAAAAAAAAAGAAACATCCCTGACTTAAATTTACTTACACCTTACACCAAAAAGAAACCCCTCCTGTACCAAGGATTAATAAGTCACCCTGTCACCCCACAGTGACTCATGACATTTTCAGCTTTGTTGAACATTTCCAGCCCTTCCTTTATTAATACTTAACAGTTGTAAGCTGTTGCAGATCTGCATGAATCATTCTACAAATAAATGATGCACTTGCTGTGCAGATGGATCCACAGTAGGACACAGACACAGCCCCTCTGTCATACTCACATCTGGAGACTGTGACTCTGCCTCTTTCTAGGGCACGGGCAAGAAACAAAGGCTCACAAACTCCACCTGCCCTCTCTGGTCTGTGTCACAAAGCTCGCTAGATAACGTTTTCAAAGTGGCTTTTTAAGTCTGCAGCACAAATCTCAGACAGCTTTTGCCCTTTTCCACAATTGTCGGCCACTCCAGTTTGTGCCTCTTGTCAATTTACATCACAAAGTAACGCAGGAAAGAACCTGTTTTTCCTGACAATCTTCAAAAGTCCAAATGGTCATTGAACAACACAAAGCAACACTCCAAAAGGGCTTCAAGAAACCTTCAAGTATTCTTTAACCATCAGAGAAAAATATTCAGTCTCTTGCATGATCAACACAGTTTTAAAACATGTCCAGTTAAAACTGTTCTCAGATCAGTTAGCCATAACTGACCAATATCCTTTTGATCACAGAGAATAATGATTTAATTATCAGTGCATTTATTGAAATACCCTGCTCAAACAAACAGGTTTAACATCAGTACAAACATCGTCCTCCAAAATGATTCATTTTATTAGATATATCGTTAAATAGAAACGTGACTGTCAAAAAGTTCTGTCATTAAAAATAAGTCATCACATACAGCGACGGAATATAGTTTTAACAAGTTTTACAAAATGTTCTATCAAACAACCTCCACATTTATCCCGATGGTTAAAAGACTCTTTAAGAACAGTTCCACAGTAACAGCTGCTAGCCTGAGGATCGTCACCGTTCTGATAAATTGACAACCTATTCTTGGCCTTTGGTGACCATCAGTCACAGCCACTGTTTCACATTTAGAGAGAGGGACACTTTTATCTGTGCTGCATTAGTAGTAAGGATTAGACGGGTGGGGGGGGGGGGGGGGGGGGGTGTTAGGTTCAACTTTAAAGGATCTGTGTAGAACATGAAAAAATCTGTACTGTACGGTTTATTTAAATACCAGGAATGAGAGGTGGATATTCATTCTGTGACGTTTATGGTTGAAGAACTGCACATTTTGTTCAGTTATTGCATTAAATTATCTAATTATTTTTATCCCATTTTTAGTATAAAGCTGATATACAACTGTATAGTTCATTAGATGTTCAACATGTAAGGTGGGTAAATAATGTATCTTCAGTTTTGGATACAAAAGAGCTGATGGCTGGAGACCAGCCTGCATAGCCTGACACCTCTATACCCCAGCACTATGTGTTGTCAAACAGCGTTTTATGTTTTTTTTTTTAATCATATATTATATCAGGTTTTTAGAATTTTTGTCTCCAGAAAATGAAACATTCAACTCTGTAACCTCAAATGTGATAGTGTAAGAAACATAAGAAGCTGTCTAGTTTAGACTTCTCTCTGGACTACAAACATCTGACCGGAACACATCCTTTTAAACTCTTTGAAATCCAATGAAAGAGGAAGTTTCAAAGAAGGTTACCCTAAAGCTTCAGAGGGTGCAATCTGTTGTGTGATTTAAATCAGTCCTCCTTGTTATGCAACACTTAAATACCATATGAGAGAGAGGAGACACAGAGGCCAGGGCCACGCTCCTCTTACAGGGATTAAAGCTAGGATTACTGATGTTGCATCACAGAATATGTACTAAGTGAAATGAAGAATAATCATACATTTGATGATTTAATTTTTGTCACATGATGCAACAATTCTAGTGATGAAGAGACATCTTGTTTTCTACACCACAGATGTGAAAAGTGGAAAAACGTGGAAAATATGAGGACGACACAAAGTGTGGGCAAATAAAAAGCAGCCCTCTCCTCCAGTCAGAGAAGCTTCCAGAGAACAAAGCGAGCGTATCACTGTCACTGCTAATGGTGCATCCACTCTGAGCAGGATATAAATCATGTTATTGCTCATTTAGCCAGGGCAGCTTCTTCCTGATTGGCTAACAGGGAGACAGGGTGGGGTCAGATGCTGAGGGAGACTCAGGGGTCGGTTACAAGATCTCCTCTGGCTGCAGCTGCTCGCTCCACAAGCTCGGCCCTGCACTTAAACTTATTACACCTTCACATTTTACAGAGTCAAGGATGGGCAGTCACTAAACGCCTCGATTCCTGCAGCATATGCAAGGAAGTAAATGGAAACACACACGCACACACACACGCACACACACATACAGGAAGAGAGGAAGAGTCAGGGCCGTTACAGCGACATATGCTTCTCTGGCCTCGCAGCCCAGCATCCTGCAGTGGACAGACAAGATGGCATACTGTCCTTGTGTCCGGTTTCTTTTTCTCTGTCATCCAAGCTCCATAGGTGGCTACGTACATGCACATAAGCACGCACGACACGCACACATTTACGCAAGCATATAGAAACAGGAACAGAAGCGTTGAACCTCAAACTGTGAGGAAGCCATTTGCGCATTTTAGGCAAAGGGACAACTGAAGCATTGTATGCATCTTGTACAAAAGCATCAGAAGAAAAAAGACATAAAGTCCTTAAAATGATTCCGCCTCTAAAGGATAAAACATACCGGCACACCTCTGCAGTGAATAATCTGTTTAGCTGTTCCTAATGGGTCTCTCCAATTATGTATTCAGCTGCTCATTTCCCAAATTTAGCCCAAATTAAAGCACAGAGACGTCTCCCTGCACAGGGGGCCTGTGGTGGCTGGTGGTAAAAGTGAGATGTCTGCTCGGCTGGCTCTGGTTATGAGCCAACCCACGCCAAGACACTGCCCTCTCTGTTCTCCCCAATAACACCACAGCATGCAAGGATCCAATCCTCTTATACAGGGAATCTACGTGTTAATAATAACAGAATGAGCACCTGCAAGTCACACCTTAGCTAGCTTACACAAAAGAGCTTTACTGCTAAAGAATATGATTTTAACTCTGCAGTGCTGTGAATGCTTTGTGTGTGCAGTAGACTGAAGTACAGTTTAAATCAATGTAAAGCCTGTTACAAATTGAGTTTTTGATCAGTTATGGCCACAACACAATGTTGGAAAGCTGGTATAAAACATAGGAAGAGCTGTGGCAATTGGTCAACTGAGTAGAAGTAGTTCATCGACAGAATCATAATGAGTAATGACCTGATAGTTTAAAGTCTCATAACTGGTTTCTCTCATCTTTAGCACATAATGAGTCAAACAAGGCACTCGGTGATTTTTGCTTAGACATGATGCTAACAGCTATGTGCGGCGGTAAAAATCTCAAATCTAACTGAATCACACTTGAATGCTAAAGAGGACAATGCTCACATGCTGGTTGGATGATACTTTTGAGTTAACTGTGTTAGCATGCCAACACTTTCTGATTCGAGCCACGCCAAGCAAAGTTGGGGCGGGGACAGAGTTAAGGTTTGGCTAACCCCGGCGACGTCATCAGCATTGTTGTTGTTTAATCATATCACATTTTTTTCGGGGCAGCTTGATGCATTTTTGGAAACAACCAATATAACTTCAGATAATGTGGAGATTTATGTTTCCCATCAACAGTTTATATAACAATCCTAAGTGTTGGCTGTTAATCATGTCATACCAAGCGTGAATTAAAAGCCATATTCAATATGATCTGGATAACAGAAGTATAGCTACCTAGCCTATAGACACACTATGTTGTTTTATTCTTTGCACTGATTGGCTGTAGCATCAAAAGCATTAAAGTATGCATCCCTTTGTGAAGCCCCATGGAGATCAAATATCACTGAGCGGTTCCAGACTTGCATCTCAGCCCAACATCCCTTTGTACAGTTTGCTGTTTTTGTTTGTTTTGCATGATGATGAGTATTTCTGTGTTGATTCCAATGCTCATGGGCAAAACAACATTTGAATGAAAAACCTCATTAGCGCTTTTTTATATAGAAAAAAAATAGAAAGAACCCATTTAATAAGCTGATAAACCTAACTGCAAGTATACTAATAGCAAGAAAGGCTTATTGTTCCAATGCTGATGCATGTAGCTGGGAATGGGTGGCTTGAATGTAGTAAACCTCAGAGCCTTTTCACAGCAAGCTATTACTCTGTCAGAGGTTTCAATCAGATATGGAGTTTGCCTCATAATAGCGAGTTTGAAATTTATCCCCACACAGTCAGGGTCCAATCTCCACGTTAATATCCACCCCACGAGAGATAATTATGTTCTGCTGTAATATGAACATGGCATGCTAACAACTCTTCAGCCATTAGTCACCACAATGCCTCCTCTGGGCTCTGGATGTCCACTGTGAGCAGTATCATCTCGGACAACAGCTGCTCCTGTCCGTTGTAAAAGGGAAAGCTGGAGGCCATTAAAGTGCAGAGAGGACAGTGAGAGGAAGGGCATGGCAAGATGTGACAGCAGCTCCTTCTCTCTTCTCTGCCATGCCACCAATCCATTTGGCTTGGTAGCTGCTGAATACACCCACAGTTATGAAAGGTTACAGTTTTACAGGGCAGGGTTTTCAGCTAAATATCATTCTCCCGGATTTGTAAGGCAAGAAAAGAGACAAACAGAGAATGAATGTGATCTAAAAAGAGAACCAGCAGTGCTTTATGATCATCATTCAGAGTCACGTACTTCATTTTAAAAACAAGCCTGTGCTGACAAGACTTGGGTGTACATGCGGGCAGTGTGTTTGCAGAGCTAATGAGTCCACTGGGCTGTCTGAGTAGTGACTGGTTGGGACAGAAACGCTGAGACTACAGAAAAAAAGAAAGCCTTCCTTTCTTGGAGCACGGGGGAAAGCAGGACAGCTATGGGTTATTAACTATTAAACACCTCAGTATGTGGTCAATCATAAACCTTTTCACGGACAGCGACTCAAACCTGAGCAACAAAAAAAAGGTGGATCCACAAAGTGTCTGTGAGAGCTTATCATAACAGAACCTCTTGATTGTTACAAATGAAGGCCAAGCACGAGACTATATGCATCAACTCACTATACCTTTAAGTAACTTTTAGAAGCTCCAAAACAACCAATACCATCTAAAACCTCTTGTGATTAAATAAGAATCTATTTGAGCCAGACTGACAATTGTCTTAATACAAAAATAAACATGATTATATCCTTGTTTTGTATGATAGTAATGAATTTGGTTTTATAAAAATAGATTTTTTTAACACACGACCTAGGTTCAGGGAAGGTATAATCTGCTTTTATGTGTTGCTTCATTCAGAATAAACCATCATTATTTTCAGCCCCCAAAAAAATCCCAAATTATTAGGGTTGCACTAATTAGCCTATTGATTAATAAACAGTAAGAGTTCAAAAAAAACTAAATGCAGGCCTATCACATCTTAAGTTCAAAGAGTCAAATATTCATTGGCCAGAAACAGAAATGTAATTCTTTTAAGTCACATAATACAAAGGAAATAGAAATGTATTTAGAATTTTAAATTGGGAAAATAAAACCTGACTGACAACTCACCTTCTAACTAGTTTTTCCAATTAACTAACCGACCAATCTTCGTCACCTTGGTTAAGGTAACTAGCCCACTAAATACGAGCTGCTGGAGGAATATTATGCATTTATGAATAAGGAAGAGTCAAAAGTGTCCTAGAAGAGACACTTCCTGGAGGAAAATAGCAATTTTCCTCATGTGTGTGAGGGTCGTTAGAAGCCACAGGGAGGAAGGTGTAGCCTACTTACTCGAAGGCGAAGAAGAGGGCGCAGGTCCCGACGATGAGGAAGAGGGTCAGGTAGAAGACTCCTTTCTGCCGGGCCATCATCACTCGACCATCACAGCAGAAAGTGTTCTTACCCGGGAGCTTCTCCCATTTCCGCACCTTCCGTGTTATCATCACCGCAGACATGGTGCCCTGTCTGCTCGGAAGGATCGGTCCTTCTTCCTTGGGTTGATATGAGCTGCTCTACTGTAAATCTGTTCACACAATAACCTGGTGGGTTTGAGGGGATCTTGTGCTCTTAAAGATGCGGTTCAGACAATGTGGCACAGTCCATTTGGGGGAAAAAACAAAACAAGCGAGTAACACCGAAATGTGAAAGACTGCTGCACAAGGCGGCGACTGTCAAGCATTTTCCTTTTTCATTCTGGAGAGTCGCACTCACATCATCAATGCTTCCTCATCCATATTGTTTTATAAATTCCACTTTTCCGTCTTTACTGCAGCATGTCAATCCCACTACGACGAAGGATCCCAAGCTTTCCCTACAACCTCAACCTTCCCTCACACAGGTAGTAAAATACTGCAAAAGAAAAGCAATTCATCCAAACGCTTGCGGCAGATGTTCACCATCGGAAGCCTGGAAATGCAGCCGTGGCTGTTGGATCAGGAGAGCGGACCATGACCGACTGAAATTCATATCATCTCGATAATAAATCATAAATGATAGTACAGTCGTGCTGCTCCAGATAGTAGACGGTGACCACGCTGCTGTAGCCTACGTGGACATTACAAAGCAAAACAAAACAAAAAAAATCCTGTTAAAAATGAGGAAATATTCGCCTGTATGGAGGCAAGCATGTAAAGCTGTTTGATGTGCTTTTTTTTCCCCGCAGGATGCCAGCCCTCGGTTTTAGTCAATGGCAGCAAGGAAACACGCCTAGATTGAACTGTCTAATCTTAAAGGGGCAGGACAGGTGAAACAAAGAGGAACAAAGGACGCATATAAAGGTCCTGTTCACATCACATTAGTATGCTCTCATCTGGAGTATTACCCCAGGGATGAGGCTGTGAAGGAACGTATTCATGACGATAATTGGTGAAAGACACCAGATGCATTAATCCCTCAAGTGTTGGAAGGCTCCACGGCAGCAGAGGTAAACACTGCAGAGGTCTTCGCAGGAAAATCACTTACACAGGGACAAAAGGAACTAGATTCGGACTTAATAGAAGTAACCACGGAGTAGAACTACTGTGGTTGCCTTCATTTAGGTATCACGCATTTCAAATTCCACCTGCATTCCAAATTAAGGATCAAAATGCCAAACACTGTCATTCTGGAGAAAGGTCCACTTGTGTATCTTTGTTTTATGAATCGAAATCTGCAAAAATAACTAATCATTTAAGTAATCAGACACATTTCAAATATTAAAATCAAAATTTTCCATTTAAAATAAAGTGACGTCGACGTATTAAGTAGCTGAAAAGGGAAATCATAACTGTGAAGAACTGAGATGAAATTAAGATGCCATAACTTTTACTGTTTATTATTCGATTGCTTCAATGGCACAGCATATTTCCAAGTTCCTAAGTACCATAGTTAAGCACAAAGATTAGTACATTCTGTGACATGAAAGTTAAACTTGAGTACTAAAAATATGAGTCCTTGAATTATTGTTACAGCGATATGATTAGCACATGATGATGTTAAAGAATATGATGCATTGCTGTAGATTAAAGTCCCCAAAAGCGTGTAGTGAAATAGACCCAACCCTCATGCAATGCTTTAAAACGAAACACACAATAAAAGAGGGATTTGAACAAAAACATAAATCTCATCTCTACGCTACAGAGTGACTTCAAGTGAATTATTCCACCCTATTTCTTCTTCACGAGAGCACATTTGGTTGTCTAACTTGTGGAGGAGCTCTTCACAGTGAGTATTATCATTTTTACATTGAACAGATTTCTTCTTGTGCGTCATGATATTTATAGTTAATTGGTTTGATGTCATTTCTCTTCTGTTGGCTCATACCCATATCCAATATCCTCCTTTGTGGGATGTGTTTTCTGGGCTTTGAATATCTGTTGTATTAAGAGCAGTGAAAAAAACAGTAGGCCTACACTTATGTGTATATTTAAAAAAAAGTGATTGACTGTGATTCATTATCCATCTCAGCAAGGACAATTATAGGATTATAATGTAGACAGTATATATGAGGGGTTGATTGTGGTTCTTGACCACAGAAGTCCCACACCAGTTTGTACTTTTGAACATATGAAACTGCATTGTCACTCTGAATTCAAGAGATTTATTTTTTTTAGAAAATGTTTCAGTAGGTTATTGAATATCATCTACAGAATGACAGGTGAAATCATCCATTTAAAAACAATTTATATAGTCAAAAAGATGAAAGAAAAGATAAGATGTGAACAGACTGTAACCCAATTTTAAAGCGTGTTGTGCATAATTGTTCGTCTATAGTATCAATGACATTTACACCAGCCATACAGGCTATAACAGCATGTGCTAAGTGTCTTTAGGTAAAGTCATAAACACACATATTATGATGGTTCAATATTTGCTTAGCTTAGTCATACAGCTATTATAGCCTGCTTGTAGCTACACATAAAGGGATGATAGGACTTTACAAGGCACACAGCCGGGGTGGACTGGATCATAAAAAGAGTGAACAACTCATCCTTTATCAAAGTCTTAAGTTATTGACAAGATATGACAATCTACATCGCCACCAGTCAGTATGCCTGCCTCTTTATATGAGGACATCACCTGACCTGTTAGAAGCTGCTTTGACTGACCTGTCAAATAAAGTTCAGATGTTCTCGTGACTGTTTGACAGATTCAAGTCAGAAATCGGACTTTTGTGGAGCCACCTTTCATTTCACAAGGAGATCAGACTTTTTATTCTAAATCTTAGGGCAGTATGACTGATCTCAATTGCTTTAAAAAAAAATGAAGAATGGTGTGACATTTAGCCTATACGTATACTCACTTACTTCACGTGCATCCTTTTCAAATCAAACACTGCATCACCTCAGACGGCTATAGTTTACCTTTATTTCATGTCTTTCTGTGTTCTTTTCTGGTTCATGTTTTGATAATTGACTTTTGAAGTAGCCAACCCGTTTAACTATTTTTTCTTATTAATGCACCAAAATACTCACTGGAATTCCTTCGGACCTAAACAGACAAGTAACTCTGATTTCACGTATTAAAATTAAAGCAGTCATTATTGAAATATGGCCTGAAATCTTACGAGACATGTGTAGGCCAAAGTAGACTATTTATCATTCTACACCCTGCACAGAGAGAATTAGAAAACCCAACATGTGTATTTTAGTAAAACTAGATTTTATAATTGACAAAGAGCTACCCCCCCCATGGGACTCCCATCGATTTAGTTCAAGATTAAGATATTGTACATAACTCTTGCTTTACTTTGTTTACCTTTCTGGGTTTGGTTTTGAGCCTTTTGTCTCCATCTGTCGGCAGAATGGTGAAACGTGTCCAAACCATAGACTGCAATGTCTTCCTTATAATCAAAACTACTACATTTTTTTATTTATTTAACGGTATCTATAAAATGTAGACCTCTCTTTATAGTGACCAGAAAAAAACGTCAAACCTTTACCCAAATTAAAACAGGTTTGTTTCTGAATAAAGTTTCATATTTTGAATTGACCGACTTGGAAACCGGAAACACGCGTTGTGTGTTGTGTTTCTGGTTGCGTTGTTATTAAACAACAACTTCCTGCTGCCTGTAATTTTCGTTTTGAGACGTAATTATCACAATTCTTGAACCACATGTGTTGATATGTTTCCTCGTAGATGGACGGGATCCCCTTTCTTCGTGTGTCGCAGTGTAACGCACAGAAATTAAGGTAACCCAGCCGCCTGTGCGTAAACAGCAAAAGCTAAGTGAGCTATCAGTTAGCATAGGAACTAAAGAAATGCAAAAGACAATAAACAGTGTGTGCACTGAAAAGATTGTGTGATAACTCGTTATTGTTTATTTTCTTCATCAAACTGGATTGAACTTTTTTTTTTTTTTTTTTTTTTTGGATGTTTCGTCGTGCAGAAAACGCCTCCAGTCCAAAGGAGCTCTGGACTTGAGTTTGTGTGTAATGAAAGACTCGGATGAGACTGTCCTTTTGCCCATTTCACCATCTTGTGTGTCACATGTTGATCTGCAATCTCTCAGGAGTATGGTGGCTTCAGACAATGCCTGTGAAGTCGTTTGGAGTCAGGTAATACAAGCAAATCTTCACTGGAATACCATCAGCAACACACTACACTGCAGTCCAGTACTATTATAAAGATCTCCTGCTTTCTCTCTCTTGTTTCTTTCCACAGTCTCCTCTGTTGCCTTATAAGAATAAAGGAAAGCCAAGTGGTAATAAACTAGAGAAAATCCTGCAGGAGCTGTTTCAATGTCATGGTGAAAGATGGTCGGAGGAGCTGCGGGCAGACCTCCCTCGTAGCTTCCAGAGGCATGGAGACCTAGTCCTGCTGGGAGACAACAGTTTCAACCTGCCACTGTGGAAGAAAATGGGTACTGTTACTGTTTTACCAGGAGTAAAAAAAAAAAAAAAAAGATCATTCATGAGGACTTTAATTGATCTTTTTTTTTTTTTTTTACTTTATGTAAGATCCACAGCTGTGGAGTGCAGTGGCCAAAGGACTGGGGGCTCAGCGCCTAGCCAAGATTAGTCGAATATCCGGTGATGGATTTAGGTCTCCCATGGTGACGATGCTGTTGGGAGAGCACAGCTGGGTCCAACATGTCGACAACAGAATTAGGTAAAGCTACGTTACAAACATTTAGAGCCATTTGTTTTTCTCCTTGAAAAGGTCTTAAGCAGCAGGGTTGACATATCTGTCCTTTCTACTTCTAGGTAATTTAGTTGGTATTACTTGAGCTTATTGGAAATTGAGCAAAACATTTTTTGAGAAAGTGTTCTGACCATAACCAAAAGAACAGCCTGCATCGTCACAGTTTTAACATCTCTTCTGGATGCTGGACAGGCACAGAATTGGGTTTTTTTTTTTACTCATTTCTAAATCTTAACAAAATGCTTTCAGGGACAAATCTAAGGTAGCTCTGTAAAAGTGATAGTAACACGAGTATCAACTGCAGCTTTAAATCCAGACTGAAGACATATTCTTATCAAACATTCAAGCTTAATATTCTAAAAACCAGAAGGCTCTATTATATTTTTTTATTTTTTTATTTTACTTCATTAAGACATATTCCTTTGGTTGGTTTTAATTTGTTTAAGTTTTTATTTCTCTATTGTTTTTAATTTCTCTTTAAAGCACAATGGATCAACCTTTTGCATATGGAACATTTTTTTTTTTTTTTTTGAATGAAGCTGCCTTGCTTTGCCTTCACTCTGACAAGAACCGGTGTTAACTTGTAAAGTTTTCCCTTTTTTGCTTTCAGCTACGAGTTTGATGTAACAAAATGCATGTTCTCAGCTGGAAACATAACAGAGAAGCTCCGAGTAGCAGCATTTGACTGCAGAGGGCAGACTGTGGTGGATTTGTATGCAGGTGGGATAACTATCATTCTGTAACAGATTTTTACACTCTGTAGGGGTTCAGAGAGAAAGATGGTGGATTAGATATCATCTGAGGTTAGTCTTTGAGGCCTGAATGAGGTGTAATCCCTTCTCTGAAACTGACCCATTGTGTTTATTTGTATTGTTTTACACACACTTTCTCTCTTTAGATGTAATGAATGGTTACCTGCCTTGTGTTAGGTATTGGATACTTCACCCTTCCATATCTGGTACACGCGGGGGCCCATCACGTTCACGCCTGTGAGTGGAACCCTGACGCAGTTGAAGCTTTAAAGAAAAACCTTGTGTCAAACAGGGTGTCTGACCGCTGCACTGTTCACCAAGGAGACAACAGACAAGTAATATTTGATGTGCATACCATCACACCTGTGGGACATGTATTGTTTTGCATTTTCACATACTACTATCCACAAAGTTCAGGACATTAGAGGCATCTTATTGTTCTCCATCACCTCATTTAAAACAGCACGATCTTCTTTGTTTTAAGATATCATCGTGCAACCTCTTTTTCTGTATCGCTGTTCCCGATGATCTAATATTTCACGGGTAAAATCATTGTAAGTCATTTGCCTTACTCACAAAACTTCCCCCCAAAAAATCTACGCTCAAAGTGTGGTCTCTGAAGAATGCCTTATTTAAGCTGTAAAAAGGATTACGAAAGTGTCAAAAAGATTTACAAAAAAATGTAGATGGCAATCTAAAATAGCTTGTTTTATTTTATTTTTCAGCTCCAGCTAAGTGACGTCGCTGACAGAGTGAATCTGGGTCTCATACCGAGCTCTGAGGACGGCTGGCCTGTCGCCTGCAGGCTGCTGAAGAAATCCACTGGTGGTATTTTGCACATTCACCAGAACGTCACCTCACCATTCTCGAACACAGCAAACTTTCCGGCAACTGATGACGCCACCACCCTGAGGATATCTGGAAGGACAAGTGACAGAGAGATTTGGCAGGCTTGGGCCGATGACACGGCAAACCGCATCCGCTGTCATTTAAAGGACATCAGTGGTACAACATGGATAACAAACATCCAGCACATCGAACACGTGAAGTCGTACGCACCTCATGTTAACCATGTAGTGCTGGACTTGGAATGCAGACCAGCTTAAGCTGTGACAGATCCTGAGTGGCATTAAATCGGAGACATTTTAAACTGTGTACAGAAGCTGAACAGTACACCAGCTAGTTTGTGTGATTATTTCATCTGTCAGATACCACAATGTTTTCATACACCTTTGTTTGTCATGGGCAGGTTCTCCAAGCTAAGATGCAGCCTGCCTCACTCCCCATGCTGTTATAATCCCATCGAGAACGTGCAATGCTTTACCACAACCACAGTCTTGTTTGTCACTGGACCGCTGCTCTGGAAAAGGAGCTCCTTAAGCGTCATGCTCAAGGGGCGCCGTAATGTTTTGACACTTTATCTCAACCCATTGTTAGATCACTAGACCCTCTTTGCAGGAAAAAAACTAAGCTGAACACTGAAAACTACCAGAGCATGAGTTAATCTATACGATTCTTAGGTTTGGTATTGTTGGTACTCAACAAGCAAGTTGTATTAAATTGATATGTAAATACATTACATCTTTTGGAGCTTGAATCTAGTGCAGGCATTAAAAAAAAAAAAAAAAAGCATTTCATATTTAAAACAACTCTCTGGGGACATAAGTCCAGTATCTGTTTCTGTCATAATTGAGAAAGGTGTGAAGTTAAGGGCAGAGTCTGAGTCAAAGAGTTGAGGAACAGAATGCAGATTCTTCCATACATGGAGGCTCACTGAATGTTTTCATGCATATGGAAGTGGTGTGAATCATATGATGTGGTCTTGACAGTCATCAGGTCTGAACACACAAAAACATCTGTGGCATAACTACGGACCCAAATAAGGGAGTATCTTCTGCATGAATGATGTTAATCCATCCAGTAGAAAGCCATCCCCAGGAGGATCACTGAAGCTGTTATGGCAGATCACAGTTGTTGTTTTTCCTCACCCATTTCCAATCTGCTGTAGAGTTAGCTATATGGCTACATTTTCATAGAGTGATGGCCAACATTAGTTTCCTCTTGTGTAGAAATCATCAACTCAGTCTTTAAGCCAGTAAGCTTGAGTGTAACTTGGAGGTGCGAGGGTTTAGTCAGGTCAGATTCACATGTTTTTAATATACCGTAGACTAATTAATTAATTGGATGATGCAATGGAAGACTTCATGAGAAATTCCCGTTTGGAAGTAAGAATTCATCACACTGATTTCATTGATACCAGAGATTTAGTAAAAGTCTCTCAGACTGTCAAGCTTTTATAATGAGGTTTTATAGGTCTAGTGACATTTTCATTTACAAGGTTTTTTTTTTTATCTACCATTAGGCCACTTCGCTCAAGCTCTGACATGAATAAAGGCGTGTAAACTCTTTATGGATTGCCATTTTCTTCTGAGTAGCTTTACAAAGCTTATCTACTGTACGAAGGAAAATGCAATTTGCAACAATTGCTGTCGACAATTAAAAACGGTAAGAGCCCTAAACTTCCTCTCAAGTGCTACGTATAAAATAAGTAAGGCTATTTTGTTGCTGTTTGCTTTAGGAGAACAGAGCTAATTATTAGACTGTTTCAATGGGTTAAATTTTTCCACAACCAGCCCTCTTTGGTAAATAGAGCTGAGGAAATGCACCTGTCATGGAAAAAGTGGAGACTCGCTCACTGCCTGCGATGTCTGCTGCAAACTTTCCCAATCTTCCGGTAGTCGGGACTCCTCCAGTTCACTAAGTCAATAAGTTTTGGAGACGGGAGACTAGAAGAAGTTGGAGGGTAGGGTTATGATTGTAGCTGATAAAGAAAGTGAGTAAACCTGTTTTGTTTTTTGTTTTTGTTTTTTTTAAACACGGAAATTTCAGCTGGCAATCTCGAAATGCAAAACTGGCTTGCGTGCTGCTTTTAACAACGTTAAGGGAGTTTTCTGGGTGGGTTTTCTGCCAGGATCTCGACGCTTGTTGCCCCGCACGACACGAGCCGTGGAGCAGGGTGAGGTCGACTTTTAACAACAGGTGCATTCAATTGTCTTTTTTTAATGAGCGAGATTTTTGTATTGTTGTCACACGGATTTTTTTTAGTCTCTTCAAAATCTTCCGGCTTCACCATTCCAGCTAGTCAAACCAAGAGTCTTAAAACACATCGAGTCAATTTTATGCCTGCTATCGCACAAGTACTTTTTTTTTGTTGTTGTTAAGGATAATCCCATGGATGCTATACAGAAACTTGAACAATGCTTATTCTGTCAAACTCTGTGTTGTGCTTAAAAAAAAGATTGCCCCTGCTAAGTACTGCAGTATCTCTGTCATCTGTTTCAGACGGATGCGCCATTTCCTTGAGGGTTAAGTATTAGCCAGACAAGTTGTCTTCAGTTGCAGGTATTATTAAACTCTTAGTAGTTATAGCTGCCCTCAGGCATTCAAACAATGAGGAATAAAGGGCCTTGGTTTTTGCAGGCAGTGTAGAATTTCAGTTTCCCCCACCTGTTAGTTCCTTAGGAGGCACAATTCCCTTAACTACAACTTCCTTTTGATGTAATTCAAATGAAGCATGAAGTTTTAGGTGGGAACCTTGACAGATGACAAGCTTGATGTAAAGCTTAAGTAAATGGTTAAGCTGCTGAACTCCACCCGGTTCTCTGTATCCTTAGAGGGTGGGAACCTGCGTGATAGCCAAGTTCATTTTGTTGTTTTTGTTGCCTGTCCTTTTCAAAACAAGCATTCACCCTGGCAGAGGCTTTCTGTGGGATTTTAAAATCCTCCAGCATCCTGGTCCCTATGAGTCATTTATCATTTAGGGAATGCAAAAGAGACGAGGTCTAATTCCTCTTCTCAGGTCACAGAAAACATGTCTAAAGCTCAATCTCTGTTTGCTTTGTGACTGTGTAGATTCCCCTGGGATATATTTTTTTGACTGATGGACTTGGGAGAAGGAGGCTGCTAGTCTTATCATTATAAACCATCCAGTCATCAAGTTGCTACACTGTGGCTTCACTGCAAGGAGGACAACAGGGGAGAATGAGGATACATGAGGATACACTGCTGTTTCTGCCGTTCTTTATTTTCATCACTCCATGGCATTGAGTGACGAAGTTCCTCTTTTTGCTTCAGAGTTCTGCTTTGGTTGCTGCTGGGAGAGAATAGAAAAACAAACATTTTGAAGTGAAGTAAAAATAAAAGTGCTGCTCATCTCTGTAAGCTTTCTAGATTTTGAGTCATTTTGTATTTTAATTAGTTTAGATTCAAGGTTTTTTTGTTGTTGCAGGAAACAAGAGTTTTTACCCTTTCCAGAAATCTTGTATGTTCTGTTTTGCTTTCAGGAGAGTTTCTTTATGCAACAACTACTGAGCTGAGCCAGTAAACCTGCGCTGAAAATTATTGGGTAAAGGAATAATGCCCCAGCCCACAGACATGATCAATGTTGGATTCCTGTCCGAGTCAGAGCAGGAGCTCATCCTGGAGGTGTTGCGACGGGATGAGGAACTGAGGCAGGCTGAGGAGCAGCGTGTGCGGTGAGTATGTAATATTAGACCTGTTGACTTTATTTTAACACATTGTCAAGATAGCAAAAGATGTAAGGTATTGCCAAGGTGTTCATTTCCAGATGAGGAGTCAAAGTCATGAGATTGTGATTTTTATTCCATGATTTATCTGAATACTTTTAATCTGATTTTGTTTTTAACCTCTAATCTCAAAACATTCCATTAGTAACCACATCGTTAGGTACATTTTGCAGAAACAACCACATAGACTGAATCGAATAGATTTCAACGGTCTTCTTGAGTTGGCGTCATAACTGAAAAATGTTTTTTGACCATGACTGATCAACTTAAAGGCTGATCACAACACAATTTCACAAAAATGTCTCATAAAATAAAATTATGAAGTCATGACATTTTAACCAAAAGGTCAGCGTCGACTTCCCTGTGACATCATAATGTCCTGGAAAATCGATGCCTCAGTGACGGATTAGTGGATAATCTACCCCTTGTACCCCCTCACATACCTCTTAGTTTGGCTGTAGAGAGGGGGGGGGGGGTCTACTGACAGTCACACGCTCTGTAGAAAAACAGTGAGGGAGAGGGATGTTCTCTCTGCTTTTGAGTGTAGGACTACTTAAGCTGTTGATTTGTTTTGGGGTAATGTTTTCTTTCAAATATTCAATGACATGTCTAAACTTTAATCTCATTTGTCTATTATGTTGTCAGAGAAAATGTCCTGCATTGCTGTTTTGTCAACACTAAGAATTGCAGATGTTTGGGGAATTGAGCTAAATTAGAAAAAAAGACAAAAAATAAAGTCGTGGGGGAAAAAAATCCAATTTGGTTTTAGTACTTATACCGTGGGTATTAACACAAGTATTAACCTTCAAAATGATACTCAACGCTTGTTTCTGTCAGCATGGACAAATTGAAAAGGTCTGGTTATACGCACAACATGTCGGTGTCGGACAATTCAATAAACAGCAGACAAGGAAAATTCACAGATACTCGCTCCAATGCAACACATTTTTTAATACAGTTTTTTTATTGAATCAGTGTTTCGAATTTGGAAAACGAGGGCCACACTTTAAAAAAAATGTTTTTTATTATATTCAAACAAACAATAAAGTTAATAAAAAAACAAACAAATATAAAATCTCAAATGTGGAATGAAAAGTAGCATAAATAAGACTAATCTTATCATATCTGCCCCTCTTTCACAAAGCATTAATTAAAAAAAAACACTTAATTCAAAAACAATTCAAAATAAAATAAATTGGCTGCAGGCAAACATAGCCACTGTCAGCCCCATCGTAGGTCCTTGTTAACAATTCATTTTAAACCATACAAAGCATATCACAAATACATTTGTGTCACAGCATCACGAAACAGAACAATACATCTCACATCCATTTATATCGATATGTAGATTTCTACACCAATAGGCTGATAGGAACTATGATGGCGGGCGTGGTACTATGAGGGCAAAAAAACAAAACAACTATGAATTGATCGCTTGTTCTAGGAAAATGTAAAAAAATATTCTGAATGTTATCAAGGGTGCTACAGGGAAATTAGATAAAAAAAAAATAATCAATCACAAGAGTTAGGGATTGAAACCAGAGAGAGAAAAAACAACTGAAGGTTAAAATGTTAAACATCTTGTAGGGGTGAGACAACTGAAAGGTTTCTTAAGGGATTATTTTCCACTTTTTATCAGTGTATTTTTTGTGTTTTGCTCTTTCTCAGGAAGTTGAAGGCAGAGCTGCTTGATATAAAGAGGAGGGGAGCCAAACGTGGCAGTGGAAGATACAGTCAGCACAGTTGTGGCAGATGCCAGACACCTTTGAGTCGACTGTCGATTTCCTCCAGCCAGTGTAAGATGTGCAACCACAAAGTGTGCAGCAGCTGCCGAATAGTCTTCCCGGACGGATCCTGGCTGTGCAGTGTGTGTGCCAAAGAGTCGTAAGAACCGTTTTTGTTCATTCTCTTCTTTCACTTCCATAATAATCATATTTTAGCAAATGTCTGCATCAAAACATTTTGACTGCTAGGATGATATAAATTTGAATTTAAACAAATACAATGAAAGGCTCTTAATCTATCCATGGCTTTTTGATTAGGTCTGCACGATGTGATGGAAAATATGCAATGTCCAGTAACACTGTTCAATATGCAATGATTGTAATTATATTTACTTACCTCTTCTTACTCAGCCATCACACAATCTCACCCCATGAGCAGTAATACGACCAGTTTAGATACATTTCCCATTAATGACCAAAAAAGGGGAAAATAACAACTGTTAAATATTAAAATAACATGGTTTGTCCCGCATAAAGGTAGAGTCAGAAGAAACGTTTGTTGCAGCTTGTAAACACATTTAAACTGCGTCCCTCCTCCTGGGCTCATTGCCACTACAAGCTGACGCCCACTGCAGGGTTAGCGTCTACATTTACTGCCTGTACCTTCACTTTAAGCTACTTAAAAAAATATTACGTTTGTTGTAATGGAAAAGCCGATAATTTAGCTAGCACCCAAGTTAACCACCTGCCTGTCCAACAGAAAGAATTGGTTTCTGATGCACGTCACTTTGGACAAAAGCGTCTGCTTAATTAATCGTAGAAGACAAGTAAGTAACTAATTAAAGGAAGAATATGTGATTTTTCACACTTAAATTTAGCAGAAATCAAATATATCCTCTGAAAATAACTCTGAGTGATGACTGTCTACAGTGATGTGACACCCGAGTCCCACTGTCTGTGATGCTTTCGGAGCCGTAGCTAAACTTTGTTTACATGGACGGGACAGCCTGCTGACTCCTCCCCTCACGAATAAAAGTTGTTTAATTGAGGGACTAGAGAAAAGAAGAATAACATACTGTACTCACTGCTTAACTGTGTTTCTAGATCACGCTCATTTCAGGTAAATTTACATGCAGTGTGAAGATACCAGCATAATAAAGATAAACTTTATTGATCCCCCCATGGGGGAAATTTGTGCATTACAGCAGCTCCAGAAAACAGGGGACGGGAATATACTTATTAAAAATAAAAATAGAAGTTAAAGTTAAATATCGCTAGCATTAGCATGCTAACACAACAATGCACCGCAAGTTGTTTTGGTTTCATGCTGGTGCTCAAGGGCGACATCTGCTGGATGAAAAAAATCGCATGTAAATCCTTTAAGTAAGACAACCTAAACAGCACACTTAGACCCAGAGTCATTCCTAGTTCTTGCAGAGGACGCATGATAACAGGAAGCTTGATCCTCCAACTGCTCATGCAGCCACAAATTAGTTCCCCCAGTCCCAAAAGACTAAATTTACAAAATAACAAACATACGTACATGTCTAAACATTAAACGTCACTCAAAATGTCCAACCATAGTATGTGGTGATCTTGTAGTAGATACAACATTTAAGGCAATAAAAATGCCTTCATTCTGGATTTCAGGGATATAAAGAAAATGACGGGTGACTGGTTCTTCGATCAAAGAGTGAACCGTTACTCCACAACGCCTGGACACGACTTAGTGAGAGTCTCCATGAAAAAGGACCCTCAGTGTGAGTACAGGAACAGGAAGTGGGTATCAACTCTTCAACAGGAATGTAAACAGCTCTCTTGTCTGGGCAGAATGAAATGACCACAATCAAAGGAATGTCGCTCAACAGCAGCAGCAGGAGTGTGATGATAACAGCTGCAGTGTTATGATAGCATTTTGTTTGACTCGTACAGGGGGGAGTTTTAAAACGATTTGTTCTGTGTTGTAGTGAAGAAGCGCGAGACAACAGGAGAGATGCTACTGAAAAATGCTGACATAAAACCAGACCAGCCCCACCCTGTGCCTCGAGCCAGACAGAAAAATCAGACGGATAGCAAAAGGTGTGATGTCATTATTCAAATCCAGTTTGTCACTTTTAGAAATGTTAACGCATATATATTCATGTCACTCAGATTAAGATTTGATCAACCTCTTTATCATATTTTATTTTGACAGTCATCAAAGTAATAACTCAGGATCGTTACCTGTAAGTGACTCATTTGAATCAAAGGAGGATGTCGCACCAAAGCAAACACGCAGTGACACAGAGTCTGCAGAAAATGGCAGCATAATAAGCAGTCAAACTGAGACCAAGTCCAGCCATGTGACTCCTGAGCCACCAAGGTAAGCTCACCTGTAGTAATGTCAAGTTACACACACTATGGGCAAACTCAAAGCAACAGAAAGTGCGTCTTCTAACAGCTGGTCAGGGTATTGCACAAGTCGAGTCTGTTAGTAGGGATGAAATTATGAACTTCATGTTTTCCCTTTAAAAAGATAGTGTTGCAGTGGGACATAATTTAGAATTCCAAAATATGGGATGTATAGGGCAGTATATTTAGGTTTCATTCAATCTTAACCTGAGAGGAGTTGAGTCTATTGTGAGTGTGACCTTGTACTTTGCGATTGTTCTGCTGAAATAGAAGAATGAATCACCATTGTAATGGAAAGCAACATTTCTAAATCATGAACACAACATCCCTCTGGTTCAATCATTAACCCATGCACGGGGCTCACTTTTACTATTGTTTCCTGTTTGCACATTTAGGAAGCTCATTTGTATCAGGCATGAATACTTATTGATTTAAGGTGCAGTATGTCACATCCCTGCATTAAAAATGTCCCAAAACTATTGTCCCTTTTTTTTTTACAAGTTTGATGGCAGACTTGTGATTTTGGGTAATTCATTAATTTTAGTTGTATCATCACACAGGAGGGAGATCCACTCACGGCATCCCAGCCCAGATGGAGCCAGTGTTTCCAGCCTGACCATCCCAGTGAAAACAAATCTAGTCAGCGATGACAGCTCCAGCACAGAAGCTAAGGCTGTACGATGCTTTCAAAGACACTTGTTTCTGTCTCAAGACTTTTATCCTTCATTCTCTGACTCTTGTCTTCTTACTGTAGGTCACCGAGGAAACATCCGTCAGTCAGAGCCCCGAGTTGGAAGTTGATCGACTCTTCAAAAAGAGCATCAGACGAGCCCAAGGGCCTTCTGGTTAGCATCTTTTTAAATCACTTTCTGTGATGTTTTTCTGACAGACTCTTATAAAAACATTGCATGAATTGCAGCTGAATTAAAGATCTACATTTTTAATTTTTGTAATAGAGTTTGTGTCAACACTGGACCTGCGTAATAGACCTGAGACACCAGAGGCCTCGATGGGAAACAGAAGCCGTTCTGTACCAGGTCTAGACATACAGGTAATATTGACTTTGATGTCAGGACACAAAAATGTGTTCAGTGGCACTTAACATTTACAGTCTATGGTTATGTCCTGTGTGATCGGTTGCATTTTTCTGCCAGAAGCAAGAATCTCAAAAGAAGCCCATCCTCTTCTAGCTCACACTTTCACTTTTGGTTAAGAAACCTTGATATTGTTAAATTGTTCAAATTAAGCTTAAATCTGTGTTTCTGATATTTTAGTTGGTTCTTCCTTCACACCATTTCGACTATTATTTTTCAGGATCTGTGAAAAGGCCGTGAAGCTGGTTACTTGGATTTTCACAAAGATATGCATTTCTAGGAAATCAGACCTGTTTTGTTTTGTTTTGAAACACAGTCCTTATTGTTGTTTACATGCAAGTCCCACTCTTGTGTGTATGAACATTGACCGAATGTGTATTTTAAACCACAGGAAGACCGAGAGGAGGATGAAGATATTGACAGCTTGGTTAACTTTCATAAAAGGACGCTGGCTTCGAGCTCCTCCAGCCTGCAAAGCTCGAAGGTAGAGTACTGAAATCTCTCACAGCCTGCGTTAGAATTTCTCACAGCCTGCGTTAGATCTCTAAATGCTCTTTGAAGAGACGCTCGTTACTTCTCTCGGAACGGAAGTGATTTATAAAAGTATCTGATCAAGCATCTACAACCTCAAGATTTCCTCCAGCAGTCTACCAAAGGGTTTCCATAGTTACCAAAGGCTCAATCCAGAGTGACAGTATGAAAGTTAGCTGGCTTTATCTGTGCTTTACCTTAAGAAACATCTTGATCTGTATCTTGTTTTGTTTTTTTTGGTTCTGGCTCATTTTCTTTTAACCCTCTTTTGTTCTACTTGTCATTTCAAGCTTTCAAAACTGTGACCCACTGCTTTAAACCATTAGATAATGTCTGTTTAAATATAAACTTTATGTCAATATTTGTTGTAAGTAACACTTAAACAAAAAGAAAATAAAACAATTACTTAAAGGAGGTGTCTGGTTTCTCCAGAGCACATTGGGCAGCCTGATGAGTATTTACAGTGAAGCCGGAGACTTTGACAGCGTGGAGGTGAGCGGAGACATCACTTTCTCCTTGAGCTACGATGAACAAATCCAGAGCCTCCAGGTCATCATCAAGGAGTGCCACGGGCTGGCTCACGGCGATACCACACGGCACCTTTCCAACCCGTAAATATCGAAAACTTTCCTTTTATGACTTCATGCAAAAGCTCCACTAAACAAACATAAACTCTGACATTTACTTTGAGCAGGTGTGCTGAGTATGGCTCGTTACACACCTTTCTCCTGCACACACACGCTCACATCCTTCTTGTGATGTTAACACAGCTTTGATCAGTTTAGATAAGAGGTTTCTGTGTTTACAAAGTCACCATAATCACATCCCACATGTTATTGCTTTAGCTTCACAGGAAATTGAATTTTTCTATAGAAATACAGCTCAAGCCATTCCCAGGAGAGCACTAATTTATAATTTTTTCTGTCCTTGTGTTCCAGTTATGTGAAGTGTTATCTACTTCCTGACAAATCTCGCCAGAGCAAGAGGAAGACCGGCATCAAGAGAAACAGTGTGAACCCGGTTTACAATGAAACGCTGAAGGTGAATGTTTGTAACGGATGTTTCTCTTCTAACTGTTACACCTGACATAATGCCTTAAAGACTTCCTTGTTAGTCACCTTGAGTCACGTCTGATGTAAATAATGACCACGCCTGCAGAGACCTTAAGATTGTTATTGACACTGAAGATTAGAATAGCCATTGTCAATATTGATTTTGGTCCTGGCCTTTGCATGTAGAGTGAGCTACATGCCCCCAAGGGATACAGCAACAACTCAAACTGAACGTTTGGACTGCTCCACCAATGTAACTGTACTGATACAGGCCTTTCATCCATCCCATCTTCTCTCCCTCACCTCCCTCCAACAGTACTCCATCGGTCGCTCCCAGCTCTTCACCCGCTCTATGCTCATATCAGTGTGGCATCATGGTCGCCTCAGCCGCAACACCTTCCTGGGGGAGGTGGAGATCCCTTTGGACAGCAGAGACCTTAGCTCCCCATACGAGGAGCGCATGGCTCTCATGGCGAAGGTAGGTCTGAGAAACTGGCGCCAAGACCAAAACAAATTACGTTTAAAATCAGAGGCCTAAAAACAATATTTTGACCCATAGCAGCATATTTTAGGGAGAATGGATTTATTTGTTTTTGTCTGTTTATCCATTATGTACAAAAATCTGATTCTGATTCTGAAAACAAACTACTCAAGGAAAAACACCAAAAGATGTTTCCCACACTTGTGTTTGTAGCCTCAAGTTACAACAACATGTAAGATATGTGACTGCAATGCTGGTTCATGTCCATAAGTTGTTGTTTTTTTGCTAAATTTGAGCGTAGTGATCACTGCTGATCAGATAACGTGAAACATTTTACTTACTGATGTTGATTGGCTGTGAGAGGAAGAGCTCAACTATTACAGACCTACCTAGTGGTTCTCATGTGGCCGTCGATGTGTTGCTCAGCAGATGTTGCAGCACATAGAAGTATGAAGATTGTGGTGTTTTGATTTCTTGCGTCCTAAATACATTGTACCTTTCTCTGTCAGGCCTCCTATGCTGTGCCAGCTTCTTCTTCTTTTGTTCAAAACAAAGGAGAGTTGGTGATCTCTCTGAAGTACGTCCAACCTAAAAAGCCAACAGCTGAGAGAGTAAAAGGTGAGACTACGCTAAGAAAACGGCATTTCTCCTCTGGCTGTTTTTGACTTTGCCTTTAATTTTTCTGTGTTGTTCTCTTCAGGAAAAAAGCAGCTGGCCGAGGAAGGAGGAGAACTGCATGTTCTAATTAAAGAGGCGAAGAATTTGATGGCAATGAAACCAGGAGGCACCTCAGACAGCTTTGTGAAGGGGTTAGTGATATTCCCTCCGAAGTCTCTGTTCATATTCAAGCTTTTTTTTTTTTCTGTTCAAGACTTGTGCTGTGTTTGTGGTATTGCAGGTACTTGTTCCCAACCAAGGCCAAGGCCACAAAGAGAAAGACTCCAGTTGTGAAGAAAAATCTGAACCCCCACTATGACCACACAATTGTGTACAAGGATCTGACTCTGGAGCAGCTGAAGGGGATGTGTCTGGAGCTGACAGTGTGGGACAGAGAGAGGCTGAGTAACGAATTCCTGGGAGGAGTTCGTCTCAGCTCTGGAAACGGTAAAAGTTACAATTTAATGAATCCAGAAATGTTCTCTTTATTTCACATGGCTCTCAGGGCGATTCAGTTTCGATTCTTGGGGTCATGATTCCATTCAGAATCTATTGTCGATTAAAAATGATTCTGGATTTATGATTCAAAGTCTGTTTTTGAATTAGTACATACTTCAGGATCTACTCCTGTCATCTGTGAGACTGGCTGAATTTCTTGCTGCTCCATTTTGCATTGACTGACCAAAATTTGTTTTTTGGAAGTTATGAATCCATTTAAAATCTCAGAAGATAAGAATCTCTATCTTTACATTAAACAAATGTTTTACCCACCTGTACTGTGAACTGATCTAAACCACTTGTGCAAAAGAACATTAGCCAAGACAACATATACAGCACCCTGTTCCTGTTGCTCATATAGGCTTTTGTTAACGGTTTCATTTATAAGTTGATGTGGAGCGGTAGCCTGTGAAGTCGTCAGCAGATTAGAAAAAAAAGATGAGGTGAAAAACAAGAAAGCAAGAGAAGAGAGTCTATAACCAGTCAATAACAGGTGATAGTCTCTGCACTAATTGTGTCTTCATTGTCTAATGTTCACTCCTGCAGCCACTGTCAAAATGGGAAAAGAGGAAGTTGAAATGGACTCATCTGGCGAGGAGGTCAGTCTTTGGTATAAGATGATGCAGTACCCCGACTCCTGGGCAGAGGGCACCCTTGTACTGCGCTCAACTATGGGAAAGGCTACGAGCAAATGAGGACAGCCCAGGCCCAGATCCATAGCCAAAAGGTGGACAAAAAGTGCCCAACAAACAGCTGATTGGCTGTATGCAGAAATGCAGTTCATTGGCCAGCTGGATACCAAACACCTGTACACACCGGTCTTGTTCTATGGGGTTAACTTTAGCCCGGACTGGTTAGAAATGTGCGTGATGTGTGTATTTATTTTAAGAGCAATTATGTTGTCATTTTATGTATATTTTTCAATAAAATTATTGATAAGTTATATAACATTAATCAAATGCCTGCACAGCACTTAGCATAGACTCACAATATGTTACCCCATTCTCTTTAACTGTGTACAGAATTATACTTATTAATTCTGAAAACTATTATACTGAAAACAAGTTACTGTTAACAGACATTGTTGTGCACTGTTTAATATACACAGTTATATTTTACATAAACACTCATGTCAAAAGATATATTTATACAAGTTTTACTTTTTATTATAAAATGTGTCTTTTTGCGGATATAAATGTACACTCAATAAAACCAGACAAATTAAAAACATGCTTGAATGTCTCAACTCTTTAACATTTGAATAACACTGAGGCTCCTTTCATCTGGTATCTAAAGCTCTTAATCGTTTTTTACAAAGTGTTTCTGCTTTATTATCTGTCACTGTTCTCTGGTCCCTGTGACTTCCAGCTGATTATTTGATACATAGTAAACAGTGCTAGTACTTCAGTGTAGTATAGTGATCACATTTAAACAAACCCAGTTCCCTCTGTCCTCTTTCAACCTCCTGATGTCCCTGTGGGCCTCTGGTGTCTGCTCGTTTGGCCTTTCTCATCTTGTGTTAGTAATGCTGATGTGTTTATCACCGTGGGAACCAGAGTCAGTAATTTAATGTTCGTCACAGAAGTCTCTGTGGAGCTCCAGCCTCTCCCTCTCCTCTTCGTCCATCACGAAGCTGTCGATGTAAGAGAACAGCTCATCTGACCCCAGCGGGGCAATGAAGCGTTCTCGGTCCAGTCCGAGCTCGTCCAGCAGGACCATGCTGAAGTAAGTTCTGGAGATTCTGAATATTTGTCTACAGATACACACAAATCAGCAGAGAGATTATTTAAAGTTATACTCCGCCATGCTTAATAACATTACAGAAGATATAACCATCGTTAGTAACAAGTTAATAACTCACTGGATAACATGATGTTGGGGCTATTTGTGATAAATTGAGAGATAATTATGCTTCTCAACAGTTCACCCCGATCTATAACCCTGTTTCGATGCTAAACAATGAGCTGACAACCTCAAACTGAAGGGAAAAACTAAACATCCACACAAGCCCTCTCTTTCATTATTCACATAGTCTCTTTATGACACATCATTTGAGAATATTCCTGACTTCAGGTCTTTGTTGATGTTCACTGCATGTTTTGTGGAAACACTTTGATGATGCTTGTTTGTTTACATTAGTGTTAAACCCTAAGGAATGTCTCTCTAAATAAATACTTTCCATGTATGTTTTCTACTGTCAGATTGCCTACATTTCCCAGAATGTGCTCCAGTATTTTGATGCTCAACCTCAGCAGTGGGATTTGTGTTCAGTGGAGAGTCTTACGTTTTAGAAAGAGACTTTCCAGTCTGGAAAAAGTGAGCCATACCCCTTCCTCAAATTACACAGAAGCTGGAAAAATCTATACACTGTATCTGCCGGTTCTATGATTAATGAATCCTTTTAAGCTCGTGTCTGTATCTGTTACAAAATGATGGACATTTATAGTGTCTGGTATCCATTGATTCCCCTTAGAAAAAAAGCCAGATGTTTACTATTGAATTTGTTCTTTCAGTCCTGTCAAAAAAAAAAAAACACATTACTGCAACCCTGGATTTAGTATTTCCTTTTAAAGCCAATCTCACAAAGGCTTCATTTTCACTAGGAGGCTCCTGACATTTAAATAGTAGAGGAGAAGCAAACGTACTTAATGAAAATGAAAGGTGCATGGAACCATTTCAGGAGGGACATTTCATTTGAGCTAAATCCTCCTCCAGAAAGAACCATAAAACTGCTGAGTAGCAAAGTGATTGCGCTTTTATAATACTATTACCTCAAACCCTCGATGACTTCAGGGCTGAGCATATTTTCTTTAATACGTCCTGTCTCGCGCGGCGGGGAGCCTAGGAGCTCGATCACAGTTACATGTCGCAGGTCCAATCCACAATCTGCTTTCTGTTTCAAAAAGAAGAAAAAAGGGATTGTGATTCAAACTTCCTTAAAGCTTAAAGGTTCATGTTGTGTCCGGAGCTGAACGTCTCCTCACTTGTATCATGAGGTTCTGCAGCTGGTAGTCTGTGTCTGATATGTTGGGCGCAGACATAATCAGCAACCTCCTCTTTTCATGAAACTGATCCAGAAGAGCAGAGACCGTCTTCACGTCTGATTTTATCTCCATCGCTGCAAACACACAAGGTCACAAACTGTAATTTTTAAACCACATTAAAAATGTAAACTATATGCAGGAAATGCCACTTTGATGCAGACTCACGAACACACTCAGCAGGGGCTCCGTCCCAGTTGCGGTTGAACTGACAGACTCGACTTGATTTCCCACTCAGCTCGTATCCTCCGTCACAGTGATATGCACACGTTGCACCGTAGTTATTTCCATCAGAGGAGCAGCTGAGGTAGCCGTGCATAGGTGGAGGCAAAACTGGACATCTTCTCACTGGAAGGGGGAGTGCAATAAGAAATCCAGAGCTGTGAGGGAATTCAGCTTTATGGGTCCATCAGCATCTAAACTCATTCAATAGACAAATGGCAGCTTACCTTCAACACGTACAATAAACTTGCATGCAGCTCTGTTCCTGGCTTGATCGTACACTTTGTAACGAATGATGTTTGCTCCCTCCTTAAAGTCAGTGCCTGGCTCCTGGCCTACTAATATTACACTGCAGACAGACAGTACAATATAACATTAACAATAGAATCATCTTTATTTATAGAGCACTTTTCAAAACCAGTGTTATAAGTTAAGAACAGAATTTAAAACAAAATCCAAAGTGAAATAAAAGTAAAATCAAGAAGCGAGCGACATACTCGAGGGATTTATCTGCAGTGTCAGTCGCAGCAGGCGGGTCCCAGGTCACCACAGCGGTTAGTTTTCCAGGCTCTGCGACCTTGAGTCTGGATGGGGGACACTTGATCTTTGGAGGATCAGTGTCTGAAATAAATAGTTGGGAATAAATCAACAAAGTCAGAGGTTCTCGATTACAGCCCAAAGCACAGAGGAGCAGGAAATAAACTTGTTTTAGTGTCACTGAAAGTCTGGATAGAATAATGAATAACTTGACAAAAGTACAGATGGTCTGAATTTAGGTCCATGTTATTGCAGTAAGCTCAATCTCTAGTTCAAAATATCAGGCGCAGGGTTTCAGAAAAGATATACCAAAGAACTTCAATTCATAGCCCGGGCTTTATTTACTTCAGTGTATGAGACCCTGTCTTTATTTGGGACTTAGGAGACAAGCCTCTAATTATTTTCAAACAAATATCAAAGATAAGAAAGAATATAACATTGTTAATTTACACCAGAAACTGTGCACAAAGTTAGGATATCAATGAACACATTAAGTTACAAATGAAGAATTTGATTTGACTTTTTTAGACAGTATGCTAACCTGGTGCCCGTCTAGTATACATACCAGCACTATTCTGTCTTTCTTGGACAAGATGTTAAAGTTCATCTTTATCTTTTGTGTCCAGCTGCTTTTTCTCCTTATCTTAAATCACAAACTAATCAGCACTAAATACACAGGGGCCTTTATTTGTCAAAAAATGCAGCTATACAGCAGGCAGGTTAAGTGGGCCGAGGCCAATGGCTTAAATTGGGATGGGCTTTTATTCAAAGTTTTACAGTATAAAAAAAAGACCTTTTAAAGTACCTGCACAAAGTGGCGGCACTCCGCTCCACGACCCCCCATGCTGACATGTGCGTGAGTGTTCCCCCTCGATGCGATAGCCTGGGTCACAGGTGAAGTCACACCTGGAGTCCACCACTAGGCCATGAGTACATGTGTATCTGCCGTGTGGGATGAGATTCAGGACATGGCAACGCATCTCTGAAGGAATATCGCCATGCAGACAGACAGACATCACAATGAATTTCAGGGGGAAAAAAGTAAATGAGAGTATAAACTGCTCAAAGGTTAAAGTTATTACATATCACATTCTTGACTAAATCCAACAATAGGTTATTTCTTCACTCAGTACTTTATAATATCTACAGAACCCTGCATTCAGGTGGTGTCAGAATATTCTGAAAATGAGTCCTCAGCTTAAAAAAATCACATGGAAACTGGGGAAAATAAAAACTTAGAAAGTCTGACTACATTTTGACATTACTACAACCTTGACCCAAACAGCATCCTGTCTGGTGGTTTGGAGTGTTTTTCTTCACCTGAGCATTGAAAATGTTGAAATCTTTTTAACTTGCATTGTTTGCAAAGACAGTTGACAACTTCTGCCTACAATTGAACCACCTCTGCTTGGTGTCAGATGCCGCTTGGGATGTTTGCCAGAAACGTCAATTTTCAACACCACAAAATATTTTTTAAACACTTAAAATGTTGTAAAAGCTGTATCACTATTTGATTATCAGAAGAAAAAAAACTTGTTAGTTGGGTCAATTGTAGATTTGGCGGGTTCATTAGATTGGCTTAATATTACCAGATTTATTCTCATATGTAAATCTAAAATCTCAGCGTCCACATACGGCGACAGAAAGCCGTCCCGGACCAGCGTCGGTTGGCGAGGCACTGGATTGAGCTCCTGCCCAGCAATCGGTATCCTCGATCGCAACTCATCTCACAGCGGGTGCCCAACGTGCTCCTGTAGGCCCCGCCTCGAGGTGAGTGACAGGTCACCTCCCCATTGGTCAGGCCAGGAGAATGACACCAGTGTGGGTCTGTGTTAAAAAGTGACAGAACACAAATATGTGTGAAGGACTCGTGGTGCAAAGCAGAGTTCTGAAGGGATACCTGTTATAGGTGATGTCACCTCAGACACTTCAAACATAAAAGTTTGAATTGAGGTCTTTAAAGCAGAGTAAATGTTTGGATACTGGCTCAAAATACACTCATTTCAGCAGGAGATTGTGTTGAGAATTTGTGTGTAGATGTGGGTGCAGATGTTAGTGCTGTGGTTAGATGTGAATGTGTAGTTGTCTGTATCTATATGTCAGCCATATGATTGACTGGCGACCAATCCGACTCTCGCCCAATGACTGCTGGGATCGGCTCCAGACAACAGCGACCTCGAACTGGAAAAAGCTGTATAGATAAAGGATGGATGTGTGTGTAGATAACAGCAAATCTGTGTTTTGTTGTATACAAACAGTCATCCACAGTGCGTTGCAAATATTTGTTAGTTTAAATGTAAATTCTGTGCAAACCAGATTCAATTGTATATAGCCTAACCATAAAAAAAGATAAAGGGAATGAAGTAAAAGAATCCCAATATAAAACCATTACAATCTGAGCAAACATTTACAATGAAGCCAGAGCTGTAAAGAAAAGGCCAGATCAATCATTTTAAGGAAAGTTTTTCTTTTTAGAATGAAAGTACTATCACAAAAAAAACACACAAAGTTAGCTTTTAGATTTTTGTCTCAGAAAGGCTTTAAGTCAACAAATGTGTTCATACTGTTTATCCTCCTGACTTAAATGTGTGCGACATTGCAGAAGTTGTTATACTGGGATGAGAGACCACAGTGTATAAGGTGATGTGAAAATGAAAACTCATAGACTGTACGTAACAGTCTGTGGTCTGATTGTTTAAAGAGACATTGCCCTCTCCTTTCCATACCTTTGTAGTCTAGTTGAGGAGTGTGGTATTCCTCTTCAAAGTCATTGTATACTGTGGTGCCAGAGAGGGCTGAAAAAAAAAAAACACATGTCAGAAGTCAAACATGGTTCTACAGTCAGTCAAACAATATGAATATAGGTCATTCAGAGACAGGCTGGCACAGACACAACTCTCTACACAATCCTTTACTTCCTCTCAGGTTTCCTCTAACACAAGCTCAATAACATTTCAGTGCACAGACACCTGGATTTACTATCAGTGATGCTAATGGAAACTCCAGCAGGGTTTGAAGAGTAGAGAAACATGGAAATCTCTCAAATGGAGTAGAGATTGTTATCGTGAGTTGAAGGGACAGAGCTTAAAGTAGATAAATGAAAAGAACAAGCGAGCTGAACTTGATATGGTGAAGTCTCCTGTAGCCTCATGGAAATAGCAGTAGTATCACCACAAACTAGGGCAGACAGCATATTTTAATTGCTCACTCAGAGAATTTCCCTCTTACTCATCCCACTTGTGTGCAATACTTTGGCCTTTATTCCTATTCCTTTTCTGTGAATTCATCACTTTGCACAGTATACACTATCTAGTATTATCCTCCTTTCTCAGAAGTTGAGGTTCAGTCACATTATCCCTTTTAAAAATCCCTTTTGAGAGTGACTCTGTGTTTAGAGCTGAGTGCCAAACTTTCCAAAGTTTCTGTCAACCTTCCAGCCCCTTCTTAAATCAGTTCCTGTTTTCTTGCACAGTTTCCCTTCAGCCTTACAAAGTTCACTTCAACACCTTTTCTAATAATAATAATGAGGCGTATTAAACTCCCCTCGCTGCTTCAGATTGTTCCAGCGGCGTGTGGATTACAACTATCGTCAGCGTTTTTCTCGTAACGATCCTGATGTTCCACTCAGTAACCTTTCCCCAGACTAATATTTCTCCAGTCTCCCTCACAGAGAATTAGTCACAGAAGAAATAAGCAAGCTCATCAGGCAGCTGCTCTGCACTGCAGGCTTTCAGGTAAAGATATGACCTCAGGTGACATGCATCATCATGCATATGGCAATTAAAAAAACTGTACTTTTCATTACTTCTAATGCAGTTCTTACTTCTGCAGCACTATGTCAGGCGTCTATTTTAGTGCCACTACATTAATGGACAGATATATAGCCTACATTTAGGCCACTTATTTGTTTTATGCCATCTTGGATAAAGCTTCTGTAACCAATTTAAGAAGGATTTTTAATCCAGGAATTTTACTTGTGATGTGTTGTATTTTCACATTCTTGCAGCATTTATTTACTCAATATAAGTAAGCTATCTGAACGCACCTTGAACACAACCTTAAGTATTTAGGTTGTAGAATACGAAGACACTGACACACACTGTGCGTCAGATCAGACATCACTCATGGCACACAGACGTGCAGATAGAAGCTGAGTCATACCAAAGTGATGTGTGTAGTTTGTCAAAAAGGCCTCATGTAGCTCAAATGACAGAGGGAAGGTAATGACCAGCAGCCTTTTCCCCACTCTGCTTTGTTAACCCCCTGAGGTTGTATGTGTGTCTGGGTGCTTACTTGGTCCCCGTCACCTCCCAGTAATTGGAAGTAATGTGTTATCAAAGCAGACAGAGTATCGCACCTGAAAAGAAACAACATCTTCTGACTGGGTTGTGGCCAGTTGCATGTTGGGAAATGTTGTGAGGGAACTTCATTCCCAACTTTTCATCCCCAGAGGGAAAGATTCCACTCAATTTGCATTCATCAAGTCGGCCTCAAATATTCAGCACATCTGCGTCTCATACAATTGTTGATCCTTCAGAGATGAAGGTATTTCCCAATCGCAGGAAAAGGATGTGGCTGTTTGAAGTCATGCATACAAAAAGCATTCGCATTAAAATACAGCCAGCTTTAAGAAGGCCTGAAAGTCTTGGGCAAAAGTCCCATTTGAGAACGGTATGCTTCTATATGACAGTTTTTGTTTTGTGTGCCACAGTCAAGAAAAGGTTACAATATTGCTTGAGCAATATTGAGCTTATTCTTGAGCCTATAATAAAAAAAAGTAAACTACCCAAGTAGAATAACTCAAAATGTAGGCTATAGGCAATAGTACCCTATTTAATACATTTTCCTATTTCTACCGCTTCTCAGAAGTGGCTTGACCGAGTTTTTTTTCCGACTTTTACTGTTCAGTCTTACCTGTGAAGTATAAAATGAACACAGCAACAAAGCAGCTGAGCGGCATGTCAGAGACACAAAGATGACTCTCCAGCAGGGAAAAAGTTTGCTGCGCAGGTCAGTTAAGATCCTACAATCCAACAAAACTAAAGTAGCATCAAATGTATGCGCAAGACAAAGTCAACAAACGAGATACAGGCTTAAAAAAAAAAAGTTGTATTCCATGTTGAAGACGAGAGGAATACAGTTTCCAGCAGAGTCTCCGCAGTTTTGAAGAGCGGGGATCCTTCTGGATCGTCAGCAAAGTCAAAAGCCGCTTGGTGTCGCTCTCGGGCTCTTCATGATCACTTGTTTCCTCCCACTGCTGCATTAAACATGATGACTGCCATCAAACCCAACCCCTCTCAAACACATGGAAAATATTCAAGACACAATGATCACAGGTTAAATGTAGTTGAAAAATAATCGCTCTTTCTAAATTGACAGAATTATTAGGCTAATGACTTTAAATTACTTTCATTACTTCCAGAGATTAGGCTACACACATTTTTAATTTCCCCTCATTTTAGCCTCATGGTTAGAATTCTATTTATATTTATTGGCTATATAAACCTCAAGTTTATCTAGTTTTTAAAATATAGCCTGCTTAATTTTTAAAAAAACAGCTTCACAGCCATGAAATAGGCCAGTCTCACACAATAAATTCAAAATGTCTAAATGGTAAGATCGTTTGAGTCACCTCAGTGCCATGTTATAGTGATTTACTTACACGGTTAACATAATTCAGTATAGCCTGTACTTGTTTCTTTGTGGTCTATCTGTGGCATATAAAAGTAACGTGTCACATCATGAAAAACACGATAGACTACATCTTATCATAAAATCAGACAGCATGTGGCAGAAAATGAAACGCCAAAGCCTTTTCTTTTTTCAAAATAAAGCATTCCGTTTCCAAAATAAAAGAAAGTTTCAGATTTCAAAATATGTGGGGGAAAGTAGACTACAGGCTACTTTCTGGTAGGCATGATTAGTATTCAAATAGCCTTTGTGTCAAATGTTGTCATTTTTTAAATAATGTAAAAATGGTTAGACTTTTAGGTCTATCCTATCTTAAAGCTGGATTTATGAATACCTATTTTTTTAAACTAATTAACTATTTAAATATACAAATTTAAATCCTGCACGCTGCATAGCCTACATATTTAACTGTAGACTGCGTATCAAGCACTTCATACAGTAACTGCACACACTTGTTAGAATACTTTTGGTTTATAGGCTATCAATAAAAATTATTATTATGCTTACAGAATAAAATGGAAAAGTAGCCTTCGGAAGTCTTTTATTTCCAGGGTCATGTATGAGCAGTGTGTATTACTGCTGACTTGACACAGCTCTGGATCATGGAGGAACCATAGGGAGGAAATCTGCCTTCAGGAAAGTGATGTGTGTTAGTGACGACACTTCCCCCCTCTTTCCTCTTCTTGGATTTTATCCCCGAAGTTTTTTTTTTTCTCGCCTCCAGGGCGCTGTGAAGTAAACTTTTCTCCCCTTTTTTTCCTCCAGTTTAAAGTTAGAAGAACACTAAAAACAATCACCAACATGTCGCCGCCGTCTCGACGGCTTCAAACGAAGCCAGTTATAACTTGCCTGAAGACTTTCCTCATCTCCTACAGCCTCATATTCTGGGTGAGTTGTTTGTAACATAATGGGGGACGACCAGCTACAGGAGCAACAATGGGCTAAAAGCGGCGCTGCTGCCAACAACACTAATAATGCTCAAACCACGACAGTGACACGAACAGGGCTCAATATGTTGAAAGACGGCTTACTTCCGTAGGATAAAAGCAGAGTTGTTTGTGTGTGTTGACATAAAGAGCCACTTGTTGAGACGTAAAGACCGTCGCTGTTGTTCAGATTTATCCACGATACGTTATTGTAACACGACACTGATTGAGAAATAAACATATTGTATCGAACTAGATCTTAGTTGTTACAAGTGTAACACTTTCAGCTGAAGGTCAGATTCAACACACAGATGTTGTTCAAATCGGTTTTTATCATAATTAAGCGTAAACGGCGATTCTTCGATATGTCGATTATTACGATTTAGTTTTGAATGTGTTTTTTCCCCTTGCAATGTTAATTCTTTAAAATTGGTGAATAAGAGTCAAATAGTAGGACTGCAACAAGCTGATTAATAATGCTTCTAAATGTTGGCTACACCAGTCCTTCAATCGGACCAAATTATAATCTAATAATAATTATCCTATACGATAATAATAATAATAATGATAATAATACAGAAATATTTTACTTCTACAATGATGCAGATTCGCCTTATTTTCTGTTGCTCGTCTTGTCGATTCATAATGGAGCTGAAGTTTCATAATGAATCTTATTCTTTCTTTGTTATGATGATTTTATAGAACACATGAGACTGCAGGACATATAGCCCACTTAAAGCTTTTTTTACTGTATTATTTTATTTTATAAACATAATTCTTAACAAATAGACTAAGTTTCATGTTCGCTATGCTGCAGCCCCGGTTGCTTATGGAAACTGTAAACTTGAGCATTCATGAGAAAATGAGTCCTTATCGTTGTTTTTCATCTTTGTACTGAACAAACAGCCATCTCATCCTGCTGCTGAAACAAAGTTCAGCTAAGTGCTTTTATCTGGCCATTTATTGCTCTCGCCTGGTTTAGCTGATGTTTTCCCTTCAGGCTAATGACATGTGTGGGAAGTCCTAAAGCAAAAGATGCAGTGCTGATGAAACCTCAGGCTGATAGTCAGGTAAACCAGGTGTGCTTACCGGGATATTTGCAGGTGAATAAAATGCGTCACCACATGAATCATCTACCCTTTTGATGAGAACAGAAGAAGAGTTTGTCAAGCCTATCGTGTTTTTCCCCTTTAAACCTTTCTGTTTCTCCTCATCAGCATTTCTTCCCCAGAGAACAGTCTACCTTTAATACGAGGAAATCAAAGAGGCAAATTGTGTTTGTGCTGGATTCAGCTCATCATGGTTCTTAATTAAAGGTGTCCTTGTGTATTTACCAGGTTCGCTGAAGATTCAATTCCTGTCGTAGCTTGTACAAAGTGACAACTTTTACTTGAACTGCTCTGTTAGGAGAAAAGAGTATTCCTAAGAAACATGATGAGAGAGGAGGACAGCTTGTTTTGAATGCAGGTTTTAATCATTTCAATATCCATAATTCTTTTATTGATATATTTCAGAATCAGAAATCCTTTATTAATCCCAGGGGGAAATTTATTGGGATGTCTTGATTTTGAAGTATTGTCTAAAAAACAAAGCAAAACAAACAAGTTCGACAAAGCCATCTCATGTTCCCAATAGAATAATAATACACAACAGAATAAAGGGATGATTTGTCTTTTCGCCGCTCTGCCACAGGCACACCTAGTGCTCAGTGGTATCACATTTATGTTTTATACGTCATGTCAGATAGTGTTACTCTGGGAATGATACCGTTAAGTATAATTAAAAGAGTCATTTCTGTAAAATACATGCACACTTATCAATCAAAGGTCAAAACATGACTGAATCTGTCTGATTGAATGAAGCCAGAATGATAAGACTGAAGAGACGCTGTGGCTCTTAGGACTGAGCTGAGTAAAGTGATCCAGATCACACACTGCTTTATGTTATCTTCTAAATGCTTGTTTTATACAAATGTTTTCTGCTTCACCTTATTACTACTTCACACTTGATTGTTTGTAGAGATATCATCAGAGAAACATTACGTGTGCAGAGGTGATGTTCCTGGAGCACAAAGTGTTATCTTCAAACTGCTTTTTTTGTTCAACCAACAACCTCAAAATATTCTGAAATGTGCTAAAGAAAAAAAAAGGTAGAAATTGAAGAAATCATCAAATCTTTATGATTCTTTGCTTTCACAGAAAAAAAAAGTCATGTTCAAAACTCCATTTGTTCATGTTTGGAATCTGATAACCATATTCTTTTCAATACCAGTTTGAAGTTTGTAAAAAAAAAATATATATATTGTGAAATGTTAATCTGTCAAATCCTGATTTGACCTGTTTGTTTTTAGAAACAGAAAAGAACGGACACAACATTCATGCAGTCGTTTAGATTTTTGTCACATTCGAGTGATATGGACATTTTGACATTTCTCCAAACCTGAGTAAACCTGAAGTTACTTTTTTGTTACTTAAAGTAATTAAAGGCAAAACCTAAAGAGTGAAGATCTGATTGAAAGGTGCCTATCTAGTGTAAATGGTGTTCTGTAATTAAGCTTTAAATCTTAGGTTTTGTGTCAGAAGCAGCTCTAAAAACCTGCTCATCTCTCTCTCTCTCTCTCTGGCCCTTTGATGCCGGAGCTTAACTCACCCTGCTGTCCTCCTCAGGTCACAGGGGTGATCCTGCTGGCCGTCGGGGTGTGGGGGAAAGTGAGCCTGGAGGACTATTTCTCCCTCTCCTCCAACGAGAGCAGCACCAATGCACCATATGTCCTCATCGGGACCGGAGCCACCATCGTTATTTTCGGATTGTTCGGCTGCTTCGCTACGTGCCGCGGCAGCCCATGGATGCTCAAACTGGTGAGTGAGGCTGCAGTAACTACCCTCACAAATTCTCTTCTTCACATGTGAGCCTGTATGACATTTGTTCTTCTTATTGCTTCCCTCAGTATGCCATGTTTCTGACCCTGGTGTTCCTTGCTGAGCTTGTGGCTGGTGTCTCAGGCTTTATCTTCAGACATGAGGTGGACTACTCTCCCAAAACATTACTGTAATAAAAACAAAACAAAAAGGATCACATCGGCTCACTAAAATGTTTCATCATCTTTTTTTTTTTGACTCACCAGATCAAGGCCAAGTTAGATGTTGCCTACAAGCACGCCGTTGTGTCCTACAACAGCACAGACAGCAGCAGCATTGCCGTTGACGCCATCCAGAGGAATGTGAGTGGGAGCTTTATCAGTACACTTGTGATGTCGCTCTTTTCTGACTTTGTTTGTGTCTCACTTTTAAAAAAAACAAAAAAAACAATACCTCCAGGTTATATAAACTCAAAACCAGACAACGGAGAGCAGTAAAATGTTCGGCACTGCTTTCTGTGGGTTTAAACTTTCAGTCATTCTGCTCTCGTGTACAAGAGCAGATGTTTTCTCTAAAAGTGACACTAAACATCTGCAGTGAGGTCACTCATATCGATAAAGTAATATCCAACTTTTCTGTTTGTTATTGAATCCCTTTCCCAGGTCGGGGAATTTCTCTAACTTTTGTTTCTATCTTTTTCCCCGTACAGTTGCATTGCTGTGGGGTGACAAATTACACTGACTGGGTTAAAACAAAATACTTTGCAGAGAAAGGAATCCCTGCCAGCTGCTGTAAAGACAGCAACAACTGTAAACCTGAGATCCTGAAGGACCTCGACAAGGTTCAGACCGAGGTGTACAACACGGTGAGCTCAGTGGTGTCACCAACAGCATGAGATTTGTGTCGTTTTAATCTAGCTAAATGGCTTTATGTTCTCACTCAATGCAACAACAACAGAAGTCATCATCATCCATCATTTGTCTGCTTCGTAGGGTTGCTTTGCACTGATGACCAATGTGATGGAGGCCAACCTGGGAATCATCGCAGGGATCTCTTTTGGAATAGCATTCTTTCAGGTACATAGCACCCTGTGCCCTCCTCTACATGTTTCTCCATACATGATATCATCTAATAACAGTGAATGATGTGCAAAAATAAACCTATAGAATGATTAAATCCCCAGTGTAAAATCGTTAAAGATGGCCTTTGCTGTTTTCTCTGTTTAAAAAAAACTGCTGAATGGGGCGCTGGTGGCACAGTGGTTAGTGCGCGCACGCCACATGTAGGCTGTAGTCCTTCAAGCGGGCGGCACAGGTTCGAATCGGACCTGTGGCTCCCTTCCCAACTCTCTCTTTTTACCTGATTTCCAGCCTCATCATATTTTCCTGTTTGGTTTTTTTTGTCTCTAACCAATCACATGCAGGGTTTTATGTTGACGTGTTTATTAATAACTGGGTATGGTGTCTTTGTGTTTCATGTATCAGCTCATTGGGATCTTCCTGTCGTGCTGCTTGTCTCGATACATAACCAACAACCAGTATGAAATGGTCTAACAGTGATATTTCCACAGGTGAGTTATTTTTCATGCTGCAGTGATTCCATGTCCAGTATTTTCACAATCGAAGGCGTCTCATGTGTTTTCTGGTCTCTCCACAGGTTTCTGATGAGCAGCTCTGAATGCAAACAGAGTTGAGAAAGAATCTCCTGTGATTTTCCTTTTTTTTTAAATGTGTATGTGTTAGTTGATATTCTTATTTTAGAGAGGGGAAAACACTCACTGCTTCTCCTTTTAATTCAGTGTCACCCATGAGAAATGAGCAGGAGGGAGTCAAAAAGGGATAGTTTGACCAAAAATCAAAAAAAGGGACCTGGACATTTCATATCATGTCACTTCAGGGATTAGAAGAGGGATTTCCATTTAGCATAGACAACCTCTACAGTCAACTTTTCCATTAGGTTGTGTCCTTTTTTAATGCAGCTGCCTTATTTAGTAACCGTTCTTAAATGAGTCTGTAGTCGTGCAGATTAAATCTAGAGAGTAAGCTTATAAATCTTTAACTTCTCTGCAACACTAAGTGATCTTCTGTGAGGGAAACCCTCGTAGCTTTAAAGATGGACGAGCGATAAAGAAAGGGATTTACAGTAAACCGAGCTTTACTGATTCTGTAGCCAGTATTGTTGACTGTTCAGTGTGTGCTGATACAGTCGTCCAGCCAACTTTATATTCTGTTTTCAGTGTTAAATTGTTATTCTTTTGTGGATGCATGTGAAATTCTTGAAAAATAAAGACAATATTTAGTGTCTTTAACTGTGTGTGCTACCAATAATTTTATTTTTTTGTTTGTTTAACATGGACATACAGTATCAATGGTGCTGTAACATTTAACCATGCACAAGTCCCAGATGCACTGCTTTTAGTGTTTTTAGCAAAATGCTAATTTACAACACCTGTTCACGGGAGGCTTTTAGAAATAAAGACAAATAAATAAAAAAGAGGAAAATGAAAACAGTTCAGTTATGAATGCAACAGGGATAAAATATGATAATGATGTGTCTCATAGCTAAACAAAAAGAAAGACAATGACTGCACAAGATTTAAGTTGGAGGAAATAATTTAGTCATTTTGGTTACGAGTATCCCTCACAAAATACAACATGTGAAAGGCATTTCATTTTTTTAATAAAACATGTTTTGTTTAACTTCTGCAAAATATTTAAGGATAAAAACAAAGTTAGCATGGTACTATGGTAAACTGATGTTTTCTATGTTGAAAATATAAGTTTATTTTATTTATAAGGGGACCATGTACACTGTCAAACATTAATGTTGCCACCTGATGCATTTGACCAGAGTTAGTTAGAAACTCATTTACATCAGCAGAATAACATCAGTTTTATGTATATAAACATCAGTTTTAAAAAAATCACTGAAAAACTTAAGACATCACAGAATCACAGAGCAGTAAAACACACATCAAGAATATATTATTCAGCAATGTTTCCGTTTGTTTTTAGAGCTGCAGACAGAATTACAGTTCTTCATGTCATTGTCAGAGTGTTTCAAAGAGTCGGGTCTTTCACAGAAGAAGCCAGCAGTGCGACCAAAGGGTACAGAATCATCCTCTGTTGAAGATTTTGTATTTTCTCTAGAAGATTTTGTAGATTCCTCTGAACGAAACTTACTCGACATAATAGAGGTTGGGCCAAGTCATTTAAAATCTTAAGCGTAAGACATCAACTTGGGGCGCTGGTGGCACAGTGGTTAGTGCGCGCGTCTCATGTATGGAGGCTATGCTCCTCCAAGCGGGCAGCCCGGGTTCAACTCTGGCCTGTGGCTCCTTTCCCGCATGTCATTCCCGACTCTCTCTCCCTGATTTCCATCTCTATCCACTGTCCTATCTCTCAATTAAAGGCACAAAAAGCCCAAAAATATATCTTTAAAAAAAAAAAAAGCATAAGACATCAATTTGAAAATAATCAAAACCCTCTAAACTCAGGAGATGATGCTTTTCAAGAATCCTATGATATTGAATACATCGTTTTTCTGGAGTTATTAAGGTTTGTGTATACAGACACTCCAGCTTGCCCCCCAACATTAAACACAGTATGAAATATAATCCTTTTATGCCCAAAGGTCTTCGCACTATCCATTGAAGGTCACTGTTTGAATTGAGTCTCTAACATTTGCTGTGTTGAACTTGATGACTTTCAACATTTAGGATTTGAATCTAGTATTATGCCAAGATAAAATACATTTTTCACATGGTTTGATATGCATTGACCAATTCATTCGTTTCAATAGACAACTATTTTACTAAATGCTCAGAGGAATTTTGATATAAAAAAAAATTAGTCAACAACATCTGAATAATTTTAATTGTTGGAGGCTTATGGATAATTTTCTCATTTAGGCCGTTAGTTGTCTAGTCCTTGGTTGACATCAATGCATGTCTTTTTTTGTTCACAGCTAAAATATGTCAAGTGTCATGGAAGGGAAATAAACTATAAAATATTCTCATTAAAGGTGCACTATGTAGATTTGGTAGTGACATTTGAAAGTTGGAGAAGTGAAACAATTGTATGCTTGTCTGAACTCATTACACAAACTTAATTCAAAGAAAAATAAAATGGGGTCTCTGGATCAAAGTTTGGAGCTAAAAAGTTACTGTTTCACTGTTGCGGACCCTCCACCATAATTTCTCACCTGGCATTTTATCTTCAAACATTGTTCCAGGGACCACATTTCCCCCTGAGGACAGTTTGTGTATAAAGTTATGTAACATATACCACAGAATCTGTACATTTCTCTACCAAAACTCCATAGTGCACCTTTTAACCTGGAATCAGATTACCTCCATGTTTTTTAATATGATAAATTAACCAATTGCACATATCTTCACAAAGCCTTTAGAGTTGCAGACAAACTGCTTAAATCCCCATGTGCACTTCGTTCTTTCTTCATGAGCTTCTAAATATGTCTTAAAGTGGCCTACTATCATCCTGTCCCACTGCACATACTCCCCACAGCAGGAAAAAAAAAAAACTAACCAGGTGTAGTCTGTAACATTAATGAAGCAGCCTCCTCATCATTAATTACCCTTATTAAAAACACCTGTGCAGTGCTCGCAGCCCATATCAAACCTGCAGGGACCTCGTTGTCACAGAGCAGCAAACAAATCCATCTGGTAAGACAACGACTTCTTCAAGAAAAGAAATCAAGGTTGTGGTGGAATGAAGAAGCATGATATACTTCAGGTGCAGCGATTGTTGTACATTTAGCAAAAAGGTCCACGGCAGAAAGATTTCCTAATCCGGCCACCAGATGGCAGCGCTGTGTAAAATATCTTTATAGCAGCTCTGTGAGCAGAAAAAAAGAAACTAAAACATAAAATCTTTTAAAATGTCAATAATGAATAATCATTTTTTAAAAGATGTGAAACGCACACCCGACACTTAACGTTGCTACTGTGCCAACTTGCATCACTTGTTGCCTTCAGGCTTCAAACCGCCTGGAAAACATGCAAAGGTGTCGCCAGTAACAGCCAAATTCGTTAGAGTGACATCTTCACTGGGGTTTGTCATTGGTGCGTTTCGGATCAGATGCTCTCAGAGTCCGCCCTCAACCTCCAGGCTGCCCAATTGACTCGCCTGAAATATACTAAGAGGGCGGGCTTTCTATTCTTTTTCAGCCCAACCCGGCTCATCGGTTATAAAACAAGGGTGCAGCTGCCAGTCGTTTAAGGAAATTTTCACTTTCCTTCACTGCTGGTAGTGCGAAGAGCCTGAGAAGACTTTGGTTAACTAAACCACACGCCAACTAAGCTTTTCCTCAGGTTACATCGTGCTTCAGGTCAGTCTGCATCCTCTGGTTTTGTTTTTATTTTTTTTATCTAATAGGCCTCTAAATGTAGTATTCAGCAGGGGTTTTAAACCAGGAAGTCAAGGTCATATTGATGTTATTTTAGCTTTAATGTTCACCTACTGTGACTGTTATTTATGCGGAAGTCGTGATGTATTCTGAGTTTTTTTTTTTTTTTTTTTGGGTGTGTGTGCAAGAAGTCCGGTTATGTTCAATGGATGAGATGAAGTACGAGCTGCCATCTGTTACATCAGATGTCCTGTAACCAAGCTGCACTCCTGTGTGGTGTGTACTTTTGCAGCCATCTTTATGGGGAACGATTACTTTTTGAGTGTAGACTTTTTTTTTTTTTTTTTTTTTTTTTTTTTGTTGCAAAGTTGAGACTTGATTTTTAAAGTTCAGGTTAACTTTGGTTTAATGCCCTCATGAGTAAATCGTGTGGAAGGAAATAATTGAATTGCTTTTGAAAATGTGTTTGAAGTAGGCTACTTAAATATGGGATTTTTCTTTTAATATTTAATGTATCTTTCCTGCTCTCTTCCTCCTTGCAGCTCATCCACCGTGTGAAACTCCCAACAAGCACCCCACCTGTCAATTTTATTCTTTAACCAAGCCAACCTAAAGCCTTAAAATGATGCAGATCAGCAGCGACTCGGCCAGCAACAAGCACTCTCTCATCAACGTCATGCACCGCTTCATAGCAGCAGCCAACAACATGGACGAGACCATCATGGTGCCCAACCTGCTGCGAGACGTGCCTCTGGAGGAGCAGGCCAACGCTGCTGAGGTGGAGACAAACAACAATCTTGAACTGTCCTGTCCAAACAAGCAGAGGGACATGTATGAGCACTACCTGCTCCTCAAGTCCATAAAGAATGACATGGAGTGGGGTTTGCTGAAGAGGGAGATGAGCAGCGGCGCCAGCTTCCTGGAGATGGCGGTGAAGCAGGAGGAACAGCAGCCGGTCACCGGAAACCTGCCCCTCGACAACAACTCAGACCTGGAGCATCAGTTTCACTATCACCTCAGGGGACTGTTTGGAGTGCTGTCCAAGCTCACGCTGCAAGCCGACCACCTCACCAACAGATACAAGAGAGAAATCGGAGGAGGAAACTTCATGAGATAGAAGTCGCTACTTTTCCTCCTTTTTTGACCTTGTTACTGTCCTTTTCCCTGCTTGACTTGCACATGGGCTGTGTTGAGAAGGGTCCAACATTTCTATCCAATAGATCTCAATGGACAGTAGACTGACCAGGCTAACCACTTTGTGACTTCTCTCACTCCTGATTAGCGACACTCCGACTTCCCTTTTTTTTTTTTTGTTCCCAAACTGACCTGAAGCCAGTGATACCTGCACAGGTGCCTCTGTCTCAGTGCAGAGGTCGACCCTCAGTGCACGGTGGAGGTTTTATTAAATCAAAGTCCAGATGAAGCGTAGCTCTGGTTAATTCAGAAACCTCCCCCCCCCCCCTCCTTTTTTGGTCTTTCATTTTCAAGTTTAGAGCTAAATTTGTCACCAGATTGTGGAGAAGAGAGGAAAAAAAAAAAAAAAAGGTCTCTGACTGTAGGAGAAATTGAATGCTGGTTATTCTGTCCCTCCTGTACATTTCTTATTTTAACGCTGAGCTGAAGGGCTCTCACCCTCAGAGGTTTTAAACGTTTCCACTATTACTGTAACATGGCGTGCCTTGACTTTTATATGCCCTGTTCAGTTACCCTGCCCAATGTTTGACTGCTTTAATTGTTCATCAAGGTGTTCATGATGAATTTTTTTTTTTTTTTTTGTCCTTGGGTATTTCAAAACCAATTTTATATTAAAATAAATAATTTGACTCTTGCTGTTGTCTTGGTTTGGTTTTGTGCATGACAGGTTTAAAGGTAAAACCCTAGCTGCCTTGTTCTGTTCTTCTGTAGGTGATCAGCTTTATGTAACGTTGGGATTTAAAGTGCTTTAAGGATTTACTTAAAGGAGGACATCTTAAAGCGGCGTTACAAAACAGGTCACAGCTCTGATGCATAATTGTTATCTAAAACACCTTCTCACACTAAAACACACCGCTCAGAGTCAAAACACCTTGAATGTGTTTGCAGCAAAATAGAATATCCTGCTCTTTATTTGCTCTCTAGGATACAGTGAAGCAGTTTTTGATGCTTGTTAACAAATAACTATAAAGGCAATCCAAATGAAAAAAGTTTAGCTTTTTTTCCCACGCAACCTTTTATGAAAGATAGACTTCACTCATATCGGTTTCACCAGCTTATATCAGCTGTAACAACAAAACATTTAGCACTCAAGACAATTTTTTTTTTTTTTTTTTCCTTGGCCCAGTAACAAGTCTGACTATTACAGACAATTGAGTCACCCTAAAGGGTGGGAATGATATGAGCACTGTCAAGTGTTTTGACCTATCAAAAGTGATAAGCCTATACCATTGAGACTATAAACTGGCTGAACAAATTGGGACCTGGTGGCATCAAGAACATGATCTTTGTAGAAGAGGTTTTCAATTACATACTTCTGCAGCTTTGTCAAGCTGAACATGATGTCGACAGTATGTAAGTGGACATTAAATTGATGTATTGGCGACGTTGCTCAAAACTGGTTTCACCCAACAGCTGCCACATCTATCCATCACAGGATGAAACCCTCCCCTTAGCAACAGTTCAGCCAGATCATCCAATCCGGTTGCAAAGGGTTTTTTTCCCCGCCCTCTCATAGGCACAGCAGTGATTAAGAGATTGCAGTGGGATGAAGGGCATCCAGGAAGAGAGTGGAGGGCAGGCATGGTCAGACAAAATGATGCTCCTCTGGCCAGCTTTAGCGAGCACGCCAGGGCAGGGAGTTTGCATAAAAAGTGCTGCGTGAGCCCTGCAGTGCACAGAGCTGCAGTCTCTTTCCACTCACAATGGTCCATACAAACGAACTGCATAACAAAATGGCTGTGCTGGTCAATGTGCCTCAGCCCACTCAGATAAAGTGGGTCAACCAAACTGGTGACAGCTGGCCAGACGGTATGTGTGAATGGAAAAGGAGTTTCGACCCATAGATTTAATTTGATCTGTTGTTAAATCTACAATCAGCTAAATTATTCTTCATGTTTCCAAATTATTTGAGATGCGGTTGAGTCCTAGCTTAGAGGACTCACCTACAATCCGGGCAAATTTGCTTTCTTGCTAAGAGTTAGAAGAGAGGATAAAACTTCCCTATGTTTCCCTCATGTTAATTTCAAGGTTAGACATCATAGTTTAACCTTAGCGTAGCTTAGCATAAACTCTTGGAACAAAAGTAAAAGATAGCCATTCGTAACAAAAATTACCCAAAGGCACTACAACCGCTTACCCATTTAAGCATGAGCCTACAAATTGTTATATACATTCAAAAACCTATGTGGGGTGAAAATAAACAGTTCTGCAGGGCTTTATGTGTTAAACCTTTTGTTGGCTCGGAGCACTTTGAAGTGCTGCGAAATCGTTGATTTTATTTTTTCAGGTTGTATATAGATTAAAGACAAGAAAAAACATTTCACCATTTCATATTTGGGCAGTGCAAACCAGTTTTTTTTCCTGGTTTTCAGTCTTTTGGCTACTCAAAGTGTACACAAGCTAAATGGTAATTATTAATCAGTGTCTATTTGCACTCAGGCAAGAAGAGTCAATCCAACCCTAGCTTAACAAAAAAAGTAAACATTATGTTGCATAACTAACCTAAGCAAAACATTGATTAGATAATATGAAATATAAAAAAAAGCCAAAGGGATATTTGATTATTTATCCAGACAGATATTTAGATGAGATTAGATGTTTATTTCCATTTGCACAGGTACAGGTCTTTACAGGTACTTGGTGTAAATTTGTTATATTTCTTAGGAGTCATGTTTTTTTCAGTTGTACTTTCTGTTGGACACTCGTGCCAGAGTATCAAAGGGCTTGCGCCATGACTGGGTTATTTTTGTAATACTGATCGGCCGGCCAGCTTGCACAAATCAAGCCAGACACATTCATGTCTTGTGAAACCTGAGATCAGATGATTGCAACCTTGCAGAACATTTCAGATTTGAAATGGCTACAGAGTTGCGAGGATGTGCCGTGCTATTACATGCATCAGCGGTTTATAGTGACAAAGTCCATACTCCAAAAAAAAAAGCTTTTGACATTTTATATACAGCAGGGACTCAGTTTATTTTGCAACACTCTGAAGGCTCTATAAAAAATATAGAAAGCCGAGGAAAAAAGGAGTCTTGATATTTTGACAGGGCTTGATTTTGTGAAGGCTTTTGGGTTCAGGTTAATGTAAATACAGATCTTTGGAAGTGGGTTAGGGTGACTGTTGGTGTTGAAAGGTGTCTTGAATCTCTGTAGGGTTGGCCAGTCTTTGTCCCAACCCGCCTGCCAGCACGACTCGGCTGCATGATCACTGACTTGGCAGAAAATGGAGGTGCCTGCCTTTTCTGGCCTCACCTCAGCAGCTCTGTCTGTTACCTAACAGCTGTAAATATAAAAAACCTGACTGGTTTAAAGCATCAGAACACCACATTGAGCCAGGTTATTACTTTATGATGAAGGTCAACCTGAGGAGCTGGAGGGAGGGGGGGGAGGGGGGTGATATGGTTGATAGCACAGTTCTAAAATAAGGTTTGTGTCTCCTTTGCAGCTACAGCGATATTGAATATCTGGCTTCTCCACCACACCTACACCCTGTTTGTTCTTATCACCTGGTGAACTTTCTATGGTAACAGCACTGCTCCCTGAGTAAACACCTTTGTGGATTCAATGTTTTACTGGCTTTGAAATCCTGACATGTTTCATTTAACCTTCGAGTTACCTGTGAAATCAAACGGAAAAAGTAAATATTGGATGAGCTTAAAACTGTAAGTGAATGAGAGTTGAGCGGATCAAATTGTTTAAGAGGCCTCTAGTTTGTTTTTTACAAACTTAAAATGATGGAAAAAGAAGTTTGATGATTTCAACCAAAGTAGTTTTATATAATAGATGTTCTTAAGTTGCATTACGTTTTTTCTCAAAGAGGTTTTCTTGAATTCGAGGAACGCTTCTTTCATCATGGTCACAACTGAACATGGCTGCTGTATTTACCATTAACTGTAAATAAAGATGGACGATAGGGATCCAACTCTTCTGTTTGAACAAAAGTGAAGCCAAAATACAATGGTAACCAAAACATACTTTAACTTAAACAGCAAAGATCCCTCATGTCAGTACAGTCCATTGCACAACAGAATCATTCATTGATTCGAAACAGACACACATGGACTGCTTCCCCTTATGTCAGATCTCGCTGTTTTCCTTCTGCTAATCTGATGCACACAAGTATTTGTCAAAAATGTGGTGGATGTACAAAGTTGCATAAAAACAACACGTGTGTCCACACTGTTGCAGTACTCGAGTGAATGTTAACTCATATTCTATTACCTAACTATGAAGGGGACGTGTCTCGTGTTTGTTTGACTTAGTCTCAAGGTGACTGTTGTTTGAGAATAAAGCAGCTTTGTTGTTGTGAAATGTGATGAAGGTTGCCCGAATGCAGCGGAGTTAGCGTTGCTTAGCATTACGATAGTTTAAAATCTTCTCAAGGGAAAGACGATGAAGCCCACATCGTTGTCTGCCAGTCAGATACACAATATGTTGTCTTGTGCTGCCAAAGTAATGAGAACCAGCACGCTCACTGATGACATTAAGATGTCTGTGTGTACAGGAGCTGCATGGTTGCAGAAAACCTGAGAGAAGATAACAGACCTCATTTGTGTGAGGATTTTATAAAACAAAGAAGTTTATCCTCTATGAAGAATATACTTTATGGCACATTATGTAAGATGTACAACTAGGAAAAGATGAACCACATACAAGGAAGTGAAACACTGTGCCTTGTTTTTGTGTATTTTCATGTGATCTTTCTACTGTGGTCGATTAGGATACTAATGTGTAACATCAAGTCTGAACACGTTTAGCTGCAGCACACAGAACTGGTTTCATTAGGGCCCAAAGTAAAGATCGAGAACAAAAAAGGTGAATTTATTTTTATGTGGTATACTAAATCAGGCACAGAGGCATCGGGCACATTTGTAAAATTACTGAACGTTTAGAAGTCGCTTTTGTTGTCTGAATCTAAATCGGAATCGGAAAAGTTAGAAGCCCTGGTTCTTCTTTAAATGACAGGCTCATGTCAAGGTAGGCTATATTTTAAAGAGTCATATAATAGCCCCCCCATCCCCTTATAGAGGGGAAAGATAACCACACTAAAAAATGATTATTTTGTCATCTTCTGTAGGAATTCCATGTGGTCGTTTTGAATGAACTATTTTGCTGATTTTCAATTCTTGCTGTGGTTTGATTGACCAACAATAACAGTTCACCTCAAACAGAGGTCTGATCTGTGGACACACAGGGGCCAAGCAGATTTCAGAGTCAGAGTTACCCTAAGCCCCCCCTCCCCAACGCCCCTTGCCCAGCTGCTGTCTGGCACAAATTCAGCAACATGTGATGGTTGGGCTCCTCAGCTAATAGATTGGATTTTGACTAGCTCTGGCAATATGTTAATGTTTCTTCTCTTGCTGTTTCCTGCCCCTCTTCATTGTCAGATGAAGGTGAACATGGCCTCGTAGAAAATGAATAATGTGGCAAACTACCGAGCACAACTAGTTTCTTACATGTCGAGTTTGTTTTTATCATTGCATAAATGTGATCAAATACTTTTGATTTTGTCAAAAAGTCCCAGGGATGCTTTAAACTCTGAAGATAATGATCAGATTATTTTTTTCAGAAAATGTTTGATGTTGAAACATTGATTTATTTAATACAAAGGACACATGTCGTGGTGGAAGGTGTTATCCCAGATTAGGTTGGGTACGTGGTGACTGATAATGCTGAGCTGTTTGTCCTGCAGTGATGTAATGGACATGAGTACTGAATCAGAGCACTCTTTCAGCTAAATGAACTTCACTCCAGTATTATTATTTTATTCTACCCCTGCTCCACTTTGTGACAGAGGCAAATTTTTAACTTTTATTACTCTACATTTTATATGACGGCTAGACTTACTGATGACTTTACAATTCAAGATATCACAAAATACAACATATTAACCTAATTAACCTGGATTAACCTGATTGCTATTATATAAGTAGGTAGGGTAATATTGCATTGACCAGCAGCAACATTCATTCTGTATTAATCTAAGTGCATCAATAAAAGAAAATCAATTGAGGAATAAATTGAAAAGTGATTTTGATTTATGTTTTATATGTTTTATAAAGCCCTAGATTTATTTCAAAAGGATTTTGAGTTCTTCTTGTTTTGCATGGCAACATTCATGCTGTTATTCTCTACAGACTGAATGTTTTGACTACAGATATTCCAACATATCATTATTTTGTCTTTAGCATGAGGCCTCTGTCTGTCTGGCACCTTGAATATGGCCCTAAAAAATTGAAACTGTAAAATTATGTGCACTCAGTGACTGGTTCCTGTCGTCTAGTGTCAGATCAGCCTTGGGTCTTTTGTCTTGTCAGGATGGAGAAGCAGATGTGAAATCGGGAACACCATGTTCTCTTTCAGGCTATTCCCACTGAACCCCCACAACACACAGGCACCACCCACCAGCTCCTTACTCCCTGCTTTCCCTCTCAGCTTAAGTATAAAACCAAGGTCTGACTGATATCTGTGTGCTCTCTGTTTTTTTTTTTTTTTGGAAAATAACCAATCCTTGTTTTGTCTGGGCTTCCTTGCTGGTGAAACCTGGCCCGCTCAGACAAGAGGAGAGAATACTAAATCCACTCAGAGCACAATGAGGCACTGAACAAACCCCGTCTACCCACAGTGTAACACGCCACTCTGCCATCATTGGTGAACACCACACCACAGTCAGTATGTGCGCTCTCCCATATAGAGGGAGGAATGCACGAGGTTATGTAAGAGAAGTGGGTGTGGAGTCCAGCTGGAGCAGCCTGACACAGACTGTCTCTGAGAGAGCTGCAGCTCTCTCCGCCCAGCCTCCTCTGCTGCTCACACACTTCTAACTCTGTGTTCTGATAATATAGGTTAAGACAAGCTCTGCCCTGCACAACACGCATATAGATGTGTACAGGATCACGTTTAAGACGCTGTGCATGCTAGATGAAATGTATACCTCTGTTTTTTTTTTCTCCAACTATTGCAGCTGTAAACATTTTTGCAGTGATGGAAAAATGCTTGAGAGCTTCTATAAAGGAGATATGAGCAAAAATAGCACTTCTGCTCTGAAAATGTAGTTCACAAATAATGTTACTTTGTAAAAGTTACTTAGTAAAAGGAAAATACACAAAATGCAGCTAAACACACTCAAACAATCAAATGCTAATTAGTCAGAACTGTGTTTAAAACAGTAGTGGGAAAGAGATACTCGGATATTTCACTCAGATAAGTTTCGCAATTAACTCTAGTTTGTAAACACAATATTTGAGTTGGCCGATCCTCCCGGGGTCAACGACCTGAATGTGTGCTTACGTGCTTAAGGGATGACTAGATTCTGTACACTGTTTGTATATAAACTGACCTTTGGGCCTTTTTGCCCTTAGTAGAGAGGACTGCTGAAGAGAGACTGTGTTGGAATGTTGGGAGGAGAGAGTGGAGGGTGACATGCAGCAAAGGTCAGAGGTCGGATTTGAACCCTCAGCCACTGTGACTTGGACTTGAGGCATGCAAACATAACCGCAAGGCTATTAGGAAAATGACAAATGAACTGAATCATAAATCTTAAATAAATCATAAATTTATTTTTCTGTAGCTTTGCATTTCTTAAAAAAGGAATCTCAAGTTTCTATTTATTTATCATAATGCATCATATTTTAGAAGGTTGATTGATTGTTTTGTGGTAAAATATGAATCTGCAAAGAAGCCCTGTGACTGTAGCTGTCAGATAATTGGAAGGAAGTAGAGGAGTAAAGAACATAAACATGTACTGTATGTTTTAAGGTGCAAAGTTCCCAAATTAAACTGGAAAATAAATGTCCTTGGTAACTCTCCTCCATTTTCCTTGTATCCATACAGTCATAGCACTTCTGTGTTAGTCGCTGAGATTACTGTGATTATCAGGTATGAAGGCGATAACATCAGAGTTGTCGCTCTCGGCTCTCTGTCAGCAGGTCGCACAGCGAGACAAAGAGACGAGGACTCTGCAGGTCAGCGCTTGTGTCCCACTCTGACCGGCTGCTGTGTTTAATCTGATCTGCAAGACAAGAGGGACAAGACAAAGGCATGGCTGTGTGTGTGTGTGTGTGTGTGTGTGTGTGTGTGTGTGTGTGTGTGTGTTCACTAAGAAGCCCTCTTTTGTCTGTGCAGCGATTGGGAACAAGAAAACCCCAGAGAAAACACAGGGATCAGATTTCCAACATCACAGTGCTTGATGCGGCACAAAAGATCTAGATGTATTTCTAACGACAGAGCTTTGTTGTTATAAAGTGTTTTATTTTATTAATTTTCTCGTACTTAAACTGCCATGAAATAAACTTTGACATGAGACAAAGAAGAGATAGAACTGTTGTGACAATTGGCCACAGATTCTTCAAAGTGAGGATTCTTCAGTTTCAGCCATGTCTTGTCTGGACAGTGGAGTTATGTAAGACATGTCCAGGCTGGCTGAAATACTGTCTGCAGCAAGTTCACAGACAGCACTAAGTGTTACAAGAAGATTGAAAAGGCAGCTGCTGTCATTCCATCGACAGTTTGAGTCTTTTATGGATTAGTTTTTTTGGCATTCCAACGATGCACAGAGAAACACAACAATGCAGGTGCAGAGGAAAAGCAGGAGAGTGATTCCATAGAAGTATGGTTGAAAACAACACACAGGTCAAATGTTAAGAAAAAAAGTTTTATAAGGAAGGAAGTGAGCTACCCACATTTAAGAGAGCCAGAGGATTTACACAATGCAGTTTGTTGAGAAACACATCTTCAACTTGTTCTTTCAAGCACGTAAGTACAAACTAGCCTTTCAACTTTCTGCAGCACATAAAATAAAACATATTCAGGTCTGTGGGCATCTCAGGTTTGTTTTCAGTGCCATCACTTTAACTAACACTTCCGCTCCTGTCAGTGCACACACCTTAGCACAGATATCTCTGCGCTTGAACTTGAACTGAATGATCTATTTCTTATTTATTTTTTAAGACCACTCATAACAATTATTTATGACCTATCATGCTTTTAATAGAGCCACTTGTATGTCTGTGTTTCTGCTGTTGTTTTTGTGTCTAGCTGTATACGTACTGATGCTCTTTTACACAAATGAAGTTCCTAACGGATAAATAAAGTTATTTGAATTGAATTTGAATTTGAACTCCAATCGTCCAATCATCATTAATCATTCCAAATTAAACAACACCTTTCATCTCCCGCTTTTCAACTTAAAAATTCAGATGCTCTCAGTACTGCTAACTTACAAACTGTCAACTAAACCACTTCCTACAACTACATATCAAGATGATGTCTGACTTCAATAGAAGTCAATGGGTTTCACTCAAACTTTCCAAATGACCCTAAACTCATTTTAGTGTTCATGTGTCAACCTCATTTAGAGCTTAAAATTAAATTACAACTACCATACAGTCCATAACTATACAGATGCAATAAATTACATTTGTTTTTAACTTTTTAACATCTTTGACTTCTCTTCCAACTTTGACTTCATAAACTGTTTAAGTGTTTTCAATGTCAACCGATATATCAGCTGTTTTCAGCTCTTACAATTCATCTGACAGCTTTTATTCTTCAATGTGTTTCAATTCAACTCACAAGTTTCACTTTTTGCGGCTCTCATCTCAAACACTTCACTAACAACTCGCCTCATTCCAGCGCCTCAACTTGATCTGGAAATGTAACTTTGTAAGAATTTAGAAGTTTCACTGTTACACTTACACCTCCATCACCAAACTCATGATGATTCAACTTCATGTCCGCGTATTTCATTCCTCACACATTTAGCTGACAGTTGAATTGCTAAATGCGCCAACTTTTTATTGGTGCCTCATAAACTTCCAGTGCGATAATAACATTAACCCACCAGACCGAATAAATACCTCGACATAAACGTCCAATCTCATACAATGCTTATCATGCGACTAACAATTCAAATGCTTAAAGTGCTTTCCTGTAAGCTGAGGTTTTAGTTGCTTTCATGTCCAAGAGATTTTGCCTTCAAGTCAAAATATTTCAACTGACTGCTCAACTCCTCTTATTTTTACAAATGTAACCTCCCAACAGATCAGCTAGTTTCTGATAACCGTATGTGCATCTTGGAGCGACGGCCAACTTTTCGGGGCTTCCTGTGAAGCCGGCAGGAAACGATAAAAGAATCAAAAGCAAACTTGCCTTTCTTACAGTCTGACTAGCAGTGAAAATGGAGTTTGAGTTGAGAGATCAAGATTCTGCATTGATGTGCAGTTTCTATGAATAGAGATTACTTAAAATAAAGTTGACACTTCACCCTGTAAAAAAGTGAAACCTCACGTGAAACTTCAACGTGCTGTCAATACAAAAAACATAACAAGTTTATAGAGTCTGCAATTTGGATAGTTTTAGGCCCTATTTTTACATCATGTTGCATTAGATAAAGTACGAAGATGTATTTTTTACCATAAACTTCATAAGAAGTGTACAAAACAACATAGGTCCTAACCACGTCTACTCCATGTTAACAGATGGGAAATTGATCCAACGCTAAAATTAAAAATTACACGTCAAAGAACTTTTTCTCCGACCCGTATTTTGTTATTATCGTTAGTTATTATCATTCTGATTTATGTCCAAGTGTTCGTTTTTCTGGGAAGTTTAGTTTGAATGAGTTATTTGATGTGGATATAATGTCATGATTGACAGCTCTGAAGGGGATGGAGACACATCGTCCATATTACAGTCAATGGTATGAACCATATTTTATTACTGTGTCTGCATGAGGGGGTTTCATGTTGCTGCATGCAGCACTCGCTGCAGTACATACTGAAGCTAACTCCCATGTCTGGGAGGACAAGGTCCTCTTTGCAAAATAGCGGAGGCTTTGCATGACAGTGTTATTTTCCAAGAGCTATATATATAGCTGCAGAGATGGAAACATTAAATCAAGGTTTCTTGACTTGGACCATGGATCTACAAGATCATGTCTTATCAACAAAAGCAAAGGGAGTTTATCACACCTCCTGGAGTGCTATATAAAGCTGGTATGATTTATCATATTGTTCAAATATAGAGCCAAAGGCTGACATAAAACAGACTCCTGCATAAAGAAAGAGCACATTTGTCTAGCTGATCCAGCTGATGATAACAAAACGAGAGCTCTGTTCAGTCTCAGGGGATGAAGCAGGTTTGATCTGTCTGAAACACTCAAACTTTCCTAAAACATTAAAAGCACAAATCAGACAGATTACAACCTTTTTTCTGGTATGTTTACGATTCTGGTCAGACGCACAGCAGGCTGTATTCAATGAGAACTGAGGAAAAAGGAAATGCCTCGTCTGAGCTTTAGATGCAATTGAAGTGAACAGGACTTCCCCTTTTGACTTTTTTTTTTCTTAAGAGGGCAGTTACATAACCTTATCCAAGCACCGTTAGCAACAGTCAACAGAGGCAACTTAAGAGCCATTTAGAGGAACTGGTTTTCATCACAGATGAAATGCAAATGGACACAAAATAATTATTAACAACCTGCAAAGCCTTATGTTGGACTGTGTTACTTTGTTAAGATTTAAAAGCAAGGGTTAAGTTTGGCAAACATAAAGATCTGAGGTGTTTTAATAATATAAAACACAAAGACATACTCCTCCACTTAGTGTGCAATCACTTGATTAGATTTATGGAACATCTGTTGTTCAAAATGTTGTTTTCCTATGCGTCCCTTTGTTTCCATGTAAGGCCCACTCTTCCTCTTTGCATGTCAGTCAGTCAGTAGGTCTTGTCCAGACTTGCCCTCGTTTTTAACCAATCAGATCCTCTTGCCCTACAACAGGCCGGCCAATCAGTTGCAAGGTAAGGCAGGGGCTTGGTGAGAGGGACGGGCCTTGGCATGCTCAGCTCCATGTGTGATGTAATAAGGCTTGATTTAGTTGACAGTTAAAATTCCCCAAGACTTCCCCCTTTGAAACATGTTCAATTAACTTGGAACAGCTTCAACAGTCTGGACAAAGTGTACCACCACAAATAAAGACCACAAAAACAGCAAACTTTAAGCTTTGTACGCCAAACTTCAAAACAGCTATTTGAAGTTTGGTGGACTATTTTGGGATCTGTTCTAATGTGTATTTATAAGTAGGTCCAGAGATGATTACACCTGATAAAAACAGTGTAAAATCATGCAGCAGACACATGCTATCAGTGTGGGGAGGTGACGCCCACCAGCAGCAGTGGCTGAACTCCAGTAACCCCACAGGGCATGTACAAACTGTGGTTGGGACCATCTGTACCATGAGGCCCTGTGAGAGGCAACGACTCCTATGTCAGGTCGCTGTACAATAAAAACAGTCTCGCCGCTTCAAGATCCCACTGAGATATCTAACAGACAAACATACGCTCAAAGGAAAATGTTGAAAATCAGAAAGTCAACGTTTTTCAGACTTTTGGTTTTATTTTAGGGCGAAACATGATCGTGTTCTGATGACTTCTGATTTGCCCTTGTTGTTGTGGATATTTATCATAAATGATCGTAGTTATGATACTGAAGGTAAATTCAGGATTAAAGTGATTAAATGGAAATTTAAAATATTTGTGTCCTCTCAAAGTGTAAATATTTCAAAGAAATTTGTGAATTTTAAATCTTTTACTCAAAATCTATTACATTATATGTGTCTTCTATCATGTTGCATTACTCTGTGCTTTTTCATCGCTCCTTTTATTGTAAGAGTGTGTATTTTTACATGTTTTATTCGTTACATTAATAAAGTATTTCTGATTCTGATCATCATTTTTGTCCCTTGAAGCGCCTTAGTGTGTGAAATGTGCTGCATAAATAAAGCTGCCTTGCCTGACCCTCACTACACCGTCTGTTCTGCTGTTTTAAATGATAGAAAAACAACATTTTGCATGGATTTACTTCTTTGAGGTGTTTAGTCCCTGCAGGGCAGATTTTCCCAAACATGAACGGCTGCACTTCATGCTGGAAGAAGTGAGTTGTCTCACATGATGTCTCCTCCTGTTGTTTGTCTCCGTTACATAACAGCATGAGGCTCCAACATGTCATGATCCTGCCATTTAAATGTCACTGATTTCACTAAATGCTTCTTTTATATTTCTGTTGGATGCTTGTTTGTTAGAAAGATGCTAGATAAATAACATATACAGTATTATGATTGTTGAAGAAGAATGTGAGAACAGAAAACACAAGATGAAGTATCTGAAGGGACTAAAAAAGTTGATTTGATTTTGGATGATCTCACACGCTCAAAGTTTTCTGCGCAGTTTAATACTTTAAAACAAACAAACATTAAAATAATGTCAAATCATCAAATCATGACTTTAAGCTCCCTAAAACCAGATGTAATAAGAGGAACAGGCAGCTGATTAGTCCTCACAGTTTAAAAATGAACTGAATCACTGTCATTGGTTCCCTCTAGTGGATAGAAATAAAGTCAAACTTTGAACTACTATGAAAATGTAAATCAAATCTTATCATGTTGTCTTAAAATAAGATTATGTTTTTGGAAACACCAGCCACAGATGAAATATTCTTTAGAAACAGTCTTACTAAATCATGGTGCCTGTCAGTACCTATGTGACCGATCAGACTTAAAGCTGTTTGTTTGCACTGAAGTCGTTTCATCTTCTCTAGATCAGTGCTTGTGTTGTTCTTACTCTCTGATGTACGTCTGATAAATACATTTTAGAAATGTAGATTTGTAGCATTGAAGGAGGGTCCTAAAGGGAGTGAACAGAAGAAGTAACATCAGTGACAAAAAAAACTTGTATGTTGACTTTTAACTTTTGACACATTTGTAAGAGTATGGCTGTATTATGTGAGAAGTTAAATATTCTCCCTTTAGAGGTGGAGCTGTAGGTAGTTTTAAAGAGCTATCTGGTGCCCCCCAAGTTCTTGTATTTTACCATAGAAGTGTGACTAATAATTCTAATACAAATAAGGACACAGCTTTATAAGAAAGTCTAAAATCCTCCTGGTTGACTTATCTAAAGGTCACTGTAAGATAAATATATTGCACTAATACTAATGACATCTGCAATAATGTTATTAAGTGTTCTACGGGTTATGAATATGGCCATGCCTCAAGGTGTCTGAAAAGCATTGTGAAAGTGCGAAAACATGAGAACCAGGAGAAGTGTCAGACAGTATGGGCTTTCTCTGCATTAAAGCATGGAGAGACTAAAGGTTTCAGAGGCAGTGCATGGAATATCAAACGCTCTGCAGGAACTGGAGGAGCTGTATCCAAAGCAAGATCAGCCAGAGCAGAAGTGATCACACCTTCATCAGATCAACACATGAAGTCAAGTTGAGGATGAACTTGTATTTCAGGGTGAATGAAAGGGAAAAAGTCTGATTTCCTGCTGAATCCAGGTTTGATATCTGAGGCAGTGATAGAAGGGAGAGTGGATTTGATGGTGTGTAACAAAACGACAGTGAATCATAGAGGTGGGAATAGTTGAGTCAGATGCAACAAAAAGACTGCAACCTAATACTGTTTGGTTTGTTTCTTTGTGGAGTTGATTCATACTGCAGCAGGACAATGACCCCGAACACACAGCAAAGCATTACAAGATTTACTCAAAGACTAAGACAGACCAACTTCACTCTTTCCAACGTGTTTGATCGCACTTGAGGGATAGAGGCAAAGTATTTCTTAAATATTCGAGTCAAACTTTTGCATGCACCCTTCCCCCATGCCTCTCCCTATGGGTGGTGGGCCTATAGGGAAGCAGCTCCATGTGGTTGTTTCAGGCTGAGCCCGATCGGGCCCCATGGAGGAGAGCGCGGCCACCAGACGCTCGCCTTCAAGCTCCCCCCCTGGGTCCAGGGGGGTGCCCCGGTTTCCCTCTTCTGGGCTAGGTGGCTTGCTCCAATGTATGCTGCTTCATAGGGGTATTTGTTGAACCGCTCTTAGTCTGGCTCTTCTCCTGGGACCACTTTGCCTTGGGAGACCCTACCAGGGGCTAGTACCCCCGACAACACAGCTCCCGGGTTCACCAGGACATGCAAACTCCTCCACCACGTTAAGGTGGCGATTCTTGGAGGAATCTGGACATTGTTGGGCTGTCGTGGCTGACACGCCTTTTCAATGTTGTGTGGAAATCTGGGACAGTGCCTGTGGAGTGGCAGATCGGTGTGGTGGTTCCCATTTTCAAAAAGGGGGACCAGAGGGTGTGCTCCAATTATCGGGGTATCATACTTCCAGGGAAAGCTTACTCTAGGGTGCTGGAAAGGAGGCTCCGGCCGATTGTCGAACCTCGGATACCAGAGGAACAATGTGGATTCCGTCCCGGCCGTGGGACAGTGGACCAGCTCTTTACCCTCGCAGGGCTTCTTGGGGGAGCATGGGAATTTGTTCATCCATTCTACATGTGTTTTGTGGATTTGGAGAAGGCTTTTGACCGTGTCCCTCGGGGGATCATGTGGGGGGTACTGCGGGAATATGGGGCCCTGGGGGTGATCTTCATGGACAGGATCTCAAGGAGCAGCTGGGGGGAGGAGGGTTTCCAGTCTGGGGACCTCAAAATCTCGTCTCTGCTTTTTACAGAAGATGTGGTTTTGTTGGCTTCCTCAAGCTGAAACCTCCAGCAGGCATTGGGGTGGTTTGCAGCCGAGTGCGAAGTGGCTGGGATGAGGGTTAGCACCTCCAAGTCCAAGGCCATGGTTCTCTGCCGGAAAAAGGTGGATTGCTCTCTCCGGGTGGGGAGTGAGTCCTTGCCCCAAGTGGAGGAGTTCAAGTATCTCGGGGTCTTGTTCACGAGTGAGGGTAGGATGGAGCTTGAGATTGACAGACGGATTGGCTCAGCGTCAGCAGTAATGCAGGCGTTGTGCCGGACTGTTGCCGGACGGCAAAGAGGGAGCTACGCCTGAAAGCAAAGCTCTCGATTTACAGGTCGATCTACGTTCCAACCTTCACCTATGGTCATGAACAATGGGTAGTGACCGAAAGAATGAGATCGCAGATACAAGCGGCCGAAATTAGCTTCCTCCGGAGGGTGGCTGGACTTAGAGATAGGGTGAGGAGCTCGGACATTCGGGGGGAACTCGGATCCTCCGCATCGAAAGGAGCCAGTTGAGGGTGGTTCAGGCATCTGTTAAGGATGCCTCCTGGACGTCTCCCTTTAGAGGTTTTCCAGGCACGACCAACCAGGAGGAGACCCTGGGTCAGACCCAGAATGCGCTGGAGGGATTATGTATCCCGACTAGCCTGGGAACGCCTCGGAATCCCCCAGGAGGAGCTGGAAAACGTTGCTTGGGAGAGTCTGGGTTGACTTACTGCGCCTGCTACCACCACGACCCAACCTCGGATAAGCGGAAGAAAATAGATGGATGGATGGACTTGCAACAGAACATCACAGGTTAGTAGACAAAGCGGAACATAAAACGGTTGACACTATATTAAGAAAAGGTAGAGCACAATCCTCATGAAGTCTGCTTTCTTTCCCACTTCAAAAAACAAAAAGCAATATTACTGCAGAAATGTTTGTTAAACAAACATTTCAGAAATGTTTGTTAAACATTTCTACTGGAAACATCTGTACTGGTATTAGCCTCAAAAGTCAAATCTACAATTCTACAATTCACTTAGCAGACGCTTTTATCCAAAGCGACGTACAACACAAGCAAGGATCTAGAAAAAAAGGGACCAATGTCAGTAAGAGCAAACGATCAGCTTTGAGTCCGATTGGACACACAGGTGCTGACAGGCATTGCACAGAGGCAAAGCACAACATTGACGGCAGTTCTTGAGAGCTCTAATCAGTATAGAAACCATCTTATAAGTCATTGTTATCAAACAAACATAATCGTCACAACCATCATCATCATCAATAATATCGAGACCATCATCATTAAGTAGGTATTCATGAAAGAGCTGGGTCTTTAGCTTTTTCTTAAAGGTGCAGAGGGACTCTGCAGATCGAATGGAGTTTGGAAGTTCATTCCACCACCGGCGGGCAACAGAGAAGAAGAGTCTAGTCAGAGACTTAGCACCCTGTTGTGAAGGTTGGATCAGACGCCTTTCATTGGCAGAGCGTAGCGAGCAGGAGGGAGTGTAGACCTGGATGAGAGAGTTAAAGTAAGGAGGAGCTGTTTTAGTCGCTATTTTGTAAGCGAGCAGTAGAGTTTTAAATTTGATGCGAGCAGTAACTGGGAGCCAGTGTTAGGAGAAATCTCTTTCTGTCTCCATCAGTCTACATGTATAGTGAAGAAAATATAGTATTTAATAATAATATATGTCTTGGTATCTATCTGGGTAGAGATTTTGGACTTTCTTTCACACATAACTCATAAAGTTGACAGTATGCCCTAATATATGTATCCTTGGAATTCTCCCTACAAACTATAAATTGAGCAATACGGATAAGAAATTTATTATTTTCTGTTTACTTAAAGTGAAACATACTATAGACACGTTTTGGAAAATCAGTTAATAGACCAAGCCTACAGAAGTAGCTCGAGGGATTATTGTAGTCTTGATTTAGAAAAACTCACTTTGATGATTAGGGGAAAATATTCTAAGTTTAAGAATATATAGGGTTCTTTTAAGGAATTTAAAAAAGGGAAAAGTATGTTTGCCTTGATTAAAATAATGTATGTGTTTTTCTTTCTTCAATATATTGCTGTCCTTGAGGAAACTAACTTGTATTTCAAAGCCTGGTATAGCACCTTGTCGTGAATGTTGCACCTTTATTGTTGGTTGGTCTGGATATCTCTGTAGCTTTTGTTATATTGAAAGTATAATATTGAAAATCACAATAAACACACTTTAATTAACTGGGGGATAAATCCAACTTTGATTTTAACAAATAATCTGTATCTTGTTAATCATTTAATCATTCAATTACATTCCTAAAACCAAAGGTGAATAAAAGCAGAGAAAAAGGCTCCGCCCTGAACATTCATGAAGCTCTTATAATGACTCTTCTGACACACGAGGGAGGAAATAACTATGATTCACAATCATGCTTTATTCTTGTTGATTTCTTATAAAAGAACCAAATAAAACTGTATCTTCTCGACCTCACACACTGCTCAGTCTCTCAGTCTTGATGTATCCCGTTGTCTTAAACCAAACTATACTTCTCTTTACACCTTAAGTCTCTTCATCTTAAATATCTTTTATTAGTTTGTGACTCAAACCAAAACATCATTGATTGTCAACACAAAAATCGGTCGTAGCACCAGTACAATAAAACTGTACTTTAGCTGTTTTGAAATACTGTTTTTGAATGAGGGAGGAAAATCTCTGAATAAAGGGATCCTAATAATAAGTACATTTTCAAAATGAAGCACCAACCATACAAAGCATTTTCTTTTCATAGATAAGCTTGTCAGATAAACAAGAGGTCAAATATATTAATGACTATAAATTAAGCACAACAAACAGTGTCAATCAAACACTGCAACACAAAGCACTCTGGGATCTGGAAACACTGTATCAGGACGTAAAGAAGAGGGGACCGCTGTGGCTGCAGTTTAGAGGGCCACACAGGATGGTAACTACTTTTCCTCTGAGAGAGATCCACAGGATTCTTTATCAGTTCAGGAGGAGTGCATCCTGGGAAATGGGGAACTCTACAATCTGTCCAGGTCTGTAAACAAACTCTAAATGTCAAGGTCTAAAATGACATGATTTCATCCTTTGACTTCGTGATCCTGCCTGCTTCTACTCTGTGAACTGAGGAGGAAAATTAATAAACAGAGGCTATCAGGTCTGTCCGGTAATGATCTGTTTAGTGAGTGATGAGAACATGTAAATGAGCCTCTGAGCAGGGCCGGGTGATTATGTGTGAACGTAATGTGCCATGGTCTTCTCTCTGCAGGTCCCCACGTCTCCCAGGTTGACATAGAAACCATCCGGGCCGGTGGCCTCCCTGACATAAGCGTCTGAGCTTCACGCAAGAGTTCCCCGAGATAAAAGACTCGGATTATCTCCCATTGAAAAAAAAAAAAAAAAAACTATTTTCCTCAGAAACAAACACAAAAACTCTTAAACATAATCCATCCTTTGCCACAAGAATACATTTATAGAACCAAATGTGTTAACCCTGATGGCAAGATAAACATTTACACTAACATGTACAGACATAATTGATAAAAAAAGGTTTTCTCAATAGTTCTCCTGTAATCAAATATACCTATAGATAGGAACCTGAAAGCTGCTTTGCAGCACCGACAACTCCTGTGTGCAGGTCCTTGTGATGACTTAATCACCTTCTGTCTGAGGTCAAACGTTAAAGGTGGAGTGTTGAGTCATTGCTGGAGTTCAAACTCGTGTTATGACGGACGGAGAGGTTTCCTTTCAGCTGCTGCTTGCAGGGAAGGACTCGGGCAAAAGGATGACATTTAAAAAGGGAGGCTATCGGCTGCGAGACTTCCCTGTGTTTGTCAGTGTCTCCTTCTCCTCCTCCTCCTCCTCCTCCTGCAGGATGTGGATGGAGGAGCCCAGTAGTCTCTGGAGCTCTGGTACACATCGCACCAGATCCACAAGTCCGTCTTCGGCCTCTTCCTCATCTGTCTCTGCCTTTTTCTTGCTTCTGTGGGATGGTGAAAAATCGGAGCTCAGCTGGCTAACTGACACCTGCTTCCAAAGCTCGGAGCGTGTCAGGTGAACCACCTCGAGGTGCGGGTATCTCGCCCGAAAGATCCGCTCCGACATCTTCAGACGCTTCAGGACGTCAGTCAGGAGGAACCAGTTGCAGAAACTGCAGGAGAGGAACAACATGATATAAGCTGTAGACTAGAGTTAAAAACTAAAGATTTATATATCTTTTCCATATTTTCAGTAAAAGTACTCTCAAACAAACACATAATCATCCCAATAGTTCACATTTTCTGTTTCCTATTTTCCCATAGTAAACAAGTCTACACCTTTCTAGTAAAGTTTAAAACAAGAAAATCTGTTTGGATAGTTTTGGCAATCACCTTCCATTATTTCTCTTTAATTATTTATTTGTGCATATTTGCATTTACTGGTAGGACAGCTGAAGTTAAGGGTAAATGTGGGGAAGAGAGAGTGTGGTAGACAAGCATCAAAAGGTCGTGGTCTGGACTCAAACATATGAATGATATGTTCAGGACAACAACCTCTGTTTGAGGGACACCTTCTCTACCGACTGGGCTTAATTGGTGCCTCACCTTCTATTGTCTTTTGCCAGCTATGTAAGTATGTGTGTACTCACCCCTGTGTTAATGACACCTGAACATGATAGCAGGCTAAGAGAGGCTCAGAGGAGAACTCAAACAGAAGGAAGTCTTTATCAGAGTCCGGCTCAGTCTTCCCCGTCGGTTCCTCCTCTAGATCCTGATTCTGCTCCGACAGCAAGAAGTCCCAGCACGGCTCCTGCTCCGTCTCTGTGGAGGAGAGTTCACCGAGGTCAGAAAAAGAGGGTGTCATTCAATACAGAGGGTGTGGACGCCCTCTAGTGGACAGATCATTAAAACAAAAGTCAATATTTCTTTCTGCGAGAGACTGAATGCTGTGAGCAGTTAAAGTAACACTAATAATGAGTGACAACTAGAACTAAACAACAGCCGACGTCCAGACAAATGGAGATAATAATAACTCAAAGACGGAATATTGAAGGATTTTAACGGAAAAATTATTCTACATATCTCCAGTGATTAGTAAATAATTTGATTCTTTCCTTAAATCAAACCTATTTAACAGAAGTATCTTTAATAATATATTTTTTTTTTAAAACAACAACAACAAACTGTCATCAGGACAAAGTGGAATCTCTAAAAAAACGATGATTAGAAATGTGTGAACACTAGGTGGTGAGGTGTTTTGATGTATTTCCTTTTTAATTCTGATCATTAAACTCTAAAATAGATTACATTTTTGTTTAATTTCAATTTCATTAAAAACAAAAAACAAAGATGAAGCTGTAAGAATGATTAAGGAAATACAGAAACTGTAAAATTCTGAATGTGATTGTACAAAAAACGATGTATAAAAGTCTTTAACTGGTTTAAAAATATCTTTTATCCGTGAGGACACAAACTGCACAAATCAACGATGAGTAGTTTATAAAATACGAGCAGATAGATGGAAGACAAAGTGATAACTCAAACTATTACAAACACAACTAAATGTATTTTTATTGAAACTCTTTTCTTCAACATTTAGATCGGAATGATTTTTAGATTTACGCTTCAAGATAAGCTTTGTAGCCGTAGGAAGAGAACATTAACACAAATATTTTTTCCTTGACGGTAGGACAAAGCAAAGGTAGTTTTGAAGCTCACCATTAAGCAACCTTGTGAGTCCTACAGTTTATCCAGAAAGCTGCATTCCACTTCCTGTTTAGTCTCCCTCAGTTCTTCCACTGAACTCTTAATCCTGTTCTTCCTCCGCTGGACAACTAGCTCCCTGTGGCTGTTTACAACACAACACTGCTGCTGGTACACAAGACTAACATCCATTTATGTCCCAACAGCAGAGCCTGAGCCCGGCCAACAAACTGATTTCCCTGCGGCTACCTGGTCGTTTGTCAAACAGGCCTCGACTCGACTTCCTCACAGCCAGCGCGGGAATGAGTTTCCTACCAACAACTGTTTACAAACTGAAATAACACGTGTGATTGATCAGTGGCCTGATGGATTGGCAGACAGAAACACAGATATTCAAATACTGTCCCAAGGAGTCTTACCAAACAGGGAGCTGCTGTAGAAATCCCAGGGTACACTGGGATCCTGGTCCTTGCGGCCTTCCAAGTCTGTGAAATATTCTGTGAAAAAATAAAGCATCATGTTTTACACATTGTGTCAAGTCAACAAGTCCTTACTGCTTGATTATGTTTAGATATATGAGAATATGAAGACAGGCTGCTTGTAATGTGTATCCCATTAATAGAACAAAATAATAACACTAGAGTTCAAGTCTGTCTTTATGGCACAGTCCTGTTGCAGCCGTCTGTGGACTTCCAATTCCAAAAGAAAACTGGGCATTGTTCCTGTATTAGCTACTGAGCCGTCATCTCTCTGTTTACCTGAGATTCAATGTGTTACACTAACACACTCAAGTAAACACTGACACTGCAGCCCAGTTGATAATGGAAAAGATACAGCAGCAGTGAAGGTCTAGCTCATGTTTCCTCACTCTACAAAACCAGGTGTTGGTTTGTGCTGCAGAACCGATCCTTACAACTGGTCGACATCATCATCGGTGATGTGAAAATAAATAACAAACTAAAGACACAGTGGGCCGTGTCTGTGTGCCAGGTGCAGGGGTCTTTCCTATTTTTCTCCTGATGCAGCTGTCATTTTAACGTCCAGTGCTCACTTTGTTAAAATGAAAAATGAACTTGCACCCCCGTTAGCACCCTGGGGTGTGTCTGTTTTAAAAAGGGGTGTGGTCAGGCAAAAATCTGGCGCGCCTTTCTTAAGGACGCAGAAAACAACTGCAATTTAGACCACCTAAAACCTGGTCTAAAGTCTAGAGTCTGATGAAGTATGTTCCTGATATTAAGAGGACGCATTAGAAAGACGGGCATACAAGTTCACAACGCACGCCCACTGAATTTAATCCACACACACACAGGATGCACACCAGCGCACCTATTCCACAGTTTGATATCAGTGCATTTGCTGATACAACTAAACTGAGTTTTTAATGTGACAAAGGACTCAGAGACGAAAAGCTTGTTTCCAAGTACTCCTCCATGCGTGCTCGCTCCGTGGTCTCCACGTCTGATATACACAGAAACACACACTCACACGCTCTCGTGCAACAGAGACTTGCATTCATAATAAATCTTACACATAACTGAGTGCCACAGACAACACAGCCCAGAGTTATTAATTCGGACTGTCCAGTGTCCATTTCCCACGCATTAAAGAGTGTAACCAAGGATTCCAGCAGAGAAAAGCAGGTAATGTTTACATCCTACCTTTATTTGATGTTAAAAGCACAAAAAGTTAGTTAACATAGATCCTGTCTGTTCTGTTTCTGATGTTGAGGGAAGGCTTCAGCAAACTGTAGCTTAAGTCTGCCATCAACACATTTTATAAAGTGTCATGTGTGTGTTCAGGTGCACGATGACAGCAGAGAAGTTAAATGAGATGGCATTGAATGTTTTTCAAATATTCATGTGCCTACATATCCCAGGATGCATTTCTTCAGGCGTAAACTCTCTCTTTAGATAATTGCCGTAACATTCAAGTCGAGCAAAAATCTGATCAACGTCACCGCATCAATAAATTCCGTTTGTTGTCATATTTTGGGATTGCATTTTTTTCGCTGCTTGGTTTTTAACTCGTCTGTAAACGACAACAGTAATGTCTCTAAGATCAACATAGCAGTTTAACTTAGCTGTCCTGCAGGGGCGAAGAGGACATGAGCAACCACTACAGCTGTGCCTCACACCATATGTGTGACTCAGAGAGATTGAAATATCAGCTATTTATTCCTTTTATAGTCCCGTGTTTCAACACACAAAGTGCCTGTTTTCATTCAATGAAAGCTTCATTTGAACTGCCATGGTTGTTTGGACACCATAGCCGTGTCCTCACAAGACTGTCAGATTTTTTTTTTTAGTAACAAGAGCACGCTGGCGTTGTCATGACTCATCTGCTTTCTCTCTCTTCTGTTACTTTTTACTTATAGAGATTCAGATGATCTTTCTTTAAAGGGTGGTCACTGCAAGGGGGAAATGGTAACAGAAGATCCAAAAAGGCATCAAGGTGAGCTTCACGTTTCACTGTGCTGCTCTTGTAATTCATTAAATCTGTATCTATTCTAAAACTGAACAGAAATGTAAAATAAACCAAACGAGCAGCTTAAACTCCACGCTGCACTGTACTGATGCTCCAAATGTTTAAGACAACATCTTCAGCTTTCAGACAACAAAACAGTCTGAGTCATAAGGATGTTTTTTAACTACTGAATCCATACATTGTCATTTTTATAAATCAGTGTGCCAAATGTAACATAGTGGAAGAAAGGTCTTATCAGTATGCGGACATGTTGTTTTAATCGGTGGCATTAGTCAAAGACAAGCTTTATTTATTATTTTTGTTTTTAGCATTTACCTTAGCTTCATGGTGGCTTCTTCACAGTGTTGTTTATTGAGTTTCAAGTACGGTGGATGTTGAGATGGGAGAATCAACTTCAGCCTGGAGTTAAACGGCACTCCTAAAAATGTGCTGAATTTAATTTGAAATAAACATATACTTGTGCCATAAGGATAAGTGCTCAGTGAAGAAGCCCCTCATTCCAATTAAGCCCCTATGTCCTACTGATAAGTTGCTTAAAATACAACACAGCTCTTAGTTGCCACTGCAACCCAAACAGCATTTCCAGCGTTAACAATAGGCTCAGTTTATGCAAACTAGACAGATAGTGGCAACGCCAATACCAACTACATGGCCCCTTACTGGTCACCACAACTCAACCCTGTAGACCGATGGGCAGTAAGAGCTAAGACATCACAGGGGGAATCTCTCTTCACCAGTGTTTCATAATGATAGTCCCACAACTCCTAAGGGAGGATGGACAGTGAGCTCAGGCGTCCCAGAGCCAACCTCCCTCCATGCAAGCTCTCACCGCCCACCAAACCTCCACACAGCACCCACTGCTATTTCTTACCCACGCCTAAAAACAAGGTTGTGCTTACCTGTGAGGAAGGTCTTCATGCTCGGGCTGTGGGCCAGTTTGACCGGGGTGTGTCCAGAGTATGTGGCCAGAGTTGGATCTGCACCGTGGTTCAGAAGCAACCAGACTATTGGAAGGTTATCGCTCGCCACGGCATCATGAAGGGGCCTAAAGAAAGTCCAAATAAAACACAAATGCCTTTTAAATGATTGTACAACTTCAGAGTCTGTTTGATAACTCTCTTTTTATCAAACAGCAAACATGTGGAATGAAATACAGAAAAATGGTTTTAAAATGAGATAAGACTTTAATACTCTCCGTTGTCTAATTCAGATTTATGTATCTGATTCCTAAACAGGCTCAACAGAAGAATACCATTAAAAAAAAACGATGAGCAGGACATGCAAACACAAAATGATCTTTTAAGACATCAAATACAATCAGTCAGTAGGATGTTCAGAACTGCTACTAACACATGTTGAGGCTGTTTTCGTAGAAGTTTTAAAAAGAAAATGCACACTGTAACAATAAATGATACATGAGGCCAACATCATATACAGAAGTCTCCAATGTGCTCGACCATATTTCAATATACGATAGTAAACCACATTTTCTTCTCTGTTCTCTCTCATGATATCCCCACCAAATTAATCTGAGGATAGCTAACAGCTTAATGGGGTCTCTTCTGATTGGACAAATAGTGGGAATGCAAACTTAATATTTTCTGAGCTCAGTGTGATTGGTCAAATCTTAACAAGTTGAGCATGATGTAATTCAGGCAGTCCTTTGCGATGTGTTTATCGTGCTAGTTTGATATATGTATTGTATTGATCTCTTTCTATTGTAGTGGTTAACATATTTTATCCATACCATGCTTTGGACATACCCTTATTGCTTACGGTCAAGCCAGTAGACCATGATCAGGGTATTTTGACATTTGGTTATCACCCTTTTTTTTTTAATCACAAGAAAATCAGGACACAGAAATTTAGCTAATTAGAAGCAAGGCTCTAAACCGTGTATCGAAAAATTCTCACCGTGTTCCATCCTGAGCGCTGCAGTTGACATCAGCTCCGTATTTCAGTAACATCTGGACAATCTGCGTCCAGCCTCGAGAGGACGCCTCGTGGAGGGCCGTGTAACCGGCATTATCACGCCGATTGACCTCCCTGATGTCCTTCTCCAGACAATACTGAACTACATCCTTTAAGAGTAAGGGCAGAGAATCTGTGTCAGTTAACATTATGAAAGGGCAGTATTCAAATCCATTTAAAAAGACAGGCAGACTCTACCTGATAGCCCAGACGTGCAGCACGTTGCAACAGGGTCTCCCCGGCATTTTTATTCACAATCAGCCGACGGACCTCTGGAGGAATGGGTCTTTTGGGCGGAGACTCTGAACTGATGCTTTTTCCTGATGAGGCTTTTTTATTGGTTGGAATTGATGGCACGCTTTTCGGAGCTGGTGGAGGGCCGTCTGTTCTTTTGACATCGGCCCCATCGTCATCTAGGGGAAGTGAGGCGCCACGCTTCCCTAAGCAGCTGCGTTTGGTTTTGACCTAATATAAAGATTTGTTGTTAAGACCTCTGTGTGAAATTGAATCACTTGTAATACATTGCCAAGTAAGAGCAATGGCTTCCACTTATCATGGACCTGAACAGTATAAAACCAGCTGCCCTCATAAATGTGACAAACATCTCATTTATCTAGCCACAGGGGGGCACTGTGAGCTAATATATTCATGGCACTATGTACTTCATTCCTATGAACCTTGTACGGGTTAAGATATACTGTGAGCCCACAGCAGCATCAGCAAGTGACTTACCTTCTGCTCATCATTGTCAGATAAGTGCTTGCTTTTGAACTTTCTCTTCCCTGAAGGCTTGTCGTTGCACTCTGGAGACAGATCACTGTCCTGGTAACGGACCGGCCCTGAGCGAGTGAACGAGGGTCTCCGTGGGGGTGGCTCTGGACTAGAGGCAGCTGGACTCAGACACTCCTGTTCCTGTGGATCTGTTATGACAAATTACATCTGAGGTTATGCCGACCGGTATCTAATAGGTGGACAAAAACAATCTTAGAATTTCTTCCATTTTGTCTGGGATGCACTGATTCGGCTCATTGTCAACTGCTTATCCAAACACAGAGCAGCACATGTTTTTGGTGCCTTTTTGAGAAATAAAAAAAAACGAACAACAAAATCACAGATAATAGAGTCTTTCAAACCAATGTTCTTTGGCTTACCCATGTTATATGCTAAAATGTGCTAAATGCTGTCTATGATATATTGCCCTCTGCTTTTTGCAGTCATGTACTCAGCATTCTGTAAATTCTCAACAGAAACATATTTGATAGATTTCTATCTGCGTCAAAGTATTTGCATACATGAAGCGACATAGGGACATTTGGTCATATAGCCTTAACTCTCAGATCTATCAGTGAAGTGTATGAAATCAACTGCAGTCTGGAGTCTGAGTTAAAAGAGACAAACGGTGACAGCTGTCTCATAACCTCTGCAGGTTGAACGTGCATTCAGACACCCATATTTTATATTTCAAATTCCAGAAACAATTACTGAGAGAGACAATTCAGAAGGAGCTGGATATTGAACAGAACATGTCCCTACTGCCCCTGCCCAATTCTAAGTCCTTGAATATAAGTTGCTAACTGAATGAATTCTATCTTTTTCTTTTGTTAGATTTTGGTTTTATCTCAACATTTTAATTGTGATTATTCTTCTTAATCTGGTCAGCAGCCACTAAAGGATTAAAGACACATTTTATTTGTTTATTTTGGGGAATGGTATTACTAGAAGAACTCATTCAGGCTTATTGGTGATGTTTTTATCAGCTCATGTTTTGTAGTCAAAGGACTTAAAAGCATTTGTATTATTAAAAACACATGATGTATTGTAGTTTTCATTATCACTGGGGTTGAACATGATTTTTTTTAAATACTGATTAATTCATAGTTTGCTTTATTAAAATGTAAGGAAACTGCATTCATATCTAAACAATCATCCTTATTTCCAATAGCGCTTGATAAAAGTTGATAAATGTGAATGTCTTTTTTTGTCTCAACAGTGGCTACAAATGTGAAGACATGCAATCTACACAACGTTCAATCAAAACCCTGAAGAAACTGAGAATTATTTGTGTACGTATCTTTGCTGGAAACTGCTTTGACTATTAATCCTTTACCAATGAAGTTGCATTTTTTTGTTAATTAACTTAATTGAATGATTTAAAATTGCAGCTCAGACAAAAAAATGTCTATCAATCAACGACTCACTCACATTTGAATTTTTTGGCCTGAATTGCAAAAGAATATTAAGAAACAGCAAGTCCTACTCAATCTGACTTTTCATGTTAATTAAAAAACGGACTGATCTCCAGATTCAAACTCTGTACCTGCTGGAGTTCCGCTGTCCTCTCTCATGGGGTCTTCGTGGTGCTTCCCGTCCTCCAGCTTGTCTCTCTCAGTGATGTAATCTCCCGTCTGGTACTTTTTACTACGACATCGCCGGCGTTTCTTATTAGCGGGCGTTTCACCCTCTGTACTGCCACTCTTGCCTTTGCCATGGGATGCTCGCTCTGGCAGAGGGTTGGACCGAGGCCTCCCTCTCGGACGGCGGGCTGGCTGGATGGGGGATTGAGGGGGCGACAGAGAAGCTGGGGGAGGAGGCATTGGCGGGGGTGGAGGGGAAGGCGTCGCAAAGCCCCAGAGGTCAAGTCGAGCCTCATCTGCTCGCCGTCGTCCTCTCCTTAGTCTCGGGAAGGAGTTCTCTGTGGCGTCGGCCTCCTTGCTGGATACAGCAGAACTGTTTAGAGACGCTTGTGTCTCAACACTCTGAGGACTGCTGCTGCAATCTGCAACTGATTAAAATCACATTTAATCGTTACACACACACACACACACCAGCTTCAATGCAAAGATATATGAGAGAGACATCAAAAAATGCCACAGAGACAAGATGTGTCACATTTTTTCTGTCTGCTTTATACACAATCTACTGTACTATTGAGGCTGACTGCAGGCTATTTATCTAACAAAGTAAAGCTGTGAGATCCCACTTTAATCTAACTGTAAGCACAATAAAAGACTTCATGTCTGACACAGCTGAAAGCATTACGGAGATTGTTACAGATGTCACAAATGTGTCCATGTCAGGGGAACAACTGTGACGTCTATTGCAAACAGACAGGACTGTTTATGTCAATGAAATATGCCAAACAAAACACTTTACCTGCTTTCTTGGGGGTTGGTTTGACCACCTTGTTGAGGCTGATCTTGTCCCTTCGAGTCGGCTCCTTACTCGGAGGAGAAGGTTTCCCAGCTAATAGATTCTGCTCCAGCACAGGTGCACATTGTTTCTTCTGCTGAAATACACAGGGGACAGTGTGAGCATGCTGTATCGGAGGTTATTGATCACAAAGCTTTCATGGTGATGAAGAACATGTTACAGACTCACAATAGGCCCTTGAAAGTTACATCATCAGTCATACAACTGTGGATTAATGTGATAAAAGTGAACTATATGTGACCATAGCTATCTTATTTATTTGTTTATTTATTTATTGCAACAAGGGGATTGTTTTTAAGAAAAATAAAAATTAATGACCTTCTTTTGGGGAGACGCTTTGGTTGGAGTGTTTTCTGTGTCTTGCTTCTTCTTTCCCGCAGTCTTCTTTGATGATCCTGTTAGTGACTTCTCTTTCGCTGGCTTCTTTGGGTTACTCTTCTTTTGTTTTATGGAGGCAGCTTTTGCTTTAGTAGGCGACTCCCCTTTGGTTCCGTTTGTTTTCTTCTCAAACTTATCGCCTCCCCCCTCGCCCTGGCCCGAAAGAATAGACGCGACCATGCCTTCCAATTTGTCACTGGGAGTAATATCTGATGCCCCACTTTCTGTTTTCGATATCTCCCCCTCTAACACCTGGGCTAGTTTGCTCTCCATCCTGTTCCCGTTTGTTGATGCATTGTTCCCAAAGAGATGAGAGCGGCCAGCAGGCTTTGAGGAGCCCTGCTTCGCTTTCAGTCCCTTGTGTTCTCTCTCAGTGGTGTTTAACTTAGTGTTATTCTCCAAAGACTCGGTCTCATGTCTCTTCAAAGCTTGAGTTAAATCTGGTTTTGATGGAACACCAGCCCATTTATCAATAGACCAGTGTGATGGATAGTCAAAGGAAGAAGTGTGTTTACATTGGGCGTCTTGGCTGCCAAGATTGTCAGCTTTTCTAGACCCAACGGGTGAGGTTTGTGGATTAGTCTCTCCCGTCAGTGCCGCTGTTTCGAAGGCTTGCTGCTTTACAATGGATGCAAGGTTCGACAGGGGCGACTTCAATTTCTCCCACTTTTCATCCTCAGGTTTGGACGGGCTATGATGTGCACTCTGAAACTTAGATCCTTCAGTAAGTGTGGTTCCCTTAGTTTTTGGAGATCCTTGTGAGATTTTCCTCTGAGCGGACGAGGCTTGGTGCGGGAGATGGGACGGCTGTTGCCAAGCTGGAGTGTTGGAGTACGGCACTGCTGTTGTTCCAGATATCTGAATCTGCGCATTAGCAGAGGCTGACAGGGCTGTTGTTAGAGCTCCTTTTGAGGGACTGTTCTTTGTTATGGCTGTGCTGGTGTTTTTAACAGGCTTGACCATGTGAGCATGCTGGTTGCCCTTCATCAGACAGGATGGCTTTTTTCCTCCTGAGGCCAGATGTTCACCTTGGTCAATTATAGATATAAACTCTTGCTTTGCAAAACTCTGAAACTCATCCACAAATGTCCCTTTCCCGTCTTTACCCCGTAGAGTGGAAGCCAGAATGGGGCTTGCCACACCTACATAAGTTCCAGGGATGTTTTTGATGTCTTGTGAAGGTCCCTTACCCCAGGTTGGTTTTGGATCTGGGCCCTGGTGATTCTGAGCCTTTTTTATTTGCTTTTGGTGAGATCCATTTCTGTGGGTGTAGGGTAAGTTAGGGTATTGCACAGTTGGGCTGTAAGTGGCAGAATGAGCCTTCTTGGAATTCAAAAAATCTCTCTGATTTGACTCGTTACTATGAGGCTCAACCGTTGGAACTGGAGGGTCATTTAGGCATTTTGGCCGTTTTGATTTGGCAGATAAATCAAGAGGTACATCTCTTGATTCCGCTGCGCAGAGAGTACTGTCCTCTGAAGAAGCGGGAGATGTTTTAAGAGAGCCCATGGAAGTCTTGTCTACGCTATTGCCTTTCTCCACATGGTTCAGCAGTCTGCTCTGAGAGGTGATGCTGGCCAATGCAGATCCACAGCAAATGGCAGCAGTGGGAGACAGCGTGTAGCAGGTGGGTGCAGCAGAAGTTAGTGATGGGTGCTGCAGTGGTAGGGCAATGGCTGGTGAGGCTACCACTGACGCTAAAGATTTATGCTCCACCACTGATTTAGCATTCTTACTGGATGAATGGTTGGGTTTCAGTTTTGAGGTTGATGTTCCTGCTTTTATCTCTGCGGCTGGAGTCCGGCCCACAGAGAACGGATAGGGATAGGTCCGTATGAGAGGTGTCCCTCCGACACCTGAGCTTTGAGGCTGGATTTCTTTCTGAAACTGGCTGGCTGAGGCTTCTCTCAACGCAGTAATCTTACCCAATGCTGGTGGAAGAGTAATTTTACAAAGTGGGGAGGGAAAATTAGTGGCAGGAAGGAAGGCAACAGGCTGTACTGGTTTAAACATGGCAGAGCACTGAAACCCAGGTGGAACACTTTGCACAGATGGTGTTTGCAGGAGAGATTTCTTACTGGTTGTCATGTTGCTTTGACAGGGGTTTAGTGAGTCCTCTCGGTTGACTTTTAAGCCACTTGACCACTGAGGAGCTGGGACTGCTACGTCAGTCTTGATTTTAGGAGCTTCTGCCCTTTTTTCTTCTCTCTTCTCTGGATTAGTGAGGGCCGCGCAGGATGTTGGCCCATTGATGGGCTGTTGAGGTGGAGAAAGCTCAGGGCTGTGGTTGTAATTGCTAGTGTCCAGGCTGGTTTTTGCTGTCTTACAGTCTGTTGTTGGAGTGCTCTTGTTTTGCTGACTGAGGGTAACATCTCCTCGAAACTCGAGGGGGAGCGTCTGGGGGGGATTTCCCACCATGCTAGCAGACGCTTTATTTGGAGCACTGATCTCTCTGCTCACCGTGCCTCCATCCCCTACATTCATTAGTGTAGGATCCACCTGAGTAATAAGAGAAGTTCATTAGGGCAGTGTTCATTTTATAAGAGGAAATAATGCTCTAATCTTAGTAATCAAACTGTAATAGGAGAAAAGATTACCTGCATAGGTGTTTCTTTAACACAACATGCCTCAGGGGTAGCTGAGTCCGTCAGGGGAGAGTTTTCCTTGAAATGAATGATGTGCTGTAGAACGACAACAAAAGAACACTTAATGTCATCACTGTAAATGCTGCTGAGACTTTCATTGAAGAGATTAGACCTGTTCTGTGCAACAGTAAATGATTTAGAGTAACAAACATTGGGAAATTGAAAGCTTCCTTTCTGTGGGCTTGGAGGCCAGATGTGTTACAATTTCCTACGAGCAGGGAGACAATTCAGCGTAGCAGAGAGAAATGTGGTAAACTGAGGAACGTTTTGTGTTGTTCCCTTTGATTTTATCTGTTTACACACAGGGAATACTAACAATTTATCTGCATCGATTGATCTGGAAAGTGAATAAGCATGAGTAAGATTGGTTAATCAGTGAGTGAAATGAAACACAATTCATTAGTTGCAAACGGTTGGATAATGAGCCAACAGGTTCCTTGCAGAAACACATAAGAGGCCTCTATTTCTTCATACAGTTTGCAGAGCAACTCCTCTGCACAGAGATCATACTCAATACTGTATCATACAGGAAACATTAGAGAATATTCAAAAAGACTGACGATGACGATGAGACTGCATCAAGAAAAAAAAAACAGGTTTTGAGTAAGCTGTCAGGCTTTTCAATTAGGAACACTTTTGACAGTCACACAGACCCTTGCGTTCGCCCTGTGACCCCCTGGGTCTGTGCCTAGTGGGCTGGATCATCGTCTCTCCATGAGGTAAATCATCTGCGACACTCAAGTGATCTTTTATTATTGAGCGGCTACCTAAATGTGTTATGTTCTGAGAGAGACATACACGCTGAGGTAAAGGAGATAATTATATTTAGTCGAAGGTTTCTTTACTTGCTTGAAGGAATATTTATCATTTGACATGATATCATTACAGTGATTACAACAGAGCGAAACCTATACCCCAGTTAAATGCATTTTAAATGGGTAGACCATGCAGTTTGAGTGCACCTCATTCAAATCTAAAATAAAGACATGAAAATCCTCATATATGAAAACTTACACACAACACATTCCTTCTTTCCCAGACATGCTAAGTATGCACACAACGATGATGTATAACACGCAAACATTTGAAATACTTTCATACACACAGGGCAGCACACACACACACACACACACACACACACACGCCAGAGCAGCTCCTGGTATGTTGAGAGAGTTGAGCGCAGGCGAGCGCATCTGCAAGTAAATGAGACGACTACAAACAGGGGATCAGGCAATGAACAATCTATGTCAAAGCTTCAAACCTGGGGTCAGTGAAACATAACGAATATGATGCACGTAATGACTGACACGCCAATCTCGGCTGCAATCTGCGAGCACGGCCACGCAGACAGTTGCAAGGAGGGTCTGAATTCATTACCGTGAACAACAGTTTGCTTACAGCTAGTTTGCCTTTGTGCAGCGATCATGCCGGCTCTACTCCACCGCTACGTGTAAAAACCATCCGCTCTGCTTTACGCCGATCAACAATAGTCAACAAACATTGTGGGCAACTTAGTGGACAAAAAAAAAACAAAGACGACAATGTATTCTGTTGGAGAACACTTAAACAATACGGTCAGCTCAATGTCCACAAAGGACACACGTCCCACATGTTTGCGATGGCAGTGAGGCACTCTCTAAACAATGTGCTTTTTCTGTGTTTGAAACATCAGCACGGAAAAACTCTGGAGAGCTCCAGGTCTCTCTCTCTCTCTCTCTCTGTCTCTCTCTCTCGCTGGAGATGGCGAGCAGTCACCTTCATGTGAGCACAGCAAGCTGGCTCTGCGATGATGCAGCCGGGCTTTTCTCTCAGAACTAAAACACAACACGTAGCATGGATTCACATTTTTCGGAGAGCAGATGTTGGGGCGTATTGGTGACAAGACCACCTCCACCATGAAAGCGGCTTGCAGGGGACACAATGTGGCAGTGTGTCACATCTCAGTCTGATAAGGTAAGTCAACATGAATGCAAAGCCACACAGGTAACACAAGGCAGAGTTAAAAAAAAAAAAAAAAAAAAAAAAGCAAACACAACTCATCAGCTTTACAAAAAAAAAAAAGGCTTCCACTGGATGTTTTTTTTTTTTTTTTCTTCAAACAAATAATCGATTTCACTGATAACGCACAAACCGGCTGCTCTGAGTTGAAAATAGTAAATGGAAAAAGTAACCTACCAAGGTTGGGAAATTAAGAGAGTGGGTGAGCTAACTTAATATGAAATTGCCCTGTTGGAGTGGCCACAAAAAAAAAAAAAAAAGGGGGCAACATCTAAAAACTCCACCGACCACCTCCAGCAGCTCTCAGCGCATCGGAGTCTCCGCGGAGCCCGTCTCGCAGCGCTCCGCTCCCGGTGGTTTAGCTTACATGGCGAGGCGGGCTGCTCTTATTTATCAACCGGCCGACTTGACGTGAAGTGCTCCAGTCTCTGATATCGGCCCTCTGCTTGAACTGACTAAACCACTCCGGCGTAGTATATAAAAATGACCCCACCGAGCCTCTCTTCTCCGTTTAAAAAAAAAAAAAAAAAAAAAAAAAAAGACTCCCTCAGTCTCTGTAAGGCTGGATAATTCCCGAGCTAATAAGCATGCGAGATAAAAAAATAAATAAAAAAAAAAGATGTCTAGTGACAGAAACACTTACTAACCAGCTCGAGATGGCACGTGAACGACGAACCAGGCACGGCTCGGATACGACCGTGTCCAGCCTTTCGCCTCTGCCGACCGCGGCTGCTCACTAATCTCGACGGTTTTCGGTTCTAAAAGTCCGGGGAGGGAGGGAGGAGGGGGGGGCGGGAGGGACATTGGGAGAGAGGAGGAGGAACAGGAGGGGAGGGGAGGAGGGGATGAGGGGGGTGGGGGGGGGTCGTCAAGACAAGTCCGTTTCGTATCGCCAGTCTCCAGTCTGGTGGGAGAGGGAGAGAGGGGCAGAAGGGTGACAGCATGGGAGATGTAGTGCTCGGCTATCCACGCCCAGGATTACACGCCGGAGAGGCTGGGAGGGGTGAGGACTGCAGGTACCGGCATGCAACGCGAACTCCAGCCGCTCAAGGGGAATAGGGAGGGAAGGGGAGAGTGAGGGGGTCGCGACCAAAGAGTGTAACGGTGCGCTAAACTGAAAGAAAAAAAAAAAGCGTATCGGGGTAACGAAGTAATAAAAGTGTATTTCTTTAAACCCAATGAAAGCTGGCAGTATCACTGAGCGGATATTTAGGTCTCAGGTCAATTAAAAGGGGCCGGTCACAAGCGCAAGGCTACTAAAAGGAATTAGGCCCACCAAAAATGTGCAAGAATAAATAAGAGAAAAGTGGGAGAGGTTTTGGGTCTGTTGCAGGAGAGTGAACAGGAGGAAGCGAGACTCGGGCTCTCCGTGTCAGGCTGTGGCTGCAGGCAGCAGCTTCAGGAAGAAGATGGGGGAAACACTAATCCCTACTGATGTAGAGGATTTTAAAACCCAAACCCTAGACATTTTGTCTTTCAATAGCCATGTTTTGGGTCATTTATGTGAATGCCAAGCACGTTGCTTCATTAACACCTGCAGAGGTTCAGTTATGTCACTTAGAAAGACCCAGAAATGCAAAAGACTGTTTCCATAAGGTTTCCAACTTTGTTTAAAAAAAAAAAAAAGAAAACCTACTCGTGTTTGTCAAACTGTATAGCAAAGCCCATTTCCACTTTACTGTTGAAACCACAAGGAATATGAGTCAGTGTTATTCATCTGCACAGTGCCCCCCAAAAACAACTGCATGCACTTCTCTGAATTCCCCCCATAACAACACACAATGCATCCACAAACCTCACGACACATGTAGGCTAACTTTGCATCCATGTTGAACACTTTTCCCAGATTCTCTGTGTTGTTCTGTCACACATTTACTCCACCCTTGCTGTACTGAGCTAAACAAAAGTGTAATTTTTTTTTTTACAGGATTTCCTTGGTTAGTTGAGTCTTGGGGTATAATGGTACATGATGACACTTTGTCAGCTGATGATCTCTGGTTATCAGTATAAAAAAAAGTGCCACTCTCTCGGCATTGTGCATCTTCTCTTCACTGTCACTCATTTCTTGCAGGTCAGTGTGTCAAAATCACACTTACTGATGGTATCAGGTTAGGTTTCATTCACATTATCCTCCGAGGACTGGGATTAAGCCAAGCTGCTCAAAATACTTCAATTAAGACTTAGAATTTAATTTTAATTTACCAATATTCTGTCAGAATTTACACAAAATCAAGATGACAAAAATCAACTTCAACCTATGCCTACTGAAATAATCTCAAAATGCTCATCACAGTTAACGTCATACTGGCTTTTTTTTTTATAAAGAAAACATGTTACAATAATTTCTATAAATAAGAAGCATTGACATAACATTTCTAATTTGAACCCACAAAGGAACCTATGGGTGTAAGATATTTACGTCACAACATCATTTCAAATACAAAATTTTACTTAAGCAGCTGACTTTCTCTTGAAAAAGTACTCCATGATCATTGCTCATGTTGAAAAACAAAGAGAAGAAGCTTAGAAAAAAAATCTAGGTTTTAACAGAAGTTTACATATTGAGTTTTGAGGTGAATGAAAACACATCAGCAACTTTCAGTCACACACACACACAGACCATAGTTCATACAGCATCAAATCAGTCTGTCGATGAGAGGACCTCTGCACTGTCTGATTCGCCCTCTGATAAACAGCTACAGGATATTTAGCTCTGTTATGCCATAATCACATTTCAGCACAGTGTTTAAGCAGTAAGGTTACCCTGTACTGTAATTAGGCCACTTGTCTTACCTGGATCATGAAAGCAGTGCAGGCCTGCTGTTTACGGTTGTATCTACTCCTCTAGGCCAACAAATTTCCTACTTTTCTCAACACTTGTGGTGGTGAGGAAATAACCGTACAGACACACAGTTACACACGCAGCGAGGCTGACATCGTCGTATGACTGAAAGAGTTTGTTTACTACCGTGCACGATCCGTGTTGGTGCAGGACAACGATCCTGACCGTCTTCAGAGAGCAGTCACTGCTTGAACGAGCTCAAACTATTTCGCTGCTTGTCTATCGCGGAGAGGATCGGTGTGTGTGTGTATGAGTGTGTGTGTGTGTGAGAGAGAGAGAGAGAGAGAGAGAGAGCCTCTAACATGCCCTTCGCCATTCGTTCAGTAATGGCTGCGTGCAGGCAGCCAAATCGTTGACAGATGGCCAAACGTGAAATTGGGAAACCAGAAAAACGCCGATCAGTTATGAAAAAGAGGAACGGTGTGGGGATCCGTGTCGGCATGAAGAAGCGGGAGTATCACAAAGTGGGCAGCTGACACATCGCATTGTGTCTGAGCCAGGGGTAACCCGGAGACCTCAACGACCGCGCAGGAGCTATCCCGGTAGTGACCGGCTGCTCGGGGCTTCACCAATTATAGAAGAGTTTGCTTCACAGGCTGCAGATCGGGTTTGTGAATATGTGGGGTTACACTAAAACTTGTTATGCGTGCATTTATAAACCCTCGCCAGCAGGGATGTGGTGCTCAGCACATGCACTATGACAACTGCGATAGCACACATGAAGGCACGTTGTTTATTTCGAGGCCTGATTTTTTTTTTTTTTTTTTAAAAGAGATGAATGTCGTCTCCAAAGTGAGCTTACATGGTCATCTGTCTTGGAGTCTTTGGAGATTATCGACACTGTTTAGGCCGCCATGGTTTACGGCGACGAGGATGTCCCGTCTAAGTTGGTGGTTCACCTGGTCAATACTGAATGTCGAGGCAGAGGAGGCGGTGGTGGTGGTGGTGGTGGTGGTGGTGGTGGGGGGGGTTGAACGCCAAAATGGAAAAATCAAGCGTATAATTCTTCCATCTTGGTGTAAGTAATGAATTATTCTGCAATAAATAAATGCAGGCGGGATGGCAGCCGATTTCGGGAACAGTGGAGGGTGATGTTCTTGTTTGTCAGGTTAATGGATGGCCCGATGTGCCCGTCCAACATGATGTTCAATGTGTCTGAAATGAAAACGCATCACTTCATGTATAGTTACCGTGTCAGCGTTTGGATGGTCTACCGCATCCACGGCAGCCACGCATGGACAGCAGCCCCCAAGTATGTCATCCTGATACACAACTTGGCTGTCCATACATGTGACACGATCCTACATAATGCCGACGGAGAACAGCGAGACACCGCCGCAACTACCGTGGCTCCTCCAAGACACCGACAACTCGAAAATACAGATTTCCAGGTCAAAGTTTGGCAGAGTTTTACTCGCCCTCAATAGCGTTGTGCAATGCCCCCTTTAATGCCCCCTGCTCGCCCGTAACGCCTTTGTTATTAGTAATCGCATGGTATTGCACCGTCTTACCTTGCGCTCCGAGCTGTCTACAGTCACAAAGCCAGCACACAGCGCAACAAGCTATTGTTGTCCGCACGGAGTCTTCCGTGTGGGGCCAGGGATGCTATTTTCAAGTAGAATGAATACAGTATGCAATTTTGGCTTGTCCTCGCGATCTTCGCTTATTGCCAGTTTTCGGTCTGCAGCAGCTGGAGATGAAAATCGCGCACCCTGGGTCCTAGCGCCGGGTAAAGCCCTACAGGTGAATAACAAACACGCTGCTGCTCGCTGGGATTCAATCTTTAATTGCAGGGGACCGCGCTGGAGTCAGATAAATATACATCGTACAGCAGACTGTCTCGCTTTTTACACCCTCACAAATTCAACATATGGGCGTTGAAGATATTTCCCCTAAAGGACACATCTGAAAGGTGTGAAATAATTGTTGAATGTCCGGTCACACTGATCAAACATGAGTGAAGAATATATCCTCTCTGATGTCAAACTAGAAACTATAGGCTGTTATTAGCTAATTGTTTAAATGCCACGTTTCAAACCCCTTCTTTACAATCCTGCACAGCCAGAATTTTCTTAGCTCACTGCAGACTATAATTTAATATCTGAGGGATCTAGCTGTGTTTAAAAAATAAAACGATAGGTGGGTAAACTGAGATGTTCAACAATAATTATGTAAAGACAGTTGTTCATTTATGCCAACATTCAGGTCAACATTTTTCATTATGCTTCACTACTGAAAAGAAGGCACAGATATAGGGGCTTACAAAGCTTCTATTTTGATTTTCCAAATTAATATTCCTTCTTTGAGAATCCAAAAGTATTTTCTATGAACATAGAGGCTCCACCCTCACCAAATATAACCTCGTGCATCTATTTATTAAGAGAAATCTGCACAGTCCAGACATGTAAAGGCTGTAGAGGGTCAAGTTTATCGAGGGGGATCAAAGTGTTTGTGACAACTTGTGTATTCAGGAATAAAAATACCTGCATCACCACAGTTATATCTTGGTATGTTTCCTATAGAACCTGCTAGATAAATCATTACTGTTAACATACCCCTGAAATGAATTCATTGCACACAGGGGCATATATCAGCTAAAACATTAGTGAAGAAGTGCCAGAGATGTAACACGAGCATGTTGCATCCGTAGAGTTTTCATCACAGACAGTTTATAAAAGTGAGTATAATCATGATATCATTCACTGATTTGCCTTGTCCGTTTCTGTTAAGTCAGATGTGACAATATTTGGATGAGGGATGGAGTCTGAGAGTAGCAAGGGGGGGGGGGGTTGGTAAATTTCATGTCATCAAAACTATACAAAAAACAGTCTACAAAACAATGGCTGTGGCTAATTTGTTAGGCAACATGTTTGAGGAACAAAGGAAGTTCTATGTTCATTACAACACACTGGTGTGGGAGAGCAAAGAGTGTCTGAAGGAACTTTAAGTAAACCTCCTGTAACTATACAGAGCAACATGTTTTCTGCAGGGGAAGCGAATAACAAAATTGACTCCCATGTACTGGCTGCCAAACAAAAAAATAAATGTATAACAAACGCACTGAACTAACTAAACAGCCTGGTATACGCATGGACACTGATACCTGCTTTTTAGTTCCTCAAAATAAAAAAAAAATCAGACAGTTTAACTCACCAAAACAATGTGGAACAGACTTCTTAGATGGTCTGTAAGTGCAAACAGACTGGAAGAAATATTATTTGATTTTCAAATAAAAACCTTCAAAGGAACAAACATGGCAGAGGGTTTGGTGACTAAGTTAGCATGTCATCTAGCTCGACAGCATCCAGTATTCACTGTCACTCAAAGTGGCCAAGCCCATAATTAATATTTAATATACTTTTAAGTCTTTATCAAAATTCAGCACACAGTTGCCATGAAACGTCTGTCTTTGTACCAGGCTAATGTTGAGCATTTTAACATGGGGCCTAATGAGGGTTGACTCCTTTTTGGAGCAAGCCTCAAGTGGCCATAAGAGGAATTCTTTTGTTTGGGACTTGTTCGTTTTATTTGTTTTACAGCCCTTTTTCAGGGGTTGTCACTTGTTTAATTTCAACCTAAGCAATAGGTGACACTGACGCTTCATTCAGATGCCGTTTAACCGTTGCAGAAGAAACAACAGCAAAGGGTGATTGTCCTTTAAAAAGTGATGCTGAAAACATCTGTAGAAAAACACGAGAGAGAATTAACAGTCATATTGTTTCATCAATTTGAAGATCAAGCCAAACACATCAGATTTTTGTCGTAAGGTCCTGACAGAAATTAGTAATTCATGTGCTCTGAAAAAGGAACATAGAGAATCAGTCATCTGTCCCAGTTGTAAGCATGTAAAAACTTTGAATAACGTCTACCACGACGAGGTACCAATCTTATGAACCAACCACGCCTCCCTGTCTCGCTGCTCGTTCTCTACCCCTCGCGTGCACCAGCCCACACTCAAAGCGTGTTATACTGTGAGTTTACTCTCCGCTGAATAAGACATGAGACGACGTAGTTTCTACACAATACAGGCGATGAGCTGAGGTCCGTAAGTGAGGGGCGTGGCTTTTGAGGGAGCACAGAGGGGAGGGGGTGGGTGTAGATGTAGCACTGAGGGAATGTTATACTTTCAAAATCATGCTAGTTTAAGATAATTACCAACCCTGCCTTTTACTAAATGCACATTAACATTGAACTTTGTTTAAAAAAATGACAATACCCCATTTGTTTCATCCTCCAAAACTTTACTAACACATATCTAATTTATTTCAAAACTTTGGGGCTTTCCATTCAAGTGATTCATTAGAATAGGAAAACAACCATCTATCCATTATCTCTGTTTCTTATACACACAATGTCGCTGTGCAGCTGCATGTGATCACAACTGAAACTGGGCAAAAGGTTCACCTGGTCAGGTCATCAGAGATGACAATAACCCATAATTTATCTTTATCAAATTCACCAAACATGCAAGTCTTGTAATTATGGGAGGAGGCTGGACTACCCAGAGAGAACCTACACATGCACTGGATGAACATGCAAACCCAAACACAGAAAGGCCCCTACTGCCGAAATCCACAGAAAAACAGTAGACTGAGCACCCCCTGAGGGTCACCATTTCAAAGTTTGACCATCAAAAAGTAGTGATATGTTTATTTTCCATCTTAGCCTGGACAAGTTTTGGTTTCTATTATTTCAAAAATCCTGTGTCAGTTGTGTAGTTGTTATAATGTATTGTGATGTGTCATACAGTGCTTTGCATAATATTCATGGAGAGGGGTGTAAGTGTGGATTTGCTGTGCAGGAAGCTTTAGACCTGAGTAAGGCAGCCTCTCTTTATTTCCTGTGTGAATAAAAATCTGAAGGTCAGGTGAAAAATACAAAATGACACTGCAGATGGAAAAATAGGCAAGGCAGAGATGAAGTCGTCATTCATTGGGGGCGTCTGTGTTTGTACCTATATGAACTCGTAATCAGTCTATGTTTAAAAACATAATTTAACACTTCAACTTTATGAACACGTGTACTGAGATGATGGTATTACTGTGCTAATGTACATTGAACAAATCAGAAACAGCTAGTCTTGTTCCAAACAAAATATGTGTAACTAAATCATAAATATAGAAGATGCAAAGACATTAGAGAACAAACAAGTCTTGAAAAAATACTTGAATGGTTGAATATTTTCGTTTTTTAACACTCAAATCTCTAACAGAGACACCGCAGCTAGATTTGAGGTCAGGACATCCTGGTAACTTGTTAGAGGCTTGTAAAATTAGCTTAAGTCAGTGAACAAATCGGGGCTGCTGCGAGTGAGTTCAAGGCCCATTTAAAGGCTCAAGACTTAACCAGTGGCTTGTGAGAATATATCAATAGAAAGCAGGCGATGGTTTAACCTGAGGAAGACCAATTTCCATTACAACAAGGGAAGATCACAGTGGGTCACTCTAAGGGTTAGATAGACCCACTGGTTAGAGAGGTTAGCTGCTCTGTCAAGGCAGAGTCTTGCTCCCTGTGACAATACAGGAGAAGTACACCTGACGTGGCCTCTAAAGATTTTGCACATATACTGTCAGAGACTGAACGGCTAACTACAGGCAGCAGCCACAGCTGCAGATCAGTGTTTAGGACACCTATCCCCACCATTACACTCAATGAGGTGGTGTTGAAGCCATGGCCCACTGAAGTGAGTGCACAAATTGATTCTGCAGCTTGATATTGCATATTGTGACTGTTTATGAGAAAGATCACAGTCACTGAACCTTGCATGGTCATTTAACTAGTGCACAAATAGATTCATAAACAGGTATAATTGTACCTGTGTGTGGTGCAGTCATGAAGTTTGCAGGCTTTCAGCTATCTGCTTCTGACATTTCAACCCACTCCAATACGATGATGTGAATTACAAAACACTAGCACATTGCTTCCAGTGACAATTTTCCTAAACTCCCTCTGGATAATCTATAGACTTCAATCTGAGCGATTATAATAGGAAATACTGCACTTCCTACAGGAACAGACCCAAAGAAACTGTTGACAGTGAGGTCTGGATTATCCTGAGTAACTGGGACACTGCAGCAGAGTTTTTCAAATTTGACTTTCAAACTTTCGAGCACCACAAAGAAACTCTTCTCATACTGATTCCATACAAGTGTTGTCAGAAGTGTCAGATCGGGATAGTTGAATACATTAACATTTAAATGAAATCATCAGCATGGTCAGAAAACACTTAAATTAATTGATAACATTTGTGTAAGTAATACCAGCCAGGTGTCTAAAAGGACAAGTTTGAGTAGTGCTGTTGCTGCCACTAGGGATGGCATGCTGTCTGTGTCTATAGAGGCTAAGCACACCAGCATTTCAGCAGGGTCCATACAGTTATTAGAATCCCAAGTGTGTGCAAGAAGAAGGCTATTAATATGGCCACAAGCTGTGAAACTGAGAAAGCAATGCACGGTCTGAAGTCCAACTGAAACATATATTCACCAATATTCATAAAGTATAAGCATTGTTTTCCTTCAGTGCATCAAATAAAATTCAATATTGGAATAAAATTAATCATTAAAAACATATCTGCATCCTCATATTTGACTTTTCATCGATGTAAATCATATTGTATATAAATATGAACTATCTAAATACATGCTAAAAATCTACAGGTTCATTTTGATGTTTGGGTTGCAGTGATTTGAAAGACATCCAAATGCCAAATAAGGCTTTTGTCTCTTTAGCTCCCACATCCGCCTTAGAGGGGCGACTTCAGAACAAAGCACTCAGGTTTCACTCATATGTAGTAAATGTTGTGGCTGAAATCAAAGTTCTATACTGAAAACAGAATTTTCATTTTTTATCTTGCTGCTATTCACAATGATCTGAATCAAATCAATTTGAAGAAACATGATTGCGCAGACGTGTCAATCACTGAGCAAAATAAGAACATGCAGCTTGGTGCTGAAAACATATATGTTTCCAACGCAGTATTTCTGCTATCAACAGAGACACTCAGACACTGGTATATCCACACAGAGTCGGCACTGCCCACTATTTGCATGGCAGTTAACACACTTTATGTTATAGTATAGATGAACGACTGAAGATCCCATTTTGCCAAAAACTCACAATTGCTTTGAACACCAGACTTTCCTGCTCTTGCTTCAACAGGCAAATGGACATATATGAATGGGATAATGTAGTTAGTCAGTCTAGACACAAATCTGAATTCCCCGTGATTGTGTCGAGTGGCAACCTCTGGTGTTGAAGAATTTAGCAAAGTTAAAAGTGCAAAAGCCTGCAGTTCCTTGAGTGTCCACTTGCGGCTGGATGCAGAAGCTCCAGAAGTCACATTGAAAAATGTCTGTTTTTACACCAGAAATTAACATGTTTAAAGCCTGGTCCAAAAAAACGAATTTGGTCTGATTAGCTATCAGCACACACTAAAGCTGAAATAACTCCCATGATTCCCCACCAGCCTGGACGTCATCCTTTTGTTATCGTTTTGATTGAGAGCCCCGTGGCGGCAGAATGTACATACTGTGCGTTTAAGACCCGTCCTCAGCTCCAGATCTTTGCCCCGTTTTTAAGTTCTCCGATGGATAGTTTGAGTCAGCATTTCCAAAAAAGGCTCTTTGGATTTGGATTTTGTACACCTGTCACTAAAGACCCACATTTAAATGAACAATGACTTGTGTTTTACCACAGGGAAATAAAACTGGACCTGGTCATAAAAATGAATAAAAAAAAAATCCCTTTGACATCTTTCGAACAAGAAACCACAGCAGGAGCTGAAGAAGGCAACAAGTTAAAACAGCTAGCCAATACTGATGGAAATATTCAAACTTTAAAAGGGTTTTCAAATTCACCTTTCTGAACAAGTTTAAACTTCAAGGACAAACAATGTGTTTTTGTTTAGAAATACTGACCACCAAAATAATCGTTAAAAGTAGGTGAAGAAACTGCTTACATTTTAAGTGTGCTGGTTAGACTGCTACTTAAAATTTCAAATAGGGATTTAGCAAAATGTGACTATTGTACTATTTTCTCAAACGGTCATTCTCAAACGATCAAGTGAGGAAATACTCATCAGATTTATGGCTAACAAAAGTAATACTACAAAACAGCTACTGAATGTTTGCTGATTCATCTTAAGTCTAAAAAAAATGTTTTTATTTTCACACTGACATGCTGAAATCAGTCAAACTCGGAGCCTGTGCTATGATTCTACCCAGCATGTTTAATTTGATCATGCCCACATATGAATCTGTCTATTGATTCTGGCATGCTGTGTTGGAGCCAGGATCAGTGAGGAAACTAGCCCTGGCTGCCTCTCAAGGTGTGCTATTGTACCCCACATGATAAACAGATGCAGCTGTCATCCCCACATTTTTCCAGCGCACGCCTTACTGCCCTTCCCTCACTGGCACCTAAGGAAGCCGGAGCGCTCTAGTCAAAGTGGCTAAAAATGGAAAGACAGTGCTGAGGAAGGAGAGGAAAGTCTTTGTCACTGATAACAAACCCCACATCAGTTTTATTTGGACAATTTGACATTTATGTAGAGACACTTTGAGGAGAATCTGAATGTTTCTTGTAATTAATTCTCATACAGTAACAACCACTCACAGCCAACAACTTCAGTGGAAGAGGAGTATGATTTCATGCAGAGGCTACAGCATGAAACACGTGCAGATACTAGATAGACAATTAAATAGGGTATTGTTAAATGAAAAGGCCAACTGCACCATGACTTTACAGTTTTATGCTTTTAGCTGGCTGATTTAATAATGACCATACCCGACCAATAAGGACCTAAATAAATGTACTTTGTGAGGCAGTTATTCTGCTTGAACACATGTCACACACAATGAGTGATGTGCAGTGTTTACATTTTTACGTTGAATAATATTAAACTAAAACTAAACCCTATTTTTGTCAAGCACTGTATGCTGTATATAGGATTTGATTTGATAAATTATACCGTATATTACAATGACAACAGTTGGACTAATCTATGCTCCGGAAATAAGGTGCAAAAATAAAATCCCAAACTATTTAAAATATATAGTTTTAAAGTAATGTTAAAAATGCAGCCTAGATATTCCTCTTTCTCAGTTGTATTTCTTATTAAAGTGTAAATGCTTTATATTTGGGGTATGGACTAATCTTTAAAGACACTAAAAAGATCCATGTGAAACTGGGATGGACACTTTTTTATTTATCAATAAAAGACAACATATTCCAGGAAATCATCTTCATCCAAATCGTTAATGAAAACATTTTTTAGACAACTTAATGTCAACTCTGATTTCTGACAGGTGAATATTTAAAGGCTAAAGGTGACTCAAGATGACAAGCAGATAATGAAATGTTTGAATACTGCTAGAAACAATTCTTTTTTGCTCCTCGCTATGTTGATAAGCCCCAAAAATAAAGCTTTTTAACTTAAAAAAAAGTGACTCTTGCTCTTTCCTAACCATGTCGGTCACAGCGCATGTAGGCTGCAGGCTGAAGACAAACACGGACAGATGTGGTTGACTCGGTCGGTTCAGAGCTGGCAGCTCACTTGCTGGATGTCTGAAGGATATCAGCTTCCGCACATAGTGCTCGACCACAACGACTCGCAAACGGAGAGAAAACACCAGCAGCTCAGGCGTCACGCAGGATCCGTACAAATGCCGGGAGACTGATCTGTCTGTGTTTCCGTACAACGCAGCCCAGACACAAGGAAGAGACCTCAGTGTAACTGTACAGGACGGATCTATTAAGGAGAGCTGACTGTCGACGACGAGATGTTTATCATATCAGTATAACGAATAGACATCTTATAGCGAACAGATTTTTATGATGTGAATTAATACCACAGTATTTTCAAACTACGTCAGCTGGTTCCATAGTGTAGCGGTTATCACGTCTGCTTTACACGCAGAAGGTCCTGGGTTCGAGCCCCAGTGGAACCAAGTCTTTTTTTTTTTTTTGCCCATTAAATCTTAATATCTTACAGAAAACAAATCCTAGTCATAGAAAGGACCTTCATGTATCACCACCAAAACGAAATAGGCTACATATTTGGTAAAGGTTGTAGTTTCATGTTTCTCATGGTAGGTATTGTCTGAAGTAATATAATTTTAAAGGATGTGATTTTTCACATAATCAATCAATCTATAAATCATTATTTGTATAGCGCCAATTCATTCAGTGTTATCTCAAAACATAATGGTTACTTTGGATAACCAGACATTATTGAAGGAGTAGTCTGCAAGTAGTGGACTACAATTTATTTACTTTTTTTTTTCTCTCACTATCTTTATTACAAAATTACCCAGACAAATACTATTTAAAATATTAATAAACCGGATTCTGACGTTAAGCAAACCCATTTACAACCCCTTAAACAGGTTATAATAATACAGTACAAAAGCCCTACCACAAAGTTTGATATAAAAATATGGACGAAAAACAACACTCTTTGTGAAATATAAGTTATATATTGGATTGCAATAAGCTGTACACTTGCCTGTCATGATAAAGGCCAGGTTCTTTATCGTTTTTTTGTCATGTATGAGATAGTAATATAAATGCCTTATCACATTATATTGCTTTTTCCAAGACGTATTCCTAGTTATAGACCTACGCTGAAATATTCTCACTGTTTTCCACGACACAGTTAATAGATTAATTTGATGAGTTGATCAACAAAACATGAATCTGTCAACAGGTCTACAACTTATGCACCATTTATATAAAGTGAAAAGTGTCTCACAGTCATAGACACAATTTGAATGAGTTATAACTTTAGTTATGTTTCGCACTGCCTACTGTTATCACAATATCAAGAAATGATGCATATTTTTCATATATCATGCAGGCCTTAAACCTATGCATTGCTGAACTACTACTGGTAAAATCAATGATGTGCCATGGTGCAAAACCTCACATCTCAACTTCTTGTAAGCCCAAATCTATCATTCATGTAACATTAATATTTCTGAGATTGTGATTTTGTTAGCATAACCCAAACTACTGTCTCTAACAGAGTCTGAATAATAGTTGGGTCCCATGTTTTTTGTTTTTTTTTCCCAGTCAAACAAAAACAACCAACTAACCAAGAGTCTCTGCAGAAGAAACAACAAGCAGGTACCCAGAACAAAGCCTATTAGTAAAGTCATGCTTAATACTGTTTCTTATGGATGTATCAACAAAAAAATGCAGTTTTTTTAACACTCAACCAATGTTAACATACAACTAAACAAAACCATATCCAAAAAGTCATTTAAAGACAAAACAATCATGCCTTTAACAATAAACAGGTGTGTCCAAGTGAAGCTAAGACATCATTATCTGATGTCTGCTTCACTGAATGCACTGACAATGTAGCACTAAAAATACATGGATAACCACTTCTTAAATCAAATGTGACATTAATGACCTCTTTACTTTAAGTCACTGGTTACAAACACGTGTGTTTCAGCAAGCTTTAGCAGTCGTATGCCGAGTAATGATAACACATTTTAAAGTTGTGTTAATAACACTGTGAGCCTCCAAACACATAAGTAATTAAGAGTTACTTACCAGGACTTCTGTTGTTGACAAATTGAGTCTTTGGCAACATATTGAACAAGTTTATTAACTTGTTTGACCTGCTAATAACCAGGTTCTAGCATTCCTAAAAAAAAAATTTAAAAAAAAAAAATAAAGAAAAGGAAAGTAAGCTAGTTTGGCTGATTTAACAACGTTTACACCGGGGGAACAGCGCCACCTATTTCCTGTCAAATTTAAACAACTTGTCTGATCTTCATCGAAACCCGCTTCCATTAATTACATTTACAACTATTAATTATTATAATATACTTGATATTAAAGCGACAACATATGTATTAACTATGAGTTAAGAGAAGATGGCAGTACCCGGTGTTTGAATGTGGCACATTTACCGGCACACGGATCTTGTGTCTTTTTGTAGTTTCCTGGTGTCACAAACATTTGTGTCCCCCCCCCAAAAAAAAAAAATGGCGAACGTAGCTGCCGCTGCGGCTGCAGCCGCCGCCGCCGCTGCCGCCGCTGCAAACAGAGACCCAGCCGTCGATCGCTCATTACGGTCGGTGTTTGGTAAGTTCGGTCACCGTTGTTTGTTCGGTTACCCGGTGTTTTATGACCGGTGTTGTTTTTGTTATAAGGCGCTAACATCCTGCTAGTGTTCCCGTTAGCTAGACAACGAGGGAGCAAAACTTAACCTGAGTGCCGCGAAAACATCGAGTGAGAGAGAGTTCATTTAATCTTTGTCGTGTTAACATTTCTCATTATTTGTTAGTGGGGAATATTCCTTACGAGGCCACTGAAGAACAGCTGAAAGACATCTTTTCTGAAGTCGGGCTTGTTGTCAGCTTCAGGTGAGTGAAAGACTTTCCATTCATTTTGTTTATGTGAAGTTAGAAAAACACAAGATGCTCCAGTCATGTTTTATCTCTTTCTCATCGTGTTTTCACGCCACACTCTCTCCTTTTTTCACAATGAAAGCTTGTAAATCTATCTTTTCTGTTCTCTATTTCTTTGTAAATTTTTGTTTGAACTTTTCTGTGCCCGTCTTGTTTTCAGGTTAGTGTATGATCGGGAGACCGGGAAGCCAAAGGGATATGGCTTCTGTGAATATCAAGACCAGGAGACAGCCCTCAGTGCCATGCGGAACCTGAACGGGAGAGAGTTCAGTGGTCGAGCTCTCCGTGTTGACAACGCAGCCAGCGAGAAAAACAAGGAAGAGCTTAAAAGTGAGGGCTTATTCCCTCTGGATGTCAATTCCAAATAGGGTGTTTATCTGATTTGATTGAAAGGTGTCGGTGCAAAAGCAGCTGTTTTCTGATGTTCTTTCTCTCACAGGTTTGGGAACTGGAGCTCCTATTATCGAGTCTCCTTATGGAGACACCATCCAGCCACAGGAGGCCCCCGAGTCCATCAGCAGAGCCGTGGCCAGTCTGCCTCCTGAGCAGATGTTTGAGCTGATGAAACAGATGAAGGTAGGCTAGTTGAATGCCTCAGGTTTTTTTTTTTTTTTTTATCTAACAAGCCGCTATTTCAGACCCGGACGGAAACAGAATCATCCCTAGAATGTTCTGATGAACTCCTTAACCGTTCTTTACTGGTTAAGAAAGGTCGAAAACCAATTGGTCCCGACTTCCTGTCAGTCAGTGCCAAAGGAATTCGGTCTCTTGTGTGTGTAGAATCTGTAGTAGATGAATGAAAAGGTAGAAAAGACACACACAAAAAAGTCTGACGTCAAAACTAATTCAGATCTACAAAACTACGCAATACCTGCACGCAATGTTCCCGTTTGAAATCCCGATCCACCTGGAAACGTGTGCATGTGGATCAGCATCATTATTTATTTAAATATAATTATTATTATTTTTTATGTTATTGATGCAAATACTTCATAGATGTCACTTAAAGGTTGAATCAGAGTTCTGAAATAATATTCAAAGAAACAGTGCAGATAAAAGCATTCGTCTTAAGTGGAGCTTGTTTTTACATTTTTAGATCATACATGTTCTTGTTTTATTTTCGGAGTTCTGATGACAAAAAAACAGTTGTTGGATGTGTACAGTCACGTGTAATGAATCAGTCCCTGAAACTGGTGCATCAATGGAAGATATGCATGCAGATGAGTTTATGCACCGGTCTTTTAAAAGGTAAATGAACATGAGCTTGTGTAGCACTTAAGCAGTCTTGTTTCTACACTGAAGGTCACACCTACACATTCACACACTGATGGCAGAGGTTGCTATGCAACGTGACCGTCAGAAGTAACTAATCCCATATTCATACGCATTCATACACCCACGCAGAAGCAGTGGGAGCAACTTGGGGTTTGGTGTCTTGCTCAAGGACACATCAGACGTGTTCTGCTTGTGCAACGGTACAATTCTAACTGAACGCAGCATTTCGATTTAGGGACGTGGTTGCTGCTTTAAAGGCAGCCACAATAACAAACATACTTGTTTTCAGCTTTAACATTTCAAATAGAATTTAAAAAAAGCATCAAAGCAAAACTTAAGACCAATAAAACAAATACCACTATTAAGTCATTATATTCAACAAGGATGTTTTGGAGTTTGTCCCGGAGGTCATGATCTCACACTTTATGTTCAATTCTTCTTTTATCTTTTTAAAACTCCATATACATTTCTCTTTAACTTCCTGGACATGATCTGTATGAAGATCGTCCTTCTTTCTTTTCATTAACAGAGAGGCTACAGTCTGTCTCTCTGTCCTGCTAAAGAAGCCTCATCTCTGCACATCTGGCTGTTTGCTTCATTAGGCTCAAAGAAACACCACACTGCAGACGTTTCCTCCCGACTGGAGGAGTGCTTTGTTGCACCAAAGCTGTTTTCAATACGACAGCTCCATATGATGCTGCAGATATCCTTGCATGCCTTTATTTGAATGTTCTGTGCAGATGGTTTGTTATGTTTCTGGGGAGTATAATCTACGACGCTAACGAGCTCTTTTGATGTAAATTATCTAAGAGTTTTTCCTTTTGCACTGCTTGCTTGTAAAAGACATGCATCAAATTTCTGATATCATTTTCTCTCTGTCCAGCTATGTGTGCAGAACAGTCCCCAGGAGGCGAGGAACATGCTGCTGCAGAACCCTCAGCTGGCCTATGCTCTTCTTCAAGCCCAAGTGGTCATGAGGATCGTGGACCCCGAGATAGCCTTGGTAAGAGAACAGTAGCTGAACCGAACATCATTTTGTATTTATTTTTGTACTGGGACCTTGTGATAAGTTAGAGAACCTGAAAGCTAGTTTGCACCATTAACCAGCATGTACATTTAAGTGATGATTTTCTGTGTGCTCCTCTTCAGAAAATGCTCCATCGTCAAACTGCAGTTCAGCCTCTGATTCCTGCCGGGCAGGGCGGAGGAGCACCACCCGCCAATCCTCCTGCTGCGCCGCCCAGCTTGCCTGTGTCTCAGCCTCCGCCTGGGGTAGGTGGAACAATCTTTCACTCTCTAAAGCTGAACATTGCCTCTCTATCCAGTAAAATCGCCCTGAAATAAGATGCAATGTTGCAGCTCTGATGCAGGCCATGAATATTGATGCAAACAATGTCTGCAATGCTACTCTTATAACCTGGCTGAAAGGTCAGTGTGAATTAGTGTATCTTGAGGACTGCAATTAAAAAGGAATATGAGATTGTGTGTAATATGTCTTTAGATCACATACTGAATGTTAAATTCCTTAATTTCAAACCCATCATGTCTCAATCCTCTCATTCATCTCAATTTCCCTAAAAATGAAATGAGCGGGTAAAATCACTTAAATGAGTAAATGATGAAGAAAACATCTTTTATGTACAGTCATGCTCCTAAGTTTACATACCCTGGCAGAATTTGTGATTTTTTTTTTTTTTTTTTTGGTCATTTTTCAGAGAATATGAATGATAATACAAAACCTTTTCTTTCACTCATGGTTAGTGGTTGGGTGAAGCCATTTATGATCAAACAATTGTGTTTGCTCTTTTTAAATCATAATGACAACAGAAACTATCCAAATGACACTCGTCAATAGTTTACATACCCTAGTTCTGACTACCGTGTATTGCCCTCTTTGACATCAGTTGCAGCTTGAAGTCTTTTGTGGTAGTTATGGATGAGGCACTTGATTTTCTCAGATGGTAAAGCTGCCCATTGTTCTTGGCAAAAAGCCTCCAGTTCCTGTAAATTCTTGGGCTGTCTTACATGAACTGCACGTTTGAGATCTCCCCAAAGTGGCTCAATGATATTGAGGTCAGGAGACTGAGATGGCCACTCCAGAAATTTAACTTCTTTCTGCTGTAGCCAATGACATGTCGACTTGGCCTTGTGTTTTGGATCATTGTCATGTTGGAACTTCCAAGTACGTCCCATGCTCATCTTCCGGGCTGATGAGCGCAAATTTTCCTCCAGTATTTTCTGATAACATGCTGCATTCTTCTTGCCATCACTTTTGACCTAGTTCCCTGTGCCTTTGTAGCTCACACATCCCCAAAACATCAGCGATCCACCTCCGTGTTTCACAGTAGGAATGGTGTGCTTTTCACCATAGGCCTTGTTGACTCCTCTCCAAATGTAGCGTTTATGGTTGTGGCCAAAAAGTTCCATTTTGGTCTCATCACTCCAAATAACTTTGTACCAGAATTTTTGAGGCTTGTCTCTGTGCTGTTTGGCGTATTGTAAGCGGGCTGCTTTGTGGCATTGGCGTAGTAATGGCTTTCTTCTGGCGACTCGACAATGCAGCCCATTTTTCTACAAGTGCCTCCTTATTGTGCATCTTGAAACAGCCACACCACTTTTTTTTCCAGAGAGTCCTGTATGTCAGCTGAAGTTATTTGTGGGGTTTTCTTTGCATCCCGAACAATTTTCCTGGCAGTTGTGGCTGTAATTTTTGTTGGTCTACCTGACCGTGGCTTGGTTTCAACAGAATCCCTAATTTTCCACTTCCTAATTAGAGTTTGAACACTGCTAATTGGCATTCTCAAATCCTTGGATATCTTTTTATATCCTTTCCCAGTTTTGTAAAGTTCAACTACCTTCTCCCGCAGATCCTTTAATAATTCTTTTGCTTTCCCCATGCCTCGGAATCCAGCAACGTCAGTGCAGCACTGGATGAAACATGCACTCACTGACTTTTTATACACACACACTGATTACAAGCAAACGGATCACAGGCGAGGCAGGTTACCTTCAGTAGCCATTTAGACCCGTGTGTGTCAACTTGTGTGTATGTTATCTGGCCAAAACCTTCAGGGTATGTAAACTTTTGATCAGGGTAATTTGGGTAGTTTCTGTTGTCATTATGATTTAAAAAGAGCAAACACAATTGTTTGATCATAAATGGTTTCACCCAACCACTAACCATGAGTGAAAGAAACATTTTTGTACTATCATTCATATTCTCTGAAAAATGACCAAAAAAATCACAAATTCTGCCAGGGTATGTAAACTCATGAGCACAACTGTATCTCACTGGCGTAAGATTAAATCATATTAGCTCATCTTGATGACCAAAGATGAGCTCTTAAAATGTGCTCTCCAAACTCGTATTTAGGTTGAAATCCTAATTCATCTTTCATTTCATTAGCCTGGAATGCACGTCAATGGAGCCCCTCAAATGATGCAGCCCCCCAGCATGGGTGTCGCCCCAGGACCAATGCCTGTACCGGGACCTGGACCCGGACCAGTGCAAGGACCAGGACCTGTGGGACCTCCAGGTAATCATCAAACTGCATGCATTCTTACATCTCAAGAGTGAACATCTTTAATGTTCATCATATCAATATTTAAGATCATTGATGGTAACATCATCAGCGCCCCCCCCCCCCCCCGGCAGGATTAACTAATCTGATCACAAACTGTATAACTAAATGTATTTCACATTTTAGTTTTAAAAGATTGCATGTATTCTTCAAGTGTCAAACCAGCCTAAGCAACACATGAGCATTCCCGAGCTTGTGTTGCCACACTTTGATGGCGGTGGTGAGAATAGCATTCAAGCTGATATATTTCTACAAGTGAATAAGTGATGAATCACAATCATTCATGAATCAGAAGCAAAAATAGACTACATTTACCCGCGATCTATGATGGTGACACAGAAAATAGATTTGTGTGGAAAACAACAAACATTAAGGGACCTCCTAGATACCACGCATCATGTTTTCACATCTTATTAAGAGGAGCTAGTTTCTCTCATAGTTGACGTCCTATTTGCCTTCTTTTCTTACTCATAAGATGAGCAAAGTTTTGAATGAGAATAAGAAAATGAATGCTGTTTCTTTTCTCTTTTTTTGTCAAATTGAGCCTGTTTCAGTTATATTTGAAAGCAGTGAAACATTTCATTTTACCTCAGTGTAAAAATGATTAAAAGTAATGCGTATTAATTTGTTGATGACTTTCTCAGTGGCAAACCTAAAACAAATGCAGCCTTTAGGCTTCCTTAATAACCTGACATGTGTAAAATATTCAGTTTTCCTACTTTAAATGCCTTTAAGTGTATCCTTAGTTTATTTTTAAGCTTGAGCACATGCCATGGCTCACTTGAATCACTAGGTGTCACCACAGCCTTGTAATTAGAGGAGGTGCTGTATGAGCGGCCCATTGTAATCGACTCCCCTGCAGCAGCCTCTGCCTCAATGTTTATGTATGTCTGTGTGTCTTCATCATACTGTAGTATTTACTAATGTCCGGTTTCTCAAAGTTCCCTCTTCACCCCTCTGTGTGTGTCTGTATGTGTGCATGTCACTGGCAAGCTTCAAACTGCTGTTAAAGTGCTGCTTTGCTCTCTTGAGTCTTGTGTCTCCTGTTCTCTTCACTTTAATGCTGGCTCAGGAAACCTTCAGCATTCTCCCACAGGAGCGTCTGGGCCAGCTGCTATCGAGCGGCCTCAAGGTATCACTGTACTCCTTCAGTTCTCCAGTCAGGTCATAGAAGTGCTATGGAGAGGTCACAGTCCAAGTGTATAATACCTCAGGGGTTAGGTTTTAGCACACTACAGTTTGGTAAACTGCACGTCCACTGTCGGGGAAAAAAAGACCTTTACACATTCAGCTGTTACGTTATTAGTTATTAGGCTTGTTTGTATGATTAAAAACTGATCTGTGATTATTATCTTAACAAAAGCAGAGTGTGATCGGTCATGAGGGTGGGAGGGTGGTGGTGAACCTGCATGTGAACAGATTTGGTTTTGGGGCAGCTGCCAAGAGTCAAAGTATTTTTTGCATGATTACTTTAAGCCCTGAACCAGATAGAGGGATGGAGGAAATAACCGAGAGACGCTGGTGGAGACAAACAAAACAGGGCGACAACAACAGAAGATAATAGAGACTGATGGCTACAGTGTCAGTGATAATGGTAGAATAAGTGCAAAATTAGCAGGGGATTAGTTGCGCTGACTATTATAATAGTGATTATATAAGTAAGAGTGATATTGAGAAGTGTAGAAGATGGAGTCAGGCAGTTCCACATCAGCTAGCTGTCTGCATCAACCAAAGGGAACTACAAGACAGGGGAGCTGAATTTCCCAGGAAGCGAAGTGGTTAGTGAAGTTAACGGGATGCAAGGATTTAAAGGTAGATGTGTGACATGAATGCATACATATGTTCACATGTTCACAGGAAGTGTAATGACGCTGTTTGTCTTTAGAAGAACACAGTTGTAGGATCCATCAAAGAAGAATTTTTTAAAGACGAAATTACCCAAACTGGCTTGATACACTTAGCGTGCTAAACTTTTATATGTGCGAAATGCACACTGTTTCATGATAATGTACCATTGTAAGAATATTTTGCACGTTTAAGTCAAAGCTAGGGAACAATAATACAAATTCAGCGGATGCCAGAATTGAAACAATGCAGGCTTGTCTCCTGCTGCGGTTGGACTGCATTGTTAAGCCTGATGGCTGCCAATAGAAAATGCATGCGTGAAACACTCGCATGTTACACTTTTAGATGGTGGGAGGGCACACCTGGCTGTCACTCCAAAGCATGTTGATTGTCTCATGTCAAGCAGCACTGTGTGACTACAAGTGCAGGTGCGACTGAGTCAGTCGTTGGAAACCTGACAAGTTTTTTAGACCTTTAATAACTTGGTTCACCTCACATGGCTGTTTTAGAAGTAAAAATTAATCCACAAACGTTTCTTCAAATGTGGAGAAACCACTAACATTATCCATGCAGACAGGTGCAATTGTTTATGGGTTGTGCTGTCAGCGTGACCTTTTGGATGTACCGTCAATGCACTTCCTGGCACCGTCTAGTCACTATTTTGACTCCGTGGTTGGGCTGTGTGTATAATTCCTTATTTCATTGTTATAGCCATATGAACATGGGGGAAAAAACACATTGCATATGTCGGGATTTTTCTAAATGAATAAGAAAGATTCATTAATGTGAACAAATAATACTCTCTCGCTTAGCTTGTGTATATTTTACCCATGAAGCTCAAACTGGCTGTCAGCTACCCTCAGATCAACAGGGGGCAATTAAATGGTGGAACAAAAGCGATTTGGATTCAGGAAGGACACGTTGCAAACAAAAGCAGGTTGTGTAAAACATGAACAGCAGGTAGACATTGAAACTGAGGGTTATTGCAAATGTGAACCATCTAACATTTATTGATTTATTGCACTTCTTATTGGTATTGTTAAATTATGAACTTAATTTCTCACTTCGTGCGCTCCGACTGGGTTTACTCTGCAGACTGCTATTTGTAGTTTCAGGAAGTCTGTGAGAGACTACAGGACATCACCAGGATGTAACATGTTGGCAGATGTTGTGGTGGATGCACTTTTTTTCCCCCCTAATAAAGGCCTTTTCATTCTCATATACACTGTTAATGTGCCTTTTTTTTTTTAGCCATGGTGTTGTTGCCAAGGCAGTGGGCAAATTGAGGCAGTCATCCATGGGCGAATACTTGTGTGCAGACATCACAGTCTACTGCACCTGACGAAATTCAACATTGCCTTCAGTTTGTCAGCAAATTAAAATGAGATGTATTGTTTGGAAATGTGAAAATGCAGGTATTAATATTCATACCTGGTAGGTTTTCAAAGATCTCCCACTCCTGCTCTGCATCATCAGTACAACATCATTTTATTTCAGCATGCAGGATTTGGCTTAAAAAAAAAAAGAAAAGCCCACCAGGAAAAGGAAAACGACTATAATGTCGAGTAAAAATAGAAAATTAGACGTCGAAATTAAAACGAGAGGTTGCTGCTTCTATCTTTCAGCTTTTTCAGTTTTAGTTGCAGCGATGTGATTAGTCATGATGTTGTCAGTAGAGATAAAGTTGCTACTACTCTCTGTTTATTAAAAAAAAGGCCTTGTTCAGACTGCAGATTTGTCCGAGATGTTTCTCAATCCGAACCTTCAGCACCACCGACTGTGCTCTGGTATGACAAGTGATTTAATCCCATATACGTGTCCAGGCTTTGCCAACCCTTCCCTATGGGTTGCCCTGGCAACAATGTAGGAGTCATTTCGTATATATCACTATGTGACTATCAAACGTTAGAGCATAGCAAATGGAGCGCTTTCATTTTGCCCACTAAGCATATGGCGGAGAACTCCTCTGTCACGCTGGAGAAACTGGGTGATGTCGTTTACCGTTCTGCTGCTGCGATGCACGTCCGCCTTTTCGTTGTTAATGTACATGTACATGTTAATGTAGAAGTCACTTTTGAGTTTTGGAAAAGTAAAGCCTTGGATTGATTTGTCAAACTCTTCAAGCAGCATGTAACCTTTTAGAAACTGGTCAATCCTGCTTTTGGTTGCAGTGCTTTCTCCTGCCCTTGTTCTTGTCAATACGATAAAGTTGGCTTAGCTTGTCCCAAATGTTTACCATTTATTCCACTGGCAACAAGAATCTAACCAGCCCAAAACGTCTTTTCACCTCATTACGTCTTCTAGATGCTCCTTTACATACCTGGACTCTCTTCAGTATAACTAAATGCAGTAAAACTTAAAAAAGCATCACCTCACGTTGTTTGTTAGATTTCTACCTCGCCTGCCCATCAGAAACTTGAATCAGTTGAGAATAAATTAACCAAACCCTGAGGACGGAAAAGAATACATGTAATATTATTAACCTGCATTGAAGTGAGACACATTAACTTCACTCCTAGCTGTCTTTTGACTTTAATTGTGTAAAGTTATCTATAAATGACTCAACTAGACTATTAAAGCTGTAAAGTGAATTAGATGATGAATAATTCTTGTGTGTGATTCTTGGAAAACTGCCCTATTAACCCAGGGCAGTTAGGCGTTGGTTAATTATTTGTGCTGTTAGACTCTTGGTTACCTCGTAAAGCTCTGACACACCCGCTGTACTTGAGTCTCTCTGCATGCCTCCCATTTTGATGTCCTTATGCTCACTAGAGTTACAACATACAAGTAGGAAGATGCTCTGAATTCCAGCCCTCCTTATCTGTGATGTTAATGTTTTTTCTGTGTGATTTGAACCTTCCTCTAAATGTTGTTCTGCTCCTCATCACACTCTTCACATCATCCCTGTGTGTTCCATGTGCATCAGACTGCTCCATTGTGTAGTTCATTGTGTGCTGTATCACCCAATCAGCTCTGTTTCCTCGTGTGTCTTCCTTGAGCAACCACACAGCGTGTAATATCAACATGTTTGTTTGGCAGCCTTTACCTGGAATTCAACCTAACCAGTTACAGTCTATTTTGTAATGGATTCGTCATGAATCATTTCCTCCTTCTAATGAATAGGATGAATAACTTTTTGTTGTTTTTTTGTTTTTTTTTAATGTTTGATTTTCTCCTTCCAGGACCTGGAGGTATCCCGCCCAGAGGCCTGTTGGGTGATGGTCCTAATGATCCCAGAGGAGGGTCTCTTCTGTCGGTCACTGGAGAGGTCATGGACCCCGGGTAAGATGTTCACAGAAATCCTATCACAGTAATTATACACTACATCTAACTGTTACATCACTACCAAAAAAAGTGTCATTACTGTGCACGTGAAGCTCATGAATTCAGCTCAGGGATGGTAGACTCAAAACTATCGTGTGAAGAGGTTGCACTGAATGCACAACATCAAATTGCTGTTGAAGAACAAAAGCAGACCTAGAAATAGCATGAGGACCTGATCAAGACTGTCAGGAATATAGATTTTATTGTGTTAATTTAATTTTCATGTTGGTACATTGTTGTTGTTAGAATTTTTGTTTTTTTTAATTCCAGGGTAGCTACACTTTAGCTGAAACTCTGGGAGATATTTACCGTTTCCAAATGTTTAAATTTTCTGTGTCTGTGTGTATGCAGCCGGCCTTACATGGGAGCTCCTCCACCTCACCAAGCCCCACCTGTACACATGGCCCAGATGGCAGGGGGACCCCCTCCAGATATGAGAGGACCTCAAATGGACATAAGAGGCCCCCCAATGGGTGAGCCTCGAAACATGATGGGTGACCCCAGAGGGCCCCCTATGATGGAGCCAAGGGGACCCCCCATGGAGACCAGAGGTAACTGCTCTAATAACTCATGAATTGAAAACCTGAGCTTTACTCTTACAAAGCTGAACATGTAACTGTGTTTGTAGCTTAGTTTGTAACAGATCTCCGTTCAGTTTCAGTCCCAGCCGGCAGAGAAACCAAATGTCACTGAAGCAAGTGTAATGACATTGTGAAATGTTTGTACGCAATATTTGTTATCACTATAAATGGAAAGATGGAAATGTGTGATTAAACCTTCCTTACTTTTTTTCTTTCTTTCTTTCTGCAGGGCGGGACCCAAGAGCGATGGACGCTCGCGGCCCAGTGACTGGGCAGAGGGTTCCCATGGCGACTGGAATGCCAGGCCCTGTTCCTCATAGCATGGGCCCCAACCCTCCTCCTCCTGCAAGACCGGTAACCGCTGCATCCGACATCTCTGACTTGAATTACATTTATTGAGTTTATTCCAAAGCAATTCACAATTAATGCATGCAACCTTTCAATAATCATCAATGTATTCATCAAATGAGAGTGCCACAATTAGACAAGAAGAATAGAGAGAGGTGTTTTTCTTGTATCTAGTTTAGAAATATATTTTTTCTCAAGAGAGCATCAAGCATCTAAATTTGAGTCTTGCCTACTTTGAATCATCAATTATAAGCATATAATTACCCATTCAATGTATCACTTAAAATTCTTAAGAGGACACATCACATCATCGTTACCCTGCTGATAAACAGAAAAATCTAACCGTGTGTTGGTTCTGCAGGGTCCTGGTATTTCGGGCGTTCCTCCATCTGGAGGAGGTTTCAGTCCTGGGCAGAGCCAGGTCTCTACACATGACCAGGAGAAGGTGGGTTTGAACAAACTGGACCTTGGGTCACTTTAAATGGATCTCTTTATGTCAAAAGAAACAAACAGCATTTCAATGCAGCTGTCAATCTGCAGGGAGATAAAAGTGCCTCTAAGCAAAACCACTCTGTCACTGATTGCAGTCATTATTTGCATGTGTGTCATGTATCACCCGAGGCAGAACAGCTTTTACGGCTACTGTAGAGATCGATTGACTTAAACAATAGCCAGTGATGTTCTAACACATTTTTAAGATTATCAGAGGGTTTAGGTTCCCTGTTACTAAAGAAAACCAGAGGAGATATCCATCTCGAAGTCAATTTAATTGATTGTTTTTTGGTTTTTTTGGGGTCTCTTTCTAGGCGGCCCTGATTATGCAGGTCCTGCAGCTGACCCCAGAACAGATCGCCATGTTGCCCCCAGAGCAGCGGCAGAGCATCCTTATCCTCAAAGAGCAGATTCAGAAGACTGCAGGAGGAGGACCTTGATGGTCTGACTGTGGAAAAGCCCTCAGAGAGCCTTTCAGGTAAGGAGAAAATGTTTTGTAATTTGATTCCATGTCAGACAATTTGAATGGATGAAAAAAAAAAAAGTGATTTGAAAGAATTCTGTAATCTCTGTGTTTAACTTTCTTCTTTTACCAATTTTCAGGACAGACTGGTCCAACCTGTCACCGTCAGCTTGAACCGGTCTGAGGACGTCTCACTAGTTTGGATTCATGTATAGTTTTTTAAAAATCTGTTGTCCATTTCCTGTATGAGAGAGTAAAGTTTGTGCTTGTGGGTTCAAAATTTAGCTAAGCTGTTGAGCAGATGATGAACGCACTACAGTTCACTACTGGATTGTCAAAAGGCTTCTTTCTATTCCTCTAAAGTCAGTTGACTTCTTTTTCTTTTTTCACCTTTGGCTCCAGAAAGTGTCTTGATATTGTTTTGTCAATAAAATAAACATAAAAACACATCCATTGTAGTGATTTGTTTATTCAAATGAGGTTAGAATTATTTACAAGAAAAGGGCTTAAAAAAGTAAAAAAAAAAAATACCAGAAGAAAATAATACCCAGAAGTCCTTTCACTCCTTGAGAAGATGATTAACCTCTGCCTACGTGACCTCATCACTTTTTGTAATGGTGATGTTGTAAGGTAACAATAAATCACAGGTGGTTTCCAAGAAGCATGTTATCTTAGCAATTGAAGCCACAGGGGAAAAAACTGACAAAGATTACACTTTCACAATTTTGGAGCTAAAAAAATGTCAATGCAAAACTACATGACATATTCAACAACATAACAGTGATTTACAGTACAACACATTTTGTCTTTGGTCCATTCTTTTGTGGAAAACATTTACTCAAAGATGAAATATTCCTCCTCTCTCTCTCAAGAAAAAAAAGAAAAATGTGATAATGGCAACACTCTCGGTTGCAGTCCTTGGTGGGCTGCTGTAAGAAAGTATAAATTTGTCTTTAAGACAAAATATTAAATATCTGTTCTGTTCTGATTTCATTTCATTTGTTTTATTTAGTTGAATCTGTCTTTAGAAGTACAATGTGGTCAATCTTTTCACTGCAGCATATACAAAGAAAGAAAAAGTGCTGGGATTTATTTTTTCATGTTAAATCAACAAATTTATTATAGACACAAACTCCTGGAGATGCTGATCTCTGTGTAACAATATTTCAAAGCTTGTTCAAGTCTTAGGAACTAAAAAAAAAAGGCTACACAAGACATACAGATTAAAATTAACAGTACAACTAATCTAGCAACGTCACTGTGACTCCACGTTTAAACCATGAGTCATTGTGAATTATCAGCTCACGCTTATTTATGGTTTCATCATAGTCGGAAAAATCTGAATGAAGAAAGAAAGTCCCTGAGCAATGCTAGAAGAACAACATGTCATGCTTTTTTGTTTTGTCTTCTTTTGAATGAGTGCATTATAGTCAAGTGTTTCCAAACACACCCAGCTCGAGTCACAGGCTGTCAGGCTGCTTTGTGTTTGTGCTAAGATACTGCATGAAGGAAATTCCCCAACAAGGGGAGTCCTCCAAACTAAAAAATAAATCAACAAAAAAACTTTCGGCTTTGCTGTCGAATTTGTCTCAGAAGTTTTCCTTGTTGAAGTAAAATTTAGTCTTCCGAGGATCCACGTCTGAGTATTTGGCACATTTCTTTTCCAAAACTTTAGCCAGAGCAGCAGGGCCACATAAGAAAGTGCCAACCACAGACCTGCAAAGAAAAATAAATACAACATATTTTAGGTTAAATAATTCTACACATTATTCAATCCTTTTACAGGTAAGCTAGAGACACTAGACTTTCAACCATGCTAGCAGGCACTTCACTAAAACACACCCTAGTTTAGGTAGCTACACCTTTGAAAACATCAGTTCAGGGGTGGGCAACTGGCGGCCCGGGGTCCACATGCAGCCCCCATCAACCCTCAACGTGGCCCTCAGGTCAATTTTTACATTGAAAACATGACAAAATCTGCCATGAAATCATGAAAACCAGAAATATGTCCATAATATTTGATCACTGGTATATGTTGAGTTAAATTTGAGACATTATTGACTGTAATCGTTTTTGCATGCTACAATTTGGCCCTCTGGCAGTGAGAATTAAATGAATGTGGCCCTTGCTGTGAACGAAGTTACCCATCCCTGGTTTAGTTAAAGTTAAACAGAAACCAGGTCAACAAGATTATCGAATCTCCTGCTACATGTAATTAAAAAAAGATTGCTCACCGTGCTGTCAGTGGGGCTGTACCAAGACAGCTTACTTAAGCTAGCTAAATCTTGAAAACAGTCACGAAAAAAAGAAGCTTTGTGCAAAGTTTGTTTGAATGGGGTTAAGATTTACATAAAAAAAAAAAAGGATTCAATCCTCTGGTAAAAGGAAGTAAACCACTTTAAGCTACATATTCAAGCTAATTCAACTCTTAACACAACATGCTAATGTGCTTACAGTGACAATGCTAAAGCGCTGAACTAATTGTTGTTAAGGTGATGTTTCATGAGAAATTAAAGCTGAGGAATGTCATTGATGTTGCAAGTTTTTTGGTCATAAAATTAACTGAGGGGGGTGCAAGTATAAAGGTGGGCAGAAATAAAATTAATGCAATTCATCCTGAGGGGGGAAATAAACAGAAATAAACTTCTGGATGAAGTTTCAATCAATGTCAATCAGGCAATCAATCTAATAGCTCTGAACAAATATTACCCATAACCCCAAATGGAGGTGCTATAGGAGTAGGGGTCAACAAATTTGGTCGGCATTAATTATTTGGGACCATGCATTTCTTGACTAAATATCACAGCTTGCATCTTGTACTTTTCCTTAAAAATCTCAAATGTGGAGCTCATGAAAGTTACGGCGGGAAAGTCAGTCAGGCCTCAATTCTTTGAGGACCACCAATTTCTGAACCAAATTCCAGGGCAGCTCACCAAACAGTTGTTGAGATTTTTTAGCCTGGACTAAAAAAGGGGTGAAATAAAAATGAATAAGCTAATAAAACTCCTTCAGGACTTTAACTTACGTGGGGTTCTCTTTACGGACTTGTTCAAACTCCTTGTCCCAGGCGGGTCTGCCATATTGCGTTTTCTGTTTGAGCCCAGTGACCACATCTGTGTTCTCGTCGAAGTGAACCCACGCATGATGAGCCTGCGACAGAATGTGGGGGGGGGGGGGGGAGAAGGGAAAACACACGAGTTTTAGATGAAACAAGCGCTTTCAGTTTATCTGAACTTTGGACTATGACTCGAGACGACGGATTAACACTCTCATACATGGCTTTGATCCCAGCCGGTCAGAAAGAGTTTGTAGGTGAGGAAATCAGCCATTCCTCTCTCCTCCATCTCCCTCTCCAGCACCTGAAGAAGGTCAGCGAACCATTCAAAGGCTTGTGTCTCCCGGCAGAGCCAATAGAAGTATATCTGAAACCAGGAAGCAGATGCAGTCGATTTGAACAATGATCCTTTTACGGAAGAGCTGCAGATGACTCGTCCTCTAACATTGCTGTGTTGTGAAATCACACATTGTTCTTTATTTCAGGGACAATAACAGGTCCTTTGTCAGAGTAGTGACATTGATTTAAAGGTTTAAATGTAAAAAACAGGCTGATTGTGAAACTGTGTGGACGTTTGAATTGTTACCTTTCTGGTGCGTAGTTTAGGGTTGGAGTCTTTGAACTTATACCAGATAGACTTGAGGATGGAGGCAAAGGGAGTGACTCCAATGCCGGCACCGACCAGCATGCTGACCTCATAGTCGAATACATCCTCACTGGCTGTGCCGAAGGGTCCGTCCACTCCCATTCTGCAGAAAAACAATACACACATTGTGTTATTAGGACAAATAAGTTACAGCCGACAAACAAAACATGAACAAGTTTTAAAAGCTACAACTGCAGTCACTGAACATTTACATTTTAAAAGATCAGTCTGGGTTAGATTGTGTTTTTTTTTAAATGCAATTCCACTTACGGTTAAACGTTATTACACAATTTGTAACTTCCTGTGTCACTGACAATCATTTAGAAAGTTGAATGATAACTATTTTTTAAATCTTAAGACGATATGCTTAAGATGCAAAATCCCATTAGGCCTATTTAAAATGAAACACTCACTTTGGTCCCTGTGCTCCCTCTGGCAGCTGCTGCATGATGCTGATGAGTTTGTCTGTCCAGTCCCCGGCCGAGCGGATGTGGACGCTGAAGAAGTCCTCCTCGGGGGCAGAAGTCATGGTGAACGGGTGCCACTCTAGCTGGGAGATGGCCGGGCAGTTGAGGAAGACATACTGACCCACCTCCATATTGAATCCGTTCTTCACCAGCTGCAGCTCCAGCACCTTCGACGGCCTCATCACGATCTAAAGAGCAAATCCAGGGGATTAAAGGTGAGTTAACATAACCTGCCGAGCAAGTCGTATACAAAAGATGAATCACGAATCAAACGTACCTTTCTGTAACTGACAGTCTGCATATAGCGAATAAAACGCAGCAGACGTTCACAAATGTACAGAATCATGGGGCCGATCACATACATCCAGGTCTGGAACAGACAGAATATACAGACAATTAAGTACACTTTTATTTATACAAGAAGCTGTAGTGAAGTAGTAGTTTAAATAAACATTTAACAGCTATACATTTTCCTGAGTATAAATATAAAAGAAGACAAACCTGTGGAAATCCTCCAGCAAACTGCGGGATGGGACACTCAGCAATCTGGCCCCACTGGTCACTGCGGTCCTTACAGTAGGTGAAGTTGTGTGGAGGAATTGTTGGCTGTTGGCTCCTCACAATGCGTCTGAACATGACAAACACAAGTTAAACCTGTCGGCCCTTTGATTCAACACAAACGTTCCATGCAAGATAAAGCTGATTCCTTATACCCTGCTCCATGGAAGACGAGACCAATGAAGAAGATGATGAAGAGGTGGTGGGTGTACCAGAAGACCTCGAAGTAGCTGCGTCTGATGAACTCCATGGAGGAGGTGATGATGAGGATGAGGGCCAAAGTGATGATGACGCCTGTGATGCCAGCGATGGTGGTGAAGACAAGGTAGGTCGGACTCTGCTGGGCATCCTGAAACACAGGGAAGAAGGAGCAGATAGTGACAATTTAGACGCGAGAGATGAAGGACAATGATTTAAAAGATAGAGCACTGGAGCTGATGGAGTTGGCGGGGGTCCTGAGTCTGGACCAGTTGAGAACCACTACTCCAACTTCCATTAAGTTAGACAAAAAGCATGAGAACAGCCCACATCCAGTTCTCCATATGTCACTGTGATACTTGGACTGAATTAAGTTGAAAAGACTTACGACATTTAAAGAGCGGATTGGGTTCAGGTAGGTGGTGTTGTCTGTGTCTTCCAGGTCGGACAGAGCCGTGCTGAGTTTGTCGTAAACTCCTCGTCTGCTGTTGTTGTACCACTCCACGTTCAACAAGTGGGCGATTAAATGAACGGCTATCAGCACACACACAGGAGACAGGTTACCACTGCAGGTTTACCACATTTTTTATTCATACTAACTACAAGGGTATGCAAACTGGGGAAAACAACTGCTGATTTCAATTCAAATATTTTCACATGATAGTTTAAAAAACAACAACTGTGTAATACTGTTTCAATTTTTTTTGAAAAATGTAAGATTTAAACATCTGCAGTGGCTGCACTAGAGGTCTATATATATATATATATAAAAAATATGTCTGATCTTGAAAGAATGAAGAAGAACTCTTTTAAATCCACTATTGGTAAATATTTATTTTAGACTTAGTTTACGTCCCTCTCCTCTTTCCATTCCCTGACATGACATGTTAATCTCTGACCTCTGCACTTGTCTGTCTGTCTGTCTGTCTGTCTGTCTCTTTTCAAGTTTTTAGCGGAAGGAGGAAGTACTCTGGGTTGGCAGAAACATTTTATGTTCCACTGAACCATCAGGAAGGAGTGATAACTTTGTCCTCCTTCAACAACTTATCTAAAAACACTGATAAGCGTCAGGTCACACCATTTCAAGGCTTAAGCACACCATTTCAAGGCTTAAATAAGATGATGTCACATTACTTTAATTGATTCCTTCTTTTCTTTATTCTGTCTTAAACACCCCTCACCCTCACACCTATAACACTGGTCAATTATGAACTCCGGGTGTGAACATAGCGAATTACAAATGTTCAAATTACTGTAATTAAGTCGTTTTTTGGGTACTTGTACTTCTATGAGTAGATTTCAAGTCTGTACTTAAGTACTCATTACATGATGTGATCTACTTAATTACTTTTAAAATCAAAATGGAGTACTGAATGCAATTTGAATTAAAGTTGTATTGTGTAATAATCATGGGGATTTGCTGTCAGAGAGGTGGATTATATGTCTTTTGGAGAATCTTTTTATTGGCTAAAATCCCCTGAGAAAAAGAATAGTTGTGTTTTTGTTACCTATAAGAATGAGAACTTTTATCTACAGAGGGAGAATGTCTATTGTGTGGCACCACCTTGTTTCTAAAGTCGCCCAGAGCGCACAAAGCAAACACTGGCTCTAGACAAAGCCTTTTGCAGTTTGGGAAAATTTCACAGCCACTGCAGGTTCCCCTCCACGCTTGGAATGAAAAGATGCAGAGACATGTATGCAACATGTGATTAACTCTGTGAAATGTTTCATGGGACATGAACCTCAGTCTCCTGAGTGAAGTCCATCAAACCACCTCCAGCTCCTCCACCTGTGGACTTTCTCACTCTTTATACTACGCCAACAGCCCGGGCAGTGTCATACAGTCACAATGGTTTTACATTGAAGTTCCTTAAAAAGCCCCCTGCGTTACATTCAGACTTGAATGAGTACCGTCTGTATGAGTTGCTAAGGGGTGATGACAAATTGTTGATATGTGAAATTGTGTGAAAAGTGTGAATTTGAGAAGACTGCTTTCTACTTTTATTTCAGTAGTTTCCTAGACCATTACCTCAACTTGTAACTGAGTAAAATTTGAGGAATCTAACAGTTTTTGTTCTTGAGTAACTATTTTCAGAACTCTTTACACCTCTGGCTCTGACATGAAACTCCAACCTCAACTGAGGTCATTGGCATTTCAGCATAGCGCAGGTGAACCACAACCATCACAGAACAATAGCTGAGAGTGAAAGAGGTGAGTTCACCTGTCATCAGAGCGATCATGTAAGCCACCAACTTGTGGAAACTCAGATTTTTGTCCAGCTGTTTCCTCATTGTTCTGCCGCAACACTGAAAAGATAACAAACAACAGAAAGAGAAAATGTGACACACGGGCAAACGAGTTCTTTTCAAGGCTGTGACAGAGAGTTTCCCAACATGAGTCTATTTCGAGAGGAGGGGGCCGCATGTAAGGGGCAGGGTGCAGATATGGAAAGACAAATTGTAGTATTTTTGGGCCATAGCATACACATGCAGCAACTATATTACTCACCTGTATAACTGGTTGTTTATATGGGGAAAACACACTATATCACCCTAAAAAAAGTTAAATTTTGGGAACAATTAGTTATAAGAACAACAATGTCCCATTTTTTAGAGATCATTTTTTGGGAGTTGCCTTACAGCACCAAACAGCATCTGGATCAGAAGTCCAGCCTGCAACCATTGGGAGGTCTGTAGCCTCTGCATATTGGATGCCTATACCGGCCCCCTATTGGTAAAGCATTATTGAAGCAGACAAATAGTTTAGAAGCAAAGAATATAAAAAAGAAATGCTGGACAACAATACAAACTCGTAAAAAAAAAAAAAGGCACAAAAAAAAAAAAGGCAAATGATGGCTAGTGGGAAAACGTTTCATGTGAAACTATCACAGATGAGTTACCTGCTCGTGCAGCAGTCAAACTAGTTTCTATTATTTGCATGCAAATACTCCACCTTAAAAGGATAATTGGCATGTATAGAGAGCACCTCGCCCTGTTTGGAAACGTGAGCATCACAATCTTACCACGAAGGAGCCGCGCAGCAGAGACAGCAGGTTTCTGCACACCGGCAGCAGGATCAGCAAGCAGTTAAAGTTGAGGACAGCAGCGGGAGCTCTGGCCCAGGGCAAGGCAGCCTGAAACATTTTTTTTTTTAATTCACATGAGTTCAAATGAGATTAAAGTTTCCGAGAAAACGTCAAGCTGACTTCCACGCTCTTTCTTACCCCTAAAAGATGACGCGTGTAATAGTATTCATCGTTCAAATCGTACAGGAGGTAAAACCGGACGAAGAGGAAGATGTTGATGCCCATCCAGACCACCTGCGAAACACGACAAGAAACATTTCCCCGTCACCGCATGGCTCTTTCATTAAACAAGTCATCATAATAAGTCTCATTTGATATGCTCCATATATCTTTAAAAAAAAAGAAGAAATGCTCAATGTTCTCTTATAATTCGTTTGTTTTACACTTTGTTATAGTAGTCCTGATGTCTTGTGTGAATCAATTGGAATAGCCTTGCTGCTAAAATGTGCTACTAACAAACTTGAACAGCCTCGCCGATTTGGGTTGAAAACGCACGTTTACGCATTTATGGTTCGGTTTCTACGCACAACACCTGTACGTAAATCTTACCCTCACCGTTATAAATTCCTACTGATATTAACATTTATCAACGTCAAACACTCACCAATATAAAGGCAGTAAGTCCATTGTTGATAATCCAGTTTGCCATGCTGATGACTTTATCTCGACCCGCAGCAATTTCCCTGCATTTTCCAGCTTTGCAACTCCTTTAAAAGCCTCCTGTCCGGGGCTCCTCCCTCCTCTACAGGTGACTCAATACACAAGGAAACAAAAACCTGGCGGCTTACGAAATGTCTCTGTTGATAAAAGTTTATAGAAGAGGTTTCCCTCTTGTAGTTGAATGACCACATTCCCTGCTCGCCGGAGAAAACAAGTGTGGACGTACAGGAATGAGGAAGTTTCACCATGCGGGAAATTTTACTCTGCTGGAAGTTGAGGCAATAATTGGAAGCGTACAGTTTTATTGTGTGTAAAAAGAAGGAGTGAGGAGTCATGTTTTATTTTTATTCATGAAAAGGTAAACTAAATAACATGAGGACATTCAATTCTTTTATGTATCTTTCAAGTAAACAGCAGTAGTCAAGGCACACAAACAAACGAGACAACACATTAAAACCTGTGAGAGCACTTTGATAAAGTTCATTCAGTGGCAGTTTGGTCGATGCATCATCAACTTTAAGGTTAACTATGAAAGACAAACACCTGATAGTCTGAACCAGGACCTTCTTAAAAAAAAAAAAAAAATCAAAAAAAAAAAATCAAGGCAGTCAGGCTGGACAGCGAACAACACAAGGCATTCATCACAGCAGGTCAGGGTATGAGGAAGATCAATTCTTTTTCTGACCTTTTCTCCCCTTCCTGCTTTGTTTAAAAGGAGTCTGTTTAGCGCTGATGCAAGCATGTGCAAAGGGGAGGGGGGGGGGGGATAAGGGGAGGGTAACCCTGAGAGGAGGAATACTGGGGGAGTCCTGCTCAGTCTTTCAAGACTCTTCGGACACACTTGGCACGTCTCCCTGCACACCTGGCTCAGTCCTCCTGAGCATGACCCCACTGCTGCTCTCTCTTAAGCTGGTCTTTGTGCATGGCTGCATATCTCAGCATGCTACATTCTTTTCGCATTCTGGGGCCCCGTGTTGCCCTGACTGTGTGTTTATCATGCTCCATAAAGACATCAGTAAGGACCTAAATCCAGTTCAGAACCAAAAATGTGTAAAGTTCTGCGCACTCAGGAGTAAAAATGCAAATCTTGGTTTTCATCATTTCATCATCAATTCATCATTTTGCTATCTCTGAAACACAAGGACGCCGTGGTTCGTGTGTTTAAAGACTCGTTCAGTGTTGCAACCAGCTTGGATGCACTTTTACATCAGAGCATTCAGTTAGTTTTATTCTCCATTAAGCCATCTTCACGCTGCTTCCATTATATCTTCAATAATAGCAGTCTCCCGCTCTCCCAGCTGACTGGTGAGGTCTGGGGGTTCGGAGTTTCTGGGGTCCAGCAGCTCCAGCGGCTCCTCCGGCACCAGCACCATAGTGCCCGTGGTCGAGTATGTGGGCTGTGGCTTTCGTTGTCTCCCCCCAGCCCCCTCCCTCCCTTTATGGCAGCAGACGCAGTGCAGGCAGTCGTGGACATTGTACTTGAAGAGGCGTCTGCAGGGGTGGCAGAACTGGTAGAAGAGCAGCATGAAGATCACGGCCAGGCTGTAGCCGATCAGCAGCTGCACCACCAGCAGCGGCGCACACACGTACTCGTAGAAGTCTGATTTGAATAAGTACCACAGCAGGATGAGGAGGAAGTTCTCCACAAAGCGCCCGCAGTAATAGAGAGCAAGGCGGCCCCAGTGCTGTTCCCTTTCGATGAGCTCCTTGTGTGTGAGGTCGAGCTGCACGGCCGACCAGCAGAAGACGTTGATGCAGGCGTAGAGCAGCGTGAACATGCACAGCACCACCGTAGTGCCCAGCTTGGAGAAGTTTTTCTCGACATCCTCCGTCAGCGAACCTTTTCTGGCCCAGAACTCGGTCCAGGGGAGGAAGAAGAAGAAGAGCAGGTTGACAAAGCCGACGAGGATCACCCACTCCGTGAGCGCCGTGCTGAAGAGGACGAGAGCTGTGATGCGCGTGGCGATCTCCAGGCCCCTCCACGCGATCATGCACAGGTACGCTGCAGGGCGCAGACGCACCTTGTATTCATCGTATCTGATCTGGATGGCCAGAACGCTGCACACAAGAGCCCCGTATGTGATGGAGATCAGGGTGATGATCATCAGGGCCACTGTGAAAACGAAACACAAGTGAACCGTCACAAAAAACATCCACATCGAAGTCCCATTGAAACTCGTCACTTTGATTGACGCTCTCAAGCTCGGAGAAGGCTTTGCATCCTGAACATGAAGTCCTCATTATTCAAAACAGAATATCTCCAGTGTTTCTTATATAAATCAAACATCAGTCTCTTTAAAAAATACATCTATTGTAACGCAGTGGTATGGAAATGTTTTAGAATGCATTTCTTAAAAACACACCATCAATACATCATTGAAGTATGTTACAATCATTACTTTATGGCATCACTTTTCCTCTAGGGGCATCTTCATGTCATATTACACTATACTGGAGACACTCCCGACAAAGCATCAACTGTACTGTGTTGACTGCTTAACTTGCAAGGCGTCCATGCTAACTCACTAAACTTTGATCATTAACACTGTAAACATTACAGAGTAGCATGCTACCATGCTGGATTAGCATTTACAGTGATGCTAGCAATGCTGAATACACTTAGTTGTAAGCCAATGGAAAGCTTGAATTTTTTTTCCTACTCGTATTTTAGATTGCTATCACTGAGCACTCCTCTTAAAAAAAAAAAAAAAAAAAAGGACTCATCTGCTTTAACATTCACTCATTTTGGTATTAACTTTTGATTTGACCTGTACAGTATTAACTCTCCAGGATGAGTCGCAGTCCTGAAGAGCTTCTAACCTCAAAAAGGTATTTCAACATAGCTAAGTTTGAAAGTAAGGATGCAACAGTGTGAACATGTTTCAAGATCTCCACGTGGGTTGCATGAACCGCTAACCCCTCTCACATGCTTACATCTTGCAGGGAGGAAGTACTTCTCCTGGATGGTGGCGTACAGCTGCAGCGTCAGTTGAGGCGTGGAGCCCAGAAAAGCCTGGATGACCGCCGTACGCTTGAAGGCGTTCCTATGTGTGGCCAGGGTCCTCTCCGATTGGCCAATTTCCAACTCCATAGGCAACCCCTGTCCCTTCTTCAGCTGGATCTTCCTGGAGATGGTGACGTAAGGCTCCTCCCTGTGCCCGGCCTTGAAATAGACCACCAGAGCCTCGAAACACCTGGGGAGGAAAGAAGAGGAGTGACTGAGAGTGAAGTTACATTTAAACACCAACAGAGGGCAGTGCAATGCCAGGTTTGAGTAACTATAATAGGGATTATATGTTTTCTGCTTTTATATCAAAATGTATTAATCATGGTGTGAATATGTGAAGCAATATGTAGCGATCAAAGCAATAAAGTAAAAAAAATAAATAAAATAAAATAAGAAAAGTATCAGGGGTGACATCTCTGAAATCTGTTGATTCAGCCTGATTTCAATGCAGTTAATTAGATTGGTATTAAAGTTACAGGCACAATATGATCTCAGAAATGTTCTACCTTTAAGAGAGCCGTCGTAAAGAGGCCTTTATTTGTAAATCACCGTTCAGCAAACAGGAGCACAACCCTCACCAGCCACCAGAGGGCAGCCACAAACACATGAAACACAGATCCCTGAGGCCTTAATGCACACTGTGAAAAACTCTGGGTGTGGTTCTTTTAAATGTTTGCAAGGTAAATGCTCCCCGTGTCCGGTCACCGGCGAAGAAATAAACACTATTCATAAAGATGGAAACATGTTTTTTTTTTTCTGTGAGCAGTTTCTGTGTAAGAAGTGTGTGACTGCTTCCTCCAAAGGGAAGTGTCTGAATATTTCAGGGGGGGATTAAAGGGGATTTGTGGCTAATCTAAGTTTTTCTACATTCAAATGATAACTGGAGTGTTCCCTGACTGTAAGCCAAAATGACACAAAAGGACAGCCAAATAATGTCAGAGCCATATACAGTAATCAAGTTGCAACACGAATGCTACCTTAACTGGAAGTGCAAGGTTTCCACCTGCCGACAAACAACATGTCGGCATGTTAATCCCTGAATGATACTTGTGAAATGACCCACACTGCTGCACATCTGGGCTTCACCAAAAAACACAAACCCCACCCTCTCTGAGGATTCCCACCCCAGCTCTAAAACTCACGTCACCGCGCTGGAATGTTAACTTTTCCTCTGAAATCTCCGACTTTAACACGGACAGAATCAAGACTCCCACATAAATCCACTCCTTTGCTGTATGACTGTGTGCAGCTCTGACACTCAGGAGTCGGCGGCGGTCTGACATTTTCACAATCTGTAGCTTCAGCTGCTGCTAGCGGGCGAAACTGTGCACTTTACTGATAGTGCAAACAGGGCACAGTGCCAGGCGTCCACACATGCCCCTGAACTGTGTTTGACCCAAATGTTGGAGCCTGGCTGGGGGAATGTTGTCGTTACTTGGACACACACTCCTATCTAAAGACCAGCACACACTATATTTATTTCTGTCTACATTACAGTTATAGCACAAAAAAAAAAACCTGATTAACTGACATCCTTTCCACAGAAATCTGGCAGCACAACAGGCTGAGGAGGCAGTAAGAACTGGAGCCAGCGTGCACTTAGGATTCTGTAAAGCAACCGAGAGGCAGACTGAATTTCACTTAGAGGGAAAGGAAAAGCAGCGCCGATGAATGCATTAGCCGAGAGAATCGATATGTGCTGACTTCCAAGGCATCAGCTTATGGATATTTAAAAAAAAAAAAAAAAAAAACACACTGGTTTCTGCTCTGTATTTGCAGTCTAAACATGCAATCTGCTCACCTCAAAGTGTGTGAACACAGCAGTGTGGTGCAACAATTGACACAGGAAAGAAAAGGAACGGCCTTTAAAAAGCAATTCAAAACAAAGTCAGTTCTTCTCTGGCAACTCTAATACTGAAACCTTCAGAGTGACGGGCAGCAGACTGAGCAGAGCATTCAGGAAATTCTTCCAATAGCTCTTTAGCAAGATGAGATGGTTTTGGTCACCTGAGGCTCATCGCGCTCACTAACAGATAGGTCTTGAGGAGTTTTACCTAATAGGAAAAGACACAAAACGAGAAAAGCTGCGTGCTCAGGCTGGTCCAAGCTGACAGAGTAATAATACAGTTTGTGTTGTTGCTGCTTCAGGATCAAACACTTAACAAGACATGTCAGGACAAGCCCCCCCCCCCCAAACCCCCTGTGGCAGAGAACCTGACCCCTTCCTCAAAGTTAGCATATTGACTATGTGGAAGACGCAACTTTTTCTTCTTGCAGACAAAACTAAACTAAACTAAAACGAGGCCCTTGATAAATACCAAATGTTGATCTACTGTTATTTGTAAAAGATAACAGGTTTTAATTGGTTAGTTTGAATGCACACCCACAAGATAGCCAGCCACATCCCTGAGTCACACAGGAAGCCTCCCATCTGAGCCAAGACGCAGCAGAGGTGATTTGTGTACAGAAGCACAGTGTGCAGTAAGACCAGCTTGAAATAAAACAGGAGGCAACAAAGAACAGAATGAAATGTTCTGTAATAAACAATCATAGTATTCGTTTCATGGCCCAACTACAGCATTTGGCATGTGTGTGTCAAAAGGTGTTAATCTCAGTGTTGTGTTCAGCAGCTGGCATAGCCATATTAAAATCTGTTTCATCTGGTATGGCTGTTTTAAATCACTCGCACCACGAAAGCATTCTTGGGTGGAAGATGTGTTTAGGATCATGGGAAAGGTGAGCGTGGCCGATAGATTACAGACGCTTTTGGTTTAAGAAGCTTCAGTGGAACAAGTCCTGGACAGTTTTAGCCATGCTAGCAATGTGGCTGGGTGTGGAAGTTAACGTCTGCATGGCCTTTATCTGCCCAAGGTGAAATATCTCAACATCTTTTGGGTGGATTGTCATAACATTTTGTTTACACTGATGTTCTCCAGAGGATGAATCCTACTTTGGAGGTCCTCTTACTTTAAAGCTTCGGCCGTATTTTGTGTTCAGTGTCAATATTAGAATGCTAACAATCTTTTCTTTGATGACCAACATGTACAACCGTTGCATTTCAGCATTTGACTTGAACATCATTTAGCTCTACTATTAACTGACCCTAAATTAGCAGCTAGCATGGCTGAAACTCCTTCTTGTTATATTCTCCCTTTTTTTCTTTTCTGGTTCTATCGTGGCTTCAAGTCCTTTCTCCATTAGCGAGTGACCGGCTCAGAACTATGACACTGTCAAATCGTGAAGAACAGAAGTGCCATTTTGGTCGGTCCACATATTTGCAGAGCTTCCTGTTCGGCTTTCCAATACCTAATTGCAATATTGGCGACATACAAATGTTGACACAAACCAAACATGGTCACTACAGGGAAGAAATAAGCTAGGACGTTGATCTGTAAGGAATAGCACCTAGCTTCTCTCTGTTGGAGTTTTCTATTGGACGTTGGTGGGCAAGTTTGCCTAACATGGGACGACACTCATTTTATTTGTTTATTTAATATGGACATACAGTAACATTGGTGCTCTAACATTCACAGGCTCCAGATGCACTGCTCTTGGTGTTTTTAGCAGAATGCTAATTTGCAACACCTGTCCACGGGAGGCTTTTAGAACTTTACCCTAATGTGACGCGTGTAATGTAAACGCTCGTTTGGTGACGTGTGACGTCAAAGGAAAAAGGTGTCCAATCCCTTCTTTTTATTCCAATTTTAAGCTCCTTGTCGTCTTCCACACTCACAAAGGATGTCTGAGGTCATGGATTCTGGTATCAGTCCATTTCAATGAACCATCTTCAAGGAAGTGTGTCAAACACTTGACTTCTTTATCCTTCAGAATAAAAGTAATTTCTGTTGCGACTTTCTAGGAAATTAAGTCACACATCTCTTATCGTCAAAATCTTTTTCTCTGCTAAGATTATTAATGAAGTACATCATAAAAACTTTGAAGCCATGAGGCAGCATCAAACCATGTGGATAAATACTAATAATCATAAATCATTCGTTCATCAACCAATGAATTCAGGCACACCTTCAAAGCTTTAAGGCTGAACCCCATCATGTTATACAAACCACCTTTCTGTGAACTGACTGAAAGTGCATATCAACACTACCTCTCTCACTACAGACTGAAATAGACTGTGGAGCTGCAGGTGGTCAATGACATGTGGGGCTTTATCACCAATGAGTAAGGATAAGTATAGAACAGTGACCTTGGTCCAGTTAACTGTGGGAACTCGGAATCTGCATGGAACAAGGCTGCATTAAACGAAGGATCCAGCCTCCTCACCATTACTGAAGCAAGTTTTGTTCTGTTTTCTGAAAGAGTTGTATCTGTGCTCATGCTCGACATTACACAGCGGATGAACTCAAATCAAAACTGTTAGCTCAGCGCTGACAATAAGATCATATCCTGAAATCTGAACGGCCAAAGAAAAGCATGTGTTTCATTTGAAGCTCTCATTGATCATTTCATCAAAATACCTCTGTCTTATACCTGCAGACCGCCGCTTTGAAATGTGTTTGACATCTTATGTTCAAGGCTGCTTCAAAATCGAGTCGTTTAAACGCCTGTAAGTGACACTTATCCTGCGAAGAGTTCTCCCTGCAGCATGTAACCTGCACAGAGCTGAAGGCAAAGTAGAATTTCTTGCCTTGTAAAAGAAACACTCCCTTAAATGAAACTCTTATTGTGCTATAAAAATAGAGGGCAGCACCTTAGGGCAAACTGCGGTATCAAAGTTCAGAGAGAGAGAGAGGGAAAGAGAGAAAGAGAAGTAGACTATTACGTTTACTTTTGAATTTCAGAAGAGTCTCCGCTTTCATCATGAGTCAACATTTGCCAAACAGGTCCCTCACCTGAGATTAACTGACACAGGAGAGCCAACTGGCTTCATTAAACAGAACACCTCCCTCAACAAAAACATTCAAAACAGCATCTTAATGTGTATCCTGACTAAAATGAGTTAGCTTCATTTGTAGTGCTCCGTCACATTTTTTTTTTTTTTTTTTGCTGCTTTGATTTTCTCCCAAGTCTTTTTGGAAAACGTCTCTCCCACCGTTTTCCTGTTCCTCTCTCACCTTTCAGGAGAGCAAGTGGTCTGACTAGTCTGCCACACCGAGGACCTTTGGGTGTCATAATACTGAGGATGAGGTCATACAACTGAGCAACTTCCTAAATGTGAAAGATGTGTAACTAGGGGGGTGGCGGCTCTGCAAAGTCATTTGACCGACTTGTTTACAGTCTAGACAGGAGCAGGTGGGGGTGCGGGCTGGAGGGGGGGGGGGTTCCCAGTGTGACCCAGAAAAGGTGAGCACACAGTAATGGAATACTTCAAATCAAAAGAAGCTGTGTAAAGTAAAAGCTTCTTGTGTCATTTTGAACATAATCTTTATGCAACACTTGAGATGACGTGTGAGGTTGTTATGTTCTGTCTCCTGTTCCTCACGCTGGACGTGCTCTCCATCTGGAGTGTGATTCAGTTCATGAATACTGAATCTGAAACTCTCATTCGATGGAAAAAAAACCCCAAAGACATAGAAATCATGATCATGCTTTAACATCTTATCGTATCATAAAATAATTCAATTAGCCAAGATACTTAAACATTGTAGACAAGGGTAAAAATGCTTCTTGAATTTCCCCTACCTTTAAAATGCTACACTAAATATTAAGTTTACAGGATGACAAGTATAACATCTAATCAGCACATTGGGAAGCAGATACCATGAAGACATTTGGCCTTTTTGCTCAAGAAATGAACAGTCTGTTAATTGAGATGAGTAGCACATCTATAGCTGATCTTGGGTGATGAGCATCTATGGGTACACAAAAAACGTTTCTCTAATGAAATAGTTTACAAAGACATGATTTTTGTGGGACTTCACAATCTAACAATCTTTTTGCATGTTTGCTCTGCAGATGTATCGCTGTCTGGTTGGATAAATATCCTCTAGTTTAAAAATAATGCTTTCAAGAGAAAAGTTGCGACTGTTAGAGAAGTGTCATTACCATACCAACCACCACCCCCCACCCCTCCACCTAACCCGCACCTACCTGATGACGGGGCCGAGCAGCAGCAGGTGCAGGAAGAGCACCAGAGGCCGGTCCGTGCCCAAGTCCCTGTGAATGAAGGTGAGCGTCAGCTGGATGAGCACGGCGGGAACCAGCATGAAGGTGATGGTGAAGGCCATCCACATGCCGTCGTTGGTTTTATGGTACATGCTGCACAGCACGGCGGCCGTGATGAACTCGGCGCAGTACAGCAGGGTGGCCAGCACCACGCTGAGGGGGGCACGGACGTGGCTGTGATTCACCACCAGCATGACCCCGTTCTCCGCCGCAGAGGGGCACTCCTGCGGGTCTACGTCGGAGATCTCCCTCTCCTGCTCCTCCACGGCCACTTCGCACATTGTTGTATCAAGTTTGATTTGTGTGCCACGCTGCGAGAAACGTCACAGGACGCTGAACCGAGCTCACGCCTTGTCGTGTCGTGCTCAAACAAAAACAAAAAGCATCAATTTTGTGAAGATTTCGTCTTCTCTCCCAACTTTCCACTGAGTCGATCATCCATGGCTTCACATTGCGTTTCACTTTACAACTCAGTAACTCAAGTCCTTAAAGCTTTTCGTTTAGTTGTCTTTTGTATCGTCCCGGCCGTACGTGGCGTTTACCACCCTGTTTTATTCAGTGGTAACCACCTCACTATTCCGCAGTGATATCAGCGCCTTTTCTGCACCGTCAGTGTGCGAGAGGATCGGGAAAGTTCAGCCTCTGTCATGCAATCCCGTTTTAAGATAAACTCAGACAACAACCACTGTCCAAACTCTGATGTTATCTGTAGTTTAAAAAAAACTCTTGTTCGTCGTCGAAAGCATAACCCTGTGGAGTCTGACTGCAGGCTGTAGGAGGTCCGGGTTTCTCTCTGTCGGCATATTTCTGTGCTTGCTTGTTGATCGTGTCGTTCCGATGCTGTCAGTGCCACAGCGGCGTAAAGTTACACATAAACACCAGGGGAGATACAGGAAATGATGGGCTGCGGCTTTCAAATTAAGAGCGATAAAGCGATATAGGATAGGAACCCATTTACAATTCCTTTTACACAGACATGTCTGTAAAAAGAAAGTAGGCCTGATGTGTAAATAAATAGACCAAGAAAATAAACTAAAATGCTGCCTCAATAAGAACTGAACAGAGCAAAAAATATCTGGAAGCCTAATAAATATTTGATCAAAATCTGACACTTCAAGCCATAATTAGCAGATTTTTTTTTTTTTTTTTTTTTTACATATTTAATGAAGTTAAATATACTACATGAACACTAAAATAAAACATGATATATTAATATAATAGTACAAATGAAATAAGGGGAGGTGCAATGTGAATGTAGTTAAAAAACATTGGGTATTAGTTACAATACTCAAGATTATAGTAAACTGTACAAAAAGGTGTATTTACTATGAAAAAAATCAAGCCAAGGGATACCTTATGGAATACAAATACCAGAGAAAACCTTTAGTTAGTAATAAATCAAAACAGCGCAGAACATAAATATATTTAGTATTAGTGGAATACAAAAAGAAAACACTGAAGGGGTCGATTGCACTTCATTCCACTGTTGTATTTTATGACTTACAGTATCCGTCCTGTCCAAATGAAAACACTGTAGAGGCAAAGCAAAGAGGGATCAGATTCTGTGCGCTTCCATTTTTAGTTTCCACCAGCAGGGCCGACTTGGCCGTGTTATGTTGACTTGTTTGTGAACAGGTGCAAAACACAGATTGAATAATAGTCTATTAAAACTTCCCACTGTCTTCTCAGGGATAATTTAATGAAGATTTAGTGATTCATCAAAAATGATACTGTTTGATAAAGACACCTATTAGACGAGACAACATTTTCAGTTTGTAAAAAAAAGGGTGTTTTGGGAGTCAGTTGGGTGTTTTCTCAACCACTTATGCAAACAAGGATAATCTGTTTCAAAGGTGCATGGGAATGTCAACAACTTGTATTGACATACAAATGCTTTAGACGGAAAAAACTATTCCCCTCACGTGACCCATCACCTAAAATAAGTCCCAATCTTGTTTTAACAGAAGTTTGAAAATGAATCCCTCAAAGACCATTTAGTTCCAGGATGGTACACAAAGCTGTTATTTCCTCTCCAACTAAAACAACAACAAAGGAAGTTGAACTGTGGTACAGTTTCAACACAGTCGACCCCAAACATGCTGACCTCTCCCTCCCTCCCAGAGCAAATCCAATCGAATTCTGTGACATCATTATTGACAGGTCACATGAATATGAAGGCTTGTCATTACTAATGCATGTGATTGGTGAAGCGGCGGTGTGGGTGACTGACTTCAGACTGCAGATTGCTGTGTGCTCTGTGGACGCTAAAGGGGAAATGGAAGATGGAAACATCATTAGCAGCAGACATGCTCTGTACACATTCAGTGATACCGGCCTTTCAGATCTGTGTTTGAAATTCTTTGCAGTAGTCCTTTGTTTCTTTAAAGCCAAGAGGGGATCACTTTCACTCATGTCTGTGTATTCAGTGTAACACTTTAGCTGGCAGCTTGTTAGCTTAGCATAGCAGAGAGAATAGAAAAGAGATGTATGGGGACACTGCAAGCTTATCTTTGATAAGAGGTAACAAATCCGCCTTCCAACACATCTAGAGCTTAAGTAACTCATTTGATCTGAACCAAATATTTAAAAAAACAATGGGATGATTTTACCACAGTTATGTGTTGGGCTTCTTCTTTTTTTTTTTATCAGGCACAGTCACTTCCTGAATTCTCTGCTTGTCACCTGGCTCATAACCGTTGATATAACTGCAATGATGTCTTTTATGCATGTTGCTGTTATAAAAGTGATGTGAAGCCGCACCCTTTTGTTGTCTGTAGGTATTGTCTCAAAGTTTGTAGCCTGCTTTCCTTTCTACCCCTTGGTTTAAGTACATTGAAAACACAAGGGAGTATCATTCTCATGTAAGCCTTGTCCTAACTGATTGCGAGTGCATGTGTGAGGATTTGTATTACTGTTGGACACAGACTCTTTTGATAGTCCTATCCTTTCCCCTTTCTGTCTGTATATTTAATTCACATGACAATTATACAAAGCTTCTAATCTAACTTTGGGAAAAACAATGAATATATGCATTTCCAAGAAGGTTGAACAATTCCCTCAGTGTTACCATTTGAAAGCAGAATCTCTGAAGTAGTCTGACAGTGACCCAGATGACAAATTCAAGCCTTTCGGAGGTCTTTAGAACATGTTTGCAATGTGGAGAGCAGGCAGGAGCAGATGGGGGCGCGGCCCTCAGCTGCTGCTGTTTTTGTACTGTGAATGTGTGTGTGTGTGTGTGTGTGTGTGTGTGTCCGTGTGTTTGTTGTGTGTGTAACAGCTGACACAGGGCTGTGGTCAGTCTGGGATGAGTCTACTCAGCAGAGCAGGGCAGCGCCTGATTGGATGTTGGTCTAAAGACATAATGAGATCAGGCATGCACACAAACCATTGCTCTAGGTCAAAATAATAATTTCATTTTATCAGACGATGCTCTACAATTTTGCCTACTGTCTTTATACTTTATACTAATCAAACAGTACACCGTGTAGGCAGAACATGATAGAAGAGATACATTCATAATTACAATACATTCATTGATGATTCAACAGAGATTTAAGCTTTAGTATAAGTTCCTCTCAGCTTGTCAAAGAATACAACATAGAGCTATTATGTTGTTTAGAGACTTTCAGATGCAGTCATTGAAAATACATCCTGTGAGTGTGACGCCATCTAGTGGTGAAGCATTTCAAGATGGGTGTGACCGGCTTAATTAGATGATTGTATTAAAGCGTTATGTAATGTGTTTACCTGCCCTTAAATGTTAGAGAGAACCAATGCTGCACCGAACATTTCAAATTTAAAGTCTGATCATTTGTTCCCCCCCCCCTTTAAACACATTTTATTTACTTGTGTATGAGATGAGATGAGATGGTTTTTATGAACACATTTGCTTCATGCTTCAACTCCAACATCATTATTATCCTGAAGGAAATTAGATCTGCAGCAGGCTTCAAGACACGACAGAAACACGAAAACAACAACACCTGGAATATTATCTGGTTTCCGTCATGATAATTGAAGTTAAACAGTATTGAATTTATTTACCGGTATGTGTATGCCTCTGCTCAATCTTTATTATTATTGATTCATTTTGTTGTTGTTGATGAATTATTTCAGCTTATTTTTTTGGTCTTACCTTAAACTGAGACGAGTTCACCTATGCTTACACACCTCTTATTTCATCAGTGTTTGGGTTAAAGGCTGTTTAATGTGTGTGAAAATTATAAGAATAAACATACATTTAGAGAAATAATAAAAAACAGTTATGGATTTACAGAAAAGAAGGTTAATTATCTTCTTATGTTGCATCATATAAATCCATAAATGTATTTATACAACACAGTAACAAAGTACATTATACATCCACCAACAAAGATAACTACAACATGATAGCATCTAAATTCCATGGTAACAAAGTTCTTCTCCAACCACCAAGGTGCATGAAGAGTGAAAGGCTAGAAGAGGTCAAAAAGCTCCAGCAACACTTGCAGTATTAAGATCAACTTTATTAACAAATTAGACCGATGCGTCATCCTGATGACAGTCTATGTTTATAGCTTCAGTTCAAATACAACTGCAAACATTGTCTCACACACATCAGTGTGACAACACCGGGCCATTACTAATGTGATGTTGTCATTATCCTCTTGTGTGACTAAAGTTGTCTAAATCTGTTTAAATTGTCTTTAGGTGACGCTTCAGAAGGAACAGAAGATCACGTCACACATCACTCCATGAGACAAATTTAGTTCTCCTGGACAGATATACACACCTTCGTTTTGGTCTCGTTAAAGAGGAACCACGCCGTCCAATAGGGTTAGTGATCGGCTCAGGGGACACTGCGATTGGCTGAAATACTAAAACACCACTTCCCAGTTTGTACCTCCCACATGGGGTGACTAAAAGCTTAGTGTGAGCCTGATTAGATTTGTAGCTGGTGGGAACAAGATGTTAACAGAGAGCAACACCCAAACAAATGCATGGACGTAGACTTGCTTCTGTAAGTATTCTTTATATATCTGCTCGTATTCTTTCTGTAAACTAAAGTAATCCTGCAAATATTCAGATTGGTTTAGTCTCTCAACAGTATGGTATTACTAGTTTAGTGTCCAGTGAGTTTGAACTACTTTGTCAGTTGATTCACTGTGTTTACCCACATGTGTGTATGTAGCTCATTGTATTTTTAAATTCACACTGGTGCACGGTTATTCAAAGTGTTTCTTAGAAATATGAACGAAACACATCCTTTCTACCAGTTATAATCACAATGTTATCGACTGTCAGACTGCTGTGGGTTAGATTTGGAGGATTCTCTGTGTTTTTACTCAAGCTTTTAATTATCAACACATATATCAACACATATATCTTTACGAGATGTAGACTAGAACCAAACTTGAAATTGAAACAAAAAAAGCTCAGTAACCCGCATCACTTCTAACATAGCACAACCACATGCATCTTTTAAATTCAAACTTTGACGCAGCTCACAATTTGCACGCTCATTCCTGTGGACGGTTGATATATCTTGTTCACGGCTAACAGCTTATACTTTCAGTTGTACTAACTTGCGACTTCATATGCCTTGTCAATCATGGGAAAAAAAGCATCCTTACTTAAACTTTAGGGACATGGTTACTTACATGATTACTTCACTGACTTCCTCAGTCAAAACAAAATGGGTCAGCTTGTTACCATCACTGAAAGCAGGCCATTCTTAAGCGACTTGAGCAGATTACGCAGCCTCAGCAGATGCTCTGTACGAAGGATTGAAGGATATGGAGGTGTTTTTTTTTTTTAGCACATGTCCTGACGCACCTGATGCATGTGTATTACAAAGCTAGAGCAGATAGTCATAATTCCCCAAACATGGTAGAAACTATGCCTGGACATCATCATCAGTGGCAGAGCAGATAATACTGAGATTTACGGAGAAAATTTTGAAAAAATGATCATAATTAAGATTGGCAGCAGATATATATATATTTGTAATTGAATGCTTCTGATTGATTATTGATAAGAGAAAGAACTTTGAAATTAAAGCATGTAACAGAATGATAGCTTATAGCTATTTTTAGATTCTAGGACTACAGAGAGGACAAAACTTGGCAGTCAAAGCGTTACCTAAATGTCCGACCATCTGACCATATAAAGCCTCCTCAGCCCACAGCAGACACATAGCATCTCTTGGTTGTAGCTGCGCTGTACTTTTGTGTGAATGTTTGTGAGTCATACCAGAGATGACTCTCTGTCTGCAGGTACCAGTTCCAGAGAAGATGGTGGCCGCTGTGCACACCTTTTTCACCGCGAGGAAACATGTTCAACTTATTGAGCAACTGCTGCACCTGGGTCTCCAAAATACAGGAGCCAGTCAGGTACAAATAATGCATGATCGATTGATTTACATACTCTTACAATACATTGGAGCATTCCTGGATGTGCTGTATATGTAAAAAAAAAAAAAAGAAATTAATGATTACATTTACAAGCTATTAGATGGGTCAGAGCCTCCAAACGTCTTATATGAATTTGTATGTTCTGAACAGTTCATTGATACCATCTGTTTCCTGTAATTTGCTTAAATTTGTCAAGCATAGCCTTATCCAAAGTTAAATTCTAAACTGCACAAACTTCTCTGCAGGAAGGCAACCATTCTGGTGGTTGGTCTTGACAAAGCAGGAAAAACCTCCTCCATCAGAGGGATGTTAAGAGGTAATTCAACAAATCAAAAGTATTTGTCTTTTTAAATGCTTATGGAGGAAAAACCACAATTTATTCTCTTGTCTTTCGCTTCAAGTCCCCCATGGTGTGGAAGCAGGACCCACCCAGGGCTGCATCAGACATGAGCTCAGAGTGGAGAACTACCTGGTCAACCTGTTGGATGTTGGAGGATCAGCAGAGGCGAGAGGGGCCTGGAGGGAGCTCTGCGGGGAGGCCCATGGGATCATTTTTGTGGTGGACTCCAGTGACAGGCAGAGGATAAAGGAGGTCAAGGAGGTCCTTGTTGAGCTGCTGAAGCAACCAAGAGTGGCAGGAAAACCTCTTTTAGTGTAATCATATTCAACTTTATACTTTCAACTTTCAAGTGTGATCTAGAATACTGTGCAAAATGTATGGCACCCTCTGGTGGCCGAGGAAGTAAACTTCAGGGACACTATCTATTTTTCAGGTTGGCAAACAAACAGGACAAAATGAACGCTTTGCTGGGAAGTGAGCTGATTGAGATTCTGTCACTGGAGAATCTGGTTAACCAAAGCCGCTCTCTTTGCCATATCGTGAGTGTTGCTCCAAAATTCCTACCTGAATTAATATAAATGTCATTATACAGGAACAGAACACAGATAAATACAGAATTTCCCCTCGCAGGATTAATAAAGTATAAATTATTATTATTATTATGGCTATTATTATAAAGACAGACAGATACGGAACTTGTTCCTTTCCCTCCCAGGAGCCTTGCTCAGCCTTAATGGACCTGCGGCGCTGGTCGGACAGAAAGACCCTACGAGGCCTTCGCTGGTTGCTGCGTGCTGTTTGTCTGGATTATCCCGAGCTGTGTACTCGCGTCGCCCAGGACAGCAGGAGGCCTCTGGATCCGAGGGAGACGGAAAATAAATGGAAAACAGAGAAAAATCGCAGAAAACCTAAAGGGGAACGGTAAGAGGTCTATTATTCACATCTTTCTGTCGCACAACTATTTTACAGAGCCACATTAACCTAAGCACACTATGTATTATTTGAATGATTTCTCACCATAGGATGCGATCCAGTAAGTCAGATCTTCGCAAAGTTCATCGGCCAAAAGAAAAGGAAAAAAATACAAAGGGTGAAGGAAAGATGCAACCCATTCGGAGCATGCTGCAGAAGGTTAGAAACACATCCTTTTTAAAAACAACACTCAGTTATCACTTCATTACCACTTTGAAGGGCTGCAACCAAAGGAAGTTGCATCATCACTTAATATGGTTTATTATTTCATTCATTCAAAATTTGTTCCCTTAATTTTATAAAATGTCAGGAAATAGTGAAAAGTAGTTGTCTGCATTATCATTCACAGGAAACCTCTCTGAAGAAGAAGCTGACCACAAAGAAGAAGAAGAGGCCGGTTAAGGTCAAGGAAAGTGAAAAAGAAACAGCGAATGATCCGGAGGAAGATGAGGGAGACAGCAATGAAGGAGAGCATGAAAACTTGGGTCACAGAGAGAAAGCCAGCAGTGCCCTGATCCCCCCCAAAAAAAGCAAACCCAAACGCAAAACAAAGGTGAAGGAGGAGACTCTGGACATGCCAGAATCACCTGGAAATGAAGAAAAGCCAATCAAAGGTTGACATAAATCATTAAGTTCTCTTGTTTGGGTTATTTGCTGTTCAAAAAGAAGAAGAAATGTAACATGTCTTTAATCTTGATTTCAGCCAAAGGGGAGAAGAAGAGGAAAAAGAAAGTTGTCAAAGTAAAGAGGAAAAACAAGATCAACACAGAGGAGATGTCTGGAGTTTACTCTCAACCAGTGGACCTGTCTGCTACCTTTGGTGAGCCTCATCCACTTCTTCCATCTCCAAATCAAACACACTAACCATGAAGTCACAGCTTTCATTTTTAAAAAGATTACCCTGTCTCCTAATAGATCTTTACCGAAAAGCAATACTGGCTCTGAAGGAACGCCAGGATCAGGGAAAGGGAGAGTGAGAACCTGGGTGAGGATGTGATCGACAGCAGAAATATACTGGTTTCACTACATCCCTGTACAAACTGTTGTATTACCTTTTATTATGAACCCCTTTTTTTTTTTTTTTACTGCTGCTTACTACTAGCCTACATGTCTTTATCACAGTCTATAGACTCTGGACCTGATTCCTGAACCTTTGGAACGAATGCAAATTCCACTGTGTAGTGAAGGGCACGCCTGCATAAACATGTAATGCCAGAAATGTTATTGACATAGAATAAAACAAAACATGTAAACCTAGGATTAATGTAGGCTATATATAAAGTATAGACATTTTATAAGCTAAATGTGGGACTGTGCACCTGGCCAAAATGTTAAAGAATATTTTGTTTGTATCATTCTATGTACATTTTAACTGTATTCCCTTTTTTATTATACATGTTTGGACATTTTCCAGCAATAGACAATGTCATAGTATGGGACATTGTTGAAGTAAGATTCATTAAATTATACAATAAAATTGTTTTTCACTGCTTGTTTTGCTTCTCCTAGGTGATTGCATTATAGTAGAAATAACAGCAAAGTGATTATTTGAGCAACAAGTTATTTAGATTGACACTGACAACAAAAAAAAGAACATGTCTCTAGTTTAAAGGTATAACCACATAGACAGGGTTGTGATGTTTTACTGGACTCGGTTGAAGGTCTCTAATTTGTGTCTTTTCCAAAACGCTTCTTCAGTTATGACCACAGACTGTACATATTAAGGTTAGGATTGCCTTTGGGATTCAACTTTTAAAATTCCTCTCTGCAATACGGTTTTCCACATGGCCCAAATTGCTGTGGTGTGTTGTCTCAGAGTCAACATCTTTCTCTTCTCTTTATCTTTAAAGTGAAAGATAAAGTATTTTCTTACTTCTCGAGAGTAAGATGAGATAGGCCTACACAATAACAATCATATTTGTTATGTTGGCCTAAAACAAGCAGTTAGCTTAATGAGCCTGGAAGAAAACAGAGGGAAATAGCTAGAACAGGGATGGGCAACTTTGGTCACAGCAAGGGCCACATTCATTTTATTCTCACTGCCAGGGGGCCAAATTGTAGAATACAAAAACAATTACAGTCAATTATGTCTCAAATATAACTCAACATATACCAGTGATCAAATATTATCATGGACATATTTCTGGTTTTCATGATTTCATGGCAGATTTTGTCATATTTTCTTCATGTTTCCAATTAATTGACGTGTAAAAATTGACATGGGGGCCACATTGAGGGTTGATGGGGGCCGCATGTGGCCCCCGGGCCGCCAGTTGCTCACCCCTGAGCTAGAACAATCAAAAACAATTACAATATTTAACTAACAGCAGCTCAAAAACTATCTTATCAACATTTATTCAAATGAATAATTAATATTTTGGAAGTAGAATCGCACATTTATGGTTCTATGACTAAACTGTAGGTGGCGCAGTGACTTTCTAGAGTCGTTGCTGGTTTCCTGGCAACCTCAAGATAGGCTAGAATTATTGAATTATCTAGCCTACGTAAGGCCCTTACGGTCTATGGCAGGGGTGGGCAACTGGCGGCCCGGGGGCCACATGCGGCCCCCATCAACTCTCAACGTGGCCCTCAGGTCAATTAATTGGGAACATGAAGAAAACATGACTAAATATGCCATGAAATCACGAAAACCAGAAATATGTCCATAATAATATTTGATCACCGGTATATGTTGAAGTTAAATTTGAGGAAAAAAATGACTGTAATCGTTTTTGTTCGTTTCGTTTTTGTATCCTACAATTTGGCCCCTCTGGCAGTGAGAATTAAATGAATGTGGCCCTTGCTGTGACCAAAGTTGCCCATCCCTGCTCTATGGAAAGGCCCTCGCATGGCCTAATCGGTTCGTATTTGATTTTTCCGATCAATAAAATACAATAATAAAAAAAAAAGGTCACTCATTCATTTTTAGACCTTCTGACTGCTGCCCCCCCCCCCCCCCCCCCCTCTTGACAGTTAAGCCTACTGGAGTATTTTTGTAGTAATAAAGTCTATATAAATCGCCTATGACGGTGAGGTTTTTGTCACCAATAAATGAAACGGCATTAAAGTAGGTGTGTTTAACTTTGTACATAAACTCCTGTCAGGCTACAGTTGTCTCCTGCTCTTGGATGCAGAACAGAAGGGGACCAGCGCGACGCCATCTTTGTCGTTCTTGCAGAAGCCCATCCCCCTGGTGCGTCTGCAACCCGTCCGACTTCCATTCATTGGGAAGCGCCAGCTGCCAACACTGTGGCGAGAAGATGCCCTCACCAAGGACAATAACCATCGTTGCCCTGTCTTTTGCTTTAGGTTTATTTTTTGTGTTCATGGGGACAATTAAGCTCACGCCGAGACTAAGCAAAGATGCATACAGTGAAATGGTGAGTAAACTCGTAACGACACCACTGTCCGCATCTTGTTTGGGGGGGGGGGGGGGGGGTGTAAAAGGCCATTGTTCTGTGAGTAGGTGCAGACACAGGCTCTCATGCTCAAATAATGTGTGCAGATGATGACCTCAATGGTTAAATATACGGGAAATGAATGCTTCCGTTAGAGTTTGGTCTTATTAGTCTGCCTCTGTAGAGTAATGTCACAGAGGAGAATCAGTAGTATAATAAAATGTGCTGTCCTGATAATAGTTACTGTCTGAAACATCACAGTTAGCAGATATGCTAAGGCTGCATGTTTAAATACCATGTAATCGTTTAAAAAAAAAAAAAGGTAGCGTCTATGAACCAGAAAACACTCACGCAACAGTCTGAATGTGTTTGCCATTTGCCCGAAAAAAAGCGGAAACGGATGATTACGGAACATTGAATTCACCCTGTTTTTTTTTTAAAGCATGTCATTATTTTTTGCTTAAAGGCGCTTAACACACAGTGTGTATTCGTCACACAATGCAAGTTTAAACTTTCTCGTTTTTTACGTGATAGCTTGCTTAGCTTCTCATTTATTACGAGTATGTTAAGCAATGGCGGCGTGTTCGAGCAAATTCTGTGGGATGCACCTGCAGGTGGTGATGCTGAAATATCCGGTGGGAAATTTGATAGCTTGCATGAATATAGGCTTTATGCGAACCACAAATTGCTTAGAAGATACTTTCCTATAATAATTGGGTTTGGACAAAGATGAATTGTGCTGAGCAACAAAGTGGTGAAATTTGCCCTAATAATGGTGACCCTACATGGACCTTTGCATGGCTTCACTATGACATCTGTGATGGTGTTCTGTGATCTGTGAGATTTAAAAACCATCAACAATTTTTTTCTTCTTTCAGAAAAGGGCATACAAGAGCTATGCCAAGGCATTGCCAGGCCTGAAGAAGATTGGGATCAGCTCAGTCCTGCTCCGTAAGATCATAGGCTCTCTGGAGGTGGGCTGTGGCGTGGTGCTCACCCTTGTGCCCGGCAGGCCAAAAGATGTGGCCAACTTTCTGCTGCTTCTGGTCATGCTAGCGGTCCTGTTCTTCCATCAGCTAGTTGGAGACCCCCTGAAACGATATGCCCACGCTCTAGTCTTTGGTATTCTGCTCACCTGCCGACTGCTTATTGCCCGCCAGAGCGATGACCGGCCAGAGAGGGAGGACAGCAGAGAGGAACAGCACGTCAACGACCAGGAAAAGAACAAGGTTAAGCAATCTTAAGGTCCTCTTCTACCTTGGTCTAAGCCACAACAAAAAGGACCCTTGTGCGCAAGTATGGATGGTAATAAATCAAGCTTTGAAGGAAACAGTCACTCCCAGTAATAACAACCCGCACACATCTACTTTTCCGTCCTGCTGGTTGAATGACTGATTACATGACTGATTAACTGTCATCTGCTCCTGTGCACTCTTAATGTGAAACTGGGTACTCTTAATCCATACATCCCTTATATAGCCATGGACAATCATACCAGTGGAAGCTTTGATGAGCTCAGCTCTTGTCAGAATAACCCATTTCCCCCTCCATGTATTTCAGCCCCTCACTGTGCAAGGTGTGTGTGTTTTTGTTGAAATGAAATGTGAATTTTCAGTTTTGTTACACAGGATGTTATGTTGATTTGAGAATGCTTTTCATGAGAAAGTCTTTGTAGCTTGTTTTTTTTCTAATTTGGTTTTTTTTATACTGTAGGTAGAAGTGACTTTTAATTTATGAATTTCAAATGTGAAGCATGCTTCATTTGGTTAGCAGTATAGAATATAAACCAAAATGAGCAGTGTTGAGATGTGTATGAATTATGGATTAACTCTTTTAACATATCCACATCTTATCTGATGCAGAAGGACATTTTCATAGGAAAAATATAGAAATCCAAGATAATTTAACATCCTCTTGTTACATTTTTAAAGAAGTACGCATGAAATATTTTCTCCCAAAGTAAGGTAAACAGGTTATCCTTTGTCTCCGCTCAGTTCAGTTAATTTTAAATTCAAATTGTTTGTTGGGAAGGGACAGTGTTTCCTGCCTCAGGTGTCTGATTCCAGCTTTTACAGCAGAATTGAACCAAATTTCTAATAAAATAATCTTTTGCCTGTTTAAAATGAATATTTACCTTTTGTAATTTACAGCTGTAGTCTTAAAACTCGTCATTGTCTTCTAAAGAGTCTGCTTATCTGTTTTTTTTTTTTAATTCCCTCAAAAGATATTAACAGTTCTTATCTGTGTTCTTGGTGGATGAAACCTGCTTTAAAATGATGTGAGTTAGTTTTGAGATTCACAGAATTTCTGTAAATGATGTACTTAAAAATAATAAAATTGGAGATAAGACTGACTAAATAATGTTTGTCTTATTAGCTCACTTTCACAAAGCCTACATTAAATTTGCCTAACTGGTTGCTGTTATGGGATTTTGTGTTGCTATCTTGTTGTTGTTAACAAAATCTTGTTATTATTAAACTTAAGTCATCTCAGGTGAACTCAAGTCAACAGTTAAACGCTGTTTTTTAATGCAGACAAAACAAATTGCAAATAAAAGCCGAATTCTAACAAAATTTGGGATTGTGCTGTAAAAAACTTAACTTAAACCTAAAGGCCTGAGCTCCAACCTATTTTTCAACCAAACAGTATCCCTCACTTATTCTAGTCCACCGCAGAGCGAACAGTGAGGGTGAGGAGACAAACTGTCTTTGAAAGGATTAATCCTTCCCTGGTTTTGAAGTTTTTTTTTCAGGTGAGCAGTGGTTGTTTTTTTAGATCACCAACATGTATTTAGATTGATTCCAGAGAAAACGTGTTTGTATTTGTAATCTTTATGTTAGTGAACTGAAAATGGCGTTTGACATTGTGATGCGTCAGACAAAGCCTGAATGTTTGAATGTCAGTATCTTCAGAGGAAACCATTATTTAATGCAATCTTCAGTCAATTAATTGATAATAAAAATGTCATAGGTGCCTCACAACAGAACCCCCTACCCTAACATACACACTCAAAAACTCAGATGGAGGTAAATTAAAGGACATTTATTTGATTGTTTACCGTTCAACCAACTTATGAAACTCACATGAAGGTAAATTAAATTAAATATTTTTTATTGTTCAACCAATTTATTTCCAGAGGCAGTGTCCCACTTATTCTCAAAAATTCATTGACCTTCTTGTGAAAAGTTTTGCAGCTACTTCCCAGTAGAGGGAGACTGAGAGCCTGTAACACGTTAGTAAAATCTTGTTATTCATGTCTTAGATATAGAAACACATGTCTTAAAGGAATTGACCTATTAATTTAAATGTCACCAAACAAATACCTTTGTTGTTGTTTTTCTCTCTGATTATTTTAGCAGTCTTTAAGCCAAATTTACATTTATTTTTTTGTCCTTCCCGGACACGGAAAGGATTGACAGATTGATAGCTCTTTCTCGAAGTGTTCCTGAAGTGTCTAAAAATGTAAATTCTGGTTGGAGTTTTTTTGTTTTGGATTTTGAAAATTAAAAAAAAAAAATCAGAGAATCGAAAAAGACCAAGTACTTTGAGTTTTTCTGTCGTAGCTTTCATCACTACACTGATTTACACAGGTGAGTAGTGTGTTTCTACTACTCTAGAAACACAGTATTGTGGTTTAATGCACAGTGTCAATCAATTTTCTGCAAATGACACATTTCAGTGCTGTGTGTGTGTGTGGTGTGAGTACCACTGCTAATTTAATCAAGATTTGCAAGTGTGTGCGTTCTGGCGAGTTAATTTTCATTAATTACTAATTAATGAATTACTAATTACTAATTCATTAGTTAATTAATTAGTAATCAGCGTTACTGAGCAGCGTTTAAAAACTTTAGTCGTGTTCTTTTCTCTTGAAGCATCGCGCTACACCCTTGACGGCATCACAAGCACTGTAGTCTTGGTAACGGTTGACTTTTCGGCGGTTGTAGGACGAAATGACTACATTTCCCTCGAGGCAACCGAGCGGAAAGACACTACTGCGCCTGCGCAGGACAAACGGTCGCGCGGAGGATTTGAGTTTTGTTTGAATGGCCGAAGCTGAACACAGACACAGCGGAGGACGGTGTTTTCAAGTTTTAGCAATGTAGAAATGGCAACAAAGCTAAACCTGTCGGAGCAGCCGGATTCGGAAACATCGTCTCTAAATGATCAAACGGTGTCCAGCCGAAGCAATAACAGGAGTTTGAGAGTCGCGGAAAAGGAGAGAAGGAAAATCGAGGCGGAGGACCCGTTTGTTCTGGCCCTGAAATACTTCACTGACGGTAGGACCCAGAAAGAAATGCGTCGATTGAATATGGTTTCATAGCTGTAGCCTCTTACCATCAGTTTTAGAGTAGTTAGCTGTCCCGAATTTACGTTACATTGAAGTTAGTGTTATACGTTAAGTGTTGCCGCAAAGAAAGACTGGATGACGTAAAAAAAAAACAAGGCCAGAAAAGAATCGCATAACTTTAACGTTCAACTTTAACGTTGAGATTGTAGCTCATCTCTGGCAACACTGATAGCAATTGGTTGCTTAATTGTTCACCAGGTCTCTGCCTAATGTCTGGGATACTTTGAAAATAACTTTTGAAATTGAGTCTGTTCTGTGACGTCATGTTACCCGTGTTTGTGTAGTCAAGCTCATGAAACACAGTCGTGACTGTTTCTGACCTAAAATGCGATATTGCTTAGATGTAATAGATTTCACATGTGTGCGTCTGTACTTCAATACACCAATCATGAACATTTTTTTTTTATAGTTTCTATACAGTTGTTCCTGTTTTCCTCTGTATTCTAAAGCCTAAGCAGGAACATTTACAGCTGTCTTCCCTTATGTAATGGTAATACTGAACAACATCTGTGAAGGTAGACTTTGTTTACTTTTACAGTTTACAGTACATTTCTTAGTTTAAACTAGTCCCCCACATTAGCAAGCATATAATAATTGTTTCAGGGTTTACTTTGCAAAACACTATCTCCATTAATTTATGTGGTTTGACCATCTTTGCTCAATTCAGTATTCAATAGTGTTGAAAGATGTTGCATGTACCTGAAAAAGATTAGTTTAACAGATTACCACAAGGTTACAGGTTACATTACTCCTATGTCCGTAAACAAGGAATCCAATCAAAACTCCTCAATAGTTTGTGATTGGTTTACACAAAACTACATTTTAAAAGTTACTAGTTTGCTGTACAATTGAGTAAGCGTTTACCTAAAACATGTTTTCTGTAAGAAAATAAAATGTATTCTAGCACCCAGATTTGTAAAGTCCCTTCTCATCTGTCTGATCCAACATCCACTTAAGTAAAAAAACATGTTTTATAACTCGTGTCTGTTTGAAAATACTGTGGTATTTACTGATTTTTAAAAACACATAAACTTTCTGATGTCCCGTCTCTCCTCTTTAGTTGAGGCAGGTACTCCTGTGACCGGAAACGATGAAGTGGAGAAACACCTGGTGCTGGTGGAGAAGGTGGCTTACAACAGAGGACTCTCCCCTGAGGCCATCTCCAATATGTTGGAGTTTGCTATGAGCCTCCGCATGGGTAAGATTGTAACATTAGCTATGGACTGGCAATTAAGCATAAGCCCTTTTCAACAAATTAGTAAAAGCGTTGTCACAAAGTTGTGCCTTCATTATGCCTTTGTAATTAGACATTGCATCTGCAAAGGCATAATATTGCTGTCCCAGTGTGTGATTTCAACATTGAGTTACAGTGTTGCAGGGTGGTGAGAGCCACGGCATGTAAACACACAGCAGGAGCTTCACATACACACAAACTCAGACATGCACACACACAGCCCTGTTCTGCTCTTACATCTCTGTTACACATTGCAAATGAGGCATAACAGGGGTGTAAGTGTCCCGCCTTAAACTGGCAATATGTAAGTGCCAATCATTTTATAGCAGAAGAAATATTCTCGTTTGGTGGGTACCCAGTTGTACGGGCTTGAGGTTGTCCCATCACACACAGCAAGCAGAAGCTCACCTTGTGTGGAGTTCATCACAGGACGACAACTGTCTAGTTATTAGTGTTCTTCACACCCCTGAGTCAATCTAAATTACTAGGAGAAACTTCCATTTTAATTTTAATCTAGCTGAACCCCGAGGACAAAGCTGTACTTCTCGCTCGGGACGGGAGCAGCAGTGTTTTCTGCGAAAAATGTTGTCCTGCTTTCTTTCAGCAATCGATCTTATCACTCACTCACCGTGAATCACTGTTGTGAAAAGTGTAAACAAAGACGGCATCTTGCAGTTTAAAGCCTTGTCTGACTGGTGGTTTTGGTAGGAGGCATCAGTATTATTTAAATCAGTTTTATAAGCAGTAAAAAACTTCTCACATGAGCTTAAACATAAAAAAAAAGAACATAACTTTAATTTCTATTCCATGTTGAATTTAAGATAAATTTGCACACAGGCTCAGACAGCCTTCACTGGGGATTGGCTGTTTAAACCACCAAACAGTTAAGCTCTCCAAAATGTAACACCATCTGGTAGTTGTGTTTAAGTGCAGCACTGGAGACAAACATTGCTTGTGTAATAGATGTCTTAAGAGTTAAACATGATCACATTTCTCAGATAACTTAAACACAAACATTGTTTTATTCTTCAAAAAAGTCAAGGACACTTGTTTAATACTGAAAGTGTTTGTAATGTAGAGAGCTTGCATGTTTCTCAGTCTTCAAGCTTACATTTTCTGATTCTATTTCTATTTCTAATTTCTCTTTGTAGGGACAACTCTGTGTGCACGGGTGCTCAAATGTCTAATCCCTGCCACTGCGGTGCCACAGGAGGCCGTTGTTCGAGCCGTGGTTTGGCTGGGTGTTGGAAAAATACCGATCACCACACAGGTAAGTGCAAATGTTCTTATCTTTGTATCTACAAACTTCTTACCATACTTGTCTTGCAGTTACTTCCTTAAGTCATGTGGTTTGGCTGTAAATAATTTCATGGTGCAAATAATTTTTATCTGTTTTCTATTCATAATCCCTCCAAGATGAATTCTGTTATTCTAATTAACAAGCATAAATGATGAGCCATTTTCAACAGAAATCCCTTTGACACTGCTTTTGATTCCTTCAAAAAAGGACATATTATACCCCTTTTCCACCTTTTCAAACGGTCCCCTGTGGTCTAAATGAAACATCTGTGCTGTGCTTTGGTCAAAATATAACATGAATCATAGACCTGAGGAGGTTTGTGACCCTGTATAAACCAGCTCTCTCAGAATGCTCCATTTTGGTGTGTGTTTCCCTTTAAATGTAACGAGCCCCCCTCTTGAGTTTTCCTGTTAGCCATCACTCCTTCACTAGCGAGAATAAAAATGGTGGACCTGCGCACAAGTTTTGTTCTAGGCTGGGGGTGGAGTCAATGGGTGGAGATATCAGGGGAGGGGAGGGGATTTTTTATCCCACTGTGATGTCACAAGGAGAGCAAATTTGAAACAGAGCATTTTTCTCTGTTTTGTAAGACTTATGCAGACCACAAACAAAGGACTGGATGTTTTTTTTTCCCATTTTGTGGGTCGGTAGACACTCGGGTTACTCAAATATATGTTCAAAAGTAAAAGTGGATTTTTCATAATATGTCCCCTTTAATGTTTCCATAAATATAATTAATTCAAGAAAAGCATTTAAGAAATAAGTGTCTTTGTTGAGATTGTACCATAGATAATGATTTAATGTGTGTACTTGCATGTTCATTGTATCAGGTTCTTTTCATAAAGTGGGTGTTGACCGTATTTGACATGATTGATGCAAAGGACCAACTTCGAGCAATCTACGGCTTCATCTTCAGCTTTCTCACAGACGAGAGTCTGGTAAGTCACATTTGTACAGAAAGAGTTTCTGAGCAACACTTTAAGGGTCCACTTAGAAATGAAACATTTCTTACTGGGAAATTATGAAGAGACTTGTTAATTTTATGTTATCTTTATTAATTTATATTTGAGAAGGGTGCTTACATCATAATTTCTGTTCATGGGCCAGTTTCAGCCCCTAAGGTAAATTGTCAGTTGTAGTTATTTGAAATGAACGAGTTGATGGGTACAATTTACAGACAAAAGCGACATGCCCTGAAGACAACAGTGGAAGCAAAGTAAGCACTCTGAATGCAGTGCATAACCCATAAAGAGCAACAGAAAGCAACTGTACATAGAGGAAAACTTGATGAAACAGTGCACTTACAACCTTGTAAAACAGTGATATCAAAACATAATCATATAAGCTATGTAGCACAGATGTTTTCCCAGTGTAATGAAATGACTTCATAACTGCAATATGACATTTGGCCTACTGAACTGCTGCTGATGTGAAGCTTTTTTTCTTTTGTGACATTTTTTTTAGTGTCCTTACATCTGTCATCTGTTGTACCTTTTGACCAGAAAGGAAAGTGGTAAGTCAAAGATTTTAGCACCTAATATGATCCACATCTTCTACACATTTGTTCCATGTTTTCCTGCATTTTTTTCCTCATCTGTTCTGTTATCTTCATTAACTGGTTTCATTTTTTTTTCCCTTCACATTTTAGTACGAGTCTTCAGAGTCAGAAAGCTACTGGAGCTTCAGTCTAAACTGGTAAACATCCTGTACCCTTTAAGCCATTTATCAAAGCCACTACATTATGTCCCTCCTCACCATGAACATCAATGATGAATTGCTGTTACCATTTCCATGTCATTGGTTATGGTTACATTCTCTATTATTAGAAGACATCAATCAAAAAGGGAGATCGTGTACGGAGATGTGCTGTGTGTTGAGCGTGCTGATATGCTTTTGTCTCCTTAGGGAAGGCAGCCATTCCTCCTGCACCTTCTGTCCCTTTATAAAGTGTTTTGCCCTGAACTGGTGACACTCTCCATTCCATCACGGATGAGGGTGCGTACATGGACCATTCAGTTAATCCTCATTCTACTGTTATAAGACCCTATGATTACCATCTCTAGAACACCCATTAAACTGTGTTTTTTCTTTTTGTTTATTTTTGCAGAGTGGGTTTAGGAATCACAACTCCCCATGGAAGTCAGTTCTGATTGGTGTCCAGAAGAGGAATGGGTCCCAGGTGGCCTCCAGCATTGCTCCATCAGCCTCCATGGTTAGAGATAAAACTAACTCCAGAAAACGGGTATGGAAGCCTATTTAAGTTTTCATTTGAAATGCTTACTGTGTCTGCAACCTCTCCCGCCACACTGCAGCTGCTGCTGTTTGCCAATTTATTTTCAGCTTTTTATTATCCTCACCCCCAACCTGGAATTAACCTGAAAGCTTAACCTGAAAGTTATCTTCAGGGGCCAGACTTATCACTTTGCACTTTTTAAAAGTCTAATCTTAATGGTTTTCCCTCCTGTGTTTTTGACTTAAGTATTGCAGATTCAAAGTGTTCGTCATGAGAATTTGTCTAAGTGCCTTATTTTTTTAATCTGTGAAAAAATAAAAACCAGGATGGTAGTTTTTTTAGTTCCCTTTTCCCTCATGGCTTAAACATGTTTTCAGAGATTAAAAAAAAAGTTTAACTGGGGAGATGTTTTAATAAAAAAAATGTCACAGACCAAGACAAGATTGGGCACCAAAGATAAAGTATCTTGGCGAATACCTTCATATGCTTTGAAACTTTGGAAAATTTTGATCAGAATGTTTTATTTTTCCACTTGCCTCTAAGATACAGATTACTTGGAGTGAGTGCAACATATTTAATAAATCAGTTTTATCACCTTTTTGTGCCTTCTTCCTTTTTCAGGAGATACATTTTATGCTAGTCTAGTGCTTTTATTTTATTCCCTGCTCTACTGTCCTCACTTTTTTTTAGAAATACCGCCACCTGGAGATACCTGCATTGAACTGTGTAGTCAATAAACCGGCTCAGACTGGGACGTCTTCCTGTAGAAAACTGGTCCCCGTGGTGCAGCTCAACTCTTTTGCCCAGCTTCTGGAAAATATGCACCATATAGAGGTAAATCCTGCCACTGTTCAATCTCTGTACTTCTCGGTCTTGAGCCATTTTTCTATATGCGCTCCTGATTATTTCTTGATAAAAATTCAGGGCTCTTAAATCTTCCTGACTTGCTTGTTCCACAGCAGCAGTTTCATTACATGGACCAGTCACAAGCAAACAGGAAAAAATCTGGTTAAAGCCAAAGTGAGAAATTCAGCCGTTTGTATTCACTTATGAAGCTCACCCAGAACATTTCAGGAAGTTTGGTTCATATGTGAAAGCACTATTGGAATCTTTTTTTAAATCTTCTCGGCTTCAACAGTTCGGCTGTTTGTCCCACCACAGTCCCGACACACCTGTAATAGGAACAGATTGAATGTCATTAACCCATTCAACCAATCATTTATCATTCAAGCAGCTAAATGAGTTGCGTTCCAGTTTCCTAATGACATTTGGAAACCTAACAAGTGTTTTAATTGTGATGTGCCCTTACAGCCCCTTGGTGGTGCTGTATCACTGTTATATTTCTTCCAATGACAGAAAACCCACAGCACACATGGCCTCAAACTTTGATTGGTTTATTAGATTACAGCGTAAACCAGCTTCATGGGCCCAGAGCTCATCATTTGTTTGTTTTTAGACAGGTTATTGCTCTTTAATCTATTATATGTTTAAGGCTCAGTCCCATTTCACTCCTTTCTTTATCCATCATATATGAGTAATGAAAGATGTGGGCTGGAGATGAGATTTACCTGATTGATGCACTGGAAGACGTTCCATAGCATTGGGTCATTTAAAGAGCAGGCCTCTCTCCATAAATGTCTTTTTGTCCTGCAGATTTAGTGTCCTGAAAAACTAATGTAAGTCATTTTAAGCGACTCGCAGACTTTTATTGGTCAAGCTACATAAATAAACACTTTCAGCACCAAAACAGCCAACACAGCTGACAGCCAAACAGCCAACAATTAAGACACATCCTGTGTCTTAATTGTTGTGAAACCTTCATTTTTCCCTGTGCTAGGAAAGACAGATGAGTACCGTCAATCACACTCATAAAACTATTCAGCAAAAGGCATTGACAAAACGATCATTGACTATTTCCCTCATTGCGCCGCACTCGAGTTGTCAAAGCTGAATGGAGCCTTCACTGTTTAATGATACAGTCTCTCCATAATTATCGAATAACTGAGCTGTGTCCATTCACATTCTGTCTTTTCCTCATTCTAATTTATTTATTATACTGACAGAGTCTCCATATTGTGAGGCAGCTGCTCACACACAATAAGGGACTGTATAAACTATTCAGTGGGAAGGGATTCATGTCCCAGAACGGGCATTATGGGGATTACTGGATGCTGAAGAATTAGTCCAGTGGTGATTTCTGGCCCACTCAGTCAACAGAAGGACATGAGCATCAGTTTATTTTTTGGCTGGTTAACATATTGATGTTTAACTGATTTGAGATAACTAATGCACCATGTTGTCGAGTTGGTGTGTGCAATTTTTGACCTTGTGTATCGTTACTTTGCAATATGATGTTTGTTTCTTATCTCTTCTCTCTGCTCATCACTTATTTAAGCTTCTCACTCATACTTTCTTGCATGTGTTTTCTATTTCTTCGTCTTACCTCCACCAGCTGCCTGCTCAGATGGGCTCATTGCTGGGCTCCAGTCTTGCTCTGCAGTACCTGGACTTTGTTCAGGATGAGTCCGCCCTCCTACGCCTCAACTTCTGGCTCGGTTATGCCCTCCATGAAGGTAAGGGAGGAGAGAAGAGACTACCAAACAGCTGTGGCATTGTCTCATTGGAGAGATTAGGACAGTGGATAGAGTCGGAAACCAGGGAGAGAGAGTGGGGAACGACATGCGGGAGGGAGGCCACAGGCGGGATGTGAACCCGGGCCGGGTTGAGACGACAGCCTCAATACATAGGGCACGCACCCTAACCATTGCGGCACCCGCGCCCCCTCAGACGAAGACTCATCTAAAGCAAACCTGACCTTGACTTGAACCCTAATATATAACCCAGTTGGCATATCAAAAGGGGTTCTTTGAGAGTAGGGTTTAAAAGAGACCAGGATGGGTGGGGCTGGGATGGGATGGGTTTTGATATTGCAAAAATCTTGTTTTCTTTTCATCCCTTTGCCTTTCTAAGTCTCTTAAATACTCTACTTTTTTTTTCTATTTCTGTTAAGAGCTTTTGTTCTGCAGTGATGGAGGCGCCTCTCAGAATTCAGAAGAAGCTGTGCAGTTTCTGAACAAGTTGCTGTCTACACAGCACTTTCTCCAGGTGAGTTTAACATTTCAGACCACTTCCACATGGACAGGTTCTGGTTTAAAAAAGAAATAAGTTATGTCTAGCGTCCACACAACTCTGGCAGTTCTTACCCCCCAACATGGAGGCAATCGAAAATTCTGCGTGTACGGGGCAAAACAGTGACTGTGACTCAGTGGCTCAGACGTGCACATTGCCCACCTGACATCAATCAGGACGGGCCCATTTCTGATTTAAACCAGTATTATGTGACCCTTTCCCAGAAGAAAACAAATGACATGAATTAGCAATTTTCTTCAACTTTAAAAGCAGATCATATGAATTGTGGACTTTGTTGTACATGCTAACAATATCATTATATATAGCAAATATGCTTTGTTGACAATCTGATTCCTGTTTTTGACATCATTTGCATTCCGAGTGTTTTGTAATGGTCAGATGAATTGTGAGGTGTGCAAGTATGGGCAGAGGTTATTTCTAATAGGGTGCTGAAATAGGATATTTTGTTTTAAAACAATTTCAAATGAAAACGTGTGAGTTTGGATGTTGCCTCAGGGCCTCTCTAACTCACATCTGTCATTCAATATTTCCTGTATTCATTTACATGCACCCACATGCTTAGCTGACACCAAGCACTGAATTTAGAATTTTTTAATTTTGACATATTTCCTAACCACAGGAGGGGTTCTCGAGTTCAGAGGCTTTTCTCTACAAGTTTCTCAACGTTTGGGACGGCTCGCTCTTTCGCCCTGAGATCCTCGGCCTGCTGAGCAACATCCCCGTCATCCCCAGCTCTCGTGAGTTCTGTCTGTCTCCATGTTTTTTTTTGGTGTAATATTCCAAAACGCACACACAAAACAGATATCCTCCTCAGGCTTACTCTACACAAAAACCCTCCTATGTTAGTGAGCCCTTCGTTATTTTTCCCCACATTGTAGGATATGCATCATGGCACGTTGAATTGTAAGGCTGAAAAAACTGTAACCTTCTGTCTTCTCGCTGCAGAAATAGGATGTCTTCTGTTTGAGCCCCTCAAGCAGCTCTTCTTCACATCCTCGCTGTTTTTCAAGGTAAGCCTTACTCTCTGCGGCACAAGTAGAATGAACTTGCTGCCGCTGCTCTACTTAAATTACAAAAACCTTCTGCTACGAGTTAATAGAGGAGATAAATAGTGTTTGCCTTGTATTATAAAGCAGTCATTAGGGGTCTTGTATTAGCTTAGTGTGTAAATTGGTGTACTTACTCATTTTCCCATTTGTTGTGTGTGTGCAGTGTGGACTTATGGAGTGTCTGAACAATATGCTGTTAAAGTGGCTGACCTGGCACTCTGTGTACGCTCTGGAGGATGACCTGGACATTAGCCTCAACAGCCACACCTCCATGTAAGTCTCACATCTACTCGCTGCTCCTTGTTTATGCCCTGAGCATAAACAAGCAATAGACCTGAAACACCAGGGTCATTGCTCTTTTAGCTTTTACTTTCAGTTGGAGAAATGCCTCCTCAACCCTAATCAGTTCTTACAGATTTAATGGAAGTGTTAAGATGTTGCCTGGGCTTTTTCCCCTGTGGGTTAGGGTAATGAAAACATACTAACCTTATTATCTAATCTTGTGACAAATCAGAGGCTTAACACATCTATTCATTTAAGTTATTGTCTCATTTTGTTTTGAGGCAAACATCCTGAACAGCATTTTGGACTTGTCCTGTTGTATTCCATTCTTTTCTCCTCATTACGGTCTATAGAGAAACTCTGTTTTTGCCGTCTGTTTAACACAAGCAACCGAAGCAACCCATCACGCCAGAATGGTGCAGAATATATTTACACATGTGGGTTAGCCCATTTATTCATCAAATCCTATAAATTTAAATTTGTTTGTAGACTAGAAACAGCACTATTATCAAGTTAAACCATTTTGAGCTTCTGCATAAAAGGGTGGAGTTAGTGTTGATTATGGTTTAATACCTGGTTTCATCACTATCGAGTCCTCGTTTGTGTTGTCGAACAATAAATTATCCAATTAGTGGAGAGAACTAATTGGATTGACTCCTCATTAAACTCACCTCTGATATTTGATTCAATACAACTCTGAGAGAAATCATTGATTGTGTTCCCTTAACAAACTACATTTTTGTATTCAGTGTTTGTCCTTTGGATTAGAATAAATTCTAATAAAACTAGAATAAAGTCTAATGCCTCACTTTGACAACGTTTATCCACCTCAAGGATGAAACAGCTGACTGGTGTGACAAGTTTCACTCAGCATCAATCCTTGAAGACTAGCCCTGAAATCCCTCCGATTTGGTTGTTCATATATGCACCTCACACTATCCCTGTCGGACGGGAAGGGCAAAAAGACGTAAAAAGAAAGAGCCAAAAGTGGAGGACGAAGCAACAGAGTCCACCATAGAAAGCTACAATGAGAATTCTTGCCTTAAGATGATTGTTATGTGTAGTTAGACAGATTCACAGTATCAACAAAAGAGAAATGAAGAACATACTGTAGAACAGAAAACAAAGTGGAGCAGTTTAATCACGTGCACAGAGATCGTAACTGTTACGTGTATACATTCTATGGTCACCACCCCCTCCCACTCGCTCGAGGTGAATTTTCCTGAAAGTATCCTGCTGCGTTCTCACATCAGCTCACCTGGACTTCATGTGGAAAAACACTAGGGGAATGGGAGGAAAAACCCCGGATAAAGTCAGAGTTTGCGTTCACAAATGCAGCTGAACCTGACCCTCACCAGTTTTCCAGGAGTTTTGTGAAAGCGTGAACAAGGTTCATGACTCCCTGCTCTTCTCTCTGTCGCAGAAACATGACTCTGTCGGGATTCAAGGATTCAGTAATGGAGCTGGTCCTCTTCGTGGGTCGGATAGCCTCTGTGGGCCTTCAGCTTGAAGGCTGCCACTCTCTCCTCCTCAGCTTCATTCTGGACTTCTACGAGACGGTAATTAAAATTTTCTTTAGAGAAAGACCCCCTCTACTCAGTCAGTTGTCATGGAAACTTCAATCCACCCGTCACCCCTAACAACTTCTTTCCCTCCTCCAGGTGTGCGACACGTTTCTGAAGTATGGCCTCCCCCTTGTGCTAATGCCTCCACCTGGTGTTTTTTACCCTGCCTTGTTTGCCACTGACCCTGTTAATGTGGACAGACTGGCCTACATCATGTATAGGTGGGGACTCTTCATATCTATGCAACAACCCGCATATCACCGTGCAAACACTATTAACCATCATAATGTAGAATGCCCTGTATATACATATTTGATGACTGAACATTCTACCTTTGTCTTTATATAATTTAGAATCATAGAATGGTACAAGGAAAACTACTGAATCCCTCTGCTCTTTTTATCTAGAATTCAAGAGTCGTTTATAATTATATCGTATATCATTTAATAACACAAATCATCACAGTGACAGTTAATTGTGTACACCCCAGGGTGCCGGAATAATTTGGCCTAAACTGAGTGTTAAAATGCCTTGGAAAAAGGAAATAAAACGTGATTGCTTGATATTTCTGAAATATATTTTTGCAGTAGTTCATGTTCACAGAGGCCACTTGTCTTTTCTGTTTTTTTTTAATTCAGGTTCAAAGTGAACTTGACGTCAGCCAAGAGTCAAGAAAAAATCACACAGGTAAAAACAAACTAACTTTCTATGACTATAGAAGAATCCAAATGAATCCTGCTGTAATTTGTGTTTCAATAGTTAGAATGTCAGAATAGTCCATTGCACAAAGTACTTGACAAACAATGCGGAGGAAATTGTTTTTTTTTTTATCAGCAGTGATACTTTTTAAGGGCTAATTTGTAAGTTAACTCGAGTCGTGGATTTGAATGCGTTTCTTGGTTTGTGCTCTCTTTCTAAGTGACCTTCTATTTATTTTCATTTTCTTTAGTTTTTATACATTTTACATCTCTCACTCCGGGTGTTTGAGAATTCACAAGCACCCAGCTACAAATGACCTTTCATACCCTCTTAGATTAGGGACCTGAAAGGTTGTTGATTTTCACACATCGCTCACTGAGAGCAGCGAATTTACGAGCCAATACCGATCCGCCAGAAATGCCAGTGTTACTTTTGACTTGAAGGAAAGAAAAGAAAAATGGCAGCTGACATTCAAATTAATCAACACAACAAACATCAGACCGCAAACTAGAGATATGAGATATGAATGTTGGCTTCATACCTACCCTTTTTTTTCTTCTTTTTTCTGATTCTGTTTTTTTTTTTCCCTTTACAGCAGGCCTTTCATATCAGCCGTCAGACGTTCCAGGAGTTCAACAACTATGTAGTTGTGATGGCAAACTGTCTGTTGAACTACAAAATGTTCCACCCGGGGATGGGTGTACAGCTGGGAGAGGAGCTGCTGCTGAAGAGCAATGTGCCGCAATACTGGGCGAGCTACGACCTCACCCGCCACCCCGCCTTCATGAGCTACGCCATCGACTTTCACCAGAAGGTGAGTGTGGGCCGTGAACGATGTTCTGATTTGTGAGCTTACACAGAAATAAGGTGCTGCAGAGATGATGGAGTTAGCATTGCCCTGTGCCTCTTGATGAAAAGTAAAAGGTAGGTCACTGTGATCTTTTTAGTGGCTGCAGCTCAAAAATCCATATGCTTATTATCAAACTATTTGACCAAATGGTTGTAGAGGTCTTAAAGGAAAAAAAAAAGATGAAATCTCTCCTAAAAGGTTATATTGCCACTTATCTGTAAAGTGTGTCTTCCTGAAAAAAAAATCCCCACATCTAAAGCAGATATTCCTGTCCTATTTTTGAGAATGTGATACCGCTGGACTTTCTGGAGGGGAGATCTGATTGTTACTTCTTTCGTATGCTGTTGCATGACCAGTCTACTGTTGGGATTGGAAGTCTAACATGCTAACTCATCTTTGTTTTTAAGACTCATTCCTGGAGCTTTGTGTTTCGGTTAAACAAACATTCTGTAGAGCAGATGCCAACAACATGCTCCTTTTATGTTCCTTTAAACCAAACCTGCTCCACAACTCATGATTATTCCAATCTGTTTCAAGTCAGTGATTTATCAGCACAGAGCCAGTCTTCAGAGTTTAGTTAATAGACTTGCAGACAAGACTGGAAGACAAATCTAGTATTAATGTCTCTTTCATAGAAGATACATGAATACAGGGGGACTTTAAAGTATTAATGGGTGCTGCATAAGACGTGGGTTTTATCATGTTTAATAATACACGCACCTCTTCTTGGTTTGGCCCAACCGCAACATCCAGCGGTGATCTTGTGACATTTAACAATGGGCTGACAATGAATATTAATGTTGTCTCTTTATCAGTGTTGGCCAGGGAGAAAGGACATGGACCTCAATTCCATAAAGGTATGACGGGTCTCCTTTTCATTCCTGCATTTATAATCCACCTCGCATGTTGTTTTGATGTTCATCAGTCAGACTTCAGAGATAAGCATAAATCACCTGGTTGATGAAGCAAATCTTCAGGTGTCTTAGATCTGTTTCTCTGTGTGTTTCAGCACCCCAAGCCGTGGAGCTGGTACCTGGAGTATCTGTTCACCCAGGGCTATGACGGCCTCAAACAGTTTTGTCAGGGCAACATCAGCCGGCAGCAGACGGCGGGTGATGGGCAGGGCGACAGTGTGTCCTCAAAGCAGAGGTAGTGGCTTTACTCAGTGGAGGGGAAAAAACAACCACTTGCTTCCTGCCAATTTTTAGACTTGTACATATTTCATGTCCTTCTCTCCTCAGAGCGAGCAACATGCAAGCGATCTGAGTATGTTTTAGTGTACAAAGATTTATATGTGTTTATTACGTTTTCTCTCTTGTACTGTTGTATTTTCCTGAATAATAGACCCAGATGCCCTGGCTGCTATTTGCCTAAAGCATTGTCAGTAGTCAACTAAACAAACATTTAACAAGAACGATTGTATGTTAATTGCCAAAAAGACAAACAAACGGGGATCATTGTAATCCACATCAACCTCTTGCGTCAGTGAGGAATATCTACATAAAAAAAAACCCTGTAACTTATTTTTTTTAGTGTTTTTTGGTTGTTGTTATTTTGCATGTCTGGAGCTTAATGTGTATCTTTTCTTGTACAGCTTTTTATCTGTAAACCCCAATGTTGGCACATTGTTGGAAATAAACAAGTGAGATTTTTTACTTAAGAAGCAAATAAAGTCCATGTCTTGTGTCTAAATAGCATTTAACTTCAGTATGTTACAGTCTGAGATAGGTAGGTAGATGATAGATATTTGTATTAATCTCTGGGGGGAAATGTGGCTGTTGTAGCAGTCACTTAAAGTTGCAATGTAGGACAACAAGAGGAAAAAACACTAAACACACATGAGGGTGAAAAGATACAAAGATCTACAACTAGGAGCAATAAGATGCAGACAGTAGAGAAAATAAAATAAACAGGCGAGTGAGCAGAGTAACGCAGTGGTGATGATATTAGCCAGTGACATACACCAACACATATCATTAATCTCATATTTTCCTGATTGAGGTTAATAAGAAAGACCTCCTGCATCTTTCTTTGGAGCAGCAGGAGTGGAGTGCTGATATTGCACTTCAGATTGTCCGGCATGTTTTTGAAGACGGTGGGAGACATTGTCTATTATTGTCAACAGTTTGGGGCAAGCAAGACACAAGGGAAGTGTCTAACTCGGTTTCTCTCTGAATCTGTTTTTGCCCCTCCATCTTATTGCATCAGTACATTAATTCATATTCTTAGAAATTGCACTTATTCATTCTGACATGTTGAGCACAGCATTTTGCTTCAAAGGCGGTTCTTATAGGCCCCTGGCTCCTCTGCTGCATTTGAAAACACTGCATACAATATTCTACACAATGATTCTGTACTATTCATGTTAAACAGCCTTCATATCTTTATCATTTGGCTATGACATGAAACAGGACGTTTTTGCTAATTTTAACTTCTTACAATATTTGTTTTCTATTGATCTGTTAGAACTTAGATTAGAGTGATCTGATTCAGCTCTACATTATCTCTCTAAACCTTTAACCTCTAAACCTCTAACCTCTAAAAAAGATGGATCCCTCCAAATGTTGCTGATGACAAACCGCACTCTTAGAAATTCCCCCTGTTAAAGAACGGTAAACAACTGGCAGTAGGGTTGCCAGGAAGTTACTGTAAAATTAACAGTATATTGCTGTTGCTGAGATTTACAGTTTTCTACCGTTTTTGTAAATACAGCAAAAAGCTGTTATTTTAAATGTTAACAGGAAAATACTGTTGAAAGGATTACCGTAACTGTTTAATGCTGTTATTTTACACTTAAAATGTTAAGACAAATAATCAAACTTCAAACTGTCTTCTCAACGCACATCTGTCTTTGTTGAAACTGAAAAAAACAAAGAAAATCCATTTTTAGAACATGAAGGTTAAATAGGCATAAAATATAGCACAAATATTTACATTAAGACATTTAGCAAAGGCCATTTCCAACGTATAAAAAGTGCATAAAAGAGTTTTGGTAGATACATTTTAAACAGAGAAGTGAAAAAAAATCTGTTATAGAGTCATAACTGAATAAACACCTGCACCTCCCTCTGATTGCTCCTTCCAGACTGAAACTGCCACAAGGATTCTGTAAAGGGAAAAAACATTAGAACAAAAGCAGCTCCAGCTGAACAGTGAACATTAACATATGGACAATCCTTTCTGAATATTCTCCATATACAAATAAATAAAGTAAAAGTATGAAGTAGAACTAGTATGACTAAAAATACATCCTGGAATTACTTTAAGTACATGAGTTCAGGATGTATGGCAGCAGCTTTATGTGTTAAAATAGAAAAAAACAAAAAACATGCTTCAGGCCCATTCTGAAAGTCTCACTAAAGTTTCCTTTTGTACATTTTCAAATACTGTATATTATATTATTTATACTATGGCCATATTGTCGAGTAGGCCCAGCTAATCATCATTTCTAATTCAATATTTAATCAATAGTCAGTGTCAGTTGAAGCTGAAAGAAAGAAAAAGTGACTGTTTTTGTTAGCTAACCTTACCATTCTAGTACAACCAGGCAAGCAAGTCAAGTTCATTATAGCCCAGCCACTTAGTTAACCACATTACAAGAAAATGTTTGGTTTTTTGTCCCATTTAGCAACTGTTAAGATCTGTATTTCAAGCTAATGTTAGCTGGCAAAGAATTCACTCACTTTGTGTGTGCCCGCCTGCAGTGTAACGTTATCTAACGTTAATCTTACAAATGACTTCAAACTTAGTAAGTGATGGTTTTTGCCTATTCTAACTATCAAAGCAGTAAGGCACTCACCTCTTAATTGTCAGGATGGAGATGGATGACAATCTGACAAAGCCAACTCCACTGTCCTTTCAACCATGTGGTCTCAACTTCTTTTTCCCAAATTGCATTGCAAAAACTACGGTAAATTACTGTTTTTTTTTTCCTTCAAGCAATAATACAGTAAAATATTGTTATAAACTGTTATAATACAGTAATGTCCTGTATTTAAACATAACAGGATCATACTGTTGAAATTTCCTTGTAAATTTACAGCAATTTCTAAGAGTGCAGTCTGTAAATGATGGTCACACATGGCTCTCATAACCATCCATACATTATGACAACTTTTAATTTAGCTAGTCTGATGATATCTGTTAAGGATGAACCGCAAATGTACATGTCACGTGACCACATGTTAAAGCTTTTTGGGGACAATGATAAAGCAGTGATTGCCTTGATTTTTTTTTTTTTCTTTTTAGTCGAGGCCCAAAGTCCTAGAGCTGAATTACCTCCTCATTGAAACCAGCTGTAATAATCCAAATGTGTTCACTTGCTGTCATTTCACACTTTAACCATTCAGATTCTAATGTTGTGAGTGAAGGTGCTTTTTATTGTACACTGGATGGTCAATGTCAGGTTAGGAAGTTGTGATCTAGTTTGCTTAAGTCTAATCACTATAATAGCTGGACATGTAAACCATTTTCTACCACATTGAGCGATATTTACAATAATTTTTACTATTAGTCACAAATAGTAAACCCTGCCCACAGACTGTTTACCCTCCTGCCCTCCGGTAGGCGCTTCAGAAGCCTCCGGACCAGAACCAGCAGACTGAGGAACAGCTTTTTCCCCAGAGCTGTCTCTCTACTGAACTCTACCCCCCCGAACTCTGAACTCTGTCTCTCTCTCTCTCTCCCTCTCTCTCTGCCCCCTGCTGACCCCCCTTTCCCCTGCATATCACCTCACACCCATCATCCCCCCACCACTCCTCCTGGTCACACACACACATCTCTCATCCATCTGTATTATTGTATTATAGTATGTTCATATCACCTCAATAAGTTATCGACCTGTACAATATGTCCATATTCTTTATATTATCTGTAAGCTAGTATAGCATGCTCACTGCACCTTAATCTGTATATTATAATCCTAAAAATACACTTATATTTATAGCATTTATTTATATTTATAGCATCCCATTAATCCAGCCATCCATATATACCTAATAATTCACTTTTTTTTAGTCTACATCTGTAAATTTTGTAATTACTGTACATAGCACAGACTCTTGCACTTTCTGCTTATTTGGACTTCTGGGGAGATGCCAAACCTCATTTCGTTACTCTATACTTGTATATGTGTAATGACAATAAAGTTGAATCTCATCTCAAATGGCTCTTTAATCGCAGGCACTTGTTATTTGTGTCAAAAGACTCATTTTGGCTGAACAACTTCAGTGTGTTGCAGGCTTTAGTCCACTGCTGGGAAAGGTGGAGAGTTACTCAAAGGATGTGTTCTCACAACCTTGAGCCAAATGTCCTCCTGACAGGTTTTTTTTTTTTTTTTTTTGGGACGCGTCCACGCTCAGCTACGTCTCCACACTCTCCCTTCCTCTCTCCTTGCGCACCGCGGAAGTTTCCCCGTTTTTCTTTTTCCTCCTTCAATTCAAACTCAAAAGCGGATAACACCACATTGCCGAGATGTTTCCCAACCAACAGGCGAGGCAACCCTCTGCGTGTGGCGTGCCTCTGGTGTGAGTGAGCGGGAACCACCTCACACAAAATCGTCACAGACCCACCGACCCCTCCGCCGTTCCAAATCTTCCTCTGCGCTGCTGCTGCTGCTGCTGCTCCTCTCACTTTTCTTCAGCTCATGTCTCGACTACACCCCCCCCCCCACACCCCCACCCCCCCGGAGTAGCGTATACTAGCCTCTTCACCAACACAATCAGCTGAGCTTTGCCAGCCTTACTCAAGCTCCATCCGTGCCTCGGGAAGAAAAAAAGGTAAGATTGTTCAAGGCTGCTGCTTTTTCTTTCTTTCTTTTTCTTTTTTTTAAATGTTTGCTGCAGGAGACGTGTTTTGAGATGCCGGGTAACCTTACAACACATGCAGGGCGCAGAGGGGAATGGTGGTGACAGTGTATATCAGGCTTCTTCTATCGCCTTTTAGTCACTCCTGTGCATGTTTGATGCTGTGTTGCTGTTGGGATGTGCTTGTTTTTGGTCACAGTTTGCTGCTGGATTTTCTCTTAAACAAGGCGACACCCGTGTGAAGGACGGGGCTTGCCTGACGAGCTTGAAACTGTTTGTGTGTGTGTGCGTGTGTTCTTTTGGTCGATGGTGAGGTTGACGAAACCATGGCTGCTCAGCTGGACGTTTTGCAAAAACATTTGGGAAAACTCGTACATTCAGAAGAAGAAGAAGAAGAAGGAGAACAAAAAATCAGCTCACTGGCCAGAGTGAAAGATGCAAAGAGTACAGCATCTCCATTCATTCATTTATAGCCATCCGCCTCAGAGGAAGTACAAATGCACCGACACTGATGAACTGTGCACTCCGCTAAGTGGCTGTGTTTTGGAGCAAGATCTTTCTCTGCAAGTTTCCTCACAAGTCTTGCTTTCTGTGCAAAAAAAAAAAAAAAGCCGCATATTAAAGGTTTTTTTTTCTCCCTCCCCTGCTTTACGAGTTGTATTGGTGGAGACTGGCGTGTGATGATGGCAGACTGAGGTGTTGAGCCGGATTTGAACTCTGGATGTCGCGAGTAATTATAGCTACTATACACGGTTTGCGTCTTAAGCCCCAGGGCGCATCACAGTTTGGCAGTATGGGATCATTTAGAGACATATTTGGAGGGAGGAGTTATCCTGCTTGTGTGGACCTGGCAGCAGTAGCCTGGGTTTAAATCCAAAATAAATAGCATACCCATTAAGGAACACACAAGGTCCCTGTGGAGTCTGATTGACAGGTGTCAAGAAAAGGAAACAAAGGGGGCTAGATGGAAGATTGTATGAGTCCTAGCCTGTTTGCAAACTTGTCTTTAAAGTGTCATATTTTCCTGTTTAGTAACTTCAAATGTTTGGATTTTCCTCATACTGATATCATTTCACTGGTGTAGTGATTTACTCAAAAGACTGGCTAAATATTTGCACTGTGTCTAAATAGGCTTTAATTGATATAAATACAGTTCATCAGTTCAACTTATCAGTTATGTGTTGGTCAGTGTATTTGATCGAGATGTAAGCCGTGTGTTCGTTTTAACAAATTGATCAAACGCAGTAACTCCATTCATAAAAATGTAATCATCTCGTTTCAAAAGATCAAAAGCGTTCCCTTTGTCTTGCCTAACAGGCTGCTTCTGCATTCTTTCATCTTTGATCATAAAGCCGGGTATTTCTTTGCGTTCATGGCTCTGTCCAAGATTAAATAAAAGCTCTCCAGAGGCATTAAATGGCTTGTTTTGTATTTAAAATAAATAAATAAAAGAGCTGAATAGTGTCATTCCCAAAGGGGAAGTGATGTGACATGCTGCCTCATAGAGCAGTTCCTCTGAAAAATGACTTGTGTTGTCATTCACAGACGCAGGACCTTTCAGCATTACCAATCTGCATTCATTTAAAATAGTTTCAAGTCCTTTCCACGGACAGCAATCTTTCTGTACCTTCACCGAGCAATCATTTTGTGCAGGAGAACCCAAAACCATCGGAGCACATTTGAATATTCTTCAGGCACTCCAATTAGATGTGATGATAGGATTGTGTGCCTTTTGATCTTGAATACTGCTGCATAAGAGCAAAGCAAAATCTCAAAAAAATCCAGACTTATAACACAGCAGATAGTGGGAATAATTGTAATCATGAAGAAATGTGAGGGCCATAGCAGCTTTGGCATTATGTATTGCTCTTTAAAAGCAGATTTGGTGGAGGGAAGCTGTTCTTCTTAAGGCTCCACACAGTACTGAACTACAATAGTGAAAGACGCTAAAAGGATTAGGAGGATGTTCTATTGTCACAGCATCTCTCCATCTACAAGCCTTCTGGTCATGTTTTATGTTATGCATTTTCAACACTCCCCCTCCAGCTGTGTTTTTGGAGGACGCAGATTAAACTGTACAGCATCATCACATTTTAAAGTCCTTTTTCTTACTCTTAAGATGGCAGCGCCACTGTCACTTGTATCAGATAATGTGCAGCGAGTGGTTCTTAATGTTTTTGTTTTCTTTTTTTGGTCTCGACTCCCACAGTCCTGTCAGAATAGCTAAACAACCACATCGCAGGCACCGCCTTTCAAGCTCCACGCGTGTTTGAATTCATGTCATACGTCAGGCTGCCGGATGTCATTTAACACCCTTTACTGCTTATCGATGAATTTGGATTCAAGTTTGCATTCTCCCTTTTCCTTAGTTAGTGAGTTACAGATGATAGACATTTAAACAGATCTCAACTTTAAGCTATCTTTGTTAATCATATTCTAAGTTAATTCCAATAAATGAATGAATATCTTATTGAATTAACCTATTATTAGCTAACTACTTTAACAAATTATAGATTTCTTTTAGCCCTTTCTTTCAGACATTCATTGTTTTAATGTGGCTGTAATTCAACCTTTTCATCTTCACATTCAGAAAAATATCGTGACTGTTTAGTCTTTATTTTTAGCAACTGTTAATCAATTACTTTAAACTAACTAACTCTGTCATCTGTGTTTAGCTGGCCATTTTGTTATTCAATACTTTTAATTAACACTTTTTATCTGCTGTGTTGAGCGAGAGAGTTCAACAGTTAAATCAACAGTTTATGCCATAGACTGTAAATTCAAATGGACAGCGTCCCTCAGTCTGCTCCCATTGAACAGGATGAAGCCAAAATTCAATGACTCTTGTGTTAGTGTTTGTTTTCTTTTCTCACAATGCTCATCTGGTGCACAGCGCCACGGGAGCCGCATTCGCCAACACAGCTCTCAATCGTGGCATTTTATACTATTTCATTGAATTGAATACAAGACTAAAAAGAAACTACTCTGGGGCACCAATAGTTAGGTCTAGCGGTAACGTCACACGCTCATGTGCTGACGTCCAACTTCCACCAGATGCTTGTTCGGTGCGTCTCCGCTCTGTTAGCGGAGCTGATCAATGTGTGTGCTTCCACTGGCTCCGCTGCATTGCATCTCAGCTCCGGCAGTCCGGTGCCCTCCGCATCTGATACGCAGGGCTTCTATTTTTGGCCAGATGCTGGAGCACGACGCGTCAATTTAATACAGAAAAGAACAAGCGGGACGGGAAGTCAGACACCCAAAAAAACATTAAAACATCCAGTTTATTTTCAGAATAAAACACTCCGTTTTGACGGTTCAGAAAAATGACGTTTGTGTGTTTGTTTATGTGTTTATAAGGTTTCTACAGAGTTTTATACACCATCCATTGTAATGTGTCGCGCTGTTGCGAGAGAATCTGTAAAATTACCGCAGGAATTCCTTTGTCTCAGCACTCCAGCTGCGCCGGAGGGTGCACAGAGCCGCAACGGACCGATACGACAATTCACACGTATCTGGTGGAAGTTTGATGTGAGGCTATAGTCCTCCAAATCTGACCTCTGCTCTTTGCTGCTTGTCATCCCCAACTCTCTCCTCCCAACATTTCCTGTCTCCCTTCAGCTGTCCTATCTTTTAAAGGCAAAAACGTGAGAAATATAACTTAAAAAAAAGAAACTTTTCAGAAAAAAACAAGACTTGAACACAACATGGGATGATAACTATCATGATGAAACTGAGTTTGAGAAACATTATTTTGACCCATGTCCCATCTGTTACCATAGAGGAAGTGGGTTTATGACCTATACAGGAGCCAGTCAGCAGGGGGAGCTCTAAATGTTTTGGCTGTTGCTCTCTCCGTTTAGTCTATAGTTTATGAGCTACTATTAGCTCGCAATTTCCTCTTTTAACCAAGTGTTTATCCTCTAAGCTTAGCCGGCTATTTCATCGTTCATTAGTTACTTTTTGAACCAACTCTTTGAATACCACGTTAAGCTTACATGTCAACCGCTCATTCATTGATTTTAGCTAACTATCTTATAAACAACTATGCTTAACTATTTGTTTTAAATGTTTTTAGCTTTTAGCTAACACACTGTTTATTCAGTACTTGAAGCTTTGTATTTTAACTGTTCATTTATTACTTTTGGCCTTTTTAAAATGTATATCTTTAGCTAACTATTTCAACTATATCTATTGAGAAACTTTTTAGCAAATCTTTTGAGCTGTTTTTAGCTTGTGATTTCAGCTGCTTAAATGTATGATAATAGTAAGTTTATCTTATCTTACTTTTCAGTGTTTCCCCTACCATTATATTCAGAATGTTTTAATAAAAAAATAAAAAATTCAAGATTTATTTTTGTAGGGATAGGATAGTGGATAGAGTCGGAAATCAGGGAAATAAGTCTTTTAAGGATACCTTTCTGATAGAACAGGACAGCCGTCATTAAAAGTAACGCATGAACACAAAGATTCCTTCAAGTGTTTGTGTTGGCATGCCCCCCCCCCCCCCCCCCAGTTAGTTTTAAATCAACACTTATGGATTTATTTATTTACACATGAGGAGTTTTAGCTTCTCTCTAGACTTCTCTACTTGTATGCAGACCAACGTTTACTCACTCCCAATGTGAAACTAATTAGTTGATTACTTGTTTTCTCTCAAGTTTTTCATTAAAAATGTTTGAGCTAGAATACCTCCAGCGCTGCAGAGCTATCATTTGGAATAAAAAATAAGCCAACCCTGGTTAGGATTCATTGTGTTAAGACTTTTTTTAATTTCCACATTTTTGGGTGCAGTTCTTTATGTCCGGGAGCTGGCTTCTTTCATGGTGTGTTTCATCACCTCTAATGAATAATAAACATGTACTTTGGGATATCATATTATATATCGTTATGGGTGGGAGCAAGCAGTGTTAAAGATTGTCTGGGGCATGTTTTTTTTCTTCCCTTTTTTTAAATTCAGGAGAGTGATCTGAAAATGTCATCCTCTGTTAAAGTCTGCCCGAGGTCTTTAGTAACTCTAGCGGAGCGTTAAGAATTAGCAACCTACCAACTGCTGCAGTGACATTACATGTTCTTACTGAGAAGATTTGTCTTTATTTACAATGAAAAGGTGACTGTGGGTCAGAGGCTGTAGTTAAATTTAACCATTGTGATCATGGATAATTATTCTGGTGTGTCTTTCTTTTTTCCACACAGTGTTAAACAGTGATGAGTTTACAGGTTGTGACCTCAGCTTGGCCTCACGCACTCAAACTGGTCAAACTAATTTCATTACAGCTGACCCATAGCTTGACCTTATTGATGTGACATGGCTCTCCAGTGAGGCAGATAAAGACCTCAATGATTTGTTTTTCCACATTGCCTTGTATTGCTGACTGAATATTCTCAGTAAAGGACCTCTATGACTCAACTTTTCTCTGTATTTCAAGGAAGTCTTTGGTTTGCAGCATTCATCTAGACTCCCCTTTTTCTTTACACAAGTGCAATTAGCAATATGGTACTGTATTCCCATTGGAGTCTGCCAACAGCATTGCATAGCTGCAGATATCAGGGCTCATTTCCCTCCCTTTAGAAGAAGCAATTTGTTGCTACTCACTCCTGCACAGTGTGAAAAACAACTTACAAAATGCTCAAAAATCCACTGAGCTTTTGTCCCATGAAGCGTTAATTAGGTTTAGTCGAGAGGTTCACGACTGTATTTCGTCTTGGTTTGATGTTTGAATTTCTAACCATGCATGCAGAGAGCTGAGAGCATGTCAGACTGTCTCACTGGATAAGTTAGCCAATGTGTGTGCCAGTAGGAGGAAGGCACACCAGATTAAGTGCTTGTGTATTTTGTGGTTGAATAAAATGAATGCCTGGCTGGTAATCAGCTGAATAATATGGAAGCATGGAAGTAAAAAAAAATGATATATAAATATATTTTGTCAAGAAATCCTTTGGAAAGACCATAAGCAAGAATTAATTGATCTGTCATCCACCCCCCAATAAAATGTGATACAGCATTTACCCCTTGTATTGCTGACCTCCATTGCTGTCCAGAATTATTCAGCACACCTCTATTAACCTTCATCTTAACAAATATGGACACCGTAGTTCACATTGAGTTGATCTCACACTTGTCCTGCTGCTGAAAATACCTTCTAAAGATCCAAAATCCATGCACAGCTGAAAATAGACCACAACAAACACATATTTGTGCAAGTTTCTAAAAAAAACAACAATGCCTGTTTCAAAGAAATATTAACATGAGGCCTGTTTCAAACTGTGCTCAAAAGGCCTTGATTCACTTTTCTCTCAGGTTGAACATTTCAGGTTATTTCGCGGCAGAGGTGTGCTCGCTTGTACTGCTCACCACACCGGGAGGTAATGTCAAAGGCTTGTGGTTTACACTCTTACATCAGTGAAGGAGGGTAATAAGTTAAACCTCAGAAGTAAAACAAGATATTGAGATGACGACGAGATTTCTGCCACAGTAAGCACAAAGAGACAGACTAGGCAGCCCCGGCTTTTTATTTTTCACATGTCTTAAGCACAGGTTTCCTTGAAAAATTAAGATAAATGAAATGCTTTTTTTGAAAATGTAATTACACATGGAGTTGCGAAATGACTTTAAAGTAATTAGCAGAACAAAAAGCTTCAAATTAACAGACAAGAACATTGCTCTGTGAGCTGTACAGCGGTTTCCATGCAACAAAAGCACCTTTTCAAGGTTTTGAGCTGTCATTTTCCATATATCCAGCCGTTTACAACCTATTTTAACATTTAGGACCACAGACCAGCTATTTCTTGTTCATCTACAACTTCTGTCCAAAAAAAGGTGCCACTGATCAAAACCAAACAGCCCCAGCCCTGCTGGAATAGAAATATCTCAGTGCCCTGTCAAGTGGCTTTCCCTCTAGAGACTCAGATGGACGGATAGTTGTTGTACACCTTGGAGCATCATCATCCGTAGCTTTGTGGCCATAGGACAGCTGTGCTCAGTCAAGCAGGCTGCGACAGTGCCATCATCTCCCTGCACCTCTCCATCATCCCAGACCTGAACTGAAAGATGGCAAAATGGACAAATGGGGGCAGAATGGGGATAGAAAAGCAATTTGCTAACTCCATAAATTCCTGTGCCTGCGGTACCTATCCTTGGCCACAGTGACTGCAAGCTATTATTTAGAATCTGGTAACCGATGCTTTCCTATTAACATTAAATGGGCTGGTGTCTGCGGGTTGTCTCACACGACACGTTTATAACGGTTATTTACTGCTTGACACTGCAGGCCTTGCTCTCAGAGCCGCTCTGAGGGGCGGATCACTATGTGGCCCCGTGTGGCAAGTCATCCTTAATATGGCTGGATGGGAGGAGAAGACACCAGTTGCTTAGTGTACACATGGAAACCAAGGACAGAGGGATGGTTGCCAGTGTGTTATTAAGGCGATATGTAAATGACACCGAAAGAGAATGCATGAGATTATGTGATGAATGTCATGAGTGTGTTTTGTCTTAGTTTTCTTCTTGAATTTTTGGCCACACCAGGTTCAAGTCTGTAAAACATCAAGCAGCATTGCTGTGGTGGGGGAGAGTCTGTGGTGTAACATTGTTAGTGGGGCAATGGTTTCATTACTTGTGCACAACATTTTCTTGTGTTTTTAAAGCATGGTATCCGTAAAGTTGGACAATTAACACTACAGTTCTCAACAGTACAGAATATAACCTGGAGCAATTTAAAGAGGCATAGTCGACCAAAAAGACCATGGCATAGGAGAAACAGTCAGTCCAATAGAGTGGTAGCAAATCATTATAGAGTCTTGATGTTGAGCCTAGTACATGCGATTCAATGATAAATATTGTTTGAGGAGAATGCAAAAAAAAAAAATTGTGGGCGTCAGTGCTGTTTACTGTTCAAGGTTGCCGCTGTGTCCTGCAGGCCTCACCTAAATGTACTCTCCGAAACCACTCAATGATATGATGAAGTTATGTCTGGTTTGCAGTCTATCACCTGTCTGAATCCTGATAAAGACAGCACACCATCCATACAAATATATCTTTAAAGACCTTCGTAATTCGTACCAGTTTGGAAATTTCCTGGAGAAGTTGTAGGCAACTACTTTGGTCCAGACAAAAATATCTGAACGATGATAGGATGTGTTTTGGGAAATTTTGTTCAGACATTTGGGATTTCCAAATAGCCTATAACTTTTCTCTAAGTGCTGAAACATTTTGTTGTCGTATTCTCAGGGATATCTTAATATCGACTTGGTACACAATTTGGTAGAAAAACTCATGATCCCCCTGACTTTTCTTGTAGCACAACCATGAGTCTGACCTCTGTGGGATTTTTATTGAAATGGCTCTGAAACTTTTGGTGGGTTTCCATTATTTTGTACACACGTTAAAGGACCACAAACTTTTTATTCATCACCAATTTTTGTACTACATTTTTATTTGCCCATTACTTCACAAGATAACTACAGGATGAATATAATTTCTGTCACTAAAGTGAAAATGAACAGAAGTTAGACCGCTATAAAAGATGGAAAAATTTTTAAACATTCAATATAATTAACATGAGCATTGTTACATTGCCATTGTGCTCATGTTAGCATGCTGAAAGCTCAAAGGGCAGCTGTGTCTCAAGTTCAGTCTCACTGATCCGCTTGCATGGCCGCACACTCTTTTAACATTTCTCTTGGTGAAGGGAAGATGAAAAGGCCCCACTTTAGAAGAGATCATACATTTTTCCCCAGTGCAACTATCAGGTGGCAGTGCAGTGAGCTACAGATGTGATGGTGATGGTATATCTTAATCCTGTCGTGCTCTGTGCCAGAAAACCGTGGCTTTGGCTGCTTTGCCTTTTTATCTGTGTTTGTCAGCATGTGGGCCGGCGCTTTGACGAAATATTCTTAAAAGAAAATGTGACTCAAATTTCTGTTATGCTGAGTAACACTCAATTGCACCTTCTGACAGCTACATCTAACAACAACTGAATGGTTTAACACGCAAAATAGTCAATAACGACCAATTGATGCACTTTAAGGTTAAAATCAGTTGTTTACAAAAATCGCTTCAGTTTCTAATCATTGCTAAGTGATTTCACTGCTGCTTTCGTGATCCAGTCTAGCTCAGTTAAAAACTACATTGCATCTTTTTAAATAGATTCTCATTTAAAGAACTTCTCAGGGTAGATCTTGACACTCTGCTCCATAACATTACACCAGTGGTCCTCCACAGCCCCTCCACTCTTACTGGAGCTTGTGGCTCCGACACTCAGTTCAACATACTTCTAATGGCTTCTGCTGAGATTGCTTCTTTGGTAACAACTGTTTTAGTGACAACCATGCTGAATAACTCAAGTGCTGCTCCACTGGCTTCCTGGAAAATTCCCCATTCGTAATTGAACAGGTCGTTCCTTATGTGTCGGGTCTGGTTAGGGTGACACAGCCTCTGCTCTCTCTACTGGTCACACCTCATCTTTTGCACATGCCCTAACATGCTCCAATTAAAGCTGACACTGTCTGAAGCTCTGATCACCCTGATGTCACATCTGGCAGTTTGACCTCAGGTCAGCATTCATAGCTCGCTTTCTTAACTCCATCTTTGTGTGTTTTGTTCCCCCAGCTCACTCCTTAAAATTCCTGCAGCACATAGTTGATATTCTGCAGCAGATGTGTGTTGTGGCTCTGGCCCACACCTCACACTAGTTAGAATTTATTTTCCCTTTTTGTTTTTCTTCTCCTATTTTTAGATTCAGGAATTGGGATGGACTTGTTTGGATAATTGCTGCGAGTCTTTCGAGACACAATGCAGTATTAATACCTATACAAGATGATGAACTCATTAGAAATGATGACTACCAATCTTTCCTCTCTCCGTTTTAACCTTCAGGCTATGAATAAGGAAAAAAATAACTTTTACAGAACTTTTTTTGGGAAGTAATGTTTCTCTATAATATTCTGATCATCATGCAGTCACTTTCATTTAATGTTTTTGCATTCAGTTAATGTGCTTATGCAGATTTTTTGTTTTAAGTTTCTGGTAAAAGGATCCTTGTTAAGTCCTTGTCTTGTTTCCTCTCGATTATTTTATCTAGTGTTATTTACTCATACTCTGCAGAGATGTGGTGACTCCAATAATGACAGTTTTGGCTCAGCATCCATTAGGGTGAGATACAAAAGCACAAGCCTGTGATTACAACAGTCATTGTGTTGCCATGGCTTGATTTCCATTCCTCACTATTGCATTGTCGTCAGGAGGGGGATTACCTTTCTGTGGCAGACTTCGAAGAAATAATACGTTTCTAATTAAGGTCAGTGTCCTCGGGTTCAGAATGTGATTCTGGCTGTGGTGGCTCAAACAGGGCTGGACAGGTCAAATATAGCAGCCAGGTGAAGTTATCGGGTAATAAGAGATTTGGACAATTGAGAGAGGTGTGCCTTCCTGTGAGTGGGTGTGGTTTCAGCACATTCAACAGACACGCCCACAGCGCCCGAGAGCAGAGATTACTGCATCCTTTTTCATCTTTTGAAACTTAATTTATATACTTTTCATCAGTTAAACTTGCCCTGGCTGATAACTAAACGGTCTTCTGTTGGATAACAAATTAAAATGCGTATATATTTGTATTGCTTTACGCTGACTTTAATGTTGCTTGCTCTTTGTTGACAGCATTAGAAAGCTTTGATTAATGGGGCATTTCTGAAATTGAATATTTAACAACTTATGATTTAAAAATCATCACATAAACAACCAAAACCAAGTTAAATAAAGCCCAATTTTAAATGAATGTTGTAGAATCCTTATTGAGAGTTTGAGTCCTTTTTAAAAAGTTAAACACATCTCGTCTCACAGTAAACTGTTAAAAGATTCTTCTCCCCTTTCTCCCATTCTGTTTGATCTCCCGAGTAGACAATCCTTTGTAATCTGTGCTCAAATATCTGTCCTTGTTTGTTTATCATACAAATTTAATAAGAGACGTTATGTTTGCTCTAACACATGGCAGAAATAATGAATCAAGTCAAAACAGTAAAGATCAACTCAGCTCTGACTGAACGCTTGTTTGTTGTTACCTTTTTTTATTTAAATTTGTTGGTTTGTAAAAATATATTTTCATTCTTCCAATTCAGTTTTTTGCTCTTTTAAAGAGCTGCGACACACATTCATGCTGAGTTCATGACCTTGTATTGTACACTACATAAAAAGATAATAAATACAAACTGCTTCATCATGAGGAAATCACTTTGGAATCACACTTGACTCTCTTATCATGTTTCACCTTGCAAATAATTCCTCCTCTCTAAATCTATGATCACCTTATTATGATTACTGTAATAGTCTTATGAGTTGTCCCTCTCCTGATCGTTCTGCATTCAGGAGCGGGACAACGCATGTGATTGTCGATGAAGAAGTCCTTGTCCTCCTGACATTGTTTCACAAAGCCAGTGCAGTAAGGTTTTCCCCTTAAAAAGAACCTGAACTGAACCTAATGATGGTCTACATTATTCACAGTCCAGGGAGCAGTGTGACTTCTCCTGTTGGAGCTTAATTGTGCACCACGGGAATGCTCCTCTTTTTCAGAATGATAAAGTAGGATTTTGACTTATGACCAAAAAGTGCTACATGTCGCTTTCACATTTCCAGCAGAAAAGGGTAGAATAATAAAATTGAATGCCTGCTTGGCTGTATATTTATATGTATACTGTATATATGTGTGTGTGTTTACATTATATTTCCTGCAACTATAAACTAGTCCTGTCGATTCTTAGATCTGAGATCATTTCTCAAAGCTGTGTATTTCCCCTCTGCTTACGACAGTCTCCGAGGCCTTATGATTTATCAAAGAGAAAAGGTCACTAAGCATGCTGCAATTAATTCTGCCTGCTTTTATTAAGTGCTGTTCAGGATGCTCGCTTCATTAACGACATGTGTTATTACGTGGCCTGTCTTCAATAGCGGTAGAATTCACATGAAATAATGCAGCGGTTGTATCACTCACAGCACAACATTATGTTTTTTTTTCCGAGAGGTGTTGAGTAAATTGTGATTCTTGCAAGAGCAGTATTGTCGCAGGTCATTGGTTTGAACAAACCAACCTTTGCTGCATGTCGTCCCCCACTCTCTCTCCTCCCAACATTTCCTGTTTTTCTTCAGCTGTCCTATCCATTAAAGGCAAAAATGGCCAAAAAATATCTTTTAAAAAAAGGTCATCAAAAGTTGTTGTTATATAAAAATATATTTCACAATAATAAAAGAAAATGAATGATTTGAATAGTATATAGATAAAGTTAGAATTTGTCAGTCAAAAGTGATTTGTTAGGGATCTTTTTTATGTATGTAAAGAATCACTTGACTTAACTACATTTTTATACACAAATGTCAAGTAAATTAAATGCTTGTAGTGAATTCCCCCTACAGCCAATACATCAGCCTCTTTTCATTTCACTAGCTCTCTTTTCTGATGGCGAAGACTTTCCTGTCTTAGATTAGGCAACTCGCCCCTCAGGCTATGTTTATTTTGGTGATGTTTGTGCTGTAGGAATAGCCTGCACGATGAAACATCTGACGTTATCTCAGTATATTTCATAAAGCTAGGTTGAAGCCCCTCTTTAATTAATGCCTAAATCATTTCCTGTGCCTTGTGGCTGTGTTTTGAACATAAATAGTCTCGCTTCTGCACTTTAAGCATCTCATCAATCTGTCTTTTGTGCTGATAGCTGCCTCATACTTTGTTCCTATGGAAACTGCAGTGTTAAGAGTTCAAACTTATTGCTATGCAGACCAATCCAACAGTCGTGAAATGTTACAAGACTGGAGAACTCCTTGCCCTGGCAGATGGCGTTTCTTCATGTTAAATCCTGTTTTTTGACACAGTGCAGCAGGTCACCACACTGAAGACAGCCAGTCTTAGCCAACAGCTTAAACTCCACGTTTATTCCCAAAGATTGAATCGCTGTGGAATAAACCTGGACTTGGCTGCTGTGTTTCAGATGTTTGATTATTTTACAGGCCTGACCTTTCAGATTCTCTCCCATCATGTTGACCTTTCCACATGCCAGAGGATGTGGCTCTTATCCTTCCTAGTTAACATGCCAAATCCAGGGCGCCGTTTTAGCTGAGTCAATAGAGCAGGCACCTACATGTACAGAGGCTAACGTCCTCATTGCTCTGATCACAGGTTTGACCCCCTGGTCCTGAAGCTCTTTTGTGCGTGTGATACCCAACTCTCCCTGCACACATTTCTCGTCTCTCTCAAGCTGTCGTACTCAATTAAAGCATAAAAGCCAAACAACAACAACAACAACAAACAAAAAGCATGTGAAATCCTTACATGCACTCCAGAAATCCTTGTTCATATCGGCACATTTGCACCCAAACCTTTGTGCGAGCATGTCAATGATCTATTCCTTGCCTCTGTGTAGCTCATACAAAGCCGGGCCTTTTTGAAATTCCAGTTTGATGGAGTGTTCTGACTGGTTCTTTGTGCTTGATGCTTCGGTACTGTGTCGGTACCAGGGCGAGATGTATAGTGTGTGAGAAAATGCTGATGGTGTCTGCCTGCTCTTTATTTTTAGAGTCAATCTCCTGTTGGTGTGAGGAGGCAGTGACTCATTTTAAAGCCAATGAATATGAAGTGCCAAAACCCATGATTTGATAGAAACCTGGCATCTCCAGACTGTATTTCGTGGTTGTATTAAAACCTCTCTTCATCTCGACAAGATACAATATGTCGCCTTGATTTGTAAACACAGAGCCAGCGGATTCTGCGGCGGCTTTGATTCATGTTGTTTTGCGATGACGTGACTCTGGGTAAGGACTACGTTCTTTGGCTCCATTTGGCTTTTTGCATCACAAATTAGTCGGAGCAGGATGATCGCTAAACATTTCATACGCCTACTCACTCATCAAGCAGTGCCTTCTTATTCCTCCTGTTGATGCATATTTGCTGCCTGCAAACCGAATGATGCACAAAGTAATGATGCGTTCAATGACATTTAGCATGAGAGGAGGTTTTTTTTAAATCAACATTTACCAATATTTTTATTGGGCTTTCAGATCTTGAATCAACTTTTCAATATAACAAGTCATTGCCAAAGTATGAAAATACTTTCCAGTTCCAATGTAATAGTATTTTTTTTGGCAGTTTTTGTATTCACCATGTTAGTTCAATCAAAGTTTTGGTTCTGCACTTTTCATGAAAGGGTGCGTGCTGTCAGGTACAAGTAGTTTCTATGCCAGTGATTCAGTGGGTAAGCTTTAAGCTCACATTTGACTCCCATTTATTTGACCTTTCTTTGTTTGTCTGTATGACAAATAGCAGAAGGCTGTTCAACAATGACGCTCGTGTAAGGTTTCTGCCTGTTAAAATGAAACGTTAGCTCATATAAATGAAAGCAGATTAACTGAAATCACAGCATTTCCACTTGTTAATTGCAAGCATTGTTTCCTCTATAGGACCACGTTTACGTTCCACTGACCGAAGCATCAGGGAGTTTTTTAATGATCTATTTTTAAACTCCAGTTACAGTTGAAACGCTTCTTGGAAAAAGAGAAATGGTAATTATGTAGCTGGTCATATCTTGAAGGCACCTGAGGAAAACAGCAGGTCTGTTATCAGTGTTCTTTCCTCTCATTGTGCTTACAGTGATGTTTGGTACTCAAGGCTTTCAGCTATCATAACTGGTTCCCTTTTTATGAGGGAACTTTTTTATTTTGGTCTTTAAGTCTTTTTCTTATTTCAAATCTTACCCCCCTCCCACTTTCATCACACTCTGGGTCCAGCCCTCTGTCAGCAACTCTCTCAGACACACACACACACACACACACACACACTTGAAGTGCGACATGTTTTCATGACAAACTTGTGACATGCAATTGTGTTACTTATACGTTATCAACCACCTTTAACGATGCTCCGTCACAATCACGGCATGATTGCCATTGCACGTCCTGCGATATGACTATTGCACATCGCAGTTGGGATGGTAAACAGAATATTGTTCTGCCCAAATGCAGAAAAATGCTACTACAGACACTTAAAACGTGATCAATATCAAAGTATTTTTCCTAAACTTTCTGAGTGGATTTACAAACATTAACATGTGATAAACAAATGATTACATGCCCATGTTGTGGGTTGTGTTGACTTAGATATTACTCATAAAAGTTTAATGTTTGAGAGACAGACAGTGGACCTGATGAGTCCTTCACAAAAACATTGACAGGGAAAGTTCCCCCCCCCCACACACACACACACACCTTGCCAAACAAAAAGTTTAAAAGCTGACTTCTTCTCTATTTCCTGGCAAGTGTATTTAAAACCACAGCTCTGGAGGACCCTCCACTGTAAGTCCACATGTCTTTTTGTCCGTGCAGGACGTAACTCCGCTGTGGGTTGTCAGTACGTCTGCTTACTGTAGCTTGTCTCTGTTATAGTGTCTTTACCAAACGATAAAAAGTCTTCCCTGAGGCGTCCTGCAGAGAGACATGAGGACAGTGGTCCAATGGGATACCTGCACAGTCTTTTAGATCCACAGTTAGCTGGATGGAGGGAAAGGGGGTCTTTGAGTCCAACAGTTCACGTATCATGTCGTGACGTCAAAACGTGATAATTTTCATCGACTGGTCCTCCACTGTGACTAGCCTTTGCCCTTTAGTCTGTTCTAAAACCCTTTTTATTTCAGCTGGAGAGAACAGACTGTGTGACTCCTCCTTTGAGAGGAGGACATAACTGTCCCCCTCCTGGCTCCTCTGTTGCTCTGACAGACTTTGGTGTTATTGTTACCAGACCCTTTTCTTTTCTGTGAGTTCTTCAGATCATCATCATCATCATCATCATCATCATCACTCAGCATCTCCACAGCCAAAGCCTCACACACAGACAGTGTCTCCTATGCTCTCATCATTTGTTCAAACGTTTCACTTCAGTGTCCTCAGTCACTTTATTTATGTCGTTAAGCCCTGCTGCCGCTTCACTCTTGTGACTGAGACACCTGCTCAGTCCGAGGCGGGCTGCGGATGTACCCCTCCGGCAGCAGCAGCCCCGGACCAAGCAGTCTGCGGAGGCTCCTCTCTGGAGGCAGCAGGAGAGGGGTTCAGCCGTCGGTTCGCTGCGCTCCGCTCTTCTCCGCGCAGGAACAGATCGCATGGCCCTCCGCTTCACAACCCAAACACTTCATAGTCTCATATCATCAACTCAAAGAAAAAAGGACATGTTCAGACCACTGGTGGAGTCTTATAAGATCATGTACACCTGTGTTCGGTGACATAGTACGTCTGACTTTGCCGAGTAAATTCATCTTTATTTGGGGGACTCGTTCCATGAGCATCTCATTCTTAATAAACGAGGGAGATTAGAAATGATCACTTTGGTTGGGCTGACGAAGGGGGAAAATAGGAGTAAAAGTGTTTTGTATCTCCACCAGCCCGCCAACCTGAGCTGTAGCATTCAGGAGCATGACAACAGCCCCCTTCATTCTAGAGGCCGTCTTCATGGACTCATAGCCGACCACTTTGCCCACAACCAGCCCGGCCTCCATCACCAAGGGCACCAGCGTTAGCAACTCACGCCACACACCACAAACCCTCTGACACGCACACACCTCCAAACTACACTTTCCCCAAACAAACAACAACCGGAGACAAAACAAAAATATCATCACAAAAAAAAGTAAGCTACTGTGAATTTTGCAATAAACTCCCTGGTATGGAGCCAGGACAGTGACAGCTAAATGTTAGCATCGAAAATAACATGTGGCATTGAAAACACACCTGAACTAAAATAAAGAAAGATTGACATTGAAACACTTGTATTGTAAAAATGTGTATTGGCACTGAAACAGATATTGGCGCTGAAAAAAGTTTCAATGAAGAGCAAAGAACATGCATTAAAAAAATATTACATTTTATTTTGATAGCTTTTGCATTCTTGTGAGTTTTTCAGTGACACTCTTCGGCTGTTTTCTCCATGACTTTTGTTTTCAATGACCGATTTTATTTTTTCAATGACAGATTTTTTAAGTTTAAGGGGAGGGGGCAATGAGAGCGTGATTTACATATAACCTGCATATCGACGACAGCCGACTCTGTCTATGCTCTGAACCCGCCGTCCGCTCTGATACCTCTGGCATGAATGCACTCTGACGACAGTGGCTTCTACGAGTTCACCTGGAGCTCCCAAACTACAGGTGTCAGGTGAGTCCTTTTCTCTCTGCTGTTGTCTCTTCACATAGAACCGAGAATGTACATTATGCTCTGTGGTTTACCGGAGGTCCGCTGGAACAAGCGCTAATGTCAATTTATAGGCGTAGCCATCTAACCTGTGGCCGACGCTAGTTAAGCCCCCAGCCCTGTGGGGACTTCTTTTTTTCTGCAGCCACAAGTAAACTTTAACCCTTCTTGGTTCTATATGAAGAGACAACAGCAGAGCAAAAGGGACTCACCTGACACCTGTGATTTGGGAGCTCCAGTTGAACTCGTAAAAAGCCATTGTCGTTCATTCTCCAGTCACTTCATGCTGTAGATATCAGAGCAGAAGGCTGGTTCAGGGTCAGTTCTCGTCGATATGCAGATTATATGTAAATCACGCTCTCATTGCCCCCTCCCCTCAAACCCTTCCCTCCACGCCAGGAAGGTGACAGAGAACTGAAACAGAAAACCGCACACAACATAAAAAATCTGTCATTGAAAACAAAGGTCATGGAGAAAACAGCCGAAGAGTGTCACTGAAAAACTCACAAGAATGCAAAAGCTATCAAAATAAAATGTGATATTTTTTTAATGCATGTTCTTTGCTCTTCATTGAAACTTTTTTCAGCGCCAATATCTGTTTCAGTGCCAATACACATTTTTACAATACAAGTGTTTCAATGCCAATCTTTCTTTATTTTAGTTCAGGTGTGTTTTCAATGTCAAATGTTATTTTCGATGCTAACATTTAGCTGTCACTGTCCTGGCTCCATATCCCTCGCGCTTGTAACATAACAATGAGTAAGGTCTTTTTTCCTGCTCTTTTGTAATGTTAACAGACAAAGAGTAAGGTATTTTACCTGCTTTTTGTAAAGTGTCTCGAGATAACACTTGTTATGAGTTGACGCTGTACAAATAAAAATTGATTGATCGATTGAATCCGCTCTCGGCTCCACGCTCAATCCGCCATCTCAGAGAGAAAGAGCGAGAGAGAGATTTGATAGTTTAAGTTTTAGTCAAGTTGTCAGCCTTTGGCCATAGAAGCTTGTTGAGTTTGAAGTTATAAAAGCTGTTCGTTATAAAAGCTAACTTTATTCTATTAAAAATACATGCACTTTCATCAGGCTTGAAGCTGCGAGTTTTGCAAGCAGAGAGTAACATATAGGGAGTGCTTTTGGTTAAACTGCAGTGATTTGCTTATTAATCTGAGCAAGCAATAATTTGTCATTGCTGATTGAACTTTCATGACTTTAAATACTTTAAATATATTCACTCTAGCTCGTTCTGAGGTTATTAAGACACTCGGCTTCTAAAGATTGGGCTAGTTTTTAAGAGTTGGCTGATTATACTGTAAGTACTGAAGTTAAACTTTTGGTGGAAACACTGTTAGTGAAAGCATTAGCCGCAAGGCTGCAAGTGGGAAAGGTCTCTTTGAAACGGTAAATGAAACTCTGAAAGCTTTTGCTGATTCATGATGATTCACATGTGGCCATAGTCACAAACCTGAATGCGATCTTAGAATGTAATTTAATTGATGCTTCACATTACCTTCATTTGAATGTAAGTTAAACTTCAGACCTCAGGTGTATAAAGCTTGACATCTTTGGGTACATGCTTCTATGCAATTTGGATAGTTAGAAAAAGATCACAACCACTCTCTTGTCTTCTGCTGTTAGAATGACTCAGGAGCCAGGCGGCAATGAGCCTGGTTTAGCGTAATCCTTGAACAAAGAGGAAACAGCAGCAATAGTTCATGTCTTTTTATTTGGCAATATTTCCCCCAAGTTAGTTCAGATAGATTTGAATCTGTAATGGTGGTTGTTAAACATTGATGGAAACAAATTCCCTTTATTCGATACTGCTTCTTACATCAGTAACTTTTGACAATGATCAGACTAAAATACTCCTTGTGGCTATGCAGAATTTTAAGCTAAGCTAATGACTTCTTGGTTTGAGTTACTTGAAGGACAGACATGGTGACAATCATGATCTACCTCTTAGCGAGCACTGTTTTTGGGATTATGAGATTTGCCCATTGGCACAAAGCCCCCCCCCACTTCTCTTACATCAGAGAAAGGCTCACAGTTATGTCATATGAGGGCATTTATTCATCAGTTTCTTGTCTTTTCGTATCTCTTTTGAGGTGTTTTATGTCTTTCGTCTCATAATATTTGGCATCCCTTGGGCATTTTGTTTGCCGTTACCCCCCTTGACCTGCTTGACCTGCTTGGCCTCTTGGCCTGTGTCCTGTAAACCCTTTCATTGAGAATTCAAATAAATACATATGCAAACAAGAACTGACACAGTTATTTGCCCTCTGCAGAAACTTAGAAAGGTATGGACTTAGTTTGTAACTCTTGTTTCGAAACAAAATCTGATATTCTTTCTCTTCAGTTGCTTGAAGAACTGAAACTGTCTTTTTTTTTTTCTCATGTCAAAAAAGGCTCTCAAACAACTGAGCTCAACACTCAGATAAAGTCTTTTCAATTCATTCCAGTCCTTCAGAGAATCCACCTTAAAATACAGCTCATCATTTATAAATCACTAATGGTTAGAGACCAAAATAAATCTCAAATGTCTGCGACAGTATCTACCAGCAAAGGCTGACTGAGACTGTTCTGATGATTGTTCCCACAATTACAGTGTTGGTCCAAACATTAGAACCCCCCCCCCACCCCCACCCCCCCATTATAAATGAAAGTCAAAGTTTAATATCTTTACTATATAATGTATTTTGGATTAAATTGTCACATTTGAATACATGTTCTAAAATACATTTATCATTTGTAGATTTTACTGTCACTGATTTCTCACCTTTCTTGTGTACAGGGTCAGATGTTGGTGGATCACAAAATGCAGGTGTTTAGTCAGCATTGTCGCTTTGATCTAGGAGGTCTGAGAGCTTTTTCTTGAAGATAATCTCATAGCGTTGGCATGACAGAAGCTCATCTTTAAGGCAGAGTACAGGTGCTGTGTACCTGAAGTTGTTGGTTTGTTTACGATGTCCTACTTTTGAGCCACTTTGTGTCTGGATGATCCCCATCTCCCTTCATCTTTCACCCCCCCTGCACCTGTAGTGGTTAGTATGCTGACCCCAATGAGTGTTACACTCGCTTTTCAGATAAGTGGTGACATCGACTATTTATGGGTTAGGGCGAGGATATTTGCATTTAAAAGTCTAGCACCTGAATATAAGACAATCTAACTTTTTTTGGCTGAATCTGAAGTAAAAAAAATCTGTTTTATATACGAACCAGTACGCAGACAAGAGAAAGCTGCCTCAAAGATCAGGGGCTCGTTTCAGTGTATCTTCTCGTGTTATTTCCACTGCTTTGAATCAAACTTTGGTCTGTTTTCAGATCTGGAACTTAGATGTTGTGCACTTGTCAAATGTTATGCTTTTTGAATTCTTGTTTTCTTGGCTTTGACTTCTTCATCTGAAGTTTGATGAATTTCATGCTTTTCCAGTCCGTTCTTTTGGTCTCACGTAATCAATTAAAATAGCCGTGTGATGAAGTATGCAGAGTTAGTATGCCTTGCCTTTCGAGAGAAGCAGCTAAAGGAAACCCAGACATACATTTGAGAAATGCTGAACCTCAACAGAGTTCAACCTAACTGACTAAAACTTGAGCTCCTTATTGTCTGGTTATTGTTTTAATAAAGGCAGCAGGCAGAAAGAAGACGAAGTATTCAAGGTTTCAACTCTACGTTCAAGAAATGCTTCAAAGAGTAATTTGTTCTTAGATCTCTGACTATGCAAATTAGTCTTCCATAAAAAAGACATGGACTGTAAGATTGCTGCTTAGATCAATCACTGACTTTGAATCAGCTGAGCAGCATACTGTTCAGGTCTGCAGATTGATAGATAGATGGAAAGGAGTAGATGACAGAGGGAAAGAGGTGCCGAACTAGAAAGACACTGACCTCGATTGCAGCTGGCTGTTTATGTAAAGCTTTCATGGCTGCCATTATTCTGATTGTCAGCCATGTCTTTGCTGCATACTCCAGAGTGCGATGGCATAGATGCAACCTCAACGTCAAAACTTATCTCTGGAATTGAGACTGGCAGTCCTTATCCCTGAACTCTTTCATGCTCTTATTCAAAACTCAAGAGGTTTGATTCACTCTAGCTCTTTAATATGGTCCTGAGAGAAGATTCAAAAGAAACCCGCAAGATTCCCTTTTTTGTTACTTTGAGTAAGGGTCACTTTGTGCTCGAGTGTGCATGATTTATAGAGAGAGAAGAAAGAAAAGAAGAGGGAAGAAATTAAAGAAAAGACAAAGGGGCAATCTGGAATCATACTGCCCCAGAGATGAGTATGTGTTGCTATCTTTATGTAGGACTGCATGAATCCTGTCTGCTTGAATTATAAGCAACTGTGTGCGTGTTGGTGTGTGTGTGTGTGTTGGTGTGATTGCGGCGTGAGGGAGCCTTGGGCTGTCCACGTGAATGATAAAGTTTTAGATTTAAGAGTTTAAGAAGTCTATGCGGGGTCAAGGTAAAAAGAGTCACAATGTTTAAGACATAGCTATTATCACACATTTCTGAAATACACTCACATACACAAGTTCGATTTTGATTACATTTTGAATACTTCTATTCAGAGAGTACAGCTTAAAAAACGCTAAGATTCTTGATTTTCGGTCTATTATTTGGATATTTGGATTCAACACTCTGCTATGGATTGTGTTTTTGAAGAGGGATGACGCAAGCAGAGGAAGACTTGGTTTGTATTCAGCTTCCAGTCTTTTGAGGACTCAATCTTTCTGAAATGTAGCAGTTTCAACCATCCATCGAGCACTTTTGTTGGCTTGTAATGACCACCTCTAAAGCTCATACTGACTCCGACATTTTCAGCGGTGCAATTCAAAAACATGCTCTCTGCAATCTGGATCCCAGTGGTGAGTTGTTTGATTTCTGTATTAGTCATGTATTGATCATGGTGAAGCAAAACATGCTTCCAGAGCACTTCAGAGTTTAGTCTATCTAGTGTACATGATCCCAATGCAGCGTGACAGACGTGGAGCAATTTTGTACGGAATGTAAGGAAAGGCAAAGAAACACTCAAGATTATATTCTGACATCAACTGTATGCTGACAGTGTTGCCTCTTTGAAAAATTGACATAAATGGAATGAACACTGGTACAAAAGATGTTGTTTTCTTTCATATTTGTACATCGTTAAAATCTGTTTGTGTGGATTTGTTTTCACTTCGATGCTGATTATCTTTTTTTGTTGGCCAATGTTAAAAAAAAAAACTTAAATTATCTACTATGTGTTAGTGTTGTGAAAACATGAAAAATGCAACAATAGAAAACAATACTTTTTTTTATAGACACAGTAAAGTATAAAAAAACATCCAAGAAAGAACTCTGCATGAGAAAAGTCAAAAAAAACAACTATAGAGAGAGCGTTTTAGAAATTCTGCAATTCATTACAATAAATGGAGCCCTCCTGTCACTGAAGTATTTGTTTACATGTTATGACTGGGTTTCTTGAAGGGCCTAAGCCAACCTACATATAAAGGAAGAACTGGGTTCTAATCAACTGTTCTTTTTGTTGAAAAAAGAACAGTTGATTATTTTCCCACCTGTAACAGATTATCATGAAGTCACTGAAAATATTTTTCTACAATAATTTTGAAATTGTAGCTTCACAGTTTCCCATAAATATCCAAGATAATCTGTGGGGCATCTTTTATGGGGTTAAGGGGCAAATCTGTGGTTTCCACACTGGAAGTATCCCTGTGTCCCATGTGTAGACAATAGAGTTTGGCGGTATCAACATTTTTATACTGTTAAACCTCGCCCACATTTTCCCAGGGTATACGGTATAAGCATTTTAATTAAAAATCATGTTGCAGGGCTTTAGGGGAGCCGCCTAATTTATTAATTTATATAGGCAGCATGCTGTCAACTTAATATTGAAACAATAACTGTATCTGCACCAACCTTTTTATCCATGTTACAATGTTTGGATAAAAGCAGATGCTTTTATCTAAAGCAACGTACATCAGAGAGTAAGTACAACACCATTCATACACCGCCACCGAAGCAATGTGGCCTGTCTTGCCCAAGGACACATGGGACATGTTATTCAGCTTCCGGTTGAGAGGCGACGACTCTACCAACTGACCCACAGCCGCCCGCTCTATCCATATAATAGAGAGAGAGAGCGAAGTCAGCTGGCACCCCCACCCCCCACAATTTTTGTTCACCGATCAAGGTGCAACACCTCATCACAAAACAGAAGCTTTTTGTGCCTTAGTTTTAATATTTTTCTGCAGCTGCTTGTTTTGGATGTCACTTTGTTTCTCTGCTCCTGTGTTTCAGAGACTTCTCGACTCTGACTTCTCTTTGTGAATCTGCATTATCTCACATACCGTGTTCAGTTGCAGTTTGGTTTTTGTTTTTACGGTTATGATATTGATACCTTTGCTATTTTAAAATGCCGATTGGATACTGTATGACCGCCCAAGCCTAGTATCCTGGGGCCGAAAAACCAAAGTAAAGCTGTTTGCAGATGAGACTGTTCTCTTCACTTCATCTGACCATGACCTTTGATGTTCAGTGAAAAAGTTTCAAGCTGAGGATGAAAATTATCACCACGGAGCAAAAGACTCTAATTCTGTCCTTGACAAAATAAGACTGGACTTACTTTTTTGTTATATTAAGAAATAAGAAAGGTTTGATGAGTCATTGGGGATTTCCTATTTAGAGCTTTGAAGTGAGTCGTGTCTTGAGACGTCTCTTTGTTGGTTTCCAGTTGCTGGTGAATTTGATTAGATCCTTCAGGGTACACCGAGGTCATGCTGGAGGTGCAACAGTACCTGCTTCAAGGTGTCCTATCAGTGGTCAAGCCAGGGGGCAGCCTGTGGTTGCCACACCTGGCCAAAGTATGCCTGACCTAGCACTGGCATACTTTGTGTTGTACCTCTCTGCTCAGAATGTACTCCCCACCAACAGTGAAGGGGTGTTTAACTCATTTCTCCTCTGGACCCCTCTTACTTTCTGCCACTGCACTTTTAGTTTTTCCTTAAATCTAAAGAACAACGTCACTATTCCTTTGCTATCATTCCTTCCTGTGATGAGTCAGGGATACACCACCAGAAGCTGTCGAAAATATCAGTGTGTAGGAGTATTTTCTTTGCCAAAACAAAACCTTTTGACGACAATAATGGTGACAAAAAGATTTTGATTTCTCCTGGCTGCGTCACAATAACAGCTTTCTAGTGTTTTGTATGATTGCATGCTGAAGTGAAGGATGAACAACAGGAAAGATTTGGTTTCATCTGACATTTGCCTTTAAGCATTTACAAATCCATTGTGTTGTAGAGCACTGACCCAGCTGTTGAACAAGAGCGACTTTTCTTATGTTATGAGTCTTTTAATAATCAGTCAAACTAAATGGAACAACAGCTGCTGTACATATAACCTAACATCTCTTTGACAGGAAGTTGAACTGAGCCAAGAGGGCTTCAGTTGGTTGACCATAAACATCTTTTACAAGATATACTGAAATCTGCTCATTATAATGTTAATTAAGAAATAAAATGTAATGACTCTCATTCTCTCTCATTACCTGAACATCTATTGGATTACCAGGGGCTTATCTTAAATGTACTCACTGCAAACATAATGTAACGTAGATGTAGATTTCTGTGGTGAGATCTTGGGGAGACGCATACTACGGTCACTCGTCTTTCCCTTTTGTCATGACAATTCTGACCAGCAGACATCACGTAAAATGAAACCATTGGCAGAAAATTTGTTTTCTTGCAGACATACTCCAATTAACCACTCCAATATAAAAGTAATGATATATTCCAACACTGTTATTACCAGAATGTTTGATGGATGATTTCTGCAGCTGAGGGCAACTTTCATCTTATTATATGGGATGCAAGACTCCCAAACGCTTTTCATGCACAGACACACTCGCTCTCCGGCTCCGGCTCCAGCTCCAGCTCCGGCTCTGTCTGACAACTACAATAGACCTGGCCAGCTTTGCTGACATCATGGCGTCTTATATAATGTAAAGGTCATCCCCGGCATTGTGGTTGCAAATTGAATTGAATTTAAAGGTGCCTGCCCTTTCCTCTGAGTTCTCCTTGCTGTCGTGTTTGTTGCGCATTTTTCCTTCTTGTATTCCCAGGATTTGAACTCTAAACTTTCACTTAGAGAGGTGCGTTTTATTCAAAGCGTATTGATGACAAAGTTTAAGAGAGCACAAAACAAATTCTGAGAGCTACTCAGTTTTTAAGTCAACATCTGAGAGGACACAGGCGCAGGTTGTTGGGAGCAGAATCAGACTGAAGCCTGTAATCCCAATCATGTTTCACTCCTTTCAGACTCTCTCATTACCCGCAGCTGTTCGGCAGCTTCTGAGCTCTTATGATTGCAAAAGGTCATCTGTCGACCATTTTAACCAGCACTCAGCAAAGACACGCCTTCTCCTAGGTGTCAGGGTCATGCCTTTTTCGAAGTTAGTCAGCACTACACAGGAAGAAAGAATTGTTTTGAACAAATTACTTTTCTCCAAGGAGAATGTGCAACGATGACCTGGCGAACAACCTTTTGGAATTTCTTTCTTTCCCACAAAAAAACAAGAAGTATTAAGACCAGGACTTCCAAGTTCAAGAACATCCCACCCCTTAAAACTGGCTGGCTCCATAGCATAAACAAAACACTGTAGGCCACTGAGCAGGTTGAAGGATTGTGGGACAGATGTTTTTAAAACACTTAAAGCACTTTTAATGCCAAATGAACAGAGGCATGTGCTTATGTTGAGTACTTATTGTTTTAGTTTGAAATAAACATGCTCTGTCTGTTTAAAAGAAAAATGTTGCTTACTGTTTTCTGACCCAGGACCAGTGGATACTTGGACTGCTATACAGACTCGTACACATTGTGTGCTGTCTTTTCAGTTGATTTTATGTTCTCATCATTCAAGTTGCTGCTATACTATCCATCCACAGAGCACTTTGTTGGATGCAACAGTGGGATTTGTAGATTTTATTAAGTGGGTTGTTTAATGTTTGAATTGCCCCCCGGGGACAAATAAAGTTTTTTGAATTTAATGTTGCCGCTAATTCATCAGTTTTTTGTATTTAATCTGTGGTTTCCTTGTGGTTGGTTTATTTTACCAATTAGTTTTTTTTTTTTATTATTAGATGTTTGTGTCCCTTTGTAATATAAATGTGTTATACTTGATTCATGTTCTACATGTTTCATGAGTGAATGGTTTTACTGTTTGTGTCTTTTACTTTTATTGTCTGCAGCTCATGATTTGATTTGGCAATAAAGGATTCAATCGTGAGTCTTTTCCTATAAACTGCTAGGCTTGCACTTCCACTGAGCTTGTTCCACACTCAGGATGCACAACAGCGCACTTTTACAGCCTACCTTTATTTGATGTTAAGCACACAGAATATTAGTTCACATAGATCTTTTGTGCCTCTAGGGTCTTTCTGATCCTTTCTGATGTTGTGGGAATGCTTCAGCATAAAATAACTTAAATCCGCCGTCAACATATTTCAAACAGTATCCTGTGTGTCCTGTGTGTGTTCAGGGGCACAATGAAAGGAGAGAAAGTTAAAAGAGTTGGCTGGAGTTCCGTCTATTTTAGAATAAAGACTGAATCTGCCTTGTAAATAGCCTGTAGGCACACTTGGCTGTTAAAGGGAATGAGAACTAACACTCTGATTTGTTTGATTCGCGTTAGGCCCCAAACACACCTACGTAGAGCCCGACCGATTAATCTGCCAGCCGATAGTATCGGCCGATATTAGCATATATGTATTGGCTAGTTTTTAACACAGAAATGTGCAGCTGTTACAAGATGTATTCACTAGTCAAATATCACTAATTTGAGTATCGTTATATTACACTGGCAGTTCATTTTTACCAGCAGAGGGCGCTATAATCATTACAACAACCATCATCACGCTCCGGAGTATCAAGCGGTGATGCACGTACATGTGCAGTTACTTTTCAGTTGTGTGACCATCTTGACTATACGTTGCAGTGTATATCTTTTCCACAGGTGTTTGATAAATGCATTAGAGGGATTAACGTAATAAATGTCTATATCTATCTCTACAGATTGAACAAAGCTCTAAGAAAGATATCGGCCGATACATTGGTATCAGATTTTTTTTTCCTCCCCAATATCAATATTGGTATCGGCCCCAAATATCTCACATTGGTACACCTGTCGTATTGGATCATCCATTGCTTCTTGGTCAAGTTTAACATAAAATCCTCTGCTTTCAACAAGCCAACAGGAAGTGTGCGAGGCTTCATAGATATTTTGACATATTGGCCAAATTGTGTAATAACAATTTCTGTGATGCTCACTGGCCCAAAACGATATGATTTTAACTACGTTATGAAAGAGGTGGCTGTTGTTCATCACTTAACTTATTTGAGGTACAGTACCTTGCTTTGTTTGTGGGGTGGCTGCGGCTCTGTAGGTGGAGTCGGTTGTCTCTCAACTGAGGGTTGGGGGTTTGATTCCCAGTTCCTGCAGCCACGTCTGATGTGTCCTTGGGCAAAACACTTAAACCCAAATTGCTCCCGCTGTATCGTATGGGATTAGTTAATACTGATGGACACTTTACATAACAGCTCTGCCATTAGTGTTTGAATGGTTGTGAATGGGAAGCTTTGACCTGCGGCTTGAGTAGTCAGAAGACTAGAACACACATGATAAAACACATTAACAGCCTTCATTATTGTAAAATTAATAAGCAAGGGCTATTTTCTTATCTGCACAAGTCACCAGAGCCAGAGATGCTGAGAGGCAGAGTCAAAGGATATTCTAGTGCTTGCTTTTGTGTGCTTACTCTACCATGCAGAAGCTATAAGATCCAGGAAACTAACATCTAACACTGTATCAAGTTTCGTTATGGATTCATGGTTTGCACAGGCCGCTTTGTTCATGACGAGTGGAAGTATCCGTGTTGTTTGCCCAAAAGTATGGACACAATGCCTTTTTGAATGCTCACTTCATCTGTTGCACCCACAAGTCTGTCCTCTGTTGCACACAAATCAAATCCTGCTCTCACAAAGCCGAGTTCTGTCAAAGGTTGGCTTCAGCTCAAAAGCTCTCACATTTGGTGTATACACTGAACTCTTCAGCATCTGTATACTTCCATTCTTTTTACTATGCTGTACCTGTCATTGAATACACTCCAGTTTGTTTTATTTGTTTGTTTGTAGTGCGGGGTAAAATGATGCATTTCACCTTTTTTTTTTAATGCTTGCACATACAGAGGAGCTGTAGCTCTGTGTACAATGGACGATTAATTGATCTGCTAGTCCCAGAGGGCAACGCATTCTGCTGCAGATGAAATGAAATTCGTCAGAGGGGTTGGTGTTATTGTAGGTGTTTGTATTTGTGGTGAATACAAGAGCAGTCTGAGTGAAGAAAGGTGAATTTGTGGGCTTTAATATTTAAGAATCGGGCACACAAAACCCATACCAAAGTTAAACCTTGTGATTTGTTTGCACTTACCTGTGGTACAAATTAAGGTAAACCCCCTCTATTACTTTTGAATGTGAATGAATGTTTCATCAGACCAACTTGTCACTTATATGGTTATATGTAACAACACAACCTTCAACCATTTTTATATTCTAAGATTTCGTAAACTGAATTTCAATCTCTTTCTGCCTTTCGCCGAGTCTCATTCTGAGTTCTCGTAGAGGCAGCTGGGTGTTATGAGGGAGGTGTTGAGAGTGTGCAGGCAAGAGGGAACAGAAGGAGGGTGACTCGGAGGTCTTAAGTGGGGTGTGTATGCCCTTATCAAAGTCCCGTCCTGGTGAGAAAGAAAGCAGTCAAGATGAAGCTCAAATGGTGCTGAGTGCCCCCTGTGTGGCCTTTTCATATTCCCCCCCTCCTTCTCTTATCCTTATTTCCTCCTCTCAGTGGTGTGTGAGTAATGAGCCTTAGGCAGGGCTGGCTAATTAGACCTGACATCACACCATAACTCGCACACTGCAGCTCCTCTGGACACTTTTTGACCTGTGAAGATATCCACAGAGACATACACACACATAGCCACAGCCGCCACACACACACACACACACACACACACACACACACACATACACACACACACACACACACAACTGTATTGTACGCGCAGGTATGCTAAAGCACACACACCCAAACAAATACTTCCTCAAGTTTCTTTGAGTCTGTCAGGCCCCCATGCTGCACAGAGGTGCTGCTCACATCTAAATGTTAAAGCTGTGAACTGAGCTGCATTCACCTATCTAGCTAATCTGTCTTAAATCTTAACATCCGTACAAGACACCCAGAGGGGACCGTGGGTGACAAAGAAGGGGGTTAATGTCAGAGCTCTAAGCTTAGAATTGGCACAGCATGTCTTAATAACGTCCCTGTCGCACACAGCACAATGCTGGATTCATACCTGACTGTACTCGCTTTGAAATGGTTCCTTCTTTACTTTGTTTTCCTCGTATCTGCAACCTAAACACTTTCTCTTAGAACATCAGTCAAGGTGATAACAATGAGGAAGTAACCCCCCCCCCCATAAAACAGATGGTTACAAGGGGCTGGAGTCATGTCTAGTTGTGCCATGCAGTTCAAAAGAAGCATAGTAGTTGGTCAGTCATGTCTGTAGTCAGAAGTGTTTTGGCTATAACCTTTCTTGACTGCCCACTTACTGTATAGGTAAAGACAGGACAAGGAGTGAGAAAGAAACCCATTTAAATATGTGAATAACGGAGCACACTCTGACACAGTCACACATGGATTGTTTTCACTGAGCCGAGCTTGTATGTTTACTCGTCAAATGACAGAAGTCGTGTAAAGAATAATAAAGGAAAGCTGTCAAACGCTGCTTTCTTTCTCACCTCCTCTCGTGTTCCCTGGGACCTCAGTGATCCCCTGACTTGACTTTCCAGTTTACACGTGTTATAAAACATCCTTAACATCGCACAGATGGACCTGCAGAGACCTTACAGATGATGTATCATGTAGTGCATAGTTTTGAGTGAAATGTGCTAATTGCCACATCATTTGTTTCAGACATTATTATTCTTCGATATTCACGACCTCCTAACTATATCTATACCATCAGCAGGTCAAAATGTAATAAGGCCCAGGCTTTGGTCAATACTGTTGTTGTTTTCATGAACCTCAGCCAGACCTTGTTTTTCGTTGTAATTAGTGCAAAGTATTGTAAACATGTAAGCAGGGGAATACACTTAATCTAGGAACACAGAATACATACCTCCTGATCTGAAAATGTTTAGTTGTCATTACCAGCATTAACATTACACACATTAGTATCTTTCTTAAAGCGCCACAATCCAGCCCCACAGACCCGCAGCTCTTTTAGAGTTGTAGGTGCCATTTGGAGTCAGAGACCAGCTGTGTTAGAAGCCAAGAGGACACTCGATTTAGCCCGCTCATCTATGGGTGGGAGGGGATGCAAATGTTCAGATTGTGTTGAGGAGGGCAGAATTGTTGTGACAGGTTGTGTGGTGCCCTGAAGTTTATTTGAATCAGCTGTTGCGAAAGCGAATTAGGTACATGTGATACAGCCAATCCACTGCATCTTCCCTCTATCCAGCTGTTAAGATGAGCTGATCAAAAGTAAGTCATGAGCATGTCCACTCATCTGTATTGCCACTTAAAACAATATACAAAAATCAAAAACCAAATGAAGTAGGCAAGAACAGCTGACAAAAGATGACCATGCTGATTCTTGTTCCCTACAAAACTATGGTTGTCGCCTGTGCACTGCTCCTCGCTGTCTTTCTGTAATTATGTTGTTTTCACACAGCCTTTTTTTATCTGCTGCGGATGTGTTTTTTAATTGGCGAAGATGTTTTTCGTAATTTGCTTGTGTTCTGTCCCTTATGCTTATGTTTTCATAAGCAGTGGTGTTTTAGGACCACAGTAGGATTTCAACGACACTGCGATCACATAAAACATCTACACACAGTCGCTCTAATTAGAGAGCGTCTCTGAAAACAATCTGCTTGGTTTTGAGGCTCATAGTAAAGCACTATACAATACCTTCATTTATGTTGGCCCTATAAGCAGCGATGAGCAGGTTTTATTTTATTCTTCTAGCATTTTTCACTTGTGATGCATGATCACACAAACGCTATAATGTATTCCTCTTTCATTCAGGCTGTTAGTCCAAATTATTATTTTTGCTTTGGGTTTTGTTGAACCTTTTTCATCTTCCCAAATGGAAAGCAACCATTTCTAACCCGAGCATTTATAAGAGGCTGAAGCATTATACTGTTCAACTTCATGACACAAAAACCCAGTCTCTGCAATATGTGTTACCTCTCCTCTGCTGCCTGCCAATCGCTGGTTATTACAGCTATTGATTTGTAAAGCAGAGAGTAAATCACTGGTATGACCAGTGAATCTCTCGGATTTTCTTCTCACTTCCAAGAGATCTTAAACGCACCACCAACTGGTCCCTGGAGGAATATTACAGTTTACAATAGCTACTACAGGAGGTTCCTGCTAATGGTGAGGGAAGGGCAAACGGGTCAGAGAATGAGGATGTGAGAGTACATGTCCCGTTGACTTTGTTCTTTGAGGGCTTCCAGAAAATTGATCCGTATTGGAAGGCTAGGAATGCAGTCTCTTCTTCCTTCAGAAAAGGGTTCATAATGACTTCGACAGTGGCCATCACATCGCCATTGATCTCTGCCGTGCTGCTTTCAAAGCCCCAATTGAGGCAGTGAGGGGGAGAGCTGTGAAGAAGACACCTACAGCAGCATCTGCAGCTCGAGGACGCAGAGAGGAATGGAAATAGGGGGGTGGGGGGGTCATGAGATGGATAGAGACAGAGGGAGGAGTGAAGATAGTTTTGTGCTCCCTGATCTGTGGTGGCTGTGCATCTTTGCAAAAGTCTGGCATATAATAGATAATGTATTTTGCTGCCTGGTGGCTTGCTGAGCTGCTAAGAATGTGTGTTGGTTTATGCATGTGTTTGCACATTTGCATGTATATGCACAAAATGATCGAGTGGTAGATTTTTCCTTGTACTTTTATAGTGGTTTTGTTTGCGCGAGTGCTCCATCTGTGTGTAAAGACTCACTGCTATGAAGGATTTCCAAGTAAAGTTCAGCCCTGGTCATCTCTATAGCAACTCTCTGTTCCTGTCAAGACTCAACGATATGCTGAATATAATTAAACTGTGGCATGTAGGAGGGAAGAAATTGCAGTGTTTCATAAATGAAACTAAATGTTCTAATTACATCTTAGGCTTTTTAAATACAACAGGGGGATTTAATTAGGGGGAGAAGGCGTCCCAGTCAGTGTCATCCAGAGGGAACACTCCGCACAACTTGAAAGCAATTTGTTCCTGCTCTTCCTTCATTCCTCAACCCTGAAACGGCTCTGATAGCGCAATGAAATTAATGTTTGGAATAAATGTTGGTGGAATTTAATAAAGGCAATTCCCCTATCCTAATCCCCCTCCCTCTGTCTTACACACTCTGTCCTTTTATACCCTTTGCTTTCACCACAACACACATTCACAAACGTTCCCAGTCATCCTTTTAGGAAAGCAAAGTCTCCTCCCCCCTAATACACCACCATTTGAATTTATTTCACTATAGTACTCAACGGCAGAGAATTACATGTTTTACCTGTTTGAATTGTCATCACTTACACATAAACATGTTTGCAAATTTAAAATATATATTTTCAATTTCTACAAAAGGTTAAGTTTTAAATTCATTGGAAATATAAGCAGCCAAGAAGTATCAGCTTCAAACCTGCTGGATAATGGTAGCTGTGCAGCCATCACACTTTGATTACTTTACAATCTAAAGCTCTGCATGACAACCATGAAGGTGATCACAACACAAAACAAAACAATTATTCCAAGTCACCAGCAGTCTTTGAATTTTCTATACCGTGCTTTAAAGGTGTGGTTGTTCATTAGTAAGCCTCATTGACTTACTAACAAACTAAACTTTCTTTGCTTAAACATCCAACTACATGCTTTGGAGCCTTCACAAAGGGCCTGAGCAAGTCCTGTTGAGTTGATTGGTTAGTTCTTGACACGTGCTGCGTTTAGCTTGCCACACTGAAAAAAGTGGAGGACGAAGTTCTCTGCAAATCTATAACAAATATGCACTGCAAGAGCTTCTTTTTTTGAGTGTGCTTGTGAAGTGTCTCCATAAAATATTATGACTTTGTATGAGCATAAGGCGAAACATCTGAGCGACCTACTTGACTGTGAAACACATATTTAATTAGTCTATTTATCTTAAAGGACCTACTTTGCTCATTTCTATTTATTTTTATTCTGGGAGACCATTAGAGAAGCTTTGCATGGTTCAGAGTTTCTGTGTGGATCCTCTTTGCAGCCCATCAGTTTAGCTTCTCTCTGAAACAGGTGGTTTTAGCTCCTGTCCCTTTAAGGCCTTTAAACCACTATTATGAGAGAAATGTTTGTAAAAGTGTGACAGGTCATCTCAAACTGAAAACACTCTCAACAATGTCTCTTTTTATTTTGTACATTTTTATCCCATGGAGGTTTTCTGTTTGTCAAACTTTTCTTGTGCTGAAAGAAGTGATTTAATCATCCATAGCTTTATCTGAAGTCAAGGGCTGAGCACAAACCTGAGGGAATCATCTGAGCAGGCTTGATTGCCAGAATTACAAAATGCTCTCAATTAAACTCTAAATTATGTGCTTTAGTTATTTTCAAACAGCTCCCTAATGAAGTTGTATTCAGCAATCACTAAAGGTGCTTCCTTAGGCAACCATCTAGCTCTAATCAGTAAAAAAATAAAATAATTCAGTGGACAGTTCAAACTGTATTAAAATTGATTAGTCTGTTGACATTGACTGCCTTGTATACATATATTTGAAATAAGGACCCATTGTGATGCTCTAGAAAGAAGGGCGGGGGGGGGGGGTGTAGCTCTCTATATCCCAATGATCTAAGGTTTGTTTATGCCTGATTCCCTTCACAGACTCGTCTTTCCGCTTAGTGAATATGACAAGGCATTGATTCTGTTTTTTTGGCCAGGGGGTGAGGAGGAGTTTGGAGTTCAATTTTCATAAGCACCAAACCCTGACATCTCACAGAGCTGTGAATGAGCAATAGATGCCTATGGGGAGTTGCCAGGCAATGAGGGGCTGCAGTCTGCTTGGTGCAGTGCTGTATGTTTACAATAAAACGCTTGCTCAGTGGTTTATTGAGACCTTTTGAAGTGAGATACACTGGCTCATCAAATATGAATGTCATACCCCTGCTGGGGTAGAATTGCATTTGTCATTAGGAAATTGAAGTTAATTTACAGCTTGTGTGTTTGCTCTGCCGGGATGTGACACTGGGATTTGCTCCAGGAGAAGCTGATCAACTGGCAAACACCTTGAACGGAGAAAGAAAAGAAACAAAAGATACTCTCCACATGGCTGCAGGGGCTTAACAGAAATACACAGCAAATAAAATGTTCTCGTAATCTTAATGCAATTACTTGCACTGACTTAATATTCCGCTCCATAGCTGAAGCTATCAGGGCCGAGTTCATTTCAGGTGCCCTACATTATACTTTCTCATCATATTACAAGGACAAATATATGAAAACACATTATCATCTTGTAATAGGAGAGGAGGAATAAATCCAACATTCATATCGTACCTCTTCTGGTGAAACTCAGCTGAAAAGACACCATTACAAAGGTTACACAACTTTAGGAATTCATTAGGATAAATTATATACCATAATTGTGATTATTTATCCGAGAATGACTCATAAAGTTTTCTTTAAACAGTTTGCCTCAACATTTTTCAAAGTTTTTAATTATTTCACAGTACCACATGATGATGCAATAGTGCTTTGATTAAAATTAATACTTTACTATATCTGGGGAAAACAGGTTCAAATAAATTGTGACTGTTGAAAGTTGTTTTTTTTAATTACAATTTTTTCTTCTAGGAAACTAGATAACACATGATCCTATTTGGGGCAAGCTCAGGACCAGATCCTTTGTCTGACATCTCCGTATGGTCTGTCATTGGTTACAGTTACATGTTATTTTTCCTGCACAAAGTGGTTCTTTGGTTTAGGTGATGAATCCCTCTCCTTTTAAAAAAAACTCCTTTGCTTGCGGCTCTAGCTAATTTGTCGGATGCCGTAAGCCGTAAATGTTCTGACTAAAAATGTCACCTTGAATGTTCTGGCTTTTTCCACCCCGCTTTACCCTTCCCAGCTCCTGTTAGGGCACTAGTGCCAAAGCTAACAAGCAATTCACTGCCCCATGCATGTTCAGTGTGCTGCAAAAAAAACAATAACAGAGGGGAAAGAGGGAAAAAGCAGTGCTGCCTGAAGCTGTGAAAATGTAAGTTAAGTGCTGACCTTGGTGGCCTAATGGCTCTAAATAGCGTCTGAATGTCAGCATGGACCAGAGAAGGGCAGCTCCTGCCCAAGGGTAATGGGTAAAGCAGCGCTTTGAAGTTGCGAAAGGGGGGGGGGGGGGGGAGGGGAGGGGCGAGGTGGTGGGAAGGGGCTGTTAGATGAATTAGAGAGGATGGAGCTGATAGTGGTGGGTGTGGAGACGGGAGGGTAAGGGAGGTGTGCTACAACTCTCATTTTCCATGAGAGGCTCTGCACCTCCACTTTCACTTCAGAGAAGAGCAGAAAGTCAGAGGACAGACATAAATAAAGTCTTTGTTGCTATAATTTCAAGTGGGCAACAAAATAACTTGTTCAACCCCCTTTTGTAGAAAAGTACAGGGCTCAGAGATGGGCAAGATACAGTTTGACAGATTTTCTTTTCTCACGCTACAAATTCAATCCTTCATGCTGCTGCAAAGATGTCATCAACTGGGGCTTGAAGAAGATTGATTTGAGATTGTTTGCTAACCCTTGTTTGTTTGTTTGTTTGCTTGTTACACCTGTTAAGTTTTCTTTTCTTACACGGACAGTTCACAGCTTGCAGTAGCAGACCTAGAAAATCTGTTGTCCTTTTGTGAACCAGACAGAGTTTGTACATTTCTAACCATCTATAGCACATAATGAATGAAATATCAAAAGCATTTGCTTGTTGAAAAAACTACTGTCGCTCACAGTTTTTATCAGCTGCTGCTGCTAGCTAATGTAGGGAATTGAACAAACGTTAGCTCCATGTGTTGATTGAAAATGCCGAGCTGCAAAAGGGGGTTTAAATATGGACTGATGGCTACATCGTGGGCATGTGTTCATGATAGAGAACGAAGACTTGTTAATGTAGCAAACTGACCTAATGCTTGTTTAGTGAAGGATTTTAAATATGCACTTAACGGCTACAAGAAATGCTAAAACAACTGAGGTCGAATCTGACAGTCAAGGCAAAAGTCTGTAAGTGAAGAAACAACTTTGATCCTGTGTTGCTTTGAAAATCTCTATAGCATCAACATAAGGCACCATTTTAACTTTTCTGGACTATCATGTACGCTATTTAAACCTTTTATTAACATATGTAATGGCTTTGTGAAATTAGGACTAATACATCTGGTTGGTAACTGTAGCTTTGGGTCGTTGTTCTGTCAACACCCAAAACAAAAGAAGGAAACAGAGTAGGACATGCTAATGTTAGCCTATGTGCCGTTGTAGCAAGACACAAAACATAACCACTATGAAGATGTACTATCTTTAAAACAAGACTATATGCTGCATTTCCTTCTAGGCTAATATTTAGTTATTTTCAAAGTTCCTGTTGTAAACTAGTTAGCAAAGTATGCTCATGTTAGAGCTAAACTTGAAGTGGATAAAGTTCTTGATGTTGCTTTAAAATAATTAAAAAATAAACCTTTTTTTTAACTCTATAAATGCGATTGTATGGCTTGTAGCTCCATGCATGAAACAAGCAAGCAAAAAACCTTGATCAAGTTGCAGTTTTGAAAGCTATGAGTGCAGATGGAAAACGTTAATGAAAATATTAAAAATCCAAAGGTAAAATAAAAATGTTATTTTTACTGAACGTACCTGTGCCTTTGTGGATTCTCTCAGCCTTTGGGTGCTGAGAGAATCCACAAAGTCACATGAGACGCAGTTAGGGCTTAGAGACGACTTCCCAAAGAGCCATTTCATTTTGAAATCCTTTCCTTTCAGTCTTAGGGCAGGCTACCAGGGGAAAAGGTCTACAGACCAGGGTGTGTGAGTTGATTCTGTGCTCCAGTGGTTCAGATGATGACACTGATACGCTGCGAGGCTGCCAGATGTGAAATCTTTATCATAACGAAGGCGGTCCCTCACAAGATCAGTAAAACCCAATGAGGTGGGTGCTTGATGTGATTTACGTTATTCTCACTCACTAATCCATCTCGTTTTATGTTGCAAGAGGCAATAAAAGCAATCTTTTATTCAGTGGCGATGTCTTTATATTCATCACTAAAGAGCTGGAGTGGGACATGGAAATGAAGTGAGCTCCATTCATTGACAAAAGTTGAGCGGGGCGTGGATGAGAGGCCGACAGGTGCAGGGTTCTCGTGCAATTGTGCCAGATACCCTTCACATGCCTAATAGGCCTAATTACAAATAAAAGCAGATCACTGAGAATCACACAGCTTGAGTTTTTATGAATCAGACTTTTATTGGGACGCCTTCAGCCACACAATCACGTAGGTGTTTGAAGTGATTGTGGGTGTTTGATGCAGCAGTTTTTGTCTGGTATTTCCGTACTGTTGCTCAGTTTGGCTTGGTTGTATTTAGGACGTTGATGAAAAGGACCGAGGACAAACGGGGCCTTTTCCCTCTCTGAAGGCATTGTCTGTGTCATTGGGCTTTCAAAGTGTTTTATCAGCAGAGCACAAAATGGTTGTGGGAAATTTGCTGTGCAGACTTTTACTGAATTGGCAGTGGAAGAAGTCTATTCTTCTCAAGATGTCTGGCTCAGGGGCGTGTGGAGTTTTCCCCATTTGTACTTTGCTTGCCATGTATTTCTTATTTAAATGAAAGAAGCCTATTGATGTGGATCTCATTGGGCCCTCAGTCACAGAAGGGTTATTTCGTGCTTTATGTCTATCTCACTGCTCAGTGATATCAGGGCACTTTGAAGTGTGACATTAATATGTAAATCTGCTACCAGGGTCTTTTCATGTGTCAGATATTTTGTCATGGTAAATAGGATGGATATATTATAGGCTAAATGTGTCACTAAGATAAACTTAACTGCTTTATTGAACTATATACAATGTCACTATAATTTAAAACCTATGGAAAAAACCCAACACTTAAGGAAACATTCTATTTGAATTAGATGGGAAAATTGATACAGCTCTCATATCTTTAAATATCGAGCTAGATGACGGTTGGCTGAGATAAGCATAAAGACTGAACAGCAGGCAGAAAATAGCTAGTCAGGGTCGCTCCAGTATTAACAAAACCAAAGTAAAGGCAAGTGTAAAGCTTAGAATCAACTTTGTTCTCTTTCAATCTTTGTAAACCCAAATTGTACAAGAGACAAGTTGTTGTTTTTTTCTTGGGGACGTGTCTTAGTGTTGTGGAGTTGGGAAGCCTTGAGTTCAACATTGGGGAGTAAGTCTTAGTTTGAGGCATACTGTATCTGCCTCCAACTAAGACATACCCCAAATGTAAAACTCCAGGCTCCCTAATTCCACAAACTGTCAGATGATGCTACTTATATCTAGCCTATAATAAAACCAGTTTAGGATTTTATAATGGTCTAAAAATGATAGGAATGGATTCCATGTCAGACTGTACATGAAGTAGTCTTAGGGCAAAGCAAGCAACAGGCTGGACAGCTGAACAATTTCTATTATTTTCCCGAGCATCAAGCTATCTGATTTTTTTTTTTTTTTTTTACAAATCCACCAGCTGTCATCTGGTCAATTCATCAGAATTGGATACAAAGCTTATCTTGCTCTTATCTAAACACAGGGTACAGTGGACGCAAAGTCTGACAAGAACAGGTAGTAATTTTCCAGTGGTTGGGTTTGTTCCTCACTAGGTGACAGTGAAAATTGTTTCTAGACAGAGGGAATGATGACTTAGTCATTCAAGTAAAACACTCTCTCACTCGCCAAAGGTACAACTAAACTGTGTGGAAATATTTGTATTTCTTAAACAGATAGGGCTGGAGACACCTTAGGTGTAATAAGGTTCATCCATCTAAACACTGCATTTCTGAACAATACAGGGACAGTGATGCTCTATTGTTGTAGAGCGCTGAGGCTGATAGCACTGCCCAGAGCTGTAAGCCCCTGTATTTATGGTCTTTCTTTATTGCTAGCAATCAATCCCTGCAAAGATGTTTTCTATGTGGAAATCAATGCCCTTGTTGGGTTTGTTTTTCTTTTCTTCTACCGTGGCTAATTTCATTCCTCAAAATAAAACTCCTGATTACCATCCGTCTTGAAATGTCACTGTGTGTTGTGGGGAGGTAGTGGGAGTGCTGTAGGCTGCAAAGGGAACAGAGAGAGCCATGTATCTGTCAACATAACTCAACCACATTTAGCTTAGCTGCGCCGTGCTTCCCAATGAACTCTGGCATTTCAAGGACTTGAGCGGAAAAGAAGAAGTGCTGGGAGACACATGACGGACATAGGGGGAAGATAACCTGGTGATTTGTGGAAGCCCACAGGAAGTCTTTTAACATCAGTGCATTTGGGGCAGCTACCGCAAGGACAAGGTTAGCTGGCATCTGTTTGTCCTCAGCCAGACTCCTCCTGACAGGTTCGTGTTGGAGGTGGTGAAAATCTGTGATAAGGAGAAGCTCATTTCAAATCCAAATGACAGCCATGGTTGGATTTAGACATTAGTAACTCAACACAAGACATGAACTGTAAATCGCACGAAGGAAAACAATGTTTTTATGGATTTGTAAGGATCTGGTAGGGGATCATGTGTGTGTGGGTGTCCAGTTCTGAATGTGTGCTAAATTGCCCCTCTTCCAAATTTGCTTCCTTTGTGAGAGAGCAGCAGGATTATATTTTTACGGTAATCTTTTTTTAAACTCTTAAATAGTCTTACTAAATCAAAAACCCAAACTATAATTACGTATTCAATGTATACACACCTGGAACAATAAATAATATGCTTGGTATTTATAATCATTTCCACTAACAACTAAGCTATATATTGTGTCAGTTTTATTATACATTAAATTTACATAGCTTTGTAAATAATCACATACAATGACCAATATGTGTCAGTTTCACTTTAGTGGTCACTCTATAGCAGTTAATTCTAAAGCGTGGGGCTTGAAGGGAGGGGCTGTGAAAGGAGATTGATTAATGATAAACTTTTTTTTTTTTTTTTGCGGTTCTACAATTCATAACATTACATAATTATTGGTACAAAAATATTGAATATAAATTGATTAATTGTATCCATGTATGTGTAGCATGGCCATAAGCCCTCTTTCATTGTTTCTGTGTATTAAAATAATCAGATTTCCAGAAATACTTATTTACCTCAGTACTGATTTTTCTTTTATTTCTGTTCATACAGACTACAAGACTGTATACCCAATTTTATCATATTAAACAACTAAAATTAACATTTCCAGAAAAACGAAAACTATGACATGAATCTGCATTATCAGATCTAGACAGAAAAAGTTTGGGAAACAATTATGAAGCATCTATTGTGATTTTCTGGTTTGTTCCATGTCTCTTCTGTTAACACGGAGGAGGCAGGCATTATGACTGAAACTGGTTAGTGGGCAGAGCTCCAAATGTTTTGGCTTCACTTTTGGGGAGCTGTCATGCTGTCCATCTGTTTGTTTTGTCTTTGCTGGGCAGTGGTACATGACTGAATGGAGGCTCTTACTGTCAAACATTTTGCTAATTGAAGCAAGAATACATTCAATACCTATTTACTTCATTTCACAATCCACTTATCAGAAATCACAAGTTATAATTGCTATGTGTGTTTGTGTGACTCTGAGTGGGACTTGTTAAACTGATTCATTATATCAGTTCAGAAAAAAAGCCCTTCAACATGTTTGGTCAATTGCATTTTAATTCTTGCTAAAAAATGTTCCAAACTTGTCAAGAGTGGGAGAAGAATTGCTCATTCTCTCTCTCTCTCTCTCTCTCTCTCTCTCTCTCTCACACACACTGGTTCCCAGGTTTGGTTAGCAAAGTGATCACAGTATATGCATCATTGCTCGTCCTTGTCCTCTGAGGAGGAGGTTGTTTCTTTTCTGCATTAGTCCAACACATACTGTAACAGCCCTCCTCTCTGGATTTTGTCCTGTGATTTTATTACGTGCCACGGAGGAGGGAGATGACTGATTTTCACCTACTAATTCCTGGAATCTGGACAAGAGCCTCACTCTTGCTTGCTTTCTCTGTGTGGTGATGAGAAGGCTGTTTGGGAAATGCCAAAATCTATCTCTGTTTTTTGTTATGTTGCAACTAAAAGAATATAAGAAGAGCTGTTGTATTGCAAACATGATCAATAGACACTGTGAGGCAGCGCTGTTCTGTTAAAATGGAAAATACTAGTAACAGTAAGTGGTTTACTGACATATTTCCCCTGCATATGTGGGTGATGTAGCTTTTAGCTACTGTGTGGAGGGGTGCTAAATCCAAGTGTGAAAATTAGGAAGAGTACAGATGGTTTGGCAGTGGCACTTGCTTGAATCTTTCCTTATAGTCATCCAGTGGCAACTCTTTGTAACTAATGGTTCAGATTGTAACACTGTCATTGTGGCAACATCTTATTTCATGTTGTTCTTATACATTTGTTTAGAACAGTGGTTCCCAACCCCGTAGGGGAGGCACCAGAGATCACAGGGAGGCTCTGTCTGCCCTGAGGTTGTCAAAATATGATATGAACTTATTTGCAAAACTCCTCATAAAATACTTAGTGGGAAGTCTATTCCACGGTCTTTATGTGTGTAGGCCTATTCTGATAATTTTTATAAATAAAAACGATTCAAATTGATGTTAATTTTTGACAACACTGAATTGTTTTATCCCTGTGTGGGTCCTGGGGAGGTTCAGCTTTTCTTAGATACAAGTATGGGGGGGCCCCCAAGGGAAAAAAGGTGGGAACCTTAACCTCTGGTTTAGAACGTGACACATTTCCTTTTGCTATTCAGGGTATACCTTATAACACAACCCCATTAGCAGACAGGAACAATGATATGGAAAGACTTTACAAAACCCTGATTATGATCAATAGCATGGTACTTATAATATTTTTAATTTACCCATTATGTATGCATGACCTCTGAAGTTACAATGACATTACTAATAATTGTGTTTATGATAAATAAAATATGGTTAATGTATAGAGTTAAACACTTGGTAAGACAAATACTATATTTATTTTTGCTAAACAAAAAGGGAAAGAACGTTTTTTTATCTTGTCCAGTTTTCACTTAACCTTTACCTCTGTTATGTCAAAAACTAAGGAGAAAGGTTTCTGGCTCTTACAACGTTAGATGCTCCTTTACTATAGTCACTTACTTTTTAGGCCAGCAACTTGGTAATGTACAGTCACCTAACCTGAACTTAGATGGAGTCTAAAAAGAAAAACAATGATCTAGAAAGGGCTAAAGGGCTTTTCAAAACATGTGGCTTAAAAGAGAAAATATATTTATTGCAAAACACCTGATCATATTCAGATACATCTTTTTTTACATTTCTAATGCCTGCATGCATACACTTCTGACTTTTGTTTTGAATAGTTCGAGGTGGTGGTTGTGCCAATTACAATTTGGTATGTTTAGTCTACAAAACATTTGGTTCAGGCTAGGGAGAGTTAGTTAAAAAAAGCACATTAACTGAAGACATGCACATAAAACTCTTCTCACTAGCATGAACATTGAACATGCTATAGTGTTGACATCTTACTTGAGCACCTTTACTTTTCATAACTCTGTACATTAGTCGAGTAATATTAGCAAATTGCATCAGGCACTGATGCCTGATTTTGTCCCACTATAGGCCTGGCAGATGGATACTGTGTAATTAATTGCTTGTTCCCTGTGCGTTTATCATAATGATCGGCTGTCTGACATTACACTTTGTCATCTTTCCCTTGCTAAGGTAAATAACATTAAGTTTAGCTTGAATTCTCTTAACCAGATTTGCCAAGGAAAGTATGTTAACCCATGGAGAAGAGTGTCATCATCTCCCTTCTTAAAACAGCAAAGGTGATTCAGGAAATACTTTTGTCTATTAGTTTTGCAGGGGACAACTTAATCTTCTTTAGTACTAAGGCTGATTTAACTCCTATGTTGTCCCTGTTTCCTTCACCCATGGCCATTGGTAGTAAACAGCTTTGATGTCACTATACACGTCTAACTGCAGCTCTTGGGTTTACTGTTTCAGCGGATCATAGTGAGGTCATTTGGACAATTATGATCCTATAGCATAAACCAGAAGTAATTTTAAGTTCATTGTTTCTAATTGATGTAAAAAGATCTATCCAACTCTGGGGTACATTGGTTTATAGCTCCTTTTCCTTGGTACAGCTGTCTTCGATTCAGAAAAGTAAAACCAAAATCAGCAATATCCCCATCCACACAGGTCAATATGATCATGTAGTCTTGTTGTAACCCATCAACTGGAGACAGATACCAATCTACCAGAGTCAACAAAAAAGCCCATTACAGCGGCACAGTGGGTGATTATCAGACCAGATAGGTGGTCTGAGTCCTCCAGTTTCTGAGTGCGATCATCAAGGTTTCAGTGTGCTGCTGACCTTCTGGGTAATAAACCTGGGTGACCTTCTTAAGGAGGGTGAGAAAGACTACCCCACACAAAGCCAGTGACCTCTTAAATACCAAAGCCTTTCCATAGATAAAACACTGCACACTTCTAAGGAACCTTCATAAAAAATGCAATCACATATAATTGCTTTTACAGTGCAGCTCTGAATAATGATAACAAGAAGAGGCAGGTCTGTACCTAGGTTGGTGTTGTTAGAACTCACCTGAAAAAAACCCTTTTCTTTAGCTCAATCGAGATGTATGTTGACTATGTCCATGTTTGCAGAGCACGGGCAAGACAGAAAAGAAGACCTAAAAACGGTCTTACTGATGTTTAATAGAGGGACGTAGGCAGGGTGAGCTGATACAACACAGCCTGAGGGCAACATCTTCCAGAAGCTTACAAGGAGAGGCAGATCGCTCATAGTTCAAAAAGTTGTACAAGAAAACCCATTCTTTAAGTGAAAATCCATAAGTAAGAGTTAAAAGAAGCGGCAACAAGGGGGGGCACACAAATAAAGCTTGGCATTCCTGACAAACTGTACCTTTGCTGCCCAGTTAAATTGTTATTCAATTGCTGTGTATCAGCGGCACAGTTAACGTGGGTGAAAACAGATTTAATGGTCATATTTATTGGCAATGATACCAAAGACGGACTATCAGCGGGTGCAATAACACAAGGTGGCATCATAATTATTCATAAGGAGCTGTAAAGTTTTGTGGTTTGCGTTCCCAAGTGGAAAAAGGCGATTTAAGATGAGTAATAAGTAAGAGGAAGCTTCCAGTGGCCACTGTGCCCCTTCAGCTACATCCTGGTACCGAGACAGGGTTCATTACCAGAGAAGATGGCCTGCAAGTAATCTCAACACTTAACCCTCCAGAGAGCCCCAGTTGCCAGACACTTAGGGGCAAAAAACGTCACGTCTGACTGGAGGCATGGAAAGCGTATAATGTCCTCCCATTTGGAAAGTGAAATTGTTCAAAGTTCAGGCAAAATATTGCAGCCGAGTTCGGGGCCAGTGCAATAAATTCCCAAAGGCACGCGAGATTGAGGTGACAACTGGAGCAGTAACTGCACAGAAGAAAAATTACAAGCTGTGCTGTGAGAGAGAAATTCTAAATGCCACGTACACAAACACACAACCCAAAACAATTATTTTTTCTTCTGTGGTCGGCAGTAGTACAATATTTTGGGTTTTATGTCCTTGGTTAGATTTTTGCTGAAAAGTTGATGTTTCGTTAAGATGAAATTAGGTGAAATCAGCTACTCGTCTGAAACAAAGATAAAACAAGGATGACTGGGCAAATCCTGCTTACCACATCAGTATCTTCTTTTAAATCCCCTTTTTAATACTGAGTTCATTTCTCATGTTTATAGATATACAAACAACATAAATAAAGACTATAGAAAAGATCACCTTGTTGGGGCATCGTAGCTTGGGAATAACGCTGATATGTCCAGTCAAAAGTCGACTTTGGAGTCCTTTTTTGTTTTCCCAAGAGGTTTTATGTATTGTTTTTTTTAAAACAACATTTTTTAATGAGGCGCCTTTTTCAATCCATATTCCTTGCGGTTTTATTCTTGATTTTGTTGGTATTTAATTGTTTCTTTTTGTAAAGTACTTTGGAACATGTTTTGCAAAGTGCTATACAAATATTCTTTATTTTAACTTTATGTGATGTTCTATTCTCGCTCAGCTGATTTTGTGACAATCTCTTTAATCAGAAAAGGCAAGTCATCTGTTAGCCACATGAATAACCTATGCTAAGGGAGGTGAAAGGTTGTGGTTAATTTAGAAAGTTGGCTTACAAACTTTTAAAAGTGGAAAAAAAACCAAGCGTCAGAGCAGAACATCATAACCAGCTCACAGGATCTGCAGGTGGGTGGTCATGTCTGCTCACATAATCCTTTCATCAATACTCTGCATGGAGCATGTTTTTACATTTTAACACTGAGCGCTCACATCAGACTGAACACCAGACTCACATTTTGTTCCAGTCACAGCTGCGTTAAACTTTCTGCTGGTGATCCCGTGGCTTAATGCGTTAAACACAACACTGAGACTGCAAGGGTTATGATTCTCATTCACACACTGGAGCCATCCATACTCAAGAGAGTGCATCGTCTAGCAGTTTTTCACCAGCCTCAGGACCCCCAGGGTTAGCCCCCACTGCGTCTATAAGGCCTCGGCAACAGAGAAACTCTGAAACTGTTTTCTCCCTTTGGCCCAGTCTCGACCATGCTTGGGTATGAATAATGGAGTGACGGCAATACAAGGGCAAGGTGGCAGCAAGGACACATACATGGAGAGGACGTTCACTTTGTGCAGCTCACCACAATTGCTGGGCACCAAGCTGTTACACTGGGTGGGCAGATATTTATTCAACTCTAAGTCAACAACCTAACTCTTATTGACAAGAAAGGTGAAGGAAACAGATGAGCCTCTCAAGGAAGATCTGTAGATATCTTCTGTGTGTGTTGAGGTGCTACATCATGCTTGTTTCACTCGTGGCAGTCCAGGATTTTCCATTTTATACTTTTAGTATGTTTTAGATAACATATTTTTCAGAAATGAGTGTGCATGTGGATTCTGTTCTGGGGTTTGGCTGAATACTCTGCTTTTCTCCTGCATGGCTGAGCAATTTAGTACAATTTTGTGACTTCAAAAATTTATTGAAGCTGCTTTTGGAAAGGTTGTTTTCACACTTCAGTTGACCAGAATTTAAAATCTCCAAACCAGGACTCTTAAAACTACTGGAAACACAAATCCTTAAAAGCCTTCTGATTAATTTACGATCTAGTAAGAATCTAAAAAGAATCAGTAGTAACCTTTAATCTAAATTAGAATAACAATTTTTTTTCAGTTAACCTTCTACAATTGGGTCTTAAATAGGCAGGGTTATTCTTTGAAATTCATAAATTAACTAACACAATTTCTATAACCTTTCATAATCCAATAAACCATCTTTTGCAGGTGAATTAAGTGTGGCATTCATTCCATTCTGAACAAATAGGGTAAACTCAGGTAAAATGGTTTGCTAACCACTCATTTCAAAGGAATAATTTCCAGGTGGCTGTCAATCTGATCCCTCCTCTGGTTCTTACTCATATGACTCAAATATCAAAAAGCTGCACTTGGCTGATTGTCACAATGTTATAATTGCTCTGCATGGAGCTAGAAAAATGTCAGTCAAGACACAGGAGAAGCAAAGTGTGATTTGCCAGGCCTTTGAAGTCAATTATTTCTGCACTTTGCACATAGTAGACCTGAAGGTGTTAAAGTTGAACTTTTGCTAAGGCAACTGTTAGCATGCTGACGCCATACTGCACGTGTGTCACTGTCACCATCTAGCAACAGCCTTGACTTAAAAACTTGCTTTCATCAGTCACACTTACCCAGAACCAACAGTAGAAATACAAATACTGATGCAGCTAGATTTTCATTTTTTTATTTTTAACAATTCATCTCATTTAGCCATTTCTTACTTTGTATGCACTTTATTTCACAAAGCTGTGACAACACTTCTGCTGTTGTGCATTAACTGTTAGAGCTGTAAAATATGACATCATATTAATTATAGAGGCCTATTTCCCAAAACATGACCGCAACCAAGCTTTAGAGTATATACTGTAAGAATTTGAACAATGTTGTGTATTATAATTTATTTAAATGTACTTTCATACTCTTTATAAGCTCATTGTGTTACTTCATTTTAATTAAGATTTTCGTGCCATGTGTCCTTCCCTTTGTACTTTTTAATAGTCATGTCGGGGATAAATGTTGTCATAGAATGTTACTGAATTGAACTTAAAAAGGACTTTAGAGAAACATTAATGTTCACAAGCCACCTGTTTAAAAACAAACCAGCACGTCTGGCTCTATTAAGGCGAGCTCAATACAACACAAACCAAAGTGCTAAGTGACAATAATTTTATCTCGACTGCCAAATTACAGTGAACCACCCTTCAATACACTTAAAGGTCAACTGCTGCAGCAGCTCACTTTCCATTGTTGGTGGCAGGTGAATCATATTGGCCAGCCATTGTGCTTTGCCACTCTGAAACACTGCTTTTTTGTCTTGTTAAGTGTTTGAGAAAATTGTAGTTTCAGTGCGACACATCTGCTGTATAATGGTAAATATAGATTTTAGACATGCAGTTGCTGCAGGGACCAGCTTCATTTCCTTTGACATACTTTTGAAATGAGTAAGAATGACAGCAAGACCTCCCAGCTTTTCACTGAACCTTTGCTTAATGGGAAGTATTGGACCAAGAGTTCTGCCATGTTTCTGGGATCTCTTATTGGATGAGCTCAGCAACTTCTCTTTCTCTTACTGCCTCTCTCCCATGAATATAAGATATCCAGCCAATGCATCTGTCACACTTTTATCACACATTCTTTATTCCCTATATCTGCTTTCCCATATTTCTTACCCCCCTGCCATGTCATGATTTTTTGTCTTGCTCTTTTCTTCTGCTTTTGTTACTGATCCAGATTGATTGATTCTCTTTCATTCTCTTTTGTGTTGCACCAATCTTTCCATGTAAACTGTAAACTAATCTGTTTCAGATAAATCTTTCATGCTGCTTTTTGTTAACTTTCCTGTCAAATGTTGCAGTTTTAATCAAAAATCTAAAAATCAACTGGTATGCTACCCTTCATAAAGTGCTTAAAAACGTTCACATGGAACACTTTTTAGTGATTTTAGAGACTTCTCTAGCATGACAGAAGGCCCCAATAGTATACAAAACTTTACCTTCTGTTATATATGTGTAGGTAAGTTGTTTACGCAGTTGTTTGGCAGTTAATGGGTTAAAATATTCAATAACTAAGCTATTTATTGAGTAGTTTATGAAACCTATTTGAAGGTAGGCCTACAGATTTACCCTACTGAACTAACTTAGGTAACCTGTCTATCTTCTCTATTTCTAATTATCTGTTTTGCAGGTATTTTCTTTTCCTTCTCCCTCTCCCACTTTAAGATGAATAGTGTCACTCCCCCTCTTCAGATTCTACATTATTCTCAGGGAATAGCCTGCAACCTTTTGAACTCCAGGTGTAAACATGTCTTCATTACTTGTGTGTGTCTTGGGTTTCTCTTGTGTGTAGATACTCTTTCCCTGTCAATAGAACAGCAGCTCTGATTTTAATCTGGAGTCTGTGCAGATAAGTTTGATTCAATTTAGTCAATGCAACCCGTAACGTACAACTCTCATCAAAAGCTATTTCATGCCCCTGGAACATAACTGAGACTTTTCTGAATGAGTGCACTCTCATTTCTAGTGACAAAATACTTCATTATCCGGCCAGCATGAACGTGATGGGGGGGAGGTTAACACTGTGGATGATGAATTGCGTATTGTGGTTGAAGTGCTCTTCAGTGTACTGTCCTATTTAAATTGACAAGCGGCCTCTGCTCCATATGACTAAACTGCTATGCTGGCAGGGGAAGCTGGCAGGAGGATGTGTGAGAATTGCTCAGGGCAATGAGTGGCCCTTATCCACCATGGAGAGTGATGCTTTGACAACCTGGTGTCCTCTGTAAAAGCCCGTACAGATTGGATCTCGTTTGAAATGTTGTTGTTTGAGGCGCCGTAACACTCAGGGTCAGTGGGTAGCCACGAGGGAAGTGAAGAAGAAACAGGAAGGGGATTGTTGGTATTCAGTGATACTTCATGTTAGTGTCAGTGTTGTGTTGTCTGCTTTAAAAGATGGAGCTGCAGATAAAATCTGACCATCATTGCGTCTTGCTGCCTTTTAGTCTAACCGCCTGTCAGTATATTTATATCATGGATATGATATGTTCGCTTATGGAAGCCCTAAGCCAACATGCATCCATTTTATTTAGGCCTACTCAATTTCCCTGTGATAATAAGTAGTCTAGTTTCTGTTTTCTTGAAATCTTGACTTATTTTTCCCGTTAATTTTGGAAAAATCAAAGCTGGTTTCCCCATTATAATGGATTAACCACATATTTTCCTGGGAGCTCTCGTAGATTCCTCGTTGTTGCTATGCTGGGTCTCTTGCGAAAACAAAATTATTTTCTGGTGATCTAGAAAACAAAATGATAAGCCAATTCTATGTTTGTTTGTGCTTTTGCAATGAAACGAGGTCAGGATTATGAAAAAAACCTAAAAAGAAATAACCTGTTATCACAGGAAACTGATTATATAGAATTTACATATGCCTACGTGGGGCTTCTATATGGGCTAGCTTAATCTCCTGAAGCATATGTTTGTTTGAAAAATAAATAATTACAACATAATTAAATAATACATGCAATCAGACAATGTCCACACATCATAAAATATCATATTTAGTTAAAGAGGTTGGTGTACTGTACATCATCAAGGGTCTTTTTTTATTTTGTCCAACATCATGATAATCATGGATGAAAGCCAACAGTCTGTCTGTGTCCCAATGGACAGTTTTAGACTGATCACTGTGGCCTAACCACTACTATGATAAAAGAATGATAGAGCCACCCGTGCAGGCTTTTCTGGCACACGACGAAAACTTACTGTACACATAAAAATGAGTTTGTGCCTAATAATTTCACAAGGTGCTTGAGGGTCCTCTTCTGGCTCTCCTGAGCTTTTGAACTATCAATTCATAATATCCAGCGCTGTGCTGCTGTCCCAGTTCCAAACAACAGTACAAAAAAAACATCTAACCAGGTTCTTTAATTATGCAGAGAAATGGAAAGACACTGTAAAATGCAACATTCACAAAAGGATGACATGAAGGCACGTTTAAATAAGATTTAACCCTGTTTGATGAAACACAGACAGGTTTCATGTTGAGTATTGTTAAGTTTAATTTTAAAAATACATCCCATAATATTAATGAATTACTCATTAAATACTGATGACATGATGCAGGTTTATATCTCAAACAACCTCCTTACTTGGGTTAGTAGGGTAGGCCTATTATGAATGAATGAAATACTCAACCACTTGGGGTTGTTTCCTACAACTGTGAGTAGCTGTTGAAAGCAACCACAGGTAAAAAGCTTAGAAAGCTTTATATGATAAATTCTTAACACATAGTGTTTAAGTCATGCTACATGTAGGTTAGCAGCTGTTCCACTAGCTTTGTGCACATAAAGCTAGGAGACCTTGTATCCATAGTTTCCATCTAAAGCAAGCTTCAGTTGGTCATATTTCTTTGGCTCATTCATTAAACACGTCAGGGCACAAAACCAGTCCTGAGCACATATACTAATAGGGTTTCATTTCTCATCATTATATTACCTTTCTCATCATTGTATTGATGACGACTTTCCTGCATGACTGTAGGAATGTATAGATTGGTTTGGAAAGCAGTCCTAATGCTTACACTTGAGTTAACTGTGTTGTTAATGGAATCAGTTGACATGCATTATTTGTTGTGACCGTTAGAAACAGGGTGGGGATTCATTTGCCTTGCAGTTTTTAAGCTAGCTTGCTACTCTAGAACAGGCCAAAAAGCCCCAGCAACACTTGCAGTATAAAGATCAACTTTAGCAACTTTATTAGACCAACACATTTTAGCTTGTGGCCTTCATCAGGCTCATCCAGGCCACAAGGCGAAATGCAGCGGTCAAATGGAGTTGATCTTTACACTACAAGTCTTTCATTCTCCATGCACCTTGGTAGTTGGTTAAGTTGTGCCCGAAAACTCTCCCGGCTACTGTAGAAAATGTGAAATATGTGTTCATGCGCCTAGTATTACGAGGCCTATATTTCACCTCCAGATAATTGAGAGCTTGAAGAAAACTATGCTTTGTCACGGCTACTGATCTCACTTGCGTCATCCGCCAGAACCTGACCAATTATGTCATTAGGTTTAATTTGCAACATTTTAAACCTTTATAGATCCAATTACAAAATGATCAGAGATTACCTTTGAACATTTCATTGTTCATTTTCATTCATAGAAAGTACACTGATGGAGCGGGCCACGTCATTAAACTTGCCTTGAACTCGCATAAACGTCTTCCACATGCAGCATTAGTGCTGTTTTCTGTCTCCAGTGCAGCAGTGAGCTCAGAGATTCTTTGTGGTTTAATGTCTAATTAGATAAAGAGGACATTTATTTTTAGGTCGCTGCTATTGCCCCAACTGTGGTTATGGCATAACAATCTCATGTGTGTTTCCATCAAGCTTAGCTGCTTGTATGAAATTACATTTGTTTCGGTCAAACACAGTTTAGTTTAAGTTCATTGACACATTTGGATCTGCATGTTGCAGCTTTCTACAAGTGTATCTGTAAAATGTAGTCATTTATTTATATGTTCTTGATTAACTTCTCTTTTCACTGTCTTAACAATGGATCAACATATATCAGTGTCATATTTGGGTTATGTAGTTTTGTGTTTCTCACATTGTCTGGCCTTTTGAGCACGTCAGTCTGTATTTTACGTTTTGTATCAGACTGTCTTATCCATTAATTCTTGTTCTCCTTTGCTCCCTGCTGTTTCCTCACTGTCGGTGGTCCAGCTAGAACTAATATAAATATCTATGGAAACCTTTGATCACATTTACTGCCCTCATAATATTACATCTTGTTATGAGCTGTGAACAGGCAGATTTCATTTAAAGAGTCTGAAATGTGTGTTGTGAAGGATTCTGCCTGTCTGTTTTGAAAACTGTCTCTTGCAGATGTCGGCGAAAACGACCTCGGGGTTCGTCTTGGTTTTATTTTGACATCTCGTGGGATGTCACACCGAAAGTTTGCATATTGAGTGCATTAAACCGGTGAAATATTCTGTCATTCACACAAACGTAAACAAACATACAGTCACACCTTTCAGAACGAGTCCACAGTGGCTGCAGCTCATCCAGAAATACTGTAAAAGTTTAACAGATAGGAAGATGAAGACAACAAGTATGAAAGAATCTTCTATTTCCTCATAAAAAACTATAATGTGAATTATGAATGCCACCTTCTTCTCTGAAAATAGTTCAGCCCATTCCCTTTTCTGTTGGCTGCTTGCTGCCAGCATGGCATTAAACTTTTATATCTGTTTTGAACTGTTAGGGATTGCTCTCTTTTTTCCTGCCAACCTCTGCACTGCATCTCGACTGGATTTATTGGAATTGTGACACACCTCTAAGCCAACCTGTTTGCTGACAAACTTATGCAAAATGTGTCCCTTTTATTTTTTGGAGCCCTCTTTTCCAAGCCGGGCTCTTCTCCGTCTTCACTGCAAGCTGCCTGCTTGGGCCGTATCAAAGCAGATTAATGCGGTTATAAGTGTTGGTTAATGCTCAGGATTTGAGGCTTGGAATCAGAGAAAAGGCTCTTGTAGCCGCTAACATTGCTATCAAACCTAAGGCCGGGATAGAGATGCTTTGCAGGGGAAGTGTTGTGCCAGTGTAGCATCTAAAATCTCAGGGAGGAGAGGGGACACTCATTGGCATTCCGCCTGCATCCCCTCTCTCCGTGTTCCTTCCCCGGCGGCCAGCACCCAGTGTCTCAGCAGTCCTATATTCCAGGCCCCGAGTGTGCTGTCTGCTGATAATAAACAGCCCGACAAGCAGGCCAGAGTCACAGAGGTTTGCTGAGTTAGAGCCTGGCCGCCCTACTTCGCTATCTCACTCAAAGGTTTGGTGAAACCTTTACTTTATGTCCGGTGTCACTGCGTTTTAAAACCCCTGCTGTTACCGCTTTGCTCAAAGGTCTGAATGTCATTGGGCTTGTAAGGAGAGGGGGGGCTGAGGAAGCACCAGGTCTCTGGCATTTAGCCCAGCGCCAATAAAAGATTAAGCTCCAAATAGACAGCTGTTAAACGGCGTGTGCCTTTTTTTTTTGTGCCTCTTATCGAATCTCCTTTGGTCCTCTAGGGAGGAGTTTCTGACCCTGTTTCCTGTGTTGTAGGTTTGCCTGCAGTGTGAGCTAGTGGCTATTACTGCTGCTGTTACTCCACATCCAGACCTCCCCCAACCCGTCTCCCCCTCCGCCAGCGCTGGGCAGCCACAGAAGCGTTGGCCCAATTCCAGGGAGGCTCCGATCCTGCAGCCACGTCAATCACGTCTTCACCGCTGGGTAACTATCAAACATGCAGACTACATCGGTTGATTTTTTTTTCAGGGATGAGAGTCCCAGTCTATTCCAGATCATGCTTAAGATGCTGCCTTGTTTTGGGATTTTTTTTTTTTTGGTGTGCTTATTGGTTACTTCTGGCGCCACTCATGTGTGCATTTTTCATGTAAAAGAGGCATATTCTCCAGCCGAGCATGCAGTACACTCGAACACACGCAGACACACAAAGCAGCAGAGATGCCAAAGGGCTCAGGAGGAATCTCCGGGGGTTTGATCAGAGCTGCAGTGTCTTTGTTTTTTAAACCCATTGACTAGAGTCATCTGGCTCCAGGTGTCACCTACTGAACTGTGTCAAACTCAGCCACTGCATTTCAAAGAACGCTCTCAGTCAGGCAAAAAAGCGGAGGATATCATTGTGTATGAAATGTTGCCTTGCGTGCAAAGAATAACAAGCCAGACACACATACTGATGAGCTGACAGACAAGCAGAATTCAAGGACAAATGTGTTTAAAGCTGCTCTGTCTAATCTTTATATTTGCAATATGTGTAAAAATCTGTTTCTCATGAAGATAAGCTAAAAAGAAAGGCTTAAAGGGATACTTCACCCATTGAAACATGAATCTTTATTGACATTGGGTCATATATGTAGTAGAAATCTGACGGCCTCGGCGGCCAACAATATAGCAATATAGCTGCGAGACGGTTGCAGCCGACAGTCTGGTTTTGTTTCTTGGCTTCTGCGGCCAGTGGTGCACAGTGGCGGCCCCGGCGGCCATTGGTCAGTGGCGGCTAGCAATATAGCCGCGAGACGGTTGCTGCCGACAGGGCAGCGGCGGCCAGCAGTCAGCAGCGGACAGCGGCGGCAGCAGCGAAGACACAAAAGCGGCCTGTCGGCAGCAGCCATCTCGCCGCTATATTTATAATTTTTCGCCATTATCAGCTTTCTCCATAGAGCCTGTTAGCATAGCTTCCAAGCAATATGGCGGACGTTAAGTTTCGAATCTGGGAGTGAGTTCCCACCCACTGATCTGTGATGGGTCTGTAGCTTCAGTGGTCGAAAATATGAGGAACTAGCGTTGTAGTTTCACGCCGCTAATCCCTTTGAGACTAAGAAACACAAAGATTTCCCATCTCAGGGGAAAATGGGTGAAGTATCCCTTTAACCTCCAGGTCTATGCAGCATGTTAGTTTCTTTAAGCACGTTGTTTTCTGTTTTCTGCCCTGCAACTTTGCTCTTTTTGGTTCACTGGACTTTCATCAACCTTGTTTTTTATCAATTGAGGCAGAAGGATTTAGAGGAAACCCACTGTGTGCTACCTCCACTACTGTAGTTAGTGTATAACTGGTGAATAAAGTAGAGCATGCACATAGAAATATTTCCCTAATAATGTGGTGAGACCAAAAAGGAGCTGAAAGTAGAGGTGAAAACTCTTAGCCACATTTGGAAAGATAATATAAAACCCATGGGAAATAAGACACTACGCTACAAGTTTCATTCCTGTATTTTAACCTAGTGCCAAGTTTGCATCCAATATTTCAAGAAAACCATCTTAAGAAACTAGAATATATGCCCTCTATACATTATTCAAATGTGAGGAGTTGTGTGCATGAGGATGAGCAGCTAATTCAAATGCTAATTCAAGTGGGTGCCTTTACCATTAAAGAGTATCAAAAGGAGTGGAAGTCAAAAACATAGATGAAAACTAAACACAGCATAAAAATTACATTATACTTAGTTCCCTGCAGTATTTTAAGAAAGTGTTTTCCATGTCACATGTCTCATATGCATCATGTTTCATTTGCTAATTTTGTTTCCATTGGATATTTTGCAGATTGTTTTATTGATGTAGCAGCTTTGGTGTATAAGCCTCAGCCAAGAGAAAGGAGACATTTAGGATGTTTCTATTCAGGTTGGTTTTTGTTCCAATTCAAAATGCACACATACAACAGGTTGAAAGAATAATTTAACAGCTCTCCTGTCATTCTAGTTTCTTTTCAGTATATTTCTCTGTTTTCAGTCCAATTTCAGTGTAGTTTTGTGTGTCCATTCCTTCACATAAATAAGGTTCAAATGATCAACAAGAGACATGCAAGCCTCGGCGTCCTTTAGTAATCCAGCCTGCTTTCCCCTGCAGCTCTGCTTCGAAGCATTTCATCATCGCTTCCGCCTACATTAAGCCACCATTTCAGGCCCCTTCGTTTGAGGCTACCCATGACTTAAATAAATGGATTCTGGGTTTCTGCCGAGTTGTCATTTAGGTGTGTTTGACCCTCTGGAGCCAATTCAATCACTGTCTACCCACAAGTAATATCCCCCGTCTGCCCTTATCTCTGACTCCAAATTACTGAGCCTCAGCCCTGTCTTCACAGCAGACTACTACAGAGGGTAGTGAGGGAACAAGGAGGAGGCTCAGAGAAGGTCATAAAAGGTAGCTGCTGTGCAGAAAAGAGGCAGAAGCTGGGTGTAGATTCTGGTATTAGCACTTTGCAGTGCTCACTCAGTCATCTGACAAGTGTTGCGCCAGCAAACATTTTTGTTTTTAGGGTTGCAGCTGTACCTTGTTACCTTACTCTTCGACACGTGTGAGGCTCTTCTACTGGACTCTGTTGAGAGGATTTGACCTTGTAGGTTTTCCTCTTCATTTGTCTGTTGGCTGCTGTGATACAGCGAGAGCAGATGATTGACAACCTGCACATTATATCCATACCTTTTTATTAGTTTAAAAGAAATAAATGTAACAACTTTTTTTTTTTTTAAACTTTGCATCTTGGAATTTCAACATTATCCAACATTTATAAAACAATTGCACTTAAACTTGTACATGTGTTATGTAGATTTAAACTGCAGATCAAGTATACGGAACTAATGAAACAAATAATAACCTAAAAAATAAAGACAAGTAAAATGAGACCATAAATATAATATAATAAAACCAAATAAATAAAAAAAAATAAAATAAAAAAAAAATCTAAATCTAGATTAAACCTTACATTTTCATCCACTTGAATACAATAATCTATAAAGGAATTAAATAATCCATGAAGTTGTTTGTATGCGTTCCCTGAAAGTCAAGTTTCAAGTTTTTAAAGGAAAGCAGAGAGCCATCTTGGCAGTATGTCTATATTGGTTGTGCTGCACACATACTTCAAAGCAGCCCTGGATGTTAGCTTCCAGTTAACAACACAGATGTTCTCCTTGGAAAAAGACGGAGCAGGTTTGACGATTTGCCATGTCATGTCCCAGGTCTGTAGGCAGCAGCCAGCTTTGACATCACCGATTCACACTTAAAGGGTATAGGTAAATATTTCCTATGAAAAAATTGGCACATGATTTGCTACAATCAGGACATTGTATAGTTTTTCAATGCACAATATTTGACTCAGTTAGCAGCAGCACAGGGTCACCTTCTCTCCTTCTCTCACAACCTGGAGAGTGTGGCAACCTCTCTGAACCGAAATGACAAAATAAAAACAAGAGTGTATCTGTATTACGCTACCTGTGTCACAGAAATGACGTCTTATTTCGATTAATGCTGAAGTGGTTTATTTAGCTTTTGTTGTTAGTTCCAAAAATGGAACTTAAGTATTTTCTGAGTAATTTATTATAAAATGACTTAATTACTCTACACACTTGCATACAGCTACGTACAGGCTTATAGAAAACACTGCAGTATCGATGTGATCACAAATGCACAAACACAGTGGTTACTTCTCAAAACAAACTCTTCCCTTTCAAACCACATGCCTTTTAGATACATTTTGAATATGTTGCTTTGGAACGGCAGGGGAAATGTATTTCCTTACCAATGAACCAACTTTACCATGGCCCCGTTTCCTGATGTGTGCATTTGCTCAACTGCTTAAATTAGCCTCTCCTCCTATTCCAGCTTATTATTGTGTCACAAAACATCCCAAGCCATGTGTGTATGACAATAAGCTGACATGGCAGCCCACACACCAGTGTATTGCCAACGCTAATCAACAAGGAAATAACATGAACCACAATCATCAACGTGTTTCCCAAAGGTTTATCCCCGCTAAAGCTCCCTGCCTCCTCTGTCTGTGCTGATTCCCACATATTCCCATATAACCTTTTTCTGCATAGTTTCCTCCTTTATATCCTAATCTGTGTGTTAATACACATATAATTACTTGCTACATCTACAGTAGAAGTCGCTTAATATCAACATTGTATTAGCGGGTAAGGTTTTTAAAACCCTCGGATGCACCACAGAAGCAACTCTGTGTTGTTAACATGGCTCACTGTTCCTTTGGCTCTGCACTAATCTATGTTCAAGGCAGCTTAGCCTGCTTGCCCACCCTGAATGTCCCTGCTTGTGTCACAGCATTAAAGACCCACCGCAATGGCTTCTGGGAGCATCATGTTCCACATCACGTTTTCTTCTTCTGCGATCCCTCACGCTGTAATTCCACTCCCTTGTCACAGTATGATCTTATTATCTCTTCTATCATTTAAATCTTCTAGCCTCCCTCTTTTTCATTTTTCTTTTTTACTCGGTCTTATCCCTCCCTTGTGGTGTTTTGTGTTGTGCCACCATGGACCAGAAGCTGCCATGCATGTGTGTTGTCCTCCAGAGGCCTGGCTCCTGGTGCGGGGCAACGAGCAAATGTGGCACTCCCCTATCATCTTCCTTCTCTTCTAACTAGTCTCCCTTTTTGCTGTCACATCTCCCACTCCTCGACTTCACTCCTTTATTTCCCGTTTCACTTAGCATGTATCTCTCCCTCACCCTCTTCGCCTGTCGCCTCTGAGAATGATGGGTAATGCTCGGGGAACGGGGGTGTTGAAGGAACAGAGATGCAGCTTCTTCGACAGAATCATCTCCAGTATTTGTTCTTCTGATGTGTGTGTGTATCTCTGTGTGTGTGTGTGTGTGTGTGTTGTTGTGTGTGTTGTTGTGTGTTTTATTGAATAGTACAAGGGTAAATGAGTAGTTGTTCGCCTTCACACTGCCGAGGGAATATGTGGGAGGTAAGGGTGCGTTGTTTATGTTTGCTGCATCTTGGTGGTGTTCTCATTTGAGGAACCTAGCATGTATGTGTGAGGTTGAGTGGTGAAGTGTGGGTCAGCAGTGTGTGAGGATTGTCTTTGCATACGTGTTTTTTAGCAGGGTGGCTTTGAGGTTAACAACAAAACGCTGTAGAAAACACGTAATCCCAAACACTTAAACTAAAATATTGAAAGGAATTCTAAAAGACATCAGAAAACCAATCATTTTACAGACACAACTAACTGAGAACTGTTCGGGTCTATTTTGTAAAATTCAAATCCAAAGCCCTCCCTAATAAGTTTTCCATTTCTATTACTCATTTAAAAATATATATTGTTCCCCTTTTCCTGCCCTTCCCAAATTAAAAACCCTTAAGTACCCCAAAACAATGCATTTTAGATTATCGTTAGCCTGCGGTGGAACTTTTTAAAACACCATGTCCACTCCTAGAGTTGGAATTGACGGAGAGACAACAGCCAAATCAACAGAAGAGTTATCCAAACAAGGAATGAAGTACTACACTTTGATTGCAACCATAAGAGGTCACTCATCCCCCTCGAAGCCTTGACAAAAAGAAAAAAAAGAACTAAGACACAACTATTTTTTTTTTTAAAAACAACAACAACACCATTTGGAAAAACATATATTGGAATATGGTGAACCTCAACTTCTCAAGGCGTCTGCACAACCAAAGAAGAAGAATCTTTTTGAGTTAGTCTTCACACAGCTTTTCATTTCTTTAACTGGAAAAAAAGACGTGTAATATACTACTGCCAGGGGCGGCAGTAGCTCAGTCTGTAGGGACTTGGGTTGGGAATCGGAGGGTCGCTGGTTCAGTGAGCCCCCTCACTCTGAAACCTCTCCATTAGTGCATGTCCATAGGATTCTGTTTGTGCATGTGTGTGTATTTCAGCCTATGTTTGTGTAGCATGTTAACTAGACAGAGTGTGAAAAACAAGTTTCCCCTCACGGGATCAATAAAGTATACATTATTATATTGTTTGATTTTAGTTTTTTTCCCCCAGTGAGCTTGTGTTTTGCATCAAAAAGGCCACCGTAGCCCTCCCTGCATATAGTGCATGTATGGCATGTGCATGTGAGTACGGTCTGTCTGGTTTGCAACTTAGCAGGCATCCACTTGTGTGAAATTAAATTCATGTCAGCTGGCAGCCATTCAGATAAGATTAACAGGAGCTGACATTTCCTTCGTTGAAGACAGATGCTTGCTCCAGTTCCCCCTCAGAACATTTCCCCCCTCTGCATTCTCCGACCAAATTACATTTCATCTCGGTTTGAGGGTATTTCTCCACACTTACCCTGCTTGCTCACACCAAGACTGGTTCTCAATATTAATTGAATCTCTGATTTTGCTATAATAGGGCAGTGTGATAAGAAGAGCTCAGGTTAGAGTAAAGGCTTTTATGCGATATTTAAGCCAATAAGCTACAAGTACGAGCCTTCACTTCTCCAGAGAGATCACCAAAAGTGATGATATTATGCATGAAGGCTATCTCACATGGACAGCAAATTGTTCCAGTAAAAGCCGTTGGGAAACTCAGTGTTCTGCCCTTATTTAAGTGCAATGTTTTTTATCATGAAGGTGGAATAAATTAAAAATGCATCAGGCTCATGTATGATGGATGTCCCTGGGAATCACATGCTGCTTTGTCAATTAACTTCTAAATGACAACTTCAGCCTTGCTTGAAGAAACAGCCTTGAACTGATTTGACAAATAGTTTTTATACATACCTAAGAGCCATAATGTGCATATGATTAAATAAAAAAATGGACCCATAAATTAAAATGAATGCCACTTTGAATAAACAGTATGCAGACATGTAATGTGCCGTACAGTGAAAGTAAAAAGCTTTATGTAAGAGCAACATGGGGCCATAATGTGCTGGTGAGTAACACTTAGATAGATGTGGACATCATTTATACATAAGCACAGTGGATGTCACAAGGATGTCACCCAGGGCTACAGTGAGGAAATGTGATTATCATTTATGCATAAGTACCATTATTGTGTGGAAACAGCTTGCCGAGAAAAGTAATAAAATCAGTGTCTGAAAGTGGCTCGAGAAGGTAGTGTTTCATTTCTCCCTCAGAAAAGCTGCTTTATAGGAAAACTACCTCAGAAGTCGTATCGTCTGTGTGATTATTCAGGAGAGAGAGGGATATAACTCAGGACTTTAAATCAAACGCTGTTCTTAAGGTACCGGTAATGACGAGACAGATTTTTTTTTTTTTATTTCACTCACTGAAACACTGACGACTAGTGCACAACAATTGTCCCTAAGCCTTAAACCCTCTCATCGAAGGACTTTCATTTGCAGTACAGCAATAAGGACGTGCCAACTGCCAAATTCAGGGTAAATGTTGGCTGTGGCAAGTAAGTAAGAATTTCTCTCAGTCTATCTCCATAGAAACAGGTATCTCTTATATTTAAAGATATTTTTTCATTCATCTGCCGCATTGGTAGAATAATTTGAAACCATCACACACTTGTACCCTTAAAAAAAGGATAAGCCCTCAGTGAAGACACCCCTCATCCCAATTACGCCTCTGCGTGTGGCCCTTAGTTGCCCCTTCAACCAAAACAGTATTTCCACCTTCAACAGACAACGAGCTCCGTTGATGCCAGCTCCAGGTAGTGACAAAGCCGATACGACCTACCCTACCACATGGCCCCTTATGGCCCCCTCAACTCAGTCACATAGACTGATGGGCATTAAGAGCCAGGACATCACAGGGGTTGTAAAGTGCAGAACCTCTAACTTCAATTACTGTGTATGGCCACGGGTGATGCTAAAATGAACCAAAAGATACTTTTTGCTTTGCTTCCACAAGTACACATTTGTAGTATTTTACTTCAGTATATATATTGTAGTTGTTACTGATTTTCCACTAACAATCAGTCAATCAAATTCACTTCATGAATGATACGTTGCAGGTTTAACAAAAAAAATACATTTTCCTTCAAACTCTGCGATGGTTTATTTTCAATAACAGCTCAAGGCTAAATTATGTAAATTGTCTTAATTGGTTTGCACCTGAGACAGGAGAGAATTAACAAGTTTCTCAGACAAGACGAAATATGATTACACTCAAGTGCCAAAGCTGGCATCTCGCAGCTGCAGTTATGGTCTGAGCCAAAGAGTCAGTCAGGGGATGTTGTAGAGTACCAGAGTCTGTGTGGGAAGAAAGGTCTGTGTAGATGGATGGTGCAACAACACATCATACCTTTACACAGAAAACCGCTGCTCATTTATGGCCTCTTACTAACAGTCAGTGTAAATGTGTAAATGTCTTTTTTTCATGTAGCGTAACCATAGTGACAACTGTGCATTACCATAACCAAGTCGTAATTCTACAAGTATGTTTCCTGCAACATAACTAAGTCATAAGACATGCTGTCTTATCCAAACTGAACTTTGGCTATAACATAAATACATTAAACATTAAATTAACTTTTCAATGAACAGAAAACTTTTCTGTGCAGAGTTATAAACAACCACGTCATGCTGTACTGTCCCACATTATACCATATAATACTGTATATATATATATATATTTTTATAGTACCATACCATATGGTACAGTTCTGACCTGTACTGTACTGTACTAGGGTTGTGCATTTCAAAGAAATGTGCTATTTTAAGTCACTGACAATGATTCCAATAAAATTAAAACTCAAGAAACAATCTACTTTAATGATCAATGTTAGATAGAGTTTTCAGATGCAATGCAACTACCTTCTGGCAGTAGTACCACATTACCTTCAAGCACCTTTAAAAATAATGATTTATTTTTTAAAACGAGATAAAAGTCACATGAACATTTCTATTTTATACAACTGTGAATCCTTATATAATAACAACTGTGAAACTACATTTGTAAGAACTGCAGCTCTGTTTTCGGCTCCTCAATTATTAAACTGTGCACTGTGTGCTCTTTTTGTTGACTGTCCTTGCTCTTTGTTGCTGTAACACTTTAAAATTCTCCATTGTAAGCTGAATGAAGCTGTATATTATCTTATCTCATTTAAAATGAAGTATCATGATACATATCATATCGTGACCCAAAGTATTGTGATAAGGATCTTATCATGAGGTCCCTACCAATACCCAGCCCTTATACTTCTATACCATTCCATACCGTACCTAAACCTACTCGTGCCATACCATACTGTACTGTATTGTACTGTACAATACCATACAACACCATACAGTACTACACAAAACAATACAATACCATAATGACCCATGTACCAAGTATCATGTTGTAGCATATCCTACATTACAATCATAGAACACCATATTTCCCCTGTAGGGAATTTTGTCTTTGACAGGAATGTTTCCCACATTAAGCTCAATGTTGGGGACCATTCAACAAAAACTTTAAGATAGGAATAAGATATTTAAAGTCTGTAACACTGTGTAAAAACTATACATATCATTGCAGTATAAAACAAATAATGTCAAATTGTAATTTGACATTATTCTGTCAATTATATATTAATTACAAGGGCCATTTTACTGCTTCACTATAATTATATAGGCTATATGCATGATTTTTTAAATTCTAATGGAATTTTCTTTATATCATTGAAGTGGTACTTTTTCTTCAAAGATTCCTCCACCACTGGGTAAGGTCAGTGTTAGCTCATGCTGCAAAACCACTTCTCTAAGACTTACCATTTTTATAGCCACAGCGGCAAGAATGAATGATGCTCTCTCATCATTTAGCCATACAGGGGGTAGAGAGGGATCATACACTGTGGCCTGCCTAGCGGACAAGGCAATAAACACGTGTGCTGGTGCATGAGTGGAGGTGACTGAGAAGCTGCGTATGTGATACTGCCACTCTTGCGTTATGAGCCATTAGTAAGGCTATGAAACAAGAGCTCAGGGGGAGAAGCCATTGATCGTTAGTGTATGCATGTGCATTTTATAGGTGCACGCATGAAAGCACATGCATACACTAAAGATCAATGGCTTCTCCCCCTGAGTTGTCTGAGTTGTTATTCAGTTGTCTGAACTTCTGCATATGTGGATGGTGGTATATAGAGTGTATGAGAGCACAGTCCCAGCCTGCATTAAAGATTCTCTAGGCTTTTTTCAAACCTTTAAGGCTGATCCTGGAGCACAGTAATTGTTAGGGTGGTGGACATAGGGTCAATTTGTTGGTATCCATTGGTCCTGATACCGGCACTGAATTGCCCTTCATTAGGGAGGAGTTAATCCCTGCTTAAAGTGGTGGAGGCAGATGCTAAATGCGCTATGCAGAACATTTATTACTCGGTAGCCCAGTGCTGGACATATTTCCACTGTTTTGTATTCCAGAGGCATGGCTCTTCTGCGTATGCATTTTTATAGTTTTTAATATCAATTTATTTCTATGAGCTCTGAAGTCTTTACTAATATAACCTCAGCAGTCAGAAGGAAAACACTCACTCATACTGTGGAAAACCAAGTTTTCCTGTACTGAACCTTTACACTTCAGACTTATTTTATGGTGAGAGACATATAAAGGTCATACAAGGGACACTGCATAAATATGTTGAATAGCTTGGACATTTTCTAATACTTGTCCTCCCCCCCCCCAAGAGCTTTTAAATGATGTTGAACTTTGGCAGAACCTATGCTTGTTTCTTGGCGTGATATAAGTCCAAATTCTCTTTCATCTTTATCAGTAACACAAGAGGGAGATTGGGTTTAAGACCCTTCCTATCTCTGTTTTTCTGTCACTGCATGGCTAAACAGGTCATAAAATCCCACTTTCAGCACATAAACAAGAAAGAACAAAAACTCAGCCAACCTTAAGATACTTAAAAAAGCTCTTGTGGTTTTGTGTTCCCTTTGTTTCGTCCTCTTGTGTGTTGATGTGCAGGTTTGTAGTGTAACATCTCCGCCTGCTCACCTAGCTGAACCCCTTTTACGTTCCAAAAATAGGCAACAAGAGAAGTGTGTCATTCCCATACCATTCATGTGGGGTGGCAGCCTACAACCCCAACACAACCCCTCCAAAAGAAAGGCACTAAATATTTATAAAATGTACGTTATTGATGTGTTCATTTTATTTGTTCAAAGCATGAGCGCCTTTTATTTGTTTCAGTGTCCAAAGCAATGCCTCTACTTTTCTTGTTTCTACCGAGGATGAGTGTCCATGGAGTGACATGTATCTTTTATGGTTTGTCTCAGACGCAGAGCCAGGATATTACTTTTGGCTGAGCCTCTTACCTTCTATTGTCTCTTTTGAAGGTATTTCTCTGAAACATTTACAAAACCTGCTTTTGGTCACCTGCCAACTTCTAAGATTTTAATTGACACTTCCGCATAAAGCACGCTTCTCTTATCGTGCCAAAACAGTATGAATGTTGTTGACCAAAACATACATTTTTTCACAACACTGATTTTGATTCTGTGTATTAAAATTATGATCTGGATTATTGGTTTGTTTTAAAGTGGAGGGAGGGAGAGATTGTCAATGGGCATTCACTCAAAAATGGCAGATTGCAGATGCTATTTCTGCGCAATTCATTTTGCAATAAGTGGGTGCAATCCATTCTGAGTGGATCTGGCCTTAGAGTTTAAAAAGCCCAGTAGGCTGAACAAGGCAGTGTTTATAAAGTGCTTGCTTTTTTTATCATCAAAGGTGAGCTTGCTCGGATCTCTTCTAACTGAAAGTATCTTCGTCCGTCACAGCTGTTCATGCATTGATGACTTGTTAGCTCCACTGCTGAATTGTTGAATAAGTACATAAAGATAATCAGCTGCTGACTCAATTATTGAAGTTGCAATCTATCATCTTACAGCCAGGCTGTTTAAAAAGTTCAAGTAAAAGTCATTATTTTCAGTCAAGAACACCAAGTGAAATGCCAAAGAAAGCTTGAATTGCCATAGATAACATGTTCTATCCAGGTTATCTATTAAAAAGCTTAAGATAACACAATGTTATCTCATTGAAATAACATATTTTGTGCTCTAAAACGCAGGTGTGATTGGCATTTAAGTATAATTAAAGAGGACACAAGCTTTTTCTTCAGAGTTATGTGTCTATGAATTTGCCAGCCTGTGAGATAAAGAGTTGATGATTTGACTGCAGTGAGGCGGTTCTACTGTGGTAAACCTTTCCCCACATCATTAGAGGGTCAAAGTCGTAAATAACAACACATTTTGCAGATGACAGCTCACCTTGACTCCCTCTAATGTCTGATTGAACGCTGGTTTCAAGCAGCAGGGCGGCAGTGAAACATCACACGCAAATGCGTCTATCAATTGCAGTAATATTAAGTAAATAGCCTCGCGGGCCACTCTTCAATTTATCAGAAGAAAGATGCAACACCGGAATTTACTCGTCGTCGTGAAGGATGACAGGACACATCTGAGCGGCAGAGCAGAAATGCACATCCTGGCTCGCAGGCTTTGCGCTGCTTCGAGATGTTCTGTCTTTGCATGTGTGATGGCAGTAGGAGTTATGTGGCTCTGTGAAATTGAACAAACAAGTTAATAAAATCCCCCGGCCATCTGTTACTCAGGAGTGCACTAAAGTTGACAAGCGTTGGCTTATAAGTGTGGTGAGGGTCGTTATTTGTGTGGCCGACGTCATAGACCCTCAGGCTTTCATCTCAAATACAGACAGGGCCCCCACTGACAGTCTTCAGATTACTCTGAATTACTTTGTGGAATGAGCGGTTTCAAGATTTTCAAGAGAGACCTGCTTTATACAACTTATATTGTTTGTTCTTTAAATATTTTATTTTTGTCTGTTTTTGGTCTTATTTAGATAGGACAGTGGATAGAGTAGGACACTGCAGAGAGAGAGAGAGAGAGAGAGAGCGAGAGAGTGTGGTATGACATGAGGGAAAGAAGCTGCAGTGGACTTGAACCTGGGCTGTCTACTTGGAGGACTTGAGGCTCCATCGTGGGGTGTGACCTAACCGCAAGGCCACTAGGGCCCCAATAGTTATTGTTTTGAACTTGTTCAGTGAATTTACATCTGTTGTACTCTGTAAGCAGGTCTTCCGGCTGAATTTGGCAAATGTACAGTAATGTTTATAATACCGATGTAGCTGAATAAAAATTAATTAATAATTAGTTTTCAATTAAATGTATTCACAGGTGAAGCTCTAATGATTTTTGTTAATTTAAAAATCGAATTGAATCACGGCCTTAAAATCACAAGACAAATTGAGTCAGGGATTTGGAGAATCATGACACCCCTCTATAAGCTGCAGGTCAGCTCCTTCCTGCTCTGGGTCTGATTCCGCAGCTAAACATAGTCGAACCCGGGGTTTTCCATGTCACGCTGGGGTCGCATGAGCAGACGGTATGGGCGCCTCTGATTGAAAGCTCTGTCACAGCACCTGCGGTCACAGCCTCTGATGAACTCCTCTGAGGGCATGAATAATGTACACTGTGGGCCTGAGTGATGGGTGGTGTAATAACGCCAGGCAGAATAGCGTGACCAGAAACTCCGGTGACGGCCAACGTCTTAACCAGCCTGCCAGCCAACAATTGCACACACACACACACACACACACACACACACACACACACACACACACACACACACACACACACACACACACACACACACACACACACACACACACACACACACACACAGCCACCATTTAGCTCTCAGTCTTTTACTGGATGGTCTCTCGTGCTGCAGTTAGAGTTAGGCTGGTTAGATTTCCTTAAACATCTGAAATGTTTATGTAGGAGCCTCGCTGATCTAGATCCGACAGACATTGTTTTATGAAGTTGAACTAAGAAAAACAAACAAACTGTGAGGAAGCAGATTGTGTAAAAAACAGGCTTTGCAAAGTGTTGATCTGCACAGTTAAACAAAGTGGAGGGTAATGGTGACATTATGTAGGGAAGGTAGTCCAGATTTCAGGTTAGACCACTACAAGGCAGCTTCACAAAAGACAGTTAACCTGGAGTAAAGACACTATATGTGTGGGTGTTCACAGTGTTTTTGTTTTTTTAGATTTTAAAATCGATCCTGCAAAAACAGAAAAGGACTGCAGTGAATCCTACTAAAGAGGACAAGGGTCAGACAGTCCCTCCTCAAAGGCATTGGTTGGGTTGTGCTGTGTTCACATTTCAGAATACAGGCGTGTTTGCAAGTTTGGACTGTTATAAAAGCTGTCAAACTTATGCCAACCAATTCTAATGGTAAAAGTGTAGGGAGGGCAGTTCAGTTACCGTTCAACTTTGACAGTAAGTCTTTTGGATGTGAAATACTAACCCCTCTGCAGCTCCTGTGAGGAACTTTTGATTTGTGTTGATTTTAGCCGTCCCTCTGGAGAGAGTCGAACATCTAATCGCTTTGCTGATCTTGTCCAAAACACATGTACGTTTTCTGATGAAAAATATCCTGCTGCCTTTTGACAGTCAAACAGATTCACTTTGAATCTTTTCCACAAATAGAAAATAAAAAGAGGTATTTTTTTAAATCTATAAAGAACTAATTATTTGTGTCCATGATGGTCTCATTTGCTTTTATTTTGAGGCATCAGAATTAACTTCAGTCTGTTCTGTCTTTCTTTTGGCAGATATATTTGAAGAAATGAAATGTATCAGATAGCATCATGAATTTAATTTATGTATAAGAAACTAAAAAATAAGAACTTAAAATTTTTTCCTATATATCTTGAAATAATTTGGCTGTATTGCATTTCTGTGTTTCAATGTTTGAAGGCATAAAAAACAACAACTGAGGCTGTGGGCCGATCAGTATAGGGACAGAACAGGCGTCTTAATAACCACAATGACTTTTATAAATATGATTTGAGAGATGTCAGAACAATAGTTTGAAGTATCACAGACACAAAGTTGTTTCAGGAAGACGTTGTAGTGTCAGTGTCGGAAACCTTTCTCTGGCTGGTTCCACGTTTGTGGCGAGTTTAGAAACAGCGCCTGTTTCCCATTGGACCACATTTTCAACAGTGTTTCTCCTTGTGTTGAATTTGCTTTCCCTCCATGTGGCATCTATTTGTTATCTCTGTCACCCTTCCCTCATCCTCCTTTTACACGTCCTTAAAAACACATTTCTCTAAGTGAGTAGTTTTCCTGAATTTGTTACTTCAGAGACTGTGCGTCCTCCAGTGGGGCTTGCCCTCATTGATTACTTCCTAGCTCTTTGTCGCTCTGATTCCCGTCAGTCATCGACTATTTTATTCTTGTTTTTCCTTTATCCTCGACTCTCCCTTTGTCCCTAATCACCAGTTTTCCTTGTCACTCAATGTCTCTCTATTACTTTGTCATTTTCTCCTGTGTTACGCTGGCATCAGGGTCTTTGGGAAAACTCGAGGCTAATGGGAATAGAAAAGGATATGAGACATGAGAAATCACCATCCCCCTTAACATCTCCCTCCCTCTGTGGCGGGAGTAAAGGAGCTGGAGGTAACGAGGGAGCAGAAGAAATGAAGAGGCTCAGATTACTGGAAAGAGAGCAGCTAGTGCTGGGGCACCAACACCAGCCTGCATGTGGCATCGCTGTGATCTTCAAAGCCTCTCTCCCACAGTCCCTTCTCTCTCCCTTTGCTCCCATGTTTTCATGAGCGCTGGTAGATCTCAGCTGTTGTTGCATTTCAAGTTTCAGTCTATTATCTCGCCAACAGAACGCCATATATCAGCTGTTTTTTGACAACAATATACATTTAATGTTATTGTCATTTTAAATGTAAATAATCACCGTCTATCATTTCTCTGATCATTGGAAGGCCAAAATCGTGATGGCGTTCAAAATTCAATTCATTGTGCAGGCCTAGCTTCTTTTACACATTCACAATTTCTTTTCTTTTTCCACAACTTTGAAGCAAAACATTTTTTTTTAAGGTGATACATTTTCTGTCAAAGGCATGATAGTGCCTGACAGTTTTTCAGACTTGATTCATTAAAGTTTCTGAGCCAACAGTCACAACACATCAATCTCTCACTATTTTCGTGGCTCATAACAGTCTCCCACAGGCCAAACCTAAAAAAATATATAACCCAGACATGTCACCATGTACTAGCTCTCCCTTCACTTCCTACCCATAAAAGCTGGGCGTGCCACTGTGGATAACGTTTTACATCTAAATCAAGGCTGCTGCCTTTATTTTTCAGAGAAAGTGAACTTGCTTTGAAGGGAGTTTGAAACATTTGTTTTCTGCTTATTCCTTTTGTTTCCAGTTTTCTGTTTTTTTTACAACCCTTTTTTATTTACTCCGGCTTTTTGCTCCGCCACAACATTTCTCATGGAGGTGTCGCTCAATATTTAGTTAATCAAGATGAAAAATTGTTCTGGGCCTGAAAATAAATGTTAATTACATGCACGTGGTAATATCTTAATTCAGGATTATGACGGAGTGATGGTATTGTTTTCCCAGGAAGGTGCCTAAGGGAGGCCTTTCAGGATGCTTTATGAGTCTGGTTAGAGACTTGATTAAGGACTTGCTTTCCACTGGGGCTCCATTCTCACTGGAGCACAAAAAGCTTTAAGTCTTTCCTCCATCATCTGTGGGTGGCAGTGTGTGTGGCGCTTCAAATATTTATGAGACTTAAATTAAGCTGAAAAGGTTACAAAACAAAAAATCAAGTTTTCAAGATATGTTTTGACAAGTGAGAAAACCATTTCTTCTCAATTGATTAAAGGGAGTTTTAGGTGTTATTGGGGAAACTGGCAGAAACACAGTGATGAAGTCAACTGTCGTACAGGGGGTGGTCTATGCTTTTGCTCTCTTGAAGACACTGATCAAACTGATAAACATCTCACCGATCGACTGTATAGAACATGAATGGAGCCTCAGTGACGTTCGTTTCTGATGAGGAATGATGGGGTGGCCATAAAAATGGATGTGGAAATTCAAGGAATTTTTATTTGTACTTCCATTTCTTAATTTTTCACCAATGCTCTGCTTGGTCTCACCTTTACAACTTGAGAAACTGTAGCAAGAACTTTTTGCTCAAAGTTGACCACAGAAATGAAGGATTTTCTGATAGTATTTTCCTTCTGCATACCACACTGTATGATGACATTTTGCTAGCTTGCCTCAAGTTATTCTCTCCACTAACATCCGAGTGTTATTTGTAATAATCAAAGGTTGATTTAACTGAAAAGAGGTAATGCTTGGTGGCTACAAAGTAGGGGTCTGCAGAGACCTCATTATCTTTATCGGTTTCTGTTTCTAACATTTTCCACAAAAACCACAGTTTAAGATTTATTTTGATGGATGTTGAGGTGTTTTGACTGAAATGAAGCCACAGTCTCATTGAATGAATGTAGATGACTGGAGCTGCAGAGATTTAGGCATGTTGCGTCAATGAAGGGCATAACATAAAAAAATACTTTAAAAAAATAATACGGATCCATGCCTTTTCTGAATGCATATTCGGATTGGGGATAATCTCTACAACAAAGTTATAGCGTCAGGTCAGTGGATTGACTGTCACTTGCCAATATCAAAACCTTATTTAAAACAGCTTAGAGGCCAATACCAACACATAACAACGTGCTATGTATCAGCATCAGTGTATCAATGCCCATCAGTATTGCAACAACTCTAGCTCAAATGGAAAACCCTGAACAATGCCACCTTATAGAATTTGTTTGCAGTGTTGTAGCTGTCACAATGAGCTGCACTGGATTCATTTGAAAATACCTGGATTGATGCCATGTCTCGTATGAGTTCTCTGTCAGGGTTTGGCTGGAAATAAGAAAATAATTATTTCATGAGATCTTGTCAACCCATATGCTCTTTAGTTGTGTTTTGATTTCACAGTTGTTGACACCAGGAGGGCAAAGTGTACTGCTCAGGGAAAAAGCAGCAAATGTAGTTTGACATTTTTGACAAATGATTGAGTTTTCACTGTCAGGCTGCAGATCAGATGGGTCCCTGTCACCTGTGAGCTTCAGACTGGTGGGAGTTCAGGTTTAAAGATGACCCTCCCACACTCCTGGGACCACTCCTTAGATACAATAAGCCTGAGAGTAATTACCTGACTATATTTATCAGCATGATTGAATCTTTAAACTGTTTTGCACTTCATTAACATGAAATCAGATTTCTGAATTTGAGAATTGTCTATCAACTATTACAGGTTTATACAAGTCCTGTTTAAGGACAGATTAGCTTCATAAATATGTTGGTTGTATATTTCCTCTGCTTTGGTCCAGACTGAAATACCAAAACAACTGTTGGATCAATTGCCGTTACATTTTCTTCATGCATTCATTGTCCCAAGAAAGAAAAAATACTATACTGAGTTTGCTTTTTCCAAACTTTTCGTCACACCAGATGGACTACATGTGAAATGTTTTGGAAACTATTTGATGGATTGCTTGGCTGTTTGACAAAGACTTTTTCTCCCTTATTGATTTATAATTTTGAGAAAACGCTAACAATCATCTACCACCGTCCTTTAAGAAACGTTTTTGTAAATAAGTTTTGTTAATGATCAAATAACTAGAGAGCTAGACGCTAGTCTGTTTAGTGCTGCTTTTGATTGGCAATTAAAAGAAACAATGTTGTTCACATATTAGACACAAAGTCAAAGTCTCCTGGACAAAAGTCATGTCGACTAAATGCCTATCCAGTGTTTGTTTGATTAAAAACTGATATTTGAAATGTAACAGGCTGATAACAGCAAAATGGACTATTTAACTTCCCATCAATACACAAAGAAACTTTTTGCTTTTACTAAATGGTTAAAATATTACCAAAATATTAAGACATTGGTAGAAATGATAGAGACAAATATAAGATGACACTTTGTAACTAAGCATAATAAATATAAGTGTGATATTACATAAAGCTCCTGTGAGGAGATTTTAACTGGTTATGAAACCGACTGAAATGAATTAATCAAAGAAGGGGAATACGCGCTTCAGCTGACGAACATTACAAACTAATGCGTCTCAAAACAGGGACAGATAATCACAGTATGAAGAAGAACTTCAGGTGCATGCAGTCAGTACAGCAGTTTTTACATGGTGCAAACAGACTGATGTTTTGACACAGCAGGTGTGTCTCCAGGTTGACTCTGAGAAAGACACATGCTGTGTTTGAGTCTGTTTGCACCATATTAAAAATGCTGAATTGACTGCATGCACCTGAAGTTGTCCTTCGTGCTGAAATGAATGAATCTTTATTTATTTTCTTATTTCTATTTCGATTGTTAATGGTTTATTTCATTGTTTTTTCTTAAATGTCCTCTTTTCTTCCCTTTCTCATGAGGCTTTTGTTATCTTGTGTGTAGCACTTTGAATCGCTTCGTTGCTGAAATGTGCCTTATAAATAATCTTGCCTTGCCTCATTCTGATGCCTCTGTATGACCTACTAAAAGCAAAAGAGAAAACCAGGGAGAAGATTGGTCCTTACATTGAAGTTTGATTTTTTTACGTATGTTAACACTGCCACTTGGTAGGTGTCAAATGAGTTGATTAACAGAACTTTGCCAAAACAGTTATCTTTTCTGATAATAAGATTCACAGTGTGTGATATGTGTGACATTAAAAAAAAAAGAAGGAGCAGCTTTTTCAACAGAAATTAGGTCAAAATTAACAGAGATAAAAGGTACTGCTTTGTCCACAAGGGTGGCCAAAATCAACGCAAACCAAAAGTTCCTCATAAGATCTCACAAGAAAAAGTTCTTCTCTAACGAGAATTCGAATATGCCTTCCCTGATATCTGCCATCCTGGTATCATTTCACTCAACATGTTATGTTTACCCAGCGGGATGGACTGAACATTATTTGTTGGTACTTAATGGACTAAAAGGTTTGAGATATTATCTGTTTCCTCCATTAGTGGGATCGAACATCCATCAGTATTTGGGGAAAACGCTGAAAAAGCATCTCTATTTGATACAATTTAATGACACATGGCTTTCATATCACATTTAGCATTTTCAAAATGTTCCATTACAAACTATGTTTTAGTCTCTCCTGACATCTGACACCTGTTTGGAAATGTTTTCTCTACAGGCTATATCTGAAATTGTTGGTTTTGTGTGTTGTTTGTCATTTATCAGCTTTCATCACTTTTATCATCCCTCGAAAACATTATCACGAGTCTCTCTGGAGTTTACCGTCATGCTCCACACTTTTTCCAAACTCAGGAGAAATGATTCATTCAGAGGTTTATAGGATGGTATATTCAGTTGCCTTAAATGTCAGGTCAGTTCTTTCCGTCCAGCTCTCTGCCTACCTTCCACTACTGAAAGGACGGTTTGTTTGCGACTGTGTATGCAAGGCCTACTCAACGTTTTTCCCTTCCAACCAGATTTGCAGTCCTGTCCCCCGTGTTATGATTTATGGCAAGCATTGTGTGCACCAAAGCAGGATTTTCTCTCTTTTGGGTTGAATAAATAACCCAATCAAAGGCAGTCCGTCTGAAACGACCTTGGATTGAGGGCACAAAGATGTGCAAAAAAGAAGTGAGTATGTAAATGCAGGTCTCAGAGTTTCATAGGCGATGAGTGCTACCTGAATATTTTAAACTCTCCTCTATCATTAGATGTTCATTAGTGCATTGAAATGCACCCTAGATTCATCAAATGGAAACAAATTATTCTCTCCTTTTCTTTTCCACCACTGCCACTAATCTATTTACAGCTAAACAGGAACAGTACAAAATAATTGACTTTCCTCACATATGACTAGCTAATGAGCTTATCTTTGAAAAGCTCAAGAAAACGTTTTCTTCTTATTGAGCCTAAGTTTTTGGTTCCTCTATCGGTGATCTTTTTCTTTTGTACCAATTCCAATTCCCCCCCCAGTTTTATCCAATTAGTCTGTGCTGTTTTTGCAAATCTGCATCACAACAGCAGAACACATAACATCATGGCCATTACTGGAGGTAGGAATAATGGCACGATGCACCATCGTCCTATTTGCCTTATCCATATCTCCAATTGGGTTTCTGCCCTTTCAATTATACACCAAAGGAGGGTGCCCACCTGATGATCTTACTGAAATAGTTTCCTATTCCTCACTCAACTCAACTGCATGCCAATTCAAATTCAACTCTCAAAACATTGTTTTTAACAGAATGACTTGTGTTTAATGAGTAGAAAGCCCATGTGACCCTGTTTACACAAACAGCTGCTTTCACTCTGGATTTGCGCCCCAATTAAATAGTTAGTATTCCACAGTTTATGTCCCAGGGTTTATATGACACAGGCAAATCATCAGTTTTGTATTTTCTATTTCTGTTGTAATCTTTGCTGAATCTGAAAGTCTCTGGTGTGTTTTGTGTCTCCTCCTCTCGCCGGCAGAGTGCAACTCTTTCTCGGTGAAACCCTGAGTTATGCGGTGACTTCAGCTTCACACTGCTGCAGATATTCTGTAGAATTCATTGTCACCTTTTTAATGGACAGCAAGCTGTCAACCGGATTCTAGTGTACTAGAAACTTTATGGCTCCCTCAGCAAATGGGAAGTGACAGGGTTGACAGGCCAGTGAGTGTGGACAGTTGAGCAGATAGCCGAATGTCACAGCATGCCCTGTCAAAAGCCTTTTCTCTCTCTTATAATGAGATTCCTGCTTTCAAATGAGTGCAGTGAGGAATCCATTAAAGCTCTTCCCCTGTTGATTTGTGCTTTCTGCAGCCTTTATAACTGCTGATGTTCATCATTAGCACATACCGTCACTCTATGCAGAGTTACTTTGAATATTCAGTAATTGTACTGTGTTCTCAGTTCAATACCAAAACCTCTTTCAGATGCACTTTGAGCGTGATGTTCCAAATTTCACAGTTTTGACTTGAAATGCGATGTTCTTTAAAATGTCACACGTTTTAAATCGGTCTCTTGTCAATCTCTCAGTCCTCTGCCCTAACTATGTGTGTAGGTGCTCAGCAATGCAGCCAGATAGACAGACTTTCCAAAAAACAATCACCCATAAAGTTTGACTGTACGCTGGTGGGAAACTGTGAAACAATTTTAAATTAAACTTGAAGTGATTAAAAATCAGAAAAGAAAGATAAGAAACCAAACAAATGGCTTGGACTTCATTGTAAAAATAAATACAAAGTAACAAAGAAACTCAATTCATTAAGATATAAACTAGCTTTGTCATTTAATTTGCTGATAAATGAAAAAAGATATGAAACCACAAGAGGCTAAGTCTGACAGACAGAACACAAATCTCTGCAATCACTTAAAATGAACAACGTCTTTCTTTAGCATATTAGATCAATTTATGATCACAATAATGTTCATTTTATTTTCCACAGGATCACTTTATATTGCCTTGTGGTGGGCAAAATATAGAAACAGTTAGTGTCCTTACTCTGGCAGAGATGGACTTCGCACGGTGCCTGTGCGATGTCTACATCTCTGTTGGGTTTCTCATCTTGGGAAATGATCAATGATCATCTTTCTTCTCGCATCAGGAGGCACATAAAAGTTTCGCCTTCTGTTGAGGGCAGCGGTCTTCCACACTCATATCCGCCTTTGTCTACACTTATTAGAAAAGTGCCAAAGAAGCCCGAAAGGACATGTGTATAATCCTGGGCTCCATTTTCTTTGAGTCTTTTCTGAAGAGACAAGCATTGATGAATAACGCTGTAACAGTTTGAAAACAAATGAACATGCGGCATCTTTGAGATGAACTCTTTCAAAAGTGGCTGGTCAGAAAATTGTACCTATTTTATGGATTTTATGGTCTTAGTATTTTACATTTCCACGGGTTTCAAGCCAACACAAGATCATGATGTCACAACTATGGAGGGTTTTTGGTCTTGTGACTAGCGGTCATGGCGGACGATCTTACTGTGTGGCAAAAAATAAGTGCTGAAAAAAGTTTGCTATGTAAGATACACTTTTCATTCATCCTGATTTTTTTATTTTTTTTCCCTTTTTGATTAATTTGATGCTGGCAAAGTTATTTTGTGGCAGTATGTATTAAGATATTAAAAATTAACAACTGTAACAGTATGTAGAAGAATAAAAGACTGCTAATACTTGGCTCAGAAGCTGAAAATGTTCAATACAGCTTCTTGTGTTGTTCTGCTACTTACGGGATGTTAATAGAAATCTGACAAGGGAACACTTGTCTGTTAAATTATGTTTTTGAGCTTGAGCCAAACTAAATTAAATCGAATAAACAAATTTGTTATTGGTGAAATGAGCAGTGATAATGCATTACTTGGAACCAAAGTAAGGTGAGTGGTGTGTGGTTTGACAAGCAGTTACTACCCTTGGAGAAAATAATTTAAAAGTGTATTATTACGCTTCGTTGTACGGCTCTTTCTGCTACTTTAATCATTCAAAACTTAGATTAGAAAAAGCATTGCTTTAGCTGGCTCAGTTCAAGAGGATGCCAGCTGTTTCATACATGCACTATTAATCCTAAATTCTACACAAGGCTGCAAGGAAACGTTAGCTCTCTATTTGCATTATTATAATGTCTTCCCCAGCGACTTTGCCATCAGTAAGCCAAATGACTTGCAATTTAGTCTCAGAGAGAGAGGCCTTGAATGAATGAATGATTGTTTTGCTTGCGGTGTTTCATCACAAAAAACTTGCAAGATTTTTTTTTGGCTAGGGTCAGCATTGTTTTTGTTCAGCGTGATTTGAAATGAGTCATGAACCAGAGACAGTCAGTGTTATTTTTTGAGCCGGAATTTAACAATCAAACAGAAAAGAGTGCCATCTTTCTGTTTCAACTTCATCTGACTTTATGGAAATGCATTCTCTCCCCACAGAGTATTTCATCTCTGCGTCTCTGCAGTGGAAAGACTCGTCTTAATTAGCAGGGATTTCAATTGGGGTTTTCTAAATTACCTCCTTTTCTAAACCAGACGTTCCCCCTCCACACATGGCTGTAAGTCGGGATGCAGCGACAGGGTTGACTTTTAATTAGCATTGCTTACACAGTCAATGTAAGTCGACATGTGCATTTCCTTGTGTTTATATTCTTTAATTAAGTTTAAACACAGGAGATTCATAAAATGTCTTTTTCAAACACAAGGGACTTTATAAATTCAAAGACTTCCTGGATTTCTATTTTCCTTTTTCACAGCACTCCAGAAACAGCAGCTGAATACACTCTATGAGCTCCTTTCATAAAGCTTTTCTTATGTCTTGGTAAATCCCTGAAATGCCTTTTGATATAATTATAAATGGCTGACTAAATAAGATACGGACTGGTATGTTTTAAATCCTCTTATGTTGTATATTGCGTGCATTATTTGCCAGTTGGCTTGTCGAGTACAGTATAACACCACAGTAGACTAAAAAGATTGCATATATCATAAACTGAGCATTTCACTTCTCAATGCAACAGGGTAGAATAGAGCGCTTTCTTTAAAGCTCCTCTGAGGAAGTTTCCGTTTGTATTGATTTTGGTTTCCTCTGTGGACAAAAACGATAACGACATCTTAGCTCTTTGCTAAAGTAGCTTTTCTGATAGATAAATCTTCTAACAGTCAAATGTATCACTGTGAATCAGTGCTGTGGAAAATAGACACAAAGACTATTTCAGCAATGGCCTCATCTGACACCTACCTACCTGATGGCAGCAGCTTCAAAACTCCTCAGTAGCTTTAACATGACATTTAGGGCTTTTCATTTAGATTTATAGTAATTAAGATATCAACAATTGGATCTGAACTCACAGCAGATTAGATTCTCTTCAACATCTGGCTGTTCAGTCTTAAAGCCATTGCACTGCTTTATTAGCCCATATATTTGTTTTTAGCATTTAGGCTGTCTTTGCCATGATTAAGGTCTGAAATCAAGTCTTTTTTTAAACACATTAATTGTGTGTTATTTTGTCCCTTTCCCATTTCCCAATATAATGACTTGCTATACTGTGAGCCTTGTTAATTAACTACTCAGTTCAATAAACGTTCAGTTATCATGTGCTAGAAATTGCTGGTGCTCTGTCTCTTTAAATCTGACTTACTTGATCTGAGCTAAAAAAAGTTGCATTATTTTGTTCCGTTGCTAACTTTGTTGCTTTTAGGCTTTTGGAGTTGTAAATATCTACAATTTTTTTCCACCATTGATTAGTTTCTAATACATCACAGCAAATGTCACTTGACCAGTAGAGGCATGCCGGTCAGACTGGCACATGCTGGAACAGTAAAAACTGGCATAATAAGCTGGACCAGTAATATCATCTGGACTGGAGGACAAAGAAGGACAGTACACAGACACTCAACCTCACAAGCTATCAGAGAATAATATTTCCGGGCTGTCACTTAATGCTGCCCCGCTGCCCCATAAGCACTTTACTCACCATGCATTTGAGGGAAAAGTATCACCATTACTCACCTGATGCGCGAATCAACAAAAGAGTGTCCTTTAGTGCTCAAATAAAACTTCCCCTCTTCCACCTCCAGCAATAATGAAGTTAATGCAGCCTGAGCTCTTATTTCACCGCTGAGCTTTCTCTTCAAAGACATCTTTTCCAAACCAGAAAACAAAAAAGCAATGACAGTATGCAAATATAAATTAGGGTGTGCATGCCATGTTTGCTCTGGAGGTAAAATACTTTGTCATTGAAAGGATAATAAAATAAGAAGGGTAATGAAATATTGGGTTGGAATGCAAAACACTGTGAGCGTTTATGGGAAAATACATACGAGGGAGACTGCAGTAGGCGGGCAGGTAAAAGACATTTTTACTCCTGCTGTTCTGTTGGGTGCCTCTAATCACAAATCACTGTGCCACATGTCTGCAGACAAAAGGAGTCAAGCTTGGGAGGAGTGCTGCGATGTTTCAGGGGGATACTGTAACAATTTGACAGCTGACTGTGCCCAGCAGGGGGGGTGGAGGGTACTGATGATGTCGATGAAAGTGTGTGTGTGTGTGTGTGTGTGTGTGTGTGTGTGTGTGTGTGTGTGTGCGCGCCTGCTATTTATTAGATTCAAAAGTGCCTGTGTGAATATGTGTGTTTGCTGTATCGTTGGAGCTCCTCCAGTCCCTCCAGCAGAGTGTGACAGCTGCAGCTGTGAGGGGAAGCTCAGCTCGCTCATCCTGCATCAGCAACAGAGAGCGAGGGACCCAGAGCTGGAGGGTGTGTGCACGTATGCATGTGCTCTTGTGTACCTTTCAAACAGGGGACTTTGGTGTTGTTACATATTCACCAAACAGGAACTACTTAACCAGCAGGGGTCACCTCTTTATTAATGCTTAAAAAAATGTTTTAATTAAAGACCACTTAATATAAGTTGTATGTTCTATTTAATTTTTTTAAATGACCAGAAAAAGTTAACATTTGGTCTGTGTAGCTATATGGTCAACTGTTTGTAAAGAAGGCATGTAAGTGTGTGTGTGTGTGTGTGTGTTTCCCCTTTGCCTTCTAACTGGTGGCTGTTGAGGGGCTGTGGGACAAAGCAGCAAAGAGGCAATGGTCCAGCCTTCACTAACCCCCATCAGGCACGATGCCAAGAGCATGCTACTCAAACAAGAACAGACACATGCACACGCACACATCAACATCCATCCATAAACATTCACACTATCAGCTTGAGTACACTTGCTTGCACAGCCTCATATTCACCTGCTATTCACCAGCAGGCCTCCTGGACACTGATTCTCTGACTCATTGTTGCCGTCTTGGCATTTATTTGCAGAAGTTAAATCCGTGTTCGGCACTTTCAATGAAGCCCAGCCGCTGAGTTCTGGGCGTCTGTATCAGTGCTCGCAAGTTCTGTTGGACAGTGCATAATGGCTTTATCACTTCTGTGAAGTGTTGTAATTGTGGGTGTAAAAGCATTACAAATCGTTGTTGGCTTGAGCTTGCTGACAGAAGGATGTGTTTGCAATTACAGTACGGAATTAGTTCCATTTCAGTACAATCGCTCCATCTGTCACAGCTGATGTATATTTTAAAATAAATGTCTAATCTCTGGGAAGGAAATGCCCCTGAGAAAACTTTATGACTTTATGAGGAAATGAGCTTCCTTACTTTTTCCTCCAAGCTTTATTTATTTTTTATGAATTGTGATCCTCGTCCTGAAGAAGATGAGTGCTTTTATGAACGGAAATTTTGGCTGTGGCTCAGTTGGTAGAGACCATCGTCTCTCAACTGGAAGGTTGAGGGTTCGATCTCCAGCTCCTGCAACAACACGTCCGATGTGTCCTTGGGCAAGACACTTTACCCCAAATTGGTCCCGCTGCTTCAACAGCGGTGTATGCATGTATATGAATGTGTATGAAGGTGTATGAATGGGATTATTTACTTCTTATGGTCACTTTACATTGTAACCTCTGCCATCAGTGTGTGAATGGGTTGGTGTGACCTGCAGTTTAAAAGCGCTTTGAGTTATTCAGAAGACTAGAAAAGCACTTTACAAGTCTACCTGTCGAGATAGACTGAATGTTTTTTTGGTGATACGACTCAAAAACTATGATGCAAAGAAATAAGAATTACTCACCAGTTCGCAGCATTACAAGCCCAGCGCTGGACTTACAGCCCACTGTTTCCCGAAGCTCTCTCCAACGTGTAAAAGTCTCTCCAATATTTCCTCTGGACAGCTTCTTGTTCGGTCACGCTCACTTTTTCTCTTCTAGCTTCATCCATCACCGTCCTCTTAGACGCACTGTATCAAACAGCACAGAGACGGGCTAAGTAACTTGCCGATTCACGGTCGAAAGTTACATGGTGGAGTATTGAGGCAGCGAGCCGCTGTGCGGATGTTGGAGAGACAACATTCTCCCTGTTGAAGCCGATTACGCTGTTAGATGGATTTACAAGCCACTGTTTTAGGGTGGTGGTAGGCCTTTAATTTAAATGAATGGATTTTAGTCCACTTGTGAGCCTTAGATAAAACTGAAATTATCTAAAAAAGGAAAGTCTTCCTCACTCAATTGGGAAAATTAGAAGGTGATTGTTCATAGAGAGAAGTCGTGGTTAAATTAAAAAGTTGACCTGATGATGGCGCTTACTCTGGGAATCACCAAAGTAATTAGAATTCATTCATCAGGGGAAGGCTGCAGGATGTTTGCACCAAATGTCATGACAATCCATTCTTTAATTTAGGGGACATTTTATTTGAAGTCACAAAAGGCATTATGAGTCTTCTGGGAGCACTCAACGTCATTACGGGATAGAATGGCAATATATTCAAAAGTGGTTGAGATTTTTCAGTCTGGTCTTGGAGGAACTCTGGAGTTTCACTTTACTATCCCCACAGCCATGCTGCTAGTGTGGTTAATACCACAAGCAAACAAAAGTAATACAAGCAAGTCGAATAATCAGCCTCCATATTTTTAAATCTGTAAACATGTGTCCTTGTTGTTCTGTATCTGTGCTGTTGCTTTGACCCCTGTGCTCCCCATCATTAATTGTGTGTACTGTGGGAACACGCTGTAGATGCAAGCATCTGCTGTTGGAAAAGTTTTTTTTCTGTCTATTTTCCACTGACTTCTTCTTGAACCATTTGTGCATTATTTGTGCTCTGGTCAGAGTCTGTGTGTGGGACGAAGGACATCAGGCAGATGGCCTTTTCTTCCCGATGGTCTTGGGGAGCGAGGAGGCTATGTAGGTGTGAGCAGGAATGTGCAAGGACAGAAAAGTCTTTGACCGCAAGAGCAAAGGCTTATTAGGTCACCCATCTCTCCCCATGCCTATTTCTCTTTCCCATCCAACCCCCTTCTTATTATTTGCCTCCATCTCTCCCTCTTTCTTGTATTCCTCTCTGCCTGCCCAACTTATCTCTGCTTCCTCTGCCAGGCCAATCAACAGACAAGGTAAATAATGTCAACACTCAGTTACCCTATGTTACGGCTTTAACAACCTGAGTCTGGGACTGGAATCTTAAAAGGCACATCTGTACCATTAAGGTAGGCACTGCACTGCTGAAACTTGCATTTAGCTGCAGCACTCCAGTAATGAGAAAGATATCTGAACTATCTTATTACTTCTCAAGGATATCTTAGCTACCGTCTTGATTCTTTCAGATTAATATCATCGTGTAGACATGGTGTAGCTGCAGAATGCTTTTGATCCTCTGAGGCTTTATCTGCACAGTTCAACTGTCTTTTCTTCTCTTGCTTCTGAAACGCAGTAGCTTGTGCACTATCTTTTATCATGTGCTTTGATTTGAAATTCACATGTTGTCTGGAAAATGTCCTTTTTGTGTTGCTCCGGCTCAAGTTGTCAAATACAAGAAAGGGAGATGGCTGGGTTTTTTTTTTTTTTATGTAATTGTGCAATTTCAAAAAGTGTGAAGCAATGATTTTTTTTTTTTTTTGTGAGAAACAGTCACATGGAGGTGAGAGCGAAATGGATATTGTCTGTGTCACTTTGCGGCATGTCAGTGGAATCTCTGCTGGTTTTTCAGTATCTGTGGAAAACACGCCGTGCACACGCTTGACTGAGCAACGCCACATCTGATCAAGGCCGTAAATAATTCATGTTTAAAGCTTGACTCATTTTTTTTGAAGCTTAAAGTGGGAGACAGACCAACCTAATGACTTGCACTGTGGGCTCATACATGCCTGCATCATGCAGATGTGTGCCCACAAGACAGAGATTATCGGGAAGTTTGCATAACTTGATTTCCTCCGCACTTTGATGTGTCTTGCAGCAAAAACAAGATACTCCATTAAATATTTAAACGCATTTCTAGATACATGTACCAGGTGCAGTGATGTATGAGTTCATGTCATTCTGTGAAACCCTGCCAGCAGCTATCAGAGAGAGATTTGAAGTGTTAGACGAGAGATTTAAGGTCACCGTTAGGGCTGTCTGTCACTCAATTCCCTCCTCACAAACAAACCTCTCTCAGAGCTATCTTTCACCTGCGGGGTAGTCCCTTAGTGTAAGCAGTGGTGTGGATGATGTTTGTCATTGTTCAACTCCATTTCACATCTCGAAAAGAGCATCAGTTTTTCAAAGCAAACAAACAGTCTGCCTGCTACTGCTCTTAAACTCCATTGTGTCATGTGGCCTCGTTTGCATGCTTGCACGTTTTCCATGTTTAATTCACACACACACAGCAGAGAAAAGAATCGTATCTCTTCACAGATTGTAAAAGGAGATGATTATTTTTCGAGGTATTTCTGCTCAGCTGAGGTTTTGGAAGCGCCAACAGTATGCAGAGCCACACGTGACCTCTGGTTATCAGCTAAGGGGAAGAGACAGTGAGAGCGGAGAGAGTGGGAGAGCTTGTGCAGGGTAGTGCTGATTCATACAACACTCACCTCCACTAACAGGAGCTGTCTGAGGAAGAACAGGAAGGGGAGGAAGAGGAGAGATAACGGGAGACAGGAGGTTTGACAAGATGGTGATGATTCATGTGAAATAGAAAAGCAAAAAAAAAAAAAAAAAATCTATCCGGCCAATCTGAAGCGAGATGGTCTGTAGAACAAAATAGAGAGGAGGGGAGATGAATAAATATGCAGAGGAAGAGATGGAGGAGGAGTAAGCAAGTTTCTTCTCTCCCTCTCAGTGGGGAGAGGAATGTTCGTTCAAATGTTGACATAGCAACAAAAGTACTTTCTTCCCTGTTCACTTCAGGCTTAATTTGTTTAAGACAAACCACCTGAGCAATTGAGAGAGATGCTTAAGAGAGGTGATGAGTCAGATTAACTTCCTTTTGGCAACAAAATAGAAAGTATTTTTCAAGTGTCTACACTATAATGAGCCTCCACCCTACCGTTGAGATGTCAGCGTTTGGTGAATGTGCATCTGCAACAAATTACAAAGATGCTAAACAGTTTTCATTTTCAACTTTCTCTATGATATCAAACACATTACAAATATGTATAACACTTGCAGTTTTGGTGACATTTCCAAAAAAGGTCTCACCATGGGAACGTATTTGGACCTCACATGCCTTCAACAGTGTCCTTGATGTGACTCTAACAGGGTGCATAAATAAAAAGGAATCCTATAAATGACCAAATCCCAAAAACATGGTAAAGGGCCTGACTTTGATAACTGTAGGCCTGTGTGTGTGTGTGTGTGTGTGTGTGTGTGTGTGTGTGCGCGCATGTGTGCATGTGTGTAGATGGATTGCTTACTGCTATTCTAAGGGTTGGAAGATTCAACCTCCAGCAGGGAAGAATTGCAATTGGCCAAACTATTTGATAAGAGCTTTCCCCTAGACACAAGAGAAGCTCCTGGTTGTAGTGTGTGTCTGTGTGTGTGTGTGTGTGTTTATGTGTGCTGGAGTATGTGTGTGTCTGTGTGTATGTCTGTTATGAGGGGATGCTAGCTGAGAGGCACAGCTGCAGCTAAGGTAGTGGTTGTGAAATGAACAGAGAGACCGGAAATCTCTGCCAGCCGAGTGACCAAACAAGAGATTCATCATGACCTGTGAACTAAGAAAAGTTCTTTTTCTGCTCTGAATATGTCTTATAATAGTTTGTGTGTGTGTGTGTGTGTGTGTGTGTGTGTGTGTGTGTGTGTGTGTGTGTGTGTGTGTGTGTGTGTGTGTGTGTGTGTGTGTGTGTGTGTGTGTGTGTGTGTGTTTTGGAGAGAGACAGTTGTTGTGTGCTTGTGTGCATTGGCTGCCTCCTTGATGTTTTTCCCCCACGGCTCCATCAAGGGGATTGCACCTCTTCAAATCTCGCCTCAGATGCCCCCTCACTCTAAAAGTCTTTAGAAAAGAGGCTTTTTGTCTGTGTTTGTTTCCTGGAGTTTAATGGAACGGAATAATGGGATAAAACTCACGCTGTCTCTTGATTCAGGTTTCCTAACTCACACACAGGACAAAGTTATTCAATTTGACTGTGATTTGTTGGCTAAATTTCTACGTGTGTGGCTCTGTACATCTCTGAGCCCTGCTACGCTGTGCACATGTATTGTGCTGTCTTTAACAAACTGTGTAATGTCAAGAAAAATATCTGGTGGCGGACATATTGCTTTGTTTATCTAGCAAAAGAGACTTTGTTCATTGTGTGCACAACCTACTTTCCACCTTCCTTGAAGTGATATTTAGTATTTTAAAGGTCAGAATGAGTTTACTGTGACACTCACCTCTCTTTATGTCTCTTTTAATGTGTGTCTGTAGCTGCGGGGCGGCCCTCGTGGCCAGGATGCCACTGTGTGCCGTGCCAGTCCACAGTGGACGGTGAGGGCCAGGAGGAGGGGACAGAGTGCAGGAGACTGAGAGGCGGCCCACACCAGACAGGAGAAATGAACCTCTGCTGGAACGAGATCAAACGAAAGTCACACAACATCCGGTAAGAGATCCATTCATTACTGGGATGACTGTAATCGTCTGAAGCAATGGAGGATTGTGAGCCAATTTCTGTATTTTCTGGCTGCATTAGGAGATCCTCAGTTTTATGATAGCAAAATATGTAAACTGCTGATTACATTTCTGCCAACTAGTTGGCAGTCTCATATAAAAAAATATAAAAAATAAAAATAAACTATCACAATATTTCTTTGACACTTTGTCAAGGTACCGATTTCTTTCAAGGGGAATGTCGAGTAATTTCAGCTTTATTCTGTTTGTTACCAGCTAGCCAACACTGTCCTTTCCTGACACTTTCTGGTTTATTGAGATTTACTGAGTTTTCTTAACATTTGACAAACATTTCTTAATCTACAACTCTACGCATTTCATTATAGATCAGCACATCAAAGACTCACCTTAACCACCTTTCCACCTCAGCCAAATTTGAAATCCCTCCTCATAGCCTTGTTGCTGTTAATTAGCTCGCACAGCTAGGTGTTTGTTCTGCCCTCTGAGTCTGCCTTCTCACCGTAAACAATGGGGCATGGAGCGAGAAAGCCAGAGACACCCAAGTCCTTCCAGAGAGGGGGCGTGGTCAGACACAGCTCATTTACATATTTAAAGGTACAGACACAGAAACAGCCTTTTCTGAGCAGGGCTGAAATAGAGGGGTTTATAGGCATGATCAAATACAGGATCAGAGTGGATTTAGAACAAGAAACTTCACACACATGTTTTGAGGCGCTCTGAGACTTATTTACACTGGTTGAAGAGGAGGAGAATATGTGACCTTTAAGTTTTGTGATAAATCGCCAACGTTTGGCTTCACACATTGATTGTGTATCATTTTATAAAGAATCTTAAATGCCAGAAAAGTAAACTTTTGTACAAACGCTGAGGTTGATCTAGCAACCCTAATAATCAGGCACAATTAAAACCATCAGCTTATAAAACCATTAAAACCTACTGTATGTTCCATACTCTTTAGAGGATATGTACTGTAGATAGTGATCTGTTTAAAAGTAGTTTGTAACTTGTTTATGGTACTTACTGCAGAGTGATGCAACTGGCAGCAGGTTGGAGTTTTTCCATTCAGGTGTTTCAGGGAGGTTTTCAACCTAATCTAAGTAAATGAATATGTCTGATCATCCTATCAGACAGAGCAGCAATCAGCATGGAGAGAGAGAGAGAGAGAGAGAGGGTGCAATTACGCTCACTCACTATCGCCGGGCAAGAAACAACAGCTTCATATTTAATTTGATCATCTGTGCTGATGTTACTCAGTTTACCTGTGAAGTTGTCTCTGTTAACAACAGACTGATGCTGTGCTCTTCGAGGTGTATGCATCTATGTCACCTAAACTGAATTTGTCCGCACCACTCTCTTTATTATTAACTTTGATTTGGTCATTTAGGCCACATCTGTGTGAACTTTTGGTGTGCAATTTGTAGTGTCAATTTGAATTCAAAACATGTAATTATGATCTGCTTTTAATACTTTGGGTATTAATTATTATTGGAACATTAAAATTAATTACAGTTGAATTAGTGCAGCAACCCCAACAATGACCGACTTCCAGCTCCCTTCTTTTGTAATTAAATAATATCCACAAACATCACTGTTTGTTACTGTGGCAGTCGTCTTTTTGTGATTGTATCTGATGGTAAATATTATTTACTGTGTTAGTTTCATTCCAGCAGACCACACAGGGGAATACAGCCCTAATGCTGTCTGACAGCTATATTGTCTCGATATACTGTCGCTTTGTTTTCCATATTCCTCCCATGATTCTTCTCGTTAACATTCAGTTTGTGTTCAGGCTATTAAAAAAGTATTGTCTAATAATGTGCTGTCACACAATAATGCATATTTCAGTACTGCTTCCAGTCAGCTTATTAATTATTGATATAACGTAGGTTAATGCTGCCATTGCACAAGTTACACTCGAGAGGTTTTCTAGTGCAAAACAATTAGAGGCAGTTCATTTTGTTCTTTAATGCTTAATTGGAAACCGTCCAGGCTTGCAGCATCATTTCTGTGTCTGCATGTCAACTGGCATCCTGTTAGGACAATTGGCCCCTTAATTGCTTACTTGACCCTGATGTATCTAGGAAAAAAGGGAGGGGGAGGTTAAGGAAGGATAGTTGTGAAATTGGTTAAGACAGTTTCCCCTGCAGTCTTGTGTAATGAGATGACTATGGATAGCCTGCAGTGGCTGTTTATACCCGAGCTGCACTCTGACTTCATCAGGCTTCAAGAGGAAGGGAGGAATATGGGGAGGAGTCGTTGGAGGGATACAGAGCAGGCGAAAGAACAGACAGCTGGCATTAAATCATCACAGAAGAGATATGGGGTGCAGGGGAGATGGGAGGGGCAGGGAGAAAGACTAGTAGAAGAATGAATGAATGAGGGAGAGCTATAACCTTGAGGGTGAGTGCTGTCCAGAGGAATCGTCTGACTGCGTTCAAAGCCAGCGGCTGGACAAGTGCAGACGACTGGCTTTGTAATGGCCTGTCTGGCACTGATTGACAGGTAGTGGAGGATTTGTTGAAATAAAAGTCACGGCTGCTTGCTGTTATCCTTTATACTGCTGTACATCACACCTCATGAGATACTGTACCGTCACTGGCATTAAATGAAAAATACTCTGTTGTAATGTGGTTCTTATTTCTCAACAAAGGTCTTTAGACACGGTAGTTGCTAATTTATTTGTTGATTTGCAAGTTGAATTCAGTAATCGACCAAACAATACAATCAAATACAAACATAAAATCCCATATCTTGAATGAAAAGCAGCTGAAAGAAGAATCATCTTATACAATCCGCCCTTCTTACACAAGACATTAATTAAAACAACACGTGATTTAAAAAAGATTTACATAAAATAAATTAGCTGCAGGCAAACACAGCCAGTCACAGCCCACGTTTAGGTCTCTGTAGCAATTCATTTTATACTCTTCAAAGCAGAGCACAAACTAAGTTTTGTGTTGCAACAACACAAAACAGAACAAAAACCTAATTAACACATTTCATCATATTTCTTCAACAAAATGGCTTTAATTAATCTTATACTCTCCTGCCCATTATGCTCTGCCAATGAAAGGTATCTGATCCAACCTTAACAACAGGGCCCTAAATCTCTTAACTAGAGTCTTCTCCTTTGTCGCCCCCCGGTGGTGAAATGAACTACCAAACTCCATTTCATCTGCAAAATTCCCTTTGCTGCTTTAAGAAAAAGCTAAAGACCCATCTCTTCCATGAACACCTACAATATGCGCTTTATGATAGTGATGATGATGATCAAGATATTGATGATGATGATGGTGGTTTTATTTGATAATGACGATGACGATATTAAGGATGGTCTTGATGCTGATTAGAACACATTACCTGTGTGTCCAATCACACTTAAAGCTGTTAGTTTGCACTTACCGACATTGATCCCCCTTTAGATCTTTGCTTGTGATGTACTTACTCTCTGATGTAGGTTGCTTTGGATAAAAGTACCCCATAACATGCTCAAAATTAAAAGACTAACATGCCAATGTAAGGTAGGTATATTGTTTGGCATGTTTTTAATTTAATTCTTATTCAGTCTGCCAGCCACATTTTATTTCAAATATGAAGATTGTATCCAGAGAAAGTCTGGATGGCAAAACTAAACATGTTATAGAGTTTTTGTAAAGCACATCCAATCCAAACATTGATTTTGCTGATGTGTCTCTGTCTCAGTACTTAGGCAGCTTACATCAGATTCCAACGTGTCTTTTATAGCGTCACTCACACTGCAACACACAACTGTGACCTCAAATCCAGAGTGATGCAAGTGAATATGTGCCGCTGCATCAGAAGAACCTTCTCTGTCTCTGACTCTGTCTGGTGCAATGGAGGAGTTAACACCGCCACATGACAGCAGATTGTTTTGAAGGGCAAGATCTCATGCTTTTGTGTTGTCAGCAGTGTCATCAGCGTACGTAGATTCCAAAAATTCCCTAATCACCACAGCAACCGATGCATAGCCCTTGTTGAAATCTAGACACTCCATTCCAATATTATGTCTTAAAGATATCGGTGTGGACAGTCTGTCATGCCTTCCTGAATTGAGAAATATATTTGATTTACCTGTAGTCTTAGCAAAGCCTAAATTGAGGTTGACCCCATGCCAAGAATTTTTGTTAAGACAAAGCACAACTTGGATATATAATGTAACCTATGTTCTTAGTTTTGAAGGCTTGACCCCCCGGTGGCTCCATTTAAAAAGTAAGGGGAATTACTCAAGGGAAGACTATTCTCTTTTTAAACATAAAAACTTTGAAATGATGGTGATCTGGAGAGAAGCCAGGGTGTGACCAAAGTTTGTAAGGTTCATCCTTAGGAGATCATTAATCTTAGGATATCTAATTAATCTGTCCTCTAGTAATTGAGATATTTCAGTCTGTTCTACTGTACCAAACAAACAAGCATTGCCACCTGTAGAGTCACTCCATTACATGATGCAAAAAATCAACAGATTTACAACATTTTCCGATGATATGAAAGCCCCCTTTAGCTTCCATTACTGAAAACATCCAGAGAATTTAACAAATTAAGATAAGAGGTAAACCGTTCAGAAAATGTGGTCTCTAACAGATGGCAGTGACACAAAGAATTTATCAGTGTGACACAGTGTTGCTCAGCTAATTGGACTGAGCTCTGATAACAGAATGTTAGAGGTTTGATCACTTTTTTGGCATGTTGTATGGAAAGTAGGCAAAATCCCTACACACTCACCAGCTGTGTAGCATGTGTAATTGACTGCTAAACAGCGGTTTGCTGCCATTGGCGAACAATGTCGACATGCTGTTCTTATGGCAGTGTGCTTTGTGTTAAATCAAGTGGCGATTTAATGTCTAACGCAGGATTGAGGTAATAGCCTCTAAACAAGTGGACCACAGCACTATACAGCTCTGTGTTTATCATAATCTCTGCTGAATGATTCTAAATATATACAAAAGAGACATTTAGTACCACAAGCACATTGCTGAGGCCATTTAGCCATCTGTAACTATTGTACAAGAAAATACAGTATGAGAGTGTAGGAGGATTCAGTCTATTTATGCAATTTGCTCTGAGGGGGCAGTGTTCAGGACAGGCGGAGTTATTATTTTTAAGGGTTGTTTAATTAACTGTACAGTAAGGGAGTTATTTCTCTATTTGAATTATAGACATTTTGAAAAGAGAAAACAAAACCTTTTTTTTTTTTTTGCTTGAAGCTGTAGTTTTATATTTACAGTAAATGGAAGTGACATTGAGCCTCTTGTCTAACTCTCGGCAAGAAAACAAATATTCACACATTTACCTGACCTGTATTTACTCCATTGAGCATAAAGTGGCAACCTTCTTCTACAGCAGCATCGATTACAAAAGCAATCAAGGAAAAACATTAAAAGGCAATCAGCTAAATTACAGGATGATAACATTTTTAGAATAGGTTCAATATTTTTATTTGAAAGTTGAGAGAATGAAAAGGTCAAATGTAATACAGTTCTTCAAACCTGTCAGCAAGGACACATCTATTGAGTTATCGTCATACAACCAGAAATCTGTTATTTAAAACATTTGCAATAGAAATTGAGAGTTGTAAAATCAAATGTGTAAAATATCCAAAAGGAAAAAGTGTGTTTATTTCAAGGAGCTGCTGTGTTTGTTCACAAAAGTAAGTACATAAAAAAAACACTTATAAGATGCAAACTTGTGGATTTCTTTCAATAGTGGATCAGATAAAGCCCATCTCAGTGTAAGGATGTTCTGAGAGACTTAGGAGGTATTTTTTTTTAATAAGAACTTCATAGATAATAATATTCCATTGAGAACGCCTAACTGTTTAAAATTGGATAAAATGATGTGTACCACACAGACATGGAAAGTAATAAAAGCCAAGACAAACAATTAAGTAGAAACACATATGATGTACTCAACAAAATAGGTTGTAGTCGTGTGTTTCAGTTACTGATCTCTTGCTTATAGCCTGTGTTAGCAATGGGATGAAGGCGTTTTTTTCCCAATGAGACCAGCTGCATTGCATCCTATTCTTGCATACTTTGGCACTCAAAGACACAACAGCTTGTTGTTGAATCATCACAAATCTTCTCAAGTTTACAACTACCAAAGAAGCCTTAGTCCTTTAAATGAATGACTCCTTGAGATACTGTACACTTAAAAAATGAAACTTAAGAGTCATTACACTGTCAGTCATACTGGTAACAATATCAGGCATTGTTAGGTTTCAGGCAGTGCCACATTACACACAGTAAGGTGCCCACTGCTCTGACTGCAGGGAATGCCCACTGGGGTTGGTGTTGGTGTCTCGGTGGTATGCTATGAATTTATTTGCCGCATGGCTCGGATATCTGCGGAGAGCCAGCCGCCAACGCTCAGCGTCTGTCTGAGGTCAGGGGAAGACCTCTGAGTCTGTTTTTGTCAAGGCACAATGCTCCTATCTGTATTCACCAGCAGAGCTATCGGTTCATACCCTTCTCATTTACTGGCTCTTTTATTCACTTTCCCATTGAGTCGCTACCTTTTTTTACTCTGTCTTCCGTTTACTGTTCTTGTCTACTTTTGCTTTATTTCCCTCCACTTATTTTTTCTTGATGTCCTCTATCATTGTAACTCCTTTGGACAGCTATAGCACAGTTCGAGCAACCACAATCAAATGGTGGCCATTTTATTCTGACGTCACATTTAGATTTAGAGGCTCAAAATGTCTATCATTGTTAAAAATCCAGAAAGTCTATTCATCCCATTCAATAAATCACATTAGCCTTTAGCTAGCTAGATTGCTCGCTTTACCTTTTGAAAGTAATGTATGATACAATAGGAAATGTGTATAAAGACTTAACTTTTTTAATACAACATGTTAAAACCATAATAATGGACAAAGCCTGAGTGACGTCATCCATTGGTTTCTAAAGAGCTGTTTTGGAAGCATATCCATGCGGTTGCCATATTGGAAATGCTGAATCTATCAAACTTTAGGTAAACCTAATGAAAGGCAAATAACTGGAGCTGGGGCAGACGTTAAGCCTTCTGACAAACCACTACAACGCGGCCGCTCTAAAACCTGACATTTTAATTTGGGCTATGTAAGGGACTTCTCCTGCAACCAGCCCCAAGCAGACACCGGAAACACTTCAGTTTTTTTGCATCTCTGTATTGGCTTCATTTTTCAACATCAGGTGTCACTGCTTGGTGATAAGCCATTAACAACAACAAGTCAACAACTAATGTTAGCATTTCACCACTTCCTAGCTAACAGTACTTTGCGCAAAAAGTTTACTACGCCTTTCTTATCCTGAAGCACAACACTGTCAAACGTTAACATACATGCACTTCCTTGCTAACACTTTAATTGTAGGTGGCTGAATGCTCAGCTGTTGCCTGACCATAACTAAAGAGTTATAAAATGTTTTGTTTAGACTTGAAATATGTCAGATGTCCATCTGAATGTTCTTCATCTGTGGTAGAGCAGCAGTGAGCTGTAACAATATGTATTTTCCTTATGTTTATACGATTTGTAAACCTGGGCCACAGCAGTATGACTTTATGACAGCATTTGAGCTTTCCACCCAGAGAGCAATGTCAGAGGAAAATAGCCGCCATGTGAATATGGTGAATAGCCTGTGGTTGTTCTGTGCTCTAATTTTGCTACATTGCTCTCAGGCATGCAATAGTACAATAGCTGCAATACTTACTGAGCTCCAATTACATGTTAATGATGTTTATATTTTTCCAGGTAAGAGCTGCATAATGTTGTACTGATAGAGGAGATGTGTGGTCCTCTGCCATTTATCAATCAGTCACTTGCGTTGAATGGATTTTTTTCCCCACCATTGTCTGAAGATCATTTTCAGATTCAGTGTTTTACTTCAAGGTGGTAAAGCAAGAATTTCCCAGGACGCAATATATATATTTGCTTAATCTCGCACTGATGGATGTTGATAGAGCTGCTGGGACAATTTTACCTGAAGTTCCATTCGTTAGAAACACTATTTAAATGTCTTCATCATTTAATCTAGCCATACAGTCATTAATTCAGACCTCACACAAAGCTCATTCTCTTTTCCTTGAGAGACTCCTATTGACGTCATGCTGAGTAAAGGCTGTTTAACCAGGGAGTAAAGATTTGACAAAGAAGGAGCTTTAAGACATTTGGGACAGACGCCATATCTAGTGGCAAGGCTGACGAAAACAAACTTTGATTCACTGTAAAGATAAGACAAACCAACGGGGAATTAGCAGTGCCATGAATAATTTGTTGAACTACCACCACTTTGTATGTGTGTGTCTGTGCGTGAGTAGAGCTTGAAATTAAACAGGAGTGAAGCAATGAGGAGGAGAGCACTGAACTGTTCATACCCATTATCTGGTGCAGAACAAATCAGAGGTGGGCTTTTTTTGGATTGTCACAGTGTCTGTCTTAGTTGCAGGAGAAGTTAATCAGGTTCTGTGCATTTATTGTACCCAGGCATGCTTTATGGTGTATATCAATGATAAGAAATCCCCCATGCAGTTAAAACAGAATATACAACTTGTACATCTGCTCTGTGTATTAAGATTAAGATGCAAGGATTTCAACAACAAAAAAAAAAACATATTTTCTGTGTTATTTCAACTAATTATAGTTTTCCTGTAGTTTCAGCATACTAAAACAACAATGTGGGTATCTTACCACTGCAACTAATATACACATACTTACAGCATAATAAAACAGAAACAGCAAAAAAGGAGCACACTCGACAATAAATAAAGTTCCAGGTGCACGACCGCAACAAGACTTAAAATGAGATTTAAAAAAAAAGTCAGCACACTAAATTTCTTTGAAGTTTCCTTTATCCGGGCAAGAGCAGAGTACAGAACAACAACCGCCGCGTTTCAGCACTAGGCATTCATCAGTGTTGAATGCGTTTGTTGTTGTTTTGTATGCTGCTCTTGCCCAGATAAAGGAAACTTGAAGGACATTTAGTGCTGACTTTTTTGTATAAAAGAATAAAACAGTAAGGTCATAATTCTGTGCTGCATTTCTTTGGGTTATAAACTGTTTAACACTTGGTAGTCTACAAAGTCTACATATTCAACTACACACAGATGGATGACCAATAATTCTGAAAATACTTTCCCCATATCAAACAAACATTTGCTCCTCTTTTATCTTGTGTTCATGCTGCCTTGCCAATTATGAATTTTGCAAACATAGGTCACTCAGATTATTATAGGCTACCTCTACTTGCCCACCGGTGGTTTAAGTGTTGTGTCTTAATTCCAGATCTCCATATTGTGTTTAAACACTGACTGAACCTTCCATAATCCTGCGCTAAGGGAACATTTCTTCATTTTCTTCTTTCTTTCTCATCTTTTCCTGAGTTTCTTTAACCTATAACAAATAATTTTGGGTGGCACTGAGCAATGGGTGCAGTGACAGTTCCCCTTGCAAAATATTATCAAGAAGGTACTATTGGCAATGCATGTGGGGAAGCAAGCCCTGCCATCAAAATGGCTAAATACTTATTAAAGGAATTGCTACTTGAACATTATGAAGACAAGTGTTGTAGAGATTTTTATTTGTTTTACTCACTTTGTGGTCAACAGTGAACTTGAAATCAGCAAGGTAAAGAAGGCCTTCTCTTCAGCAGCGTCGCTCAACACTTCCTCTCTCTGCCTTAGTCTCCTCTATTTATAGAGCGTTGTCACTGCAAACAACGAAGCATACTTTAGGAAGTAACATTAACCTTTTCAAACCACGGTCAACAGTCAACCTGTTTGTGTTGGTTTAAATGAAGGCTTGAAAGGAATGTGATGAAACACAACTGTTTCCATAGAGATGATATGTTCAAGGTTGAAGATGGTTAAACAAGGGCAAGACATATTTCTACGTTTTGTTCATTCACAGAGAAAGAAAAGAAAAAAAGAAGTATTGGCAACCCCAGGTGCCTCCTGAAAAACCTTAACGATTATTGGCTATTTTCCTTGCCAGAGGTGGGAATTATGTTGAAATCCACTATTCAGGCTGTGTTGCAACAGGCAGCTCATAGATTTCAGTGTGCAGATGTTTGTTTTAAATTGTGATTTTGGACGTACATATTGTTTTGTGTCCTTGAAGAATTAAGCTTGGAAGATGTTTATTTTGCCAGTTGATGTAAAAGTTGATGTAATAATTGCACACAGAAGGGGTAAATAAATGCTTTCTTAAAGATTTGTGCACACAAACTGGTGTGCGAGTAAAGTGCAACTCGATTCTGAGTCTGACACTTGATTCCCTATCTCTGACAAACACCTCACGTCAACGTCACCTACACGTCAATTTTTACAACATCACACTGCTTCTATTTTGCCTTAGACTGACAAGAAATATTACAATAAGGTGTGAACAATATTGATAATTATTCTTACTATAATTTCATACCAAACATGGAAAGGTCAATCTAATCAAGTCAAAAAGGAAGGTTCCTTGTTTACTGTCTGTGTGACATTTTTATTTCATAACTCCATATGTTACCACCATGTGAGAAGAACAACATTAGTACCATTATTCTACATATGCTATCAAACATAGCAATCGATAAAAATGCAGACCTATATCCCTACAAACATACACTCCCACATTTATTCAAGTGTGCAATAAAAGGCATACTGATTCAGATGGAAGGCACTCTTACACACAATACAAATAAACCTGAGCTACGCCATCAATGGTTTATCGACTACACACAGAAACACTCTCATTTATGAAACACACAGCCATGCAATTTAGAGGAGGAGGGTGGTCTATATTAACATTTTAGCGTGGGTCTCTCGTGTCTCTTATTAACCATTTTATATTTTTCCCTTGTTTCTGCTTTCATAACACTTCTCACACTCCTTTACAACCTGTCGCACTAACAACACTCTACATTTGTTAAATTATCCGCCCTTGACTGTGTGTCAGTGAACCAAGCCCTATATTTGCACATCTCTGTGTTTCTATTTGCATCTGACAGAACAATTAAAAGGGACAGGATTTCCTTACATGTTTATTTACCAGTGCAGAGGGTCTGACGCAAGTGCACAACAAATGAATGTTCTCAGCAGAACTTGCCCGTGTTCATTATAAAAAATGACTATATAGGTTACAGAAGCAATCAGGATTCTATATTTGTAGGCTGTTTTGTAAGTATGAGTAAGATGTGGAAATGCGCATGATTCACAGAGGGCATCATTCATTGTGGGTTATTATAGCTGTGAGTCATTATGATAGGAAAGAGGCTGAGCATTTTTTTTTTAATCAAGAAAAGCTTCCCTCTGTTCTTAAAGCTACACAGATCAAGATTTATTTTCTTAAAAGACAGTGGTCTTAATCTGAATGCAATGGAAAAACTATGTTTTGTTTTCAAAACTATGTTTTGTTTTAAATCAAATCAAAAGAATATATGAAGTAGTTTCAAAGAGGGGAATTGATGGTGTCACTTAGAATTCCATTTGAAAAAAGAAACATGTGTGCATTCATCATTTTCTACATCACATAATTTGAGGTTTAAATTGTTTACATGTGATATTTTATAAATGTATGTATTTATTCAGTTTCTCATATTTCATATATGTTGTTATTTAGAGGTAAACACGTGCACATTGTTGTGTATAGCTGTACAGACTTTGTTTCAGGAGTTGCTACCTGTTGGCATCATTGGCTGTAAGTCTTCAAACATCTACAGCATTTCCATTCTGGGGGGGGAAACAGCCCCAGTGGCTGATGTGTTTTTGTTACTCATCAAATGTGTATCCCACAAAACCCACTTAGATGCCTGTTTAGAAAAGATGCTTTAGGCAAGACACTTAAACTCTTCTACCATGAGAGGAGTCCCTGAATGCACCAGAGGAGACACATTCACCCCTACAGTGCAGGAAATCAAAAAGGGAAGCAGAAAGAAGGAGAAACCGGGGATAAGGCTGGTAAACATGAAAAAGCTGTTTGCAGTTTACAGCAATTACACCACATGATTTATTTATGCCCAAGTCAAAATATTTCCGTTACCTTCTGCTGCCATTTCAGACTTTCAGAGTATATGCAAAAGCCCTACAGTGTGCGCTGCAGTTGTCTGGGAAAAAAACAAGAACCTCAGAAGGTAAAAGACAGCTGACTTGAGAGACATTAATGGGGTCTCGGGGGTCCTATGCTGACTCTTCTGACTTCAGCTTGTATAAGTTTTGTATTGTGAGAAACTGTGATTTGAGCCTGTTATTTGGTCTCACGTTTGTGTGTCCAAACATCAAACAAACACCACAATATAAGGAAGTGGATGTAGTTCACCAAAATCTGGATTAAATTTGAGAAACAGTGAATGCAGTCTGTCTATTGGCTAAGAGGTCAAAAAAATAAAGAACTGTTTGAATTACAATTTCAATTTGTGTAATCATCCTATTTCAGTCATCTTGCAGTCAGGGCCGACCCTGGACATCTGTGGGCCCTAAGCAGGATCATTTTATGACTCTGCCTTGCACTGGATAGTGGAGTATTGCCTTCGTGAACCAGCAACTGTATGCAATCACGACCGTTATACATTTTATCTGTACCTCTTTAAACATGATGGGACACAATTATTTTACTGCTTATTAAGTACACTCACTGAAACAGTCAAAGTAAAGCTTACAGACTTGCCACATTTCTACTTCTACTTTGTTAGTGTTTGAATACTTCATAAAGCATACCTTTTGTACTGATTTTCAAATATTCTACAAAATATTCTAGTTTGAGTTTATATTTATTAAGAAAATGATAAATTCCACAACAACAAAAAGAATGCAACAAAATTATAACTTTAGTGAACAATAATTAGCCAAAAGTGCAAATACAAGGTTCAGTAGTAAAATACATACATCTAATAAAAATATATATTTAAAAAAAAAAAAGCAAACTTTAATTTTCACCTCATCCATTTTCATTATTAGTTCCTGTTAATGACCATGTCAGAGTGTTTGTCTTCTTGCTTTTTTGGATGCGAAGTCCTCTATAATGTCATCATATCTTGCTTCTGGTGTTAGCCTCCTGGTGTAAGAGTAAATTAAAGTAAATACAAGGTTAAATGCCGTAATTTACTTATTGATTTGTTTAACCCTTACATACTGTTCATGTAGTAACCATTCACAGCATGGAGCAGATCATTTTTCATCTTTTATAATTACACTTGTTACAATTTTGCATTCATAGATATCTTATTGATGCTCTATTGTGTGTGTTTTCTTTAGGTTTTACTATATATATATTTTTTTTTTCCCGACCATACCTAGTTTTAACATGTAACTACCTAACGTTAAATGTTATAAAAGAAAACACATTCATAGGAGCTGGGTCTGTCTGTACCCGGAGCTGGACCGTGCTGCTAGCTAAACAGCATTAGCAACAATGATTCGATTATCGACAGCTGAGCTAGCTAGCCTAACTTAAAGATAAGATAAAGACAATATCAAGGACAACATGTCCATTAAAACAATAAGGCCTACGTCCATAGTATTCAAACAATTAAATTTAATTTCTTTAAGATTAACAACTTTAATGCCAGTAGAATTTGAGGACTGATAATGTTAATAATAGTAGTTGGAGACAGGCAGCTCTAAGATTCACATAAACATTTCTAATAATGATCGTAGACTGGTTCTACTTGTTATTCCTCCAACACTGAACTCTCTCCATCATGTAGCTGAGAGTCTACCAGCACCTGAAGCCTATATTAACAACAAACAGAGTGTCAACATGACTCAGTCAATGTCTTAACATTTCAAGCTACTCTCCTTTACACAAAGCGTGGCATCCCATGAGATTTATATAAATGCATACAAAGATCTTTGAATTATACTCTTTTTAACAGAATGTAGTTCTGTATTGTCAACATGGCCCATCACACACCCTCGCACTTTCTTGCCGGCTTTTGCAACATGACTGCAATTGAGAGGGAGACAGATAAAGAGAGAGAGGAAGAAAGGAGGTAGAGTCAGGGCTGTGCTTAAAGCTTCTCCGTGCCCTGAGGCAACACAGTAGCTTGCTCGTCTCTCCTAAAAACAGCAGAAACACTGTTCCTATCTCCACTGCATTAATTAATAATCAAGCCGAGCACTAAGCCTCTCTCTGTAATCTTCCACACTGATGGGGGAGTTTGATTTCTATTTGACCGCGTTATTTACTTTGCATGGTAACTGTCAAGAAATGTGAGGCTACAACAGTTAATAGCATGCAACAGAAATCCCCAACTTAGTTATAACTGAATATGAAAGTATAGGTTTGCTAAACAGATGCACAATTAAATGTAAGTGTTTTTTAAAATTATTTTTTGGGCTTTTCATTCTGAACGGAGGACAGTTTATATAGTAGAAAGCTGGCATGAGAGAGTGAGGGATGACATGCGACAAAGTGCAGAGGGTCACACGTCCACCCACTTTAAGGACTATAGCTTTTCCCATGCTGAGCTTGCAATATAACTGCTAACATGAAACCCACAACATTGTGATTAGGATTTCTGTTCCCACTCAAGGACATATGGATGTTGATTCGTCCCTTGCATCTGTGTATTTACATTCATTACGGAGGTTGGTCTCTCTCATTTGAATCCTTTGATTGGGGCTAATCCAGGAAAGGTCTATGATCCTCATTTTGACAATACCTGTTATTTTGACAGCATGTCTCAGCTTAGATTTCATCACGTGTTCCCTGGAGAGATCCGCTGTGTTTCAGCCTGGAAGCTGTTTACTGGCACACCAACAGATCAATCTGTATGTTAAACGTGTCCTACATGTCAAACAATATGTCAGTAGCATAAAGCAGCTGTGGTAATCAAGCCTGTTGCCTGGTATGAAGAACCTGAGATAGGAAACCACAGCTCACCTCATCACATAACATAAAAATGCCATGGCTTTTACCCTTACATTACGTGTGCATATGCCAAAGTCCAGATCGCTTTTAGGTTATACACCAATTCCTACTGTTCCCATCTGGGGAAAGAGGATGCTTTGAAATAACTCACATGTCAGTAGATGTTGTTCAAAGAGCAAAATAGTCTGTGTATGGAGGAAGTCAGGGTAGATGGATGGGCAGATGGGTCAAACAAACTTGGGACTTCAGCAGAAAAAAGGCCTTCATGTCCTGTGAGAGAAGCACACAAGAAACATACCTGGACTAAACTTTACTTGATGTTATAAATAATCTTAACATCGTGTGCTTACAGTAATTTTACTGAATTAATGAATATACTTTTTGAATGCAAAACATGATGTGTTCTCTTAACTAAACCTCATCAGATCACATCAAACTCTGACCACTTCACCACAATAACCTCATATTTATTTAGATAAAAATGAACCTGTATTCAACCCACAATGGGAAAACTTACAGTTTTTAAGAGCAGCCAAAAAAGGAGAAAAAGAAAAATGCTCTTCACACAGTGCACAAATAATATACAAACCTATACCCTTTAAAGTGATGCATGGTATTTGGCCACATCAACTCTAACCAGGAGTTAATAGTAAGGACTGCATGCAAACATGACTTTAACATATGCACTTCACTTATATTGAATGTGAACAGTTGTGTTATTTGTATGCTCATTTGTGAGAGTGGGTGTTATAGGGACACACTCAAGGGTCAAATAAAAACACACCGTAAGCAGCTTTTTCTGGTAATTATGCCCTTTTGTGTTTCTCAGACAGCTTCATGTTCTTTAGTCAAGATGCTATCCACCAAAGAGCACTTAAGGTACACTCCGACTTCCCTAGAAAACTGAACATTTTAGGATGAGTCACTCTCTCAAAAAGACAACACACACGTTGTTTGTCTGGTAAATGGCAAATGGACTTGTATAACACTTTTTACACTGCATGTCACACTCACTTTTTCACACCACATTGTCACACTTAAGCCGAGGCTGCTATATAAAGTGTCCATCAGTATTAACTAATGAATTCATACACATTCACACACCGCTGACGTAGCATCAGCAGCAATTTGGGGTTCATTGTCTTGTCCAAGGACACTTGAAAATGTGACTGCAGGAGCTGGGGATTGAACCCTCACCTTCCGGTTGAGGGATGGACAACTCTACCACTGAGTCACAGCCGGTTGTAAACAGCTACTTTGACCGACTGCAATTCTTTAGCCCCTATAATTATCTTGTAAAATAATCTGCTGATCCGACCAACAATGATTTAATTTAGCGAATTTGAAAGCAGTTTGTGTATCCTAAGCTTGGATTAGCCTCTGCGGCTATTATAAGCACATCAGTGGGCCAACCATTTTGTTCTCACAGGTCTCTTTAGTGCTGTAAACATTTACATTGTTGTTTATTTTAAATCAACCACACGTACATAATCCTGCTCTGTTACATACACATCAACGCCTCAACCATGCAGCTTCAAATGATATGAAACGATACACTTTGAGGAGCAACAAGAAGAGTGACCAGAATTTAACAAGACATATAATGTGTTGCATATTCCTTTTGTTTGCCTTTGCAATCATTTAAAGCTTTTAGTATTAGTATTGCCAACCTTTAACCTTAAGCGTGTCACTTTATATGCTTTATTTCATCTTGTTTTTTTTAATTCAACCTGAAGGTAACTGTAAACCAACTTTAATTACAAAAAAGTAACTTAAATAATTTAAGACCGACTAAAATACCTTCATTCTAAAATGGGTACTATTGAAAATGTCTACTTAACAATGCCTCATAATGCTGGGAAGTGAGAATGGCAGCTCTGTTAAAAGTTGCATCATGCAGCTAATGAAAAAGCTCTTAAAACCCACTGCTCATTACATAGCTAGCAGAGGGAAGTTAGTAGCTACATAAACTAGCATTTTGCCGCTAAAGGGAGTAAAAGTGGAGACCAACATAAGAGTTATAAGAGATTGAAATGTTGCACTTACATTCACCAGTTGGCTAAAACACAATTATTAAAAACAGTTTGAGCTGTAGATTTGAAAGTGTTGTGTTTGGAGCTTGTTTTTCTGGTCCAAAGTGGAAAAAGAAATGTTCAGCAGAAGCTTATTTCCTGGAATTGATCTTTAAGAGCTAGTACACCCGGCCTGTTTTTGGTCCGCACAAAAACAAACTCATGATCCTTGGAATCTCTTTAATAAAATCTGCAGAACTTTGGTGTAAACTGATATCAAGATTCTTTCACTACAGAAATAAAAAAAACCTGTCTGTCTCTCATACTGGCAAACCTTTATCCTGGCTCCCCTACAGCTTAGCAGGGCAAGAGTTGTTCTTGGCAGCACCCACCATGTGACAACGATTCCATTACAGCTCAGGCAGCGCTCTATTTGTCTCGCCCTGTGTGTGTGTAATGGAAGCGCTCGTGATGGGTGAGTGTACTGTGAGATGTGTGTGTGTGTGTGTTTGGTTGTGCATGGTTCTGTATAAGTGTGTGAATAGGCGGGAGGTCGCTTTTGAGGTTCTGAAGCGTTTTGAAACTTCTCTGCAACATTGCCAGGTTCATCTTTTGATGGATGACATTACTTAGACACAGCCAAGGCCAGGTTTGGCTCTGATTTGAGTCAGATCTCTCTCTCTCTCTCTGTGTGTGTGTGTGTGTGTGTGTGTGTTTGTGTGTATTCCTGCCTGGTCTGGAGGTGCCAAAGAAAAAAAAAACATTTCCTCTTTGATTCAATTACCTCAACAGTCTGAGCTGGAGGGGCAACATGAGGCTAAAGGGACAGCACGGTCTTCCTGTCTCACACAAGTTTCCTGACTGCAGGTTTTAAAAGAGAGTGCTATCAGTTCTGAAATGTGCACTTACAAGCTTGATTTCACCTCCCCCCCTTAAGGTTTAAAAGCTTTTCCCACATGCCTTCCCGAAACTGTCATCTCTGAAGTGATATGTAATCCCTCATGTGTCACAACTCATCTTTGCCAAACTCAGTTTGAGGAAAATTGCTTCACAAGTCTTTTTCCAGCTGCTAACGTGCCATCGCTAATGTCAGCACGCTAACGGCGGAGGTCACGAGATAATGGCAGAGAATGTTGTTGCTGTATTTAACGGTGAATGTCTTATTAGGTTTGACCTCATCCTCCATGTACTTGTCCACATTTAACAATGTTACAACCTCAAAATAATCTAAAGGCAATTAGTTGCACCTGATCTGAGTCCAGGGGTTCACAACAAAGCAGCTCAAGCTTTTCATATTCTTATTTAGAAATCATTTAAAAAAAACCTTGAATATTTTCCTTTCACACCTCAAATTAGTGTGTTTTTGTGTTGTTCCAGTAGTATTTCACTTAAAACCCATTGAAATGTGCATGTTTTAAACTGAAAGTGTGTGGAAAAATTTGAGGAGGAAGATCGCTATGCCAGACACTGTGTGTTAACCCTAGCTGCAGAAATGCATCATTGTGAAAACTCTTTCTGACTGTAACTTTATTGTCTTCATTTCAACTCTGAAATCTTCTAGTGCTCCCCTGACTTCACATCAGCTTTAATAATATATATATTTGAGTGCTGGCTTCTGCTGTGTAATTGAAGCACTAAGATGCCCCCCCCAACTACTTAAGTACCAGCTGTGCCACTGATACACGAGCAGTGGTTCTTTCTGACATCTCTCGTGTTGCTGGCAGGTGGTGAGCAAATAGATTCTCCTTGTTATTTGTTCCTGATTCACTCCAGCAATCCTGCAGCAGAACTAACCTGTGACTGTGTGTGTGTTACCTTGTCTGACATGTGCCAAACATGCAGAGTTGCAGAGTATCTGCTGTGACTGGCAGAGCGATGATTTAAGGCTGTTGCTCTTTACTTTGCATCCTCACCAGTTGAGGATCAGCGTAGAAGACCTGAGAGTTAAGAATCAGCATTGCTAATGGTATTTCAGCATACACTCGGTAAGAGCTGGAAATAGAACTATGGTGTATATGGAAAAAGTCAGATAGATTGCTAAAAATGAATTCTAACACTACTTTGTTTAGCCACTTGCTTCATAAAACTACTCTCCATTTGTGTCAGAAAGAGTCTACTCATATCTAAACTTTTAAAATCGTCAAATTTGACCCATACACAAGATAGAGGTTGTTATTTACATTTTTAATGTTATATGTTCCATTTTTATGGCTCGAGTTTGGACCAACACATACAGCTTTGTTTTCTGTGTGTCAGCTTCTCATTATCCAATTAATGATCAAACAGAGCAGCTAAGCTTAACTTTGCATCGTGCGAGAGCAGTTTTATATTGTTTGTAGGATTTTTGATCTTTTTCGTTGGGTTTTTGAAGGAGAAATGGACAACTTAAGTCTCGATAGATCCATTGCATATATCGAGCAATTGATGCTAACAGTGTCTGGTTATGATTGCTGAGCTATGTCTTTATAATCTCTGTTTGGAGGAAAGGTTTAGCACACTGTTCATTTTAATACTTCCATAAAACAAAAACATTCAAATGTTACTTCTAGAATTATCAAAATACAATCCTTGTCAAAAAAATCAATGCTAAAATGCAGTTTCCATGCAGCACTTCCAAAAGTAACATGATCATCACAACATGAATAAACTTTAAGCATTGCATATAAATGCTTAAATACTAACTAAAGTTTTTACATATTATGATGACGTTTTGAAACTGTTGACATTATGCATGGTGAATAACCAAATAATCTGTTTGCCTAACCGAATGTGTGTTTATGTGTGTGCTTGCAGAGTGCGGCTAGAGGCCTTCTCCGACAACAGCGGGAAGCTGCAGCTCTCTCTGCAGGAGATCATCGAATGGCTGACAGCCAAGGACGAGGAGCTGTCAGAGCAGCTGCCCATAGGAGGTGATGTTGGGGCTGTGCAGCACCAGAGGGAGTTCCACCAGGTAATGTGGACAATGATACACCTCCAGTCCAAACATTGCACGTCCAGTACAAATAGTGATGAAATAGAGTCTTTATTGGGCCAAAGGGAAATCTCCAAGTACGTACTTCAGACAAAGAGATTTATGTGAACAGAAGCACACAGATAGATTGAGTCTATATCTGAGATACATACATTTTGTATGTGATGGTATTGAGTGCCCTTTCCATCTTTGAAGCCTCATATCTGCTTCTTTGTGGGAGGATTTTGAAAAAAAAATGGATAGTGAGTGTTACAAGGTTTATGTGCTCTGCTCTGTGGGATTTGTGTGACGACCCTGTCACTGAGATATGAGAGGCTGGGGGTTGGGAGGCTGAGCGCTTCTGACTACTCAAAGCATTTTTACACAGCAGGTCACACCTACTAATTCACACCCATTCAAACACTGGTGGCATATAAGTGTCCATCAGTATTAACTAATCCCATTCATACATATTCATTCATGCACCGCAGACTAAGCACTTGGGACGTATGAGTTTTACCTCGGACAAGTGTCTACAGAAACTGGGGATCAAACCCCCGACCATCCAGTTGAGAGAACACTCTTCTACAGTTGTCCCAGGTTCATTCATTCATCCTTTGGGCAGTGTTTGCAGAGTAAATGGGTGAATTTCTGATGCTGGGGACAGTTGACATAGTAGATAAATGTGTTTCAGCAGCAGTGAGGTATTATGAGTTTCATGGTCTTCCAGGGCAGCAGCAAAAGGTGAGAAACAGAATAGAGCATTTTGCAGATAACAGATAGTCTTTGTGGGCAGCTTGTGTAGAACTCACAGATATTGATCACGCTGAGTTTATTGTCCAGCCTGAGTCAATACGAGATAGTTGAAACTCTCTCGGAGTTCAGCTGTCATTGATACAATTGATGTAGGTGGGGCTTTGTGCAGTGTTGTTTATATGTGGAATGAAAAATCTTTTCTTGAAATCAGTGGTTTATTTGATGCTAAAACAATCATTGTTTTAAAGAAACTGGAGAGGGAATGCGCAGAGGAGGGACGGAGACATTTTCATTACTAGCTGAGATGCACACTGAGTTGGATGTAGAACTAGTTCATAACCCAACAGCCTCCTGTTGTCTCACACATTTTGTTCTCTGTTTGGAAGTAGCTTCTGTAGTCTTCTAATATCTCCCTTGTACATTTGAAACTAACTGGGAGGTGGAAGACTGATTCACATTACAATCAATCTGTGGAGTAAGCTTTTTCATCAAGAGTAAACTCATAAACTCACTGGACAGACCACAACTGATGCTGGCTTTTGAAATGAGCACTGATAACAAGCGAGATGGCACCTGTCCTCTTTAGCCCAGCGAACAGACTGTCCAGGATTTCCAAACAGGAAGTCAGATTTTGACTCATGAGACCTCAGGATATTTTTCAAACTTTGCCTCAGTCTTTTTTCGAATGAGCCTGAACCCAGAGAAGGAGAGAAGGTAGCAGTCTTTCTGGATCTGGTTTATATAAAGTTTTCCTTTTTGCATGGCAGAGAGTTAGGTAACATTTGTGAATACAGACAATTTGCTTTGAGGTGTTCTAGCACCCACACAGTGAGGTCCACTACAGAACCGTGTCTGTTTGTAATGCAGGGCTGTCTGACGGTCAGAAGATCAGACACACAATATTTTTTTTTTGGCCTGGTAGTCTGCATACAGATATGTATTCAGAGTCGAAGTACATTTTTCTTAAAGTGCTTGCTTACATTGTCTTTCAAAGAATAGTGAACCCCTCCCAATCTTTACCTCAGACAGACTCTGCCTCTCTGAGAGACTCTTATTTCCAACCTGATCAACCATCAATATATGACGAGTTGGGGATGAGATCGTGTTGCTTTTTCTACCCAATTATGTTTTCAACCTGTTACCAGCTAACTTTGAGATGTTCCATTATTTATTTCTTTAAGCATTTCACAACTTAACCAGTCTTTTGTTGCCACTGTCCCAACTATTTTAAACATATTGGACAATTCGCATTCAAATAGGACATAAAATGTCCCAAACACAAAGAGATCTCTAAGTTTGAACACCTTTTTCAATCAATCATGAGTCTCAATGTTTTGAAAATAATCACATTCTGTTTTTGTTTGTATAAACTTCTTTGAATTTGGGGTTGTAAAAATTAAGTGGTCTAATTCTGCATCTCTGGACTGCTGGAAAAAGCATAATAAGACAGTTTGTATTTGACATTACATTCATCTGAGCTCACAATTTTGCCGTCTTGAGATTTGTATAACCATGCATGCTGTTCCCTTTCTAATTCTCTGCTGTGGCCTGGGGGGATTTGTTTTAAAATGGCAAACTGTAACACAAACACACAATCTGCACATTATAAGCGTGATTTAAAAAAAAAAAAAAGTATTCATTCCCTCTGAGGTAAATAAGCATTTTGATTAACACTGAATCACATGAGGATTACCTGCTTCACCTCAGTTTCAATCTCTGTTTGACTTTCTGATGAAGTTCTGTCAGTAAATTATAATGAGAGTGCAAAGAAATAACTAGAAACCAAAAATTGTAGCATCTCAATGCGCTCAAAATACCAAACCCAGAGGTTATATTACCTTGTTGTCAGTATCCAGCACTAAGATGATAGCAATGGTAACGATTTTAACATTTCTTTTTAAATATCAAAGATTAAAGCTTAAGGGAACATCAGTTCTGGTTGCTGACAGCTAGCCTTGTTCTCCTCCTCCTCCTACTCCTCCTCCCCCTCCTCTTCCTCCTCTTCAGATAAGTCCTCCATGGTTCAGCGATTCAAACTGGCTATTTAAATCCCTTCAAGGGCTAGCATGGATAGAAGGACACACATCCACAGACCTTATTGATCATGGCCGAATCAGTGCTTTTTAAAATTCCCGACATACATCTTGCGTCTTTGATCTCATTTTTAAACCCTCACACTTCTTTCAGTTATTTTCTCTTATTTTCTCTTCCTACATCGTCTCAGGTCTGTGATGGCGGGTTCAAACTGTGCCTGATCGATTTCAGTTTGTCCACCATTAGAAAGCTCGTTTTGGATATATTCACCTTTTTAAGAGTGTAACAAAATAAAATGAAATTCTATTGATTTCCACAAGGTAAATTAACCTCTTAAGACCCAGACGATATGCTTTTTTGACTTCCTTGAGTTAGAACACCAGTACATGTAATATGCACTATCTTTAAAGAGAAAGCTGCAGGATGAGATGGTTTTACTGTAAGAAATAACTAAGTTATCAGTTTACTAGTTGTAGAAAGCAAATGCAGTATATGTTAAACCCTTATATTTATTCTTTTGGTAGACAGAAACTACATGTAAATTTGTCACATTACCAAAAATCAATACCAATGTAGACTTAAAGGTTACTATGGAAGCCCTAAGCAGACATGATTCTGCACATTTTATTAATCAGTTTTCCCATGATAACAAGTAATCGGATTTTTTTCTTAAGATTGTGACTTATTCATCCTGTAACCCCGGAGTTGCTAAAGCACAAAACAAAAACCTCATTGGTGTGTGCACTGACAGCACGGCATCCTGTGGTCAGGCTTATCACAATGAACACACAGCCTATTGTTTTGCTTTTTAGATCTCCTGAAAATTCTCATCATCATCAGGAAAACGAGCTTTGATATCTCGATTAAATGAGAAAATTAAGTCAAAATGTTGAGAAAACAACCAGAAATGACTCAGTATCATAGAAATGGACTACAATAAATATATGGATACATATATAGGGCTTCTGTAGATACTACATGCAAAGACTTGTTTCTTCTTTTTAATCAGTGTTGTAGCTTGTCACAAATTCTATATGAACATAAACTACAAACATTATGAAACGGTTTCAACTCTTTCATTTGTTGAGGTTTTGCATCTTGTTCTCTTTCTTCTTGGGTTTGGCTGTAGGTTGACTTGGCAGAGACAGCTGCCATCTTGTTTTTACCACTGTTGTAGTCGAGTCAACAAACCCTCGAGTCCCCAGTGCTCAAGTCCAAGTTGAGTCCGAGTCACCAAAGAAAAATCTGAGTCCAGTTGAGTCCCCACTACCTGATTCTGAGTCCAAGTCCGAGTCGTCAAAGTTGAGTATGAGCCGAGTTCCAAGATGGGCTTCAGTCCTCCACTTAAGCACATTGATGTGATTATTTGAATATGTTAAATGCTTCTAAAATGAGCTTTAACTTTCTATTATATGTGAGTCTTGTGTTTATACTGTGCCTCAGTCTTAGAGGGTAGTTTGTATGGTGTTAAAACACAGAGCCATCAAACGACATCAAACCACACGTGAAAATTGTTCTGTCTTCAGAGCTCAGAAAAGATTAATAACCAGCCAATGAATGAAAACTCTGTTTCGGTTGACCATATGCATGTACACACATAAACCAGTAACTCTCTGGTTCCTGATAGAAAACGATTTATATCTATCTATATACTCGTTTCTATCAGATTTCATGAATTGATCAAGCTTGTGACTTCAGAGGTTGCTCAAGCAGATCAAAAGAAATTAAATTTCTTTCCTGTTTGTTGTTTGTTGGTGGGACAATCATAATCTCAGGATGTCTTTTAGGGAGGAAGTCTCTCCACTGAAATCTTTATAAGTGACATGTTTTAAAGCCCAGAAGGTTGGTAGGACCCCAGGGACTGCTCAGCAGGCACATGTGTATGTCTCTGATGTTCTCTTAGAGTGTGGCATAAAGAAATTAAGAAAAAAAAAAAGATTATAATGCCAAAATAAACCATAGCTGAATTAGAAATATCTATATTTTTGTGAATAAACAATATTAAGTAAAGAATACTAGATTCAGATTAACACAAAATGTACTTGGATGTGTGTGTAAAGGATAGAACCACAAGAAGAAATGGTTTTCGATTACTTGTACGACTGAACTTCTTTGGAGAGACGTGACCTAAGATGCTCGGGATTTTCTTCCATTTCCTGTTATATCATCTAAACTGTGGATGATGTATCACAGGAAGTGGGACTATTGTGACGCACACACACACACACACGCAGACACACAAACACACGCAGACACACACACACACGCAGACACACACACACACACACACGCAGACACACACACACACGCAGACACACACACACACACACACACGCAGACACACACACACACGCAGACTCACGCACACACACACACACGCACACACACATACACACGCAGACACACACACACACACGCACACACGCACACACGCGCACACACACACACACACACACACGCACACACGCAGACACACACGCACACACGCGCACACACACACACACACACACACGCACACACGCAGACACACACACACACACGCACACACGCACACACACGCACACACACACACACACACACACACACACACACACACACACACACACACACACACACACACACCTGTAATTGGTTCTGTAAGTACACCAGAGTTTCCCTTTCCACCCTCTCTCCAATTTTCTGTGCTGTCAGTTTGTGCGGCGACTCTGAAAGAGGACTTGTATCGATGGTGATAGGTTTGTGGCTCCAATCGCACCTTGACTTGTGCTCTGTGAAATCAGCCCCACAATTAAACTTAACACTACCCTTAAGTTTCTCCTGACCCCCTTTTCCCCCCCCTAATCTTCTATTATCTGGCCCCCCCCCTCTCCACTCCTCCTTGTCTTGCACTCTGTGTGTTCGTCATCCCTCCAACAGTGATGGTGCTGCTTGATGATGCACAGCCCTCCAAAAACTCACTGAGTCATTTATAGTTCTCAGTGTTAAACATCTCTCCTCTCCCCTTCCTCTCCAAAATGTTCCATCTCCCGCACAGCGCGCCTTCATTATCTGAGATGCCGAGGCTTCCTGAGCGCCTGGTTGCTCTAAAACTTTTCTGACAAAGCAGAGGGGGAAATTGCATCCCAGTTTTCCATAGAGAATTAATGCGTTTTAAGAAATGTGAATTATTGATCTTAAGTGGATTATTCTGATGTCGGTTTTGTGTGCAGGATGAACGTCTTCTGCGCTACATTTGTGTGTGTGTGTGTGTGTGTGTGTGTGTGTGTGTGTGTGTTGGTTTGGGATTTTGTTGACTGTGTTTGGGTGGGGATGGAGGGGAGTTTGGGTGGGAAGATATGTTTTATGTGAGGCTCTGCTGTGTTGGGATAAGTGAGCATTTTGCCGTTTGGAGGGATTTTGTGGGACTGAAGCAACCGCTGAATCTCCTCTCTTGTTGCGAGCGACCGTCTGGCGGGAGGAGTAAAAGGCACACTATCAACATGTTTAGAAGTCAATGGAGTCTCTAATGAAGTCAACCCCCCCCCCCCCACACACACACACACACACACTTTTTTTTCCCTCCTCCATGCATTATGTATCTTAATCTGATCTGAAGGCTTCTCTCTTAATGTTCCTTCAACCAAAGATGAAGCCTCTGAGTGTGAAATTTAGCTGGAATTAAAGTTTTAACATGACAGCTGGCTCAGGGAATCCGTGGCTCAGCTCCTCTTTGGGGCAGCAAAGCAGCTAAAGAGAGGATGAAGAGAGGGTGCAGGGAAAGAACAGGAAGGAAGGAAGCAAGGAGGGTTGTGATTATCGAAAGAGTGTGCGAGGGAGGAAGAGAAGAGGACAGACTGCAGGTTTTCTTCATGACTGCTACACTGAGAATCTTATCTGCTGCCACAGCCTCCTACCGCTACACATTTCTGCATGTTTTCTCTGTTCTGCCTCATGTTTGCTGCTGTTTCTTACTGGGGGGGGGGGAAGCTTTCTGTTTAGCTCTCCTCCTCGCTCTGTGTTATCAGGCTTACCGGGCTCTGGTTCTGGGGTTTCTTAATAGTCACTGAAACAGTCACTGCTGCTGCACCAAATGATGCTGCTAATTCCAGCTGGTAATGTAGATTTTCAGCTGAAATCGTAATCTCTTCATAGCGTAAAAGGATTGAGAATGCTGTCTTCAACCTAAATAAATTACTTTGAAGAGAGGGCATGTCCCTGGCTTTAACTCGCATACCTGCAGTGTGTTATATAGAGAACAGAGATTAGTGTGTAGAAGAATGACACACTGGCTTTCTTCAAGGCCCCCGGGAGGCTCTGGGTATCTGCTCAGCGGTGGAGTAAAGTCCTGCATCTCTGTATGTGTGTGTCTTCTTTCACACTGAGCCCTGTCTGTTATTTACTTAGCAGTGCTGTTGAATGTTGACTCCAGGAGCACGGTTTTTTCCAGATAATTGGCTCCTCCTTGCAAAAGTCTGTAGCTGACCACTACTCCCTCTAGATTTGGTGTCCCATTGAGCCCCCGGGTTCTCAGCACATACGGTAACACGTAATCTCATGTTGTCCTACCATGTGGATCGCTGCTGGTGTATGTGTGTCTTCATTTCTCTTAGTGGTTACCAATGCATTGCAAAAAAAGATGCGTTTCCATGATTTTTTTTTCCTCCCATGTGTTTCTTTGTTGCATGTGTGTCTCTCTTCTTTCATCATAAAAGCACCTTTTTGTAACCTTTGACTGCAAAGTGACATCATACTTGCCTTACACAATAAAATATATTTCTCAGACTTAAATCAAAATGTATTCTTCTTTAATGCAATACTCTGCTGCAGCCTAATGAGTGTAGGTATGACCAGTAGATACATGACGCAACACTTCATCTAGCTACAGGATATTAAGAGACTCTGTTTTTTTTTTTACTTTCTAGTCTACTTGTTCTCTACTTATGTTGCGTCACATAAAATATACTCTAAATTAAAAATGCACCATATCCGAAAAAAAAAAATAGCCTACAACATTGTTCACTTTTGCAATACCGAAGTGTGATTAATAAACATAAATTAAAGAGTGAATGTTAGTTATACCTTGATTTCTATGTCTATCTGCTGCCCTTGTTTTTACACAATAACTGTGTTTGCAACATTTCCCTCCTGAATCCAAAATAAAACAGCAAACATTTTTTTTACCACTTCAATGTCACCAATTAATCTGAGGGGAGCTGATGAGCTCCATCTGAACATATCAAAATGTCATTAAAGCCAGGCGTCAATCCAGTAAGTAAAAGTATGCATTCTGAGTATGAAAGCGGTGCTTATTCATATTAAATCATTCATTGCTATAAATCCAGACTTTTGCGATGTATCTATTACAAGTGCTCATATAACAATATGGATGAAATTAAAATGAATTGCCCTGCTCCAAATTCTGCATTCATTGACTTCTCCTACTCTTCTCTTTTGCCCACATTTGATGTTCTGAACCTGTGTCAGCTTCCTGTTTTGTACCATGTGCTGGACAGTTACCTCATGTTGCATTTAGGCGATCTCACAGCCCACATTTAAGAAGTGGAAGTAGCCACTGTGAAATCACCCACTGGTTAATGCTCTATTTTCTTTTTACTTTCAAAATCCTGGTTTCAGTGTTTTCCACCTCTGGTTCTTGGAACCACAAGAAGAGATGATAGAAAAGCATTACTACACCTCTATCCTGCTGCCGCGGTATGGACTTGTCAAATGCAAGATTTCCCTAAAGTCTACCCGGCTTCGTCCTCTCCTTATGAAAATGAAGGCATCATTTACAAAATGAAAGTCATTACATTTTGAAGAAGACCAAAATTTGAGGAAATGAATAAAGTTGCAAGTAGGGGAGTTTTTCTGACTCAAATTAAATCCAACTCCATCTTGCAATAAATGAGTGTCTCACTGCTGGCCACATGGGGTTTAAGGCTCTTGTGTGTAAATTCTTCTTTGAGACCAAAAATATATATAACTATATTCTTATCATAGTCAATGGTCTGTCCTCGTGAACTCACAAAGACTATTTTTTAAACTCACCAAATTTATATTGCAGGTACTTCCTCTCATCGGTCACAGGCAATCCATCATTTGAAACTGGACCAATGAAAATGTCACAGCAGAATGTGAATAATGGAAGTCAGACATAAATCTACTGTTTGTTCTTGTTAGCTGCCTGGACATGTTGTGAATCACCGGGAATTAAATGGAAGCGAGGTCAAGTCAGTTTTATTTATTCCGCCCAAAAATACAATCTGTAGAGCAACGTCTGTCCTTACACCCTTGATCAAGTCGAATCAGCTCAAATATGGAGGTAAATCAAATAATATGAAACATGAGTTCATGCAAAATACTCTCTGCATCTTACCACTTGTCTTCTGACTGGCCAGTTCTGTTTGTCTCATATCCTCAGGAAGTCTCTTAAATGTCACGCGTCCAGGACTGAAATGTACATTGTTTCAATGTCTTTGTTCTTTTTTCACATAATGCATTGGTTTTTTCTCTTTGGCAGAGCCTCATTTTATCAGTGTCCTTGTGTTTAAAAGCTACGTACACCATTAGCATGTTATAATATTGGCTAGTTTCCCATCATGTGTTCATGAAACATCCTAACTTGTACTGGTGACGATAGAATTCAGCCATGTGGTGTTTTACAAAAAGTAAGCTTTAGTTTGAGGCGAGCTTTCTGGTGATAAACTTTCAAAGTTGACAATGGCTGCAAAAAGTTCCCTGAGCTAATAATGGTAACTTAGATTTACTTTTTTTTTTTCAGACCAAAAACCCAAAGACATGTAATTTATTATGGAGAAAAAGGATTAAAAAAAAAGGAACCAATGATTTGTCTTATTTGCTTGTATGTACCTTTTTTTATCATTGAACTTTGAACGTTCAAGCTCAAAACCTTTTGAACAAATGGTACAGCAGCAGCTGAAATAATAGCTTTACAGTGTTTGACAAATAAAACATAAAACCACTCATGTAAAAAAAAACATAGTAAAGGAGTAAAGGTAATCATATGACACAGGCGTGGTTAGAAATGTGCTGATGATATTTTAAAAAAGTTCTGCAATGGAAAGGCAATATGGTGGAAAGAGAATATATGACAGTCTTGGTCTATGTTAGAAATCACTGACATGTTCAGAAGTGAGCGATTGGTTCCCCCTTGCCTTCGTTCCTAGGCTTCATCCTTGACTGAGCCAGCCCTTTAGTCTGAGCACAGTTTATTTCTTTCGTTGTCTTCCTCTCAGAAACACTCTCCTCTCTCTGTTTGTCTCCTCGGCAGGCGTTCATGGAGGATGTGAAGTCTCGAGGGCCGTTCATCTACTCAGTCTTGGAGTCAGCCCAGGCCTTTCTGGCTCAGCACCCCTTCCAGGAACCAGAGGAGACCCTGACCGATGGAAAAGGTCTGTTCCCTTCTTACTTTGAGCCAACTGCTGTGCCAGCCAAAATATCATAGTAACATGCTCTCTCAGCTCAGCCCCATAGCAGCACCCATGCAGGGGAAACCTTCCATTAGTGGCTATTAGCTGTGAGCAGTGTGCTGATGTCACACTGAGTCTGTGAGCTGGGACTAGTTAGCTCTACCTCACTGTACCATCTCATCAGATAAGTAATACAGCAAATTCGGTTGTTTTTCCGCCTTGTGATATTTGGCACACTCACCTGGAGAAAGCTGTACACTTCTCGCCCCCTGCTCCGCCCCTTTACTTCATAACTTCACTTCTGCTCCATTTTTCATGCACGTTTATCCTTCTTATCCCTTTATGGCACGGCCTCACCTCCCCCTCTGCAGAGGTGTCTCCAAGTCGGAGGATCTTAAATGTGAGCCGCTCGGTGTGGAAGCAGGCAAACGTGGCCAGTGACCTGTGGGAAAAGCTGACAGCACGCTGTGTGGACCGCCACAGGTCAGCAACTTTTTATTTAACATTGGGTTCAACTTGTACAGTAAAAGTCTGGAAATGGGTCCTTTTTGAGTGGAATTTTGAGACACCTATAATTTTCTAGATGGCACTTTATACTTATAGTCCACTATAGGTCAGGGAAATATATTGTTCATTTATCTCTCTTACAGTGCCATGAAAGCTATAGAAGCAAGTTGGTTAAACAACACATTGTAAAATATTAAAACAATTTTTTGATTTGTTAACCGTCACAGAAGAGCTTCTAGCTGAGGTCATTTGCCACATCTTAGATACCCATGTCTGTGTTCCACCAAGAGGTGTTTCATCCTTGTATTATTTGATTAAAAAATACTGTAAGTCTCCGGGGTTTCAAATCAAAAGATGGGAATCAATATATCTTTGTAGCAGAACTTTTCATTTTCTTACATTTTCATTTATTGTCACCTCTGGCCTCCGCTCAATATTCAAACAACTGAACTTTATTTAAAGTTGTTAAATGTAGCTCCACCACGCTTAGCTACAGGAATATGCTGTACATGCACTGATGTATCAGCATTAACATTAATGTCAAATCTAATGGTCTATTGGTTAAATGCCCTAATAACTGACAACAGAAAACTTTGACAAGCATGGGCACTTTTATTCATTCCCTGCTTTGGGATAAATAAATTTCTTCCTTTCTTTTCTAAATATATTTAAATCAATCAATACCAGATTGATGCTGTGTGTGTGTGTTCGGAATGTAAAGTAGGGAGAGGTTGCTTTTCACGATAGGTGAAAAAGTCAAGTTAGTAAATAATTGAAGGATAATTCAAAAATAATTTTTATCATACAACTTTTCCTCGTTTTACTAAAAGGCCACAAGGACTTTAATTTCTCACAGTGAATGTTTGTGTGGTGATCCATATCAAGGTTATTCAGCAATACATTCAAAGTAACACAATTACCATAACCTAATTACAAAATGTGGCATATCCATTTTAGAAAACACATTTATCAAGTTCTGGATGGCTAAAAATTCCGAGCTTACTTTTCAGAATATTAGAACATGTTTTTGTAGAAAAATGCATTTAGATGGAGAAATGAATGATGGTATGAAATCCTTTTAATACAGCCCTGCAGAATATGACAGGCTGTACATTTGAATAGATGATGTGGTTGACCGCATGCTCTTTGGTTTCATAATTATTTTTTTTTAGGACATTTCTTGCATTTCTTGCTTTGTTTCAAACTTTAATGTTGCATTTAGTTGACATTTATGAACTATATTTCAACCTCAGACACATGGAGCGGACATTAGAGCGTCTACTTCAGATCCAGGCGGCGATGGAGGAGCTGGCTGTGGCCTTGGAGCAGGCGGAGGGGGTGCGAGACGCCTGGGAGCCTGTGGGAGACCTCTTCATCGACTCTCTGCAGGACCACATAGACGCCACCAAGGTAGATATACCCAGAGAGCACACATACAAGCTTTTCTATCTCTTACACATACTCACACAGGCTTGTAAATGCAGACACATTATAATGATGAGTCCCAGATATAAATTACTTTCACCTGCGGAGCAACTTAATTGTCCCCTTTGAGATAATCGCCTCTGGCTCATCTAGGAAAGCACTGATTGCAACAGGTCGTAAACAAACATCAAAACAGAAACATCTTGCTTTTTTTTTTTTTTTTTTTTCCATCTCAAAAACACAGCAGAGAAATGTTGCTCATGAATAAGTTAGAGATGTGTACCAGCCTTTAAATCATGTGTTGTTTGTTGCCTGTGTAAACATCCCTGTCAGAGGAGCCGTGATCTGACAGACGATGACAAGGACACCGCACTTCAAACTGACGCGCTGGCTGCATGGCCAGGGCTACAATCCTCCGCTGAATAGATGTTGTTAACGAATGACAGGTCATTGGTTTAGTCATTATGTGAGTGCCGAGTGCCGCTGCTGCCTGTAATTGTGCGGCACAATTCATTAGAAGTGAGGGCACTTCACAACAATCATGTCACTGTTTGGACTCCTGTCACAGCCAGCACATGTTCAGCTGGGTCTCTAGGGCAGGCCTGTCACTTGGCCTCATGTGTACTCCCTCACTCATTTACATTCACACTCAGACACATGAATGCATGCATGCAAATAGGACGCATCATAAAACCACGCTATGCATACACATGCATAGAGGTGCAACGAGGGCTGATTATAAATTGAACTAATCAACTGAACACTCTGTCTATAGATTCTTTACAACGTTACAACCCCTCTCTTAAACTGAAAGATTTGACTTGACGTTAGATGGGGCGGCTGTGGCTCAGTTGTTAAGAGTCATTCGTCTCTGAACCGGAAGGTTGGGGGTTCAATCCCCAGCTCCTGCAGCAACATGTCCGATTGGCAAGACACTTAACCCCAAGTTGCTCCCGCTGCTTCGTCAGAGGCCTATGAATGTGTATGAATGGAAATGAATGGGATTAGTTTCTTCTGATGGTAACTTTACATAGAGTGACATGTGGTGTAAAAGCGTTTTCAGTAGTCAGAAGACAAGAAAAGACCGATACAAGCTCAAGTTCATCAAGAATGAGAAAAGCAACAAATCCTGCCATTTCAGATATAGAACTCATCCTTTAATTTAATCTAATCATTGATTGGAAAAACTTTTCAAACACAATGGTGCCTGTGTATTTACTGTTGTTTGACTAATCTATGAGTCAATAATCTATTGATTATTTCAGCTCTACATTTATAAAGATGTATTTCATACACTCCTGCCTTTATTTCTCTGTTTAACAGTTCTCCTGCTGGCGTCTATTCACAGATGGCATACTTGCAGTTATCAGAGATCAATTTCAGGGTATTAAAAGAAGCCATTTTAATAAATATCATATCACAGTCTGCTTAAGGATTTGAGAATTGTAGAATATGAGGATCGGCTTCCACATGGTCACAAATTGCTCATGCTACAGGACATCCATCCGTTATTGTAGACAGAAGACCTCAATTCGATGTCTACAACATTTGAACTTTATTTAATAAATGTTTTCACATTAATTAACATAGCATCACTATGGAGGAATGCAGAGAAGTATCTCTAAAAAACATGTGACTCTGTCAGACATGAATCAGTCACAGCTAACAAATCCTGAAATGTTGCGTTGCAGCTTTGACTTCCAGTTTTCTTGTCTTTACTGTAAACTGTCAAATGAAGACACCAGTGCTCAGAGAATAAACGGCACACACTCGTGTTTTCTTGTCAGACATGTCTTCTTATCTATTTTGAGTGTCTTTGTTTCCTATTCTTTAGATGTAAGTTTTTAGTTAGGTTCCACACTGTGAGGTTGGTAAAAAGTTTTAAAACATCCACAGCGTAAGTTTTCAAAGACTTCAATTTTTGCTAAAATTGATTTCATATATTTTACAGAGAAGAATGAAAAGAAATCAGTTGATATGCACACAGAAACACAAACTTGTTTTTGACAGGGGATGTAAAAGAATAACAACATACACATGGGTGTCATGATATGCTGTTTTGTGAAACTGTATCAATATTCGACTGCTTTGTTTTCCATCCACCTCTCTGCTTCTCTCTGCTTCTCCTGCAGCTTTTTAAGGAGGAGCTGACGCAGGTGAAGGAGGGCATGAAGCACGTCAATGATCTGGCCCACCAGCTGGCTATCGCTGATGTCCATTTGTCGATGGAGAACGCCCGCGCCCTAGAGCATCTCAACAGCAGATGGAAAGTGCTTCAGGTAAAGTTCACTGCTGGGTCCACGTTGTCTGTCTGACATTGTCTGCAGCATCACAACCAACCAATCCACGTTCTGACCTAGTGCAGGCTGAGAGCATATATGCTCAATTGGTGCCACACTAGACTTCAGACAACCTTGTTTTTTTAGAGTGAAAAGGAAAGTGTCAGTTTTAGGACAAAAGTCAGCAAATATCCAGGAAGGGAAGAAGCAGCATTTTGAACTTTATTGGATTTTCCCTCACCTTTAAGATCCACACGATGCAATGTTGGTCATGTGGTTATTTAATATAATTTGTATCATCCAAATTCAATTCAATTAAAAAAAATAATAAAATCAATCAAGCTGTAGTCAGTGGGGGGAACTTTAAAAAAAAGGGGGATCCCCATCAATGAGGAAGTTCTAACTGTACAGTAGTTCCATGTCAATAAATCTTGTACATTTCACCTTTTTAAGAGGAGGCTGTACGCGTTTAAATAAAAACCTTGGGGCTTTTTTCCTCTATCATTAATAAAATTAATCTATGAGCAACACATCTTTCAGGTTAATCAATCTAATAGACTTCTGTTCAGTCGGTTTAATGAGAAGCTGTTTACTGTGAAATGTCTGGAGCAGTTTTGGGCTTTTGTTAATGAGTTAGACACCAAATTAATAAAGACTCATTGAACTAATATGGGCCCTCTTCTTGGACCACCTGTTGTTTTTAAGCAGCACTTCATTTCTGTTTTGAGTGGAGCTCAGTATCTTTTTAATGAACATGTGTTAAAGAGCAAGGAAACCATGTCTATGGTGTTCATTAGTTATGGAGTGTAATGAACTACATGTTGTACAGATAAGGATTTCTATATCTTGATGCATTGAGACTAAAAATGTGAAATGCAGTCGAAAGAATGAATGAATGATTGAAAGGAACAAATCAGGATGAAAACGTATGCACTCACACGGATGGGGTAATAGTTCATTGAATCTTAATCACTTCCTCTCCAGGGCTTTAAAAAATAACATGAAAAAAAGTGCTTTGGATTCAATGAACTGTATTTGTCCTCCCCTGGATGCTTAGCTGAATGTATGGATGCATTATCAAGGGAAGCATTGCTGTAACTCTACAGCACACAACTCTCAACCTTTAGGCTGCATTCCTCCATCAGCGACCTCTGCAGTGCTCCTCCAAGCACAACAAGACTCATTCAGCTTTCTCGGCACCCCATGTGAGAACACCCTGTTCCCACTTAGATAGCCTGTCATTTTGGCTTTGTCACGATGTATTAAAAGCCACTCTAGCCTCACCTCACCTCCTATCTGTGTCCCTGTCCTCCTCTGATGAGGATTTTAACATCTCTTCAGCATTTCGGGGAAATTAATTTCCAGTATCCACTTCACACAGTCCCGACTGACATGACTCTTTTAAGTCGCCTCTTTGGCCTTGAAATACTCCTGAAACTGCTCGTGAGGGAAAAAAATTAAAATGTTATTCAAACTGTTGCGTTTGGTTTCAGGAACTATTATTTTTTATCTGCTCCGAGTGAAGCAATTCAAGTCGATAGCCTCAACTTTGTCCCCCAAGTTGCAGGAAACAAACACAGCGACACAGAGTAACAACCAGACTTAGTAGCTTTTCATTGAAGGTTGAGTTAGTTTCCTTTTGATGAGAGTGAAGGTCTTAGCTTTGACCTTTCAACCACTTATGCACAGAATGAAAATCCCAGCAAATATTGGATAGATGCCTTTGACTTTTTGAACAGACATTCATGCTCCCCAGCTGCCATCTATTCACTGCATTTACTTTACATCTCCATGATGAGCAGCATTGTTTACAAGTAAAGCCAACAATGCTACAATTGAATATACTGCTTAAATAGGCTTTCAGAGAGAATGGCTTCCTGCTGTACAAATATAGGTACAACATTAAAGCATATTTCAAAATTCCATATACAACTCACTCAGTTGTTTTCTGGATAATTACATAACAACGTGTCTAACTTGTGAACACACAGAACTATTTACCTGGGTGTTAGCCAAACGTCCTGTGTGCAGGGGAACGTGATGAAGCACCAATTATTCTCTGGTGTCTATCTCTGATCAAACTCACAATAATCTTGTGTCTGCCTTGCACAAAACCCACCCAGGCCAGACGGTAAATCAGCGGATCTGTAGGCCGCTAAAAGTGACAAAGCTGCACCCAGATTTGATCAAAAAAATGTCAAAAAACCCCTGAGTTTGAGGAGATTCTGGTGATTCCCCCTGTCCTACCTACTTATGTGTCTGTAAAGGATGTCACTCGATTTGTGGTGCATTCAAGCACACCTAAATTAGTTTGTTTTAGTGAACACTCTCAAGAAAGAGCCTGCAACAGTTACAGAACCCAAAATAGTTTTTTTTTTAATCTGAGAGGGAACGCCGTTCTGCTCTACTTTTGCTCCCAGAACGGCGTTCCGGTGTGTTCCGCCCCATTTCCACCCCTGGTAGTATGTGATATACTGTATAGTATTAGTGTGGGTTTATGATAGAGCTTGTGTCTTGTGAAATGACACTTCTAATAGTTTCTGGTATTATTTTCTTCTTCTTTTTGACCTTTATTTTATCACGCAGGCCCCCAATGAGTTCAAAAAAACTATTTAGCAAAAGAGACCTGGCCAAGGTGGCAGCAGCATATCTACAGTATGTTGGTCCATTATTGGGACACTTGCTTGAACAGTCAAATAAAGTTGAAGTGCTCTTTATCCAACAGCCACTGAGGTACTTCATATCGTATATAAATGCTGCAGCAGTGCCTGGAAGGAAAGCTTTTTGTCTTATGTGTGGGATGAACTGCATACAAATAAGAACACCTGTCAGTCTAATTTTCTATCACCATCAGGAGCCCACTTCTTTCTGTTTGAATTACAGTTTTTCGTTCATGGAGGTCACAATGCATTGAAAGTTTAAACGATTGCTAGAAGCATTCAGTTGTGCATAAAATCAGAGGAGAACATTTTCCGGAGCCTGAAATATCAAGGAGACATCTTCCTCAGATTGTCACCACAGTTTGTGTGTTTCGGGACAGGATTGCTGTGGGAAGAGAAGCACAGAAAGAAAAGAAATTGGGACCCTTCTTGCCCCTCATTGACACACGATTGCGTTGGAGTTACAAAGAGCCAGCATGAAAAAAAGTTCTTTTACAGGACAATTTCTGCTAAATCTTTCATGCACTCTGCTACAGTAGGTAGTGTGTCCTCTGGTCTTTGAGTCAGGAAGAAAGTAAGGGCCTTGTAATCCTCCCTGGTGATAAAGCTTGTTAAAAAGGCTTTTAGTATCCAGCAGGTTTTCATCTCGGCTATCTTGGATTGTCTCTGACTTCCTCTATGATATTACCACAGCCCAAAATGACATAGAGACAGGTGTTGCATATAGTTTTAGATTAAAAAAAATACTCTGATGAGTATCTTTGAGATGCCTTTTATGAAGCCCCTTTAGGTCTGATATCTCTGCTCAGCTAATTTCAATGCAGTTAGATGTACTCACCTGATGCCTAGCTATTTTAAAGCAAACCAAATAGAGAAACCTTTCTTTTTTTTTGTTTCCCTCACTGTGTCCCATTTCTCTCTTAATTAAAATTCTAGATGCTCAATACCAGCAACATCGTGTGCCTGTTCATTTTGGCTTCTGTGATGCCAGCAAAAAATGTATTTCCAAATTTAATTAGCTAATATTTGTCGATCTGAGATAATTTAGTCATTTGTCTTCCTTATGGAAGCCCAAATTGCCTGTACTACAATTAGATTGCAGAGCGGCACACAGTTGGCAGTAACAGATCCACAGCACGTTGACAATAAGTTACAGCCAATTTGAGTCACAGTCCAGATTCTATTGTTTTATTCTCTGCAGAGAAATGCTAATTCAATATATCTAACTTTACACATTAGGACTCATTGCCTGCACTTCACTTTGAAGTTTAAAAGCTCCTCACATTTTCATCTGTCTCTTCTTGTCTTGATCTGTCTCTCTCCCTCAGCGCGAGTGGATTTACCTCCCATTGTTTGAGGACGTGTTTCAAACATCCAGCTGACACTGATTCATGTGTCATATCCAATACATTTCAAATAAACCAGGATTAGGCTGGCTAAATCCCATTTGTGGGAAACATAACTGATGTTGAGAGGCTTTTACAAAAGGCAATGGCAAACTTAATTTCACAAATATTCACGCAACACATTTCATCTTCTTTTTTTCCTCCAGCTCTCCTCCACACTGACATTGCAACCAGGAACCATTGTCCTCATTTCAACAAAGTATATAATTTCCTAATCTCTATCTTCATTTAATACCTGCCTCTTCAAAGGCTTTCAAAGCCCTTCAAGAGGGGCAGCAGAGGGAAAAAGGCATAATTTATATTCTGTAGTTAACTAATGGAAGAGAAGCAGGTGGTTTGGGTGCATGCATTTCTATTTTAGGGGATTTGTGGTGGAGAGGGATGGACAGCATGATTCCCTTTGATTTAACTCTGCTTGTGTGTGTGTGTGTGTGTGTGTGTGTGTGTGTGTGTGTGTGTGTGTGTGTGTGTGTGTGTGTGTGTGTGTGTGTGTGTGTGTGTGTGTATACATGTGTCCTCAGGGTTCCATAGAGGAGCGGCTGAAGCAGCTCCAGGATGCACATAGGGACTTTGGCCCTGGATCACAGCACTTCCTCTCCAGTAAGAGTCTTCTTCTGCTATCTGATGTTCTTACCTCTTGTTACAGCAGTCTGCACCACACTGTGTGAAGTCTTAGAGTGTGTAGGTTTGGAGGAAAAGAGTCTTGGTGTTTTACAGTTTTGTTTCAAGGCCATTAAACGCAGAATGTGTGCGTGTGTTTGTGTGCATATTTGGGTTAGAGGTGGAGCTTGCAGGCTTTTGTTTGTCTTTCTTCAGTTCCAGCACACTGTAGCGATAAACATCCCCAGTGATGCTCATCACAACAGTAATCGCTCTCATTCGAGCAGAGAAACATAGTTGTGAATTCTGTCTCTTCTTTCACCTGCTGTTCTTCAAAGGCTGCACAGAGCGAGCAGGGGGCCTGGAAATGTGATTTACTTTACCTAGTTTAAACTGATGAAGGGATGGAAAACTGTGATGCATGGCTCTGTGTGTGTCTGTGTGTTTCTGTTTGTGTGTGTTCAGTGTCCTCACCAGCCACATCCAGTACTGCTGCTGTCACGCTGGCTCAGAGACGCCACATTGGGGCTTAAAGAGCACCACTCTACTGCCAGCTCAGCTTGTTGCAGCCTTCACAAACTTCATTTTGAGATCTGTGCCTTTTTTTTCTGCCCCAACATACCTGTTTGTAAAGCAAAGCACATCATACATTTAGTGTGACGCAGTCACTGCTGTAACACGAAGAACCTTTAGCCAAGTTCTGTGCTTAAGTACAACTTTGAAGAGCTCAGTTAATGAATGATAAATAGTACTTTTATCTCTCACAGCTATGATCGAGAGTTACTGGAAAAAAAATCTGGAAAACCTTATGAAAGATGATACGTGGTCAAAGATTATACCAGATTATAACTGTGACCCTTCAACTACCCACGCCAAGATTTGGTATTTAAAATGTGCTCCATCTTATAAATCTGCAATATTTCATAGTTTTTATGTAATGATGCATCAATAAACAATCTTAAAACTAAATATTAGTGATTTAGTAGGACCTTGTTCTTCAGAATGTATAGTTTAACCTCTGTTACTGTATGTTTCTGGCTGTAAAACTGTGACTGTAGATGACTTAATTGTGTGTTTAACGCAGGTCTTTTCTGCATTTAATGAGTATTTTTACATTGAAGGATTGTTTTAACAATCCTTCAATTCATTTGTTTGTCATCTTGTTTGCTTGCTCATGTGTCTTCATTCACACATGCAGAGCCACAAGATTCAAGCATACATTGTGTTGCGTCATGATATAATAATGGACAATAGCATGGTGTGTGTGTGTTTTTGTGTGTGTGTGTCTGAGGCTGCGTGAAGGCTTCTCTATGAGCGCCTCTTCCTGTTCAGTCCGTCCTGTTTGATCCTCTGCTGAGCCCCCCGTGGTTCAGTTTGAAGGCCGGTTAAACTCCACAGTCACCTCGTCTCAGGACTCCTCTGCCTCCTGTATTCTATTTACCGTGCCAAACAAACCAACACTCTGAGGAAACCCATCACAATAGAACTGTCTCTTTGGCTTTTCTGCTCCTGTTGTACAGAGGAGCATCTCTGTTATGGAGGTCTGAACGGACACGCTATCTGGACACGCTGTCAGGGGCATTGTGCTCAATAGCTCTTCACGCCTGACATGCCTATTCTGTAATTGATTTGGTTTTTGTGTGTGTTTGTACAGGTTCAGTGCAGATCCCGTGGGAGCGTGCCATCTCCCCGAACAAAGTGCCCTACTACATCAAGTAAGTGCAACTTCACAGTCAATGTGTGCACTGTGGGACTGAGTGTGTGCTTTTTCAACGGTGGTTAGGGGGCAGAATTAAAGAGAGGCTGTTTTGCTGTTTTTGTGACAAATGGGCATGAATACTGTATGTCTGTGGAGCACATCAGTAACAGTTTTTCCACTGAGTTTAAGTTTGACCTAAATTGATTTGGTCACAGCTGCTCCACACCAAACACTTCTAAATTTAGCTCTTTGTGTTTCTTCAGTGCAAATGATGCAATCCATCATACCAAAAATACGTTGAAACAGTAAGGAGTACCCGCCTGGTTGGACGAGTTGCCTTTTTTAATTCAGTTTAATATCTGAGCTTTGCTTGGACGATGACCAATCATTGGTCACATATTTGTCCTTTCCATTTTCATTATCAGAATTCAGTCGATATGGGAATTGCAACATTTTAACACTTTACATTTGCTATGGCAATCACATAAATGTGCTTCTTAAAGATTGTTGTTTCTTTAGCCACTTATAGCAATGGCCATGCCCATTATGTTATATTCATGCCTTATATTCAGTTCATTGGTATTTTTTTTAACTGTTCCACATAAAAAAGTAAGAACTTCCAGATGTGACCTCCAAAATATATCTGCCTTTAAGAATTAAAAGGAAGTTCGACAACATGTTGGGTCATGTTTGGAGATCAGTGTCAGCTGGGTTGTGTTGTTTTATAATGGCACAGCTTGATATTCACTGAGTTTTTTGATGGGTGAAACATTTATCTGGGGCGCTGGTGGCGCATTGGTTAGTGCGCGCGCCCCATGTATGGCGGCTATGGTCTTCCAAGCGGGCGGACCATGTTCGAGTCCAGCCTGTGGCTCCTTTCCTGCATGTCATTCCCCACTCTCTCTCTCTCTCTTTCTCTCTCTCTCTCTCCCTGATTTGCATCTCTATCCACTGTCCTATCTCTCCATGAAAGCCCAAAAATAAATCTTTAAAAAAAAAAAAACATTTATCTGAGCCAGATTGTTTTTAGTTCTGTTTGTCAATCAGCAAGATTCTTTAGAAAAAACTATTGGCCAAATTTCAATGAATGTTGCTGAGAGTGTAAGCTGTAGGCCAAGGAGTAACCAATACAATTTAGGATTAGGTCAAATTTACTCACTAACAAGGAGTTAAATTAAACTGTTTAAAAAGGTTTTACAAATACAACCAAAATGGTTACGTTTTCAAATTGAAACATCATGTAAGGCAGGTCTGTTGGTTTTGGTTGAGGTTTGTGCTCTCCATATTCACTTTTATAAACTTTTGATAATAGCTAGCTATAGTCATTTTTTGGCAAATACCACCATGTACTCTTTACAGTCTCCCATCTGTTATGGAGGTCTGAACGGACACGCTCTCTGGACACACTGTCATGGACATTGTGCTCAATAGCTCTTCACACCTGACATGCCTGTTCTTTAATTGATTTGTTTTTTCTGTGTGTTGTACTGGTTGGTGTTGGTTGAGGTTTTTGCTCTCCATGTCGAATATTAATTGAATTATTATATACCTAGCTAGAGTCCATTTTTTTTGGCAAATACCACCATGTGCTCTTAAAATCAACCATCCAACATGTTTATTTATCTTGGAGACGGATTTGAATAGCTTTCTACCAATAAATAGGATGTGTAGGATACAAGCTTACTCAACAGCAGAGTATAAGTATAATAACTTCTTCTCGTCGTTATTATGAACACGGCTTACCTCACTTGTTCAAGCATTTGTACAGAGTTACTACAGGTAACTACTGAATGATTGCGGGAACTCTATTGAACTCTATTGAGCTACTCTGAGCTCTGTTTGCTTGGGCGCTCATCTGTTTATCCATTTACCTCATCAATACTATTTCACCTTTAGAGTGCTGCTGCTTTCATCAATGAACTGTGAAGGTGTGTGTGTTTATCTCTAGAGGATGGTATTTTGGGTTAAGGTATTTGTGCAACTGTTTAATACAGATCGTTCCTTTACAGATTTTGGGGAAATCTTTTTTGTCATTTGTAGAAGAGCCGTGTGGGGGTCTTGTATAAGTCTGCTTATTTATCCCATATGTGCAATGAATGGTTATCGATTGGTAATTGTACTGGTCAAACAAAGAGCGCTTCCTTAAAAGACCCCGGGGTCCTGGCAGATTTATTGCTGCAGGGTTCCTCGTTCATTATTGCTTCATTTGTCAATTTTTTTTTACTGGATGCTACATTTTCTGAATATGCAAACAGAGCTAGCAGTGGTGAAAGCAGTCTAAATGTATGTTCATGATGAATGCTGTTTGATATTCCTTGTAGTGTCTCTTAAGTGTAAGCCTTTTTACCTTAGGACAGTTTATTTCTGTAAACAATATTCGTTCTGTCCTGCCCTCTTGTTTTCTCCCTTTACTCCCGATCACTGCTCTTTGATCTCTATTCTTTTACTGTCTGCCACATCTGCCTGTCTCTGCTCCCTGTGCTCATTTTGACTCCACTTTTGCCTTGATCTTCCTGGCCTGATAATGTTCACCGCCGTTCTTGCCTGCTTTGTGAAATCCTTGTGCCTTTGTTTCCCTCTTTATTCCAGCCATCAGGCCCAGACGACGTGCTGGGACCATCCAAAGATGACAGAATTGTACCAAGCACTCGGTGAGTTTGGAGACAATTAAAGTGTCCTTCGAGTCGTGCTCGTTGGCCCAGGACCCCCGCTGGGCTTTGGCAGCTACAGCAGCACGGCACAAGTGTGCTTTTACTTTGAAGGCCCTGTCACACAGCTCATTAAAGGCCCTGTGTTTCGAACACCTCAGGGACTACATCACTACTGTCATTAACCTACGAGGCCCAATTTGCCACCGCTATGATTGCTTCTTGCTTAGCCTTTAATTAATTGTGATTAAACGACATCATGTGTTTTACTGTTAATCTGATCTGACACGGCAGCTTGCAGGGGAGATCGGAACACTGTCACACACACAAATGCCCAGCCACACACACACACACACACACACACACACACATAAACACACATACAGCATGTGCACACACACGTACACAGATAACATTAGCAATACAGCACGTCACTAATGACTTCTGCAGCAGTGTGATAAACATGAGGGAAGATAGTGATGTCTAATTTCTGGTTGGAAAGGTAGAGTGGTGCGGGATGGGTTTGTTTTCCCACAGCTCTTCATTTACTCTAATCTTTTTCTATCTCTCTCTCTCTCTCTCTTTCCTTCCATTAGCGGATCTGAACAACATCAAGTTCTCAGCATACAGAACAGCTATGAAGCTGCGGCGAGTTCAGAAGGCTTTGAGATGTACGTACATACAGCATTTCATCGATGGTATTTTCTGTCTGCAGCACCGAGATGGCTGCTTAAATAATATACTCTACCATTATCCTGCGGCATCAGTAATCCACTATGACAAGCTCTCTTCAGGATTGAGATATAGCGATTAGCTGTGGTACATTTCTCTATCGACCTTGTCGAAGGAATCATCGCTCCTCTCTACACCACTTGTAGTGGAAAATATTCTCTGCACTTCTCTACCGACTTTGAAATGCAGAAATCAAAAGAATTGATGAAAAAAGAGAGCCACTTGAAACACTCAATGAACCAGATTTATCTTTATCACCTCCCTGACTGTTAGCGTGTTACATAATTTGAGCAATTAATTGGTTCATTTGGCTTACAAAAAAAAAAAGGCAATTAGTTTTTACCGCATGGTTGAGGCTTGAATATGTGCCCCTCCAGGGTCACAACACTACTTGTATCCTACTCACGCCTGTCACTCACAATTTAGGCTTATTTTAGAAATATTCCTTATTCCTCCAAGTCATGGGTTTTCCCTTCGCTCTCTTGGTTTTTCACAACCACAAGTCTGGTCTGTCTCCCTCCTCCCGCTTGTGACCCCTTAACGTCATCTTTCGTCACCTGCAGATCTCTAACTCTCACTGACGATAGATGTAACAACATTTGATGCTGCAAGTGACCAATTTTGCATTCTTCCTTATTCATCTTGCTCACCGCCTCTCCTGCCATCTTCTCTCACTTCAACACCCCAAGTTGCTGTAACGAAACTCAAAGCTCAGACGACTGTGAAAACCTCTTTCCTTTCCTATCCTGCTCTCCCCCGTCCTCTAGACTTTTCGCTGATACGGTTACAGAATTTAATTGCCTGGCTGCCTTGATAACTGCAGAACTCTTTCTCTCGGCACACTTTGTAAATGATTGAGAAGTGCTGTATAAGAGCCTATCAGAAATACATTTTTAGGTGATTCCCTCCCAACCCCTGAGAATACTCCTGTTATCTCCTCTACCCCTTCTACCTCATTATTGTGCAATCCAATTATACCTGGCATCAACGGACACCCTTTTAGCTCCACTCCGAGGGATGGGCCTTGAAATTAGTTTAGAAGAGCAAGATCAAATTTGTGTCACTGCTCTTGAAACATCTGGTAAGGCTTAAGTGGGAAAAAATGGGTGACTAAGCACTGCTGTCGTCTGAGTGCTCATTTGCTGAGGCGAGGATGATGATCCTGCTCTGTCTTTGTGTGTATATGTGTGTGTGTGTGTGTGTGTGTGTGTGTGTGTATGCAAAAGAAGAAGGTCTGATAACATATGCACATATGCAGACTCCAGCAGGTGTATAGCATGCCTTTACCTTAATTTTTAGTTAATTATCTGTTACTTTATTTCAAACTACTTTCAAGTGTCAAAATGATTGTTATATAATTTGAATGACTTTCCAGCATGCACAATCATGAAGAAGTTATTTTTTAGGGTATATAATTTGCTTAAGATATATTTGTGTGTTTTTAGTGGATCTGGTGGCACTGAACGGCCTTGGGGAGGTGTTTCGGGAGCAGGAGCTGCAGCAGGGGGAGCATGTGATGGATGTGGTGGAAATGATCCACAGCCTGACGGCTCTGTACGAGAGGCTGGAAGAGGAGAGGTCTATCCTGGTCAACATTCCACTCTGCGTTGACATGTGCCTCAACTGGCTGCTCAACGTCTACGACAGGTGGGTGAGCTGAAGTAAGGTGCTTTAATCCTGAAAAAGTGTAGTCTTCATTAAAACCTACTGGAGTTGAAAGCTGCCTAACTTCATCTCTTAGCTTTACTGCTTCAAGAGTCAAAAGGAGGGCTGGAGCAAATCCCAGCTGGCATTTGGTGGGAGTCAGGGTCGATCCTGCTGCTGCACTTCGTTTTTTGTTGGATTTGATGTCTTTGTTGCAGGGGTGGATATGACAGCGTTGTAAGGGGTGTCAAGGGCCTCCCCATGAGATCTGATTGGCCATCTCTGGTGTCACCCAAAAATCCTAATTGGCTGTTTACCTTGTCAGAGGCCGGATTTATGTTTTGGGCTGTGTTGCAACAGGCTGCTAGTAGCTTTCTTTGCATTTTAATGCAACGCATTTCCTTTCATCAGATTTTCTAAATTTGAATTTGGCCATAAATCTTCTTTTTGAGTCTTACAAGAATTAGGCGTGGAAGATTTAAAAGTTGCCGTTCTGTTGTGCTACTTAAAGTGAAACAAAAAATACATATTGAATATGACATCTGTATGATACTTTATTTTTAGTATTTAAAGTAATTAGGATTGGTGGAGACAGAAAGGTTAACTAAATAGTTATTTTATAATGTATGTACACAGACTTCATGCTCCCCCTGCACATGTCAGTGCTATCCCAGTCAAACAGTCTAGACATGCCCCTGTGTTGAATTCAATTTACAGAATTCTGATTTTGTGTTGTTTTTTTGTTGCTGTTTCAAATAAATCTTGTTATGCCAGCAAACCAAAATTGGGCAAAAAGACAGACAAAACATCACCAATCCCATTCTCACCCATGGGTAATTTGGATGCACTAATGAGCCTAACCTGAATGTGTTTACACTGTGGGAGAACGTTGGACTACTTGGAGAAAACTGATGCACACAAGGAGAGAATATGCAAAGTCCAAACAGAGAAACCCCAGCCGGCTGGTGGGATGCAATCCAGAACCTTCCTGCTGTGAGGTGACAGAAATTAGACATTACATTACCATGCTGCATAAGCTGCTGCCCACCGTGCTGCGCGAGCTGCATCAATGAATGTATTGAACCACAAGGCTTTTATGTGAAAATGCCTTGGCTGAAGGTATTTTAAGGTAAACCAAAAAATAGGGTTAAGAAGAGGAGGGCAGTGTATTTTCAACATTTCTCACAGTATCCAATTACCTTTTCTACTATTCTTGTACAAACACTGACTGTATATATGTCAGTGTTTGGGTGAGGGAGACAAGAAGATAATTCATTGTTTCAATGGGGAAGTAGCATGGTTTGATGACTGAGAGTAATCTTACAATTACAGCAACTAGATTAGAAGCTTTAAAAGATTTATAGCGAGTTCGGCTTGGACTTACACAGGAAAAAGACGGCTGAGCGGGGGTTCTGTAGGAGAAGCCCCTAGCTGCAGGGCTAACTGAGCTCTTGTCAGCCCCCATAGGTGGAGCTGCTGTGTTGATGTCCTGCATCTTTGCTAACCAAAACACACATTTGCCTTAACCAAAGACTGGCAAATATCCCTTTGGTAATGTAGACACAAGTCTTTGGCAAGGAAGAGGAAGAGGAAGAAGAATGTGTAGAGTAAAAAAAAAATCACTACAGTGCTGCTTTAAATGACCAAATGTTGAGATATTTGTTTTTCATTGTTCCTTGTGTGTGCTTCTTTACATATGACAAACTTCGTAAATCTTCATAGTAGTCTGATAGCCTGTCTGCAGATTTACGTAATGGCTTCAATGGCTCATTGTTCTGACACCTCCAGTATAAAGAGCCACAGCATGGCTAAAGCTCCAATAACAATGTCCAGGCAAAGGGCCAATCATCCCTTCTGAGACACGGCAGAAACAAATCCTCTTTCACACCCACAGTCACCGTATCTTTGTCCCTGTTTGACTATTTTTTCCGCCGTGTTCAAAGAGAAAACACAGAAATAACCCTGCGAGTGCTGTAAATATCAGGCAGCTCTTACATCCTTTCTGCTAATGAAAGTCAATCAGACTTCAATCTCAGCATACATTTCTGTAATTGCCTTTTTTGATTTACAATAACCACTAGCAGTGAACCTGAATGATGTGTGGGTATGTTTTTGTGTCCTTTTTAATATTTGTGTTCATGCCAGGGAAATGTGCATTCACATCATGCATGTGTGTGCGCGCATGTTTTACGTGTGTGTCTTGCAGCGGCGTGTCACACGAGCAGGGTGTGCAGGAGTGACTTGTCCCCTAAGGTGTGACACTGGGGTGCATATTGAAGATGGCATGCGACACATAGCAGAAAGTGTGTGTAAAAGGTGCTGACAGCCAGTCGCCCCCATGCACTCTCAAGCTCCACTGGACAAACTCCAGTTAGGAGGAGATGCGGGAGGGGAGGAAATGGGGCTTTCTTATGACTACACACGTTTCTCCATGTGACTCTAATTTCTCTAATTTCTCCAGCATGATTGTTATTTTTCTGCAAGCAAAGTTTCTCCTCTTCCAAGCAACATCCACCACTATAAATCTTACTCCATCATTTATTCAATTCAAGTTAAGTCAAGTAAAAGTTTATTTATAGAGTACATTTAAAACAACCTCAATTTTCTCAATTTTGTACTTCATTGATCTGATGCTCTCTGATGAATGAGATATTCTAGATTTCTCACTTAACTTTTGGAATGTTAATTAGATACGCCTGTGGTTTTGAACCAATGCAGTCAATTCTTCCTGGCTGTGTTGGCTTCTGAGCTGTGAAATCTAAACATGCACACTAATCGTGAGCTTGCCTCTAAAATTCAGTCTTTCCACAGCAGCTTTGACACCCTCGCCCCATTTTTTTCTCTAATTTCAGGCTGAAAATGTGCTAATCTACCCCTTAAGTCTCAAGTGTGCATTGTTTTGGGGGTTGTTTATGGAATATGTATATCTGTAAGTGATATAGTGTTTGTGTATTGCTCTTCTGGGTATAAACCTATGTACACGATCCTTCATCAAGTCCCTGTAGAGCCTTTAGGGGCCGTGGATGAGCTCTAATTCAATTTCACACTGCTGCACTGACCTGTATTTTTCTCCTGACCCACGTAATTCCTCCAAACTCTGCCCCCCCTCCCAACAAGCTTCTACCAATGAATAAAATACAACTAATACACAACACATTGTGTTTTGAGTTGATGAAATATGACCATTTAAACATTTTTTTTTTTTTACAACCTCTTTTTTCTCCTCTCTTTTTTCCCTCACTAGTGCTCGGAATGGCAAAATGCGAGTCCTCAGTTTTAAGATGGGATTGGTGAGCTTGTGCAATGCAGACGTCCAGGAGAAGTACAAATGTGAGTCTCATGCTTGTTCATGTGCCTAATGCGTCTCTTCAACTGCAAACAATGAGCCAAAACAAAACAGTCCTGATTGCCAGTATTACATAAAGACATCCACTTAGTCTAATGGACGAAATGACTCTGCTGCCATAAAAGAGAAAGCCTTTTTTACTTCTCCAAAGTACAGCAGGGGCTTTAAAAGGATTGCTTGCCAAAGACACCATTCATGCACACTCTTCTTCTATAGCGCTCACTCCCATTTTTCTTCTCAAGTCAACTAGCAAAGAGCTAAGACCCACCCGTCCTCCTCTTTTCAGTTCTAAATTATGCTGCAATATTTTATGATAGCAGTGCTCCGCCTGATGTAAATTTTTACAGTCATAGTGTAAGACAGGTTATGAGTCATTCTGTAAATATAGGTAAATTAGAGAGTGAGCCTTTGAACTGATAAAAGGTAGGCCTGGAACAGCTTGTTGTTCATACATAATCTGAGACAACAGTGACAAACCCATGGCAGGGTTAGTCATGTTTGGCACACCACCATCTGTGTCAGCTCTTAAAGATTCAGCGTTAAACAGATTTGCCTTCAATTGAGAGTTCCCTGAGATGAGTCAGCTTTCTCTTTCTAGGTCCAGGTAGACACAACTCTGCCATTTCTGTGACTGATGAAGTTGTTAGCAGCTTCAGACGCACTGGGATAATATTAACAAATAAATCTGAGGCTTCTGCAACAAACTGCTTTTGGTTACAGATTAATCTAATTACTTTTTCAAACAAAGTTTAATTACTGGACTTTTTGGTAATACCCTTTTTTGGAAAGGCATCTTGAGTTGCAAGCTTTCATTCATGATATTGGCAATCTTTGAGATCTCAGCATGTTCAACTTTCACACCTAATTTGTCAGCATCACATCTTTTTTAGTCCCTTGCTTCTGCTTCTAATTATCATATTAGAAAATCATGGAAGCAATTTGAATATTATTTTCAGTCCTCTACAATTATCCAGCACAATCGATTTTGAATGCAATATTTGAAGAGAGAATTTTCTCAAAATGGTGTGCAGTATGACTCTATTAACATTGTTAACGATAATAATGATATCATTTATTATAGAGCAATTTAAAAAAGAAAGTGCTTTACAAGGACAGCAATAATAAAACAAACATATAAAATGTAGGTCATAAAATCATAAACAAAGGCAAAAAATAAGAAAGACCAACTTAATTAATAGAACTCTAGGAGACAGAAAAAGTCCAATTCAAATTCCTGATCTCCTCGGGGTAGATCATTCCACAGATCCCTCACAGACAACACTTTGTCCCCTTTAGTTGTGTTTTCATCATTCTAGGAGGTAGTGAATTTTCAAGCAAACCAAACAGACTGAAATCATGGAGTAAAAGTTAGCTAAGAAAGCCTATGCTAGTTAGCCCTACTATTGTTCCTCCTCATCGCTATAAATTAGACAAACTCAATTTACCTGCTCTTGTATTTTTTTGGCTCAGAGCTCAGGTTAGCAACATCTAAAAAATATTGAATAGTTTTCTTTGATTTTAATTGGTAAACAACAAAGTACTTTCAAAATCAATACCCTTAACGTGTGTTCAGTGCGAGTTAGAAAATATTAGCATACTAGCTAGCATCTGTTTTGTTTCTTGTCTCCTGCCCAGGGACTACAGATGTAAATTAGCTCATAGCTAACTCTGGTACAGCTAATAGGCTTTAGACCTACACTGTCCCTATCAAAAAATGAGGAAAAAAACGAAACAAATAAACAAACACGTAACACTAATGCTAACACAAGCTGTGGATGTGACCATGTTGAACATGTTATTTGGTAAACAACAGCATTTTATTGTTGTCAATAAGTGACTATTTTAGCATGTTGGGTTGAAAAAAGCTTACAACAGCTACAAAGAGTTGTTAGCATTGCTTAAGACATGACTATATTTCTTAAATCTAGATTTCAGGGTCTTATTTAGCTAATCTGTGAAGCTATACTAACATAGTGTCTTGTGTAAAACATTTGCAGTTTGCATGTTTTAGGTATACTGCAGGACAGTGTTTTCATAAAACTCATCTAGACCAAACAGCTCATCTAAATTGACAAATACAACTCAGCTCTGGTCAGGAGAACTAAAAGTATATAGAGTAGTCCACTTAGCATGCAGGTATGAAGCTGAACGTTGTCTCTGAAGGGGTTGAAAAACTACACAGAGAGAAAGGGGGGGAATACATGGGGTGCCCATAATGGTATTGTGCAGCCTCCTCCCAGGCCTGTCAGCATTCATCTCTTCAGTGACAGGCAGAGTCTAGGCTCGCTTGGTAAAGTCTTCATTCAAAACCTGACAAGACTCCGTTTTCATGCGTCTCTTTCATCTTCAAGCAGACCAGCCACCCCACTAATACTGATGCCTTCTCTTTAAATGTCACTGAAGAGAGTTTTATTCAACCAAAACTAAGTCACCTGTTGCCTGGGATTGGGGACTCGATGTTTGAAAAAGGAAGATACATAGATGTCTTGCTGTCCTATTGACATACTACACAATTTTTTATGTAAGACTGAAATTATGCTATTATCTTGCAGATAATGTACTACCCATTGTCAATTGGGAATGTTAGCCTTTGAAAGTAAATTGCCAAAGTCGCACTTAAAAAGAGCACTGGACAGAAGATACGCACAGATGCATTGCACTTATTGATGTTACACACTGTTTAATCAGATGATTCAGTATATTTTCTGGTGGATGCAGACTTATTCCGTCAGGTGTCGGGTTCTGGAGGTGTGACAGACCAGCGTCATCTCAGCCTGCTTCTCCATGAAGCGATCCAGATCCCCCGCCAGTTGGGTGAAGTCGCTGCTTTTGGAGGCAGCAACGTGGAGCCCAGCGTGCGTAGCTGCTTCCGCATGGTGAGGACTGAAGCCATGTAATGCATATCATAACCAAGCACACTCACAGAAAGGCGAGGATATGTTCAACATCAACACAATTACTATATACGATTAGAATAGATGTTACAATCTTCATTTAGAACATGTTATGATTTCACATTAATCCATTTGACCTGCTATTCCTCAGTTTATAATAGTCGTCATAGTCTATATATATTTTAGACACACGATTTTGCTGAGCTGTGAAAGTCCTAGGGTTTTGATTGGCCCATTGTCTCTGACAGATCAGCATATTCCCAATAGAGTCTGACAAAATCAAGCTTTAAGACCTACTTATTCATGATATTCCAGAATAGCGCTGTACCTTGAAAAAAAAGAAAAGGAATGAATGACTTCCAGGTAGTCGAAACAGAACATGTTGGTACCAAGACATTATGACAGAAACAGAAACAGACTGCAAAGGCAGAAACTGCGGAAATGAAAGTCAAAAACATTATTTTTTTCCTTTGAAAAAATAAAAAAGTCAGCATGAAATAATCATGATGTCACACCAGGAAGCTGCCATCTACTGTATGAGATGCCCATTGTGTTCAGTGAGCTTCAGCCTGGTCCAACTTTCCTTCAGAAGAAATGCAAGTTATATTCATAGAAAAGGAGAGGCTAAAAAAAGATCTATAAGTTCCAGCTGCAACAGAGAGACTCTGAATGTTGCCTTACAAACATTACATCTCATTAATATTGCATTATTATATGTTTGTAATGCTCATTAAATCACTGAGCCTGTTATGCATGATGTTTCTAAACATAAATGTACTGCAGGTAAGATTGAAGAAGTTTAAATGGCAAAGTTGCCAATAGAAGCTGATCTATTGGAATATTGATATGATGAAGCGAGGTCACAGAGTCCAGTAGCCCACAGAGGGAAATCTTATGAGGAGACACATGTTCAAAGCATGAATTAATCTGTCTTTCCCTCCTTCCCTTTGCTTTCCCTGAAGAAGTCTGATTGTGCACACTTTGCTCATGTTGCAGACACTTAGCCATCTGACATTTACTTTGGGACATCAGATAATTAGGGAGTGGTCAGGAACAGACTGCGGCTTTTTGGATGGTGGCCTATGGCTAACCTTTTAATTCATTTTCAGGTCAGATGCTAATTATTAACTCCTTATTCTTGTCCATACTTGCTGTGTCAGCTTTGGCTACTAAGAATCAATTCCTTTCTGGGTTTGGTCTACATCAGGGTGTTAAGTTGTAGACAGAATATTCATGTTATATGAAATGGGTGGTGACCTATTTTCCTGTTAATCACTGGACCTCAGTTTGTGGAGACCACATTGCTGTGATCTCACATCAGCTAGACTTTTTGACCCTGTTGACAAAGAAGCAGATGGATAAGCTTTGGGAAGAAAAATTGCAAAGAAAGAAGGCGATGGGATTTTGCTGAGGGTTTCTTTGTCTGCAGAGGTTATGAGGTCCAATACAACACAATTGTATTACTTTTGTCCTTTTGAAAATAGTAATGTTGATTTGTTGCATGCCATTTAGTTGATTTATATCGGCGACAGCATTTAGTTTTGATGGATGACTAAACGTTTATTACCCCACTTTTCCAATGATCTTTAAAGCATCCCATCTGCTCAGCGTGCTGCTCTGAGATGTAGCGGTGTGCTCAGCATAGACAGAGCCCCTTCCAGGTGTCAGGTACATGCTGTTTGACCTCCCAAGAGCGAAGCCGGCTACTCCTCTTCCAGAGAGAAGCTCCTTCTTTCCAGGAAGACTCTACACATCCTTATATCTCACACACACACACACACACACACACACACACACACACACACATACATATATTATGCTACTTTGCATGGGCGATGGAGGAAGCCCCAGGGAAATCATCCCCTTAATGCATCTCTGATGCAGACTTAATGAGAATTTAGCACATCACGGATTTTCAGCGCTTGGCAAGTCATTCTTTTATTAGGTTGACTTCCTTTTTATCCCGCTTTCTGGAATTCTCAGCAAGGTTAGTCTGCAAACAAACATACACTTTTCACTCAGACACATTATACATGTCTGATGTGTTAGCTTTAAAATCATTCAAGTGGTGGCAAAGACAAGATGCCCCTTAGGTAGAACATCTTCTTTTGCCCTCTCCTTCCTCTTCTTGTCTTTTGAACTTGCTTTGAATCCTTTCTTTTTACAACAATAGCTCACTGCTTGACAGCCTTTAGAAAGGAAGCACAGCTTCTCCTCTCATTACTTTCTGTTGCTGCCCTGCTGTTTGTCTATATTTGGATTGTTTACAGGCCCTTCCCTTCTTTCCTCCCCCCCCTCCACCTTCCTTTTCCAGGCCCCAGGGAAACCTGCCATCGAGGTGTCTCACTTCCTGGAGTGGATGAGCCTGGAGCCCCAGTCGATGGTTTGGCTGCCTGTCCTGCATCGTGTGGCTGCAGCAGAGTCGACCAAGCACCAGGCCAAATGTTACATCTGCAAACAGTGTCCTATCAAGGGCTTCAGGTAAGCATGCCAGTGTGGCTAAATAGACACAAAGACACACCCAAATACAATGTATTCACATTAATGAGAAAAGATGAATTTTCTAGGTAGCTATTAACACATACAAGTGTTTGTAAAGGCGGGTCATATTCACTCAATAATTTAAAATTGCATGGATGATACATTAGGAGCATGAATGAGAGAAAATAGTTTGAAAAGGAACAGGGTAGCTTAGTTGGTATAGATGAGACAAAAGTGTAAAGAAGACATATTTTATCTTGTTAATTGGAACTAAATATTACGTGTGGAATTTTAGCTGGTTTTTTTTTACATTCATTTTGGGTTTTTTTTATGCCTTAATCAGACAGACAGGACAGTGGACAGCATCGGAAGTCAGAGGTCTGATTCCAACCCAGGCTTTCAGCTTGAGAGCTGTAGCCTCTGTTCATGGGGCAGCGAACTAACCAACCACTAGTAGGGAACAGGCACCCCTTTGATTTTAATATATAGTTACTTTACACAGATGCAGATGCAGTTCCTGTTATAAAGTAATTTTATTCATCTTCATAAGAGCTGGCAAAGAAAATATTTGATGCATGTGTGTAAATCTATCTTCTTTTATCTGAATTTCATAATTACATTTAAATTCATATAGTTATAATAGAATCATGATTGCTAGGTGGCTGTAATGGACATGTCAGCCTCAAGCAGACGGATGTTTGATAAAAGTACACACACACTCTCTCACACACATGCACACACACACACTCACACACACACACACATACTCACACACATGCACACACACGCGCTCACACACACACACACACACACACACACACACACACACACACACACACACACACACACACACACAGTCCTCTTACCTCTGCCAGTTCTCTCTAAAGCATCAGTTCAGCCTCTGTGTTTTATTGATCTTGACAGGTATCGCAGTCTGAAGCAGTTCAATGTGGACATCTGCCAGACGTGTTTTCTAACCGGCCGCACTACCAAGGGAAAGAAGCTGCACTACCCCATCATGGAGTACTACACACCAGTAAGACAAACATTATATGCTGCTTTAAGTGAAGACAAATTCAACTCCCCAGGGACAAATTAAACCCAGTTGAACTGCACAAAAAATGCTACTACTCCTGATTCCTGCTGCCAAATACAGATTAGCTCCATCTACACTGCGAGCTCTCTATCATCTCTGAGTGTGTACTGTTGTATATACTTATACTGCCATCGCCATATCTACTGTATGCAGAGATTGAGTACCACTCAGCAATAAGATCCTTTCTGGCTCACATAGTGAACACATAAAGTGCTATTTGGAGCACACACTCTGCTCTAACCCCCAATAAAATCACAGTCTTCATGCACAGTCTTGGAAGTGGAGTTAATTCCATAGGAGTAGCTGTAGCAATATAGCCCGAGTGGCGGAGGGATCTGATATAGTGCCAGATTTAATCTCAGATCAGTTCTCAGCTGTGAAAGATGGCAAAAGGCCATCTTTAAAATTATTATTTTTCAATGGACAATACATTATATTAACCAGTGACATTTTTTCACAGTGTCGAGGCAAGCCTGCAATCATAGATTTCTGCTCTGATAGAGGGGGAATGAAAAGGAGAGCTAGAGAGAGGGAGAGAAAAAATGGAGGGTGGAGTTTTAAAGGGAAGAGCAGCTGAAACTGAAAGAGAAAGCAGATGGAGGAATAAGTCTTCTAAAGCTGAGACCGAGTGGTCACATTTCAGATGAGGTCATTTTGGATAAAGCAACATTTTGGAGAGTTCTTAAGCTCTGTAATTTGTCTCCTTCTTCTTCCACCATCCACCAACCACCTCTCGTCCCTCCTCCAACCCCTCGTCTCCTAAATCACTCTCCAGACAACCTCGGGAGAGAAGATGAGGGACTTTGCCAAGACTCTGAAGAATAAGTTCAGATCAAAGCAGTACTTCTCCAAACACCCTCAGAGAGGTTACCTGCCCGTGCAATCTGTGCTGGAAGCTGAGAGCTCTGAGACGTGAGTCTGACACGTAAACAAGAACACACACATTTTGTTCTGGTGTTTTTTTTCCATCATCAGTCTCTGTCCTCGCCCTGCTGATGGAGCTAATCATCACGCTCTGCCAATTTAGGGCTCTCTGACTCCCTGCCATGGGTTAAAGGTGCAGCTCTGTGTTCAGCATTAACATAATGTTATTCCTGTGATCTCAGTCTGGTCAGACGCTCTGTTCACATGAGCGAGCTTCACCCGGAGGGAAATAAAGCAGAGATAAGACTAAAATCCATGAGATCATCAAGAAGCTTAGCTCAGGGCTAAACAGCAACCAGGAAGATTTAGCATGATAGGGTCACCTTTCATAACCTCAAACATTAAATGAGTTCATGGGTCCATCCAACTAATGCAGAACACAGATAAGACTGAAGTGGTGGAAGCCAATTAGAGACAAGTACAAAAAGTAAATGCCCTACTTATCCCTCAAATTATGTTACAACATACTTTTGATGTATTTCTTATAACAGGGCACTACTGATTATACTATGGTGTTATTATAACAGATGCATGCAATTATGTAGAAGCCATTATTTTGTATCTTGCTTTCAAGGAGCTAATCTTGACCTTTTATACATCTTGTGGGATCTCTAAATCAATCTAAAGGATACATCTGAGATTTTGCAGGATAATTAAAAAGATAAAGAATGTACATGTCTGCAATGCAAAATAGGATCTTTAAAAAAAAATTATTCAATGTTTTCTTTGTGAAATGTTGGATAACTGTACCTTTAAGAGGCTTAAACAGTCTGGAAAAATAAGTAATCTAAGAAAAGAACGTCACTCTGAATAACAATGAAGACACTCACATCAGTGACTTAACAGAGAGGAGAACTCATGCTGGCTTTTGGGTGGAGGAGTTTTTTCAGCTCACAGTTATAATAAGATTTTTTTTTTTGTGACTTTAGGTGTTTCTTCATCAGAGTAAGGCAAGGTAGTGGCAAAGTAGTGCTTCCAAATAGCTCTATCTGTCTCTTATTGGATGGAAATGGTTTGGTCATTCCCATATTACCACAGTTTATTTGAATGTTATCCTAAAACAAATATTTAAGCTCATGAGAACAGGGTCAGATTGTTTACATTTTTAATTAGTCCATTTTCCTGTGAATTTAAAGAGGACATATTATACCCCTTTTCCACCTTTTTAAACAGTCCTCAGGGTAGGGGAGGGTATTTTTTTAACCATAATCCCACTGTGACATCATCAGGAGAGCAAATTTGAAACGGAGCACTTGTCTCTGTGTTTTACGACTTATGCAGACCACAAACACAGAATTGAATTGGTTTATTTTACATTTTGTGGGTCGGTAGACACTCAGGTTCCCCAAATATATTTTCAAAAACTCTGTTAAAGTGGATTTTTCATAATATGTCCACTTTAATGTGGAAATTCAGCTGCTTCAGAGCATCAGGTGTGTATTTCTCCTCCACCAAGGCAGCAGGGAAATCTTAATAATTCCCCAGTATGTCAGGGTGGAAGCTATTCTATGACTTGTATTAACATATTGATGTTCCACTGCATATTTAAAGTCCTTGGTGTGAATTGCTGACTCCTAAGAAGTGTTCTGTCCTAAGAATAAAATGATTTCCAAAGATGCATACATCAGAAACCTCATAGATATATGAAACATGTACTGAATGGTCATGAGTAACATTGTAACCCTGTAGTTCAATCAATATCAGGGCTTCATATTTAAAACCATCATCTGATCTGATTAAAAACACATTAACATGCAATGCCTTAAATAAATAGAGTAAAAGTATAACATAGAAATACCTAAGCCAAGTACAAGTACTCAATCCTGGGCTATGATACTTGCTGCATCAACAAAACATTTTTATATTTCAAATTCCATCAAGAAAAAGGTTTTCAGGTTCATGAATAAAATGTTCAACTGCTGGGTTATTGCAACATATGTGAATTAAAGTGAGTTTGACCTTTCTTCAGCCATACAGTCACATTTGCAGAATGTTAAAACACAGAAGTCATTGTAAGCTATTGACATTGGCTGTTGTTGTTCCCAGACCGTGCTCGTCACCCAAGCTGCCCCATGCAGACACGCACAGCAGGATCGAACATTATGCCAGCAGGTATGTGACCCACTGTTGCTGTGCTGTACATCAAATCATTACAGCAAAGAGTCCCCTTCGCTCACATTCCTTTCTTCTAATCAACCTCCCCCTCCTCCTTCTTTATATTCACTCTGTCTCTCCTCCTCCCCCCGCCTCGTCTGCTCCCTCACCTTTTAGTATTCTCCACACACTGATTGAAGTATTGATTTGAGCGTGCTGTGCACTCTGCTCCAGCCAGCGCAGAGACCCAACTGCCCAGCAGTGTCCTGCCCGCCTGCTCTGCACACAAACACAAGCCGGTGTACAAAAGCAGAGCAGTTGGTGTTTGTTGTTTGTGTGTGCATGTGTGTATGTGTGTGTGTGTGTGTGGAGGTCAGCGGGGCTTAACGTGCCTTGCAGCTTGTCACTTGCAAGGGCAGTGGGCCCATTGGTCACCTGGGAGCTGTTGGTGTGGATTAGTGTCTGTGTGACAGGTTATAAACAGGGCACAGCGCTGGACTCCCACACTCCTGGCAGCTCTGCCCACAGTGAGCTGGACACACACACCTTTCCTCTGAGCCTTGCAGAGTGTGTAGGGTACTGTGTCTGTCTCTGTGTGTGTGCCACTTGTATTGGTCCCCACAGGCTCTTACACACGTAAACACACACACTGCCTTAGACCCTGCCAAAGCGCAGGGAACACACACCAACAAGAGAGCAGGCACAGTTGTCCTCTTTACCCCTCTTATCTCTCCCTCTCTCCCTTTCGTTTGTTTTCTTTGTTTTTTTTTCTTCTTATCTTTGATCCCTCTCTTCCATTGTCTACCACCCACACATTTATTCTTCCTTTTTTAATCTCTCCTCTCTCTCTCTCTTCTAGACCTTTCTTTTTCTTCGTTCTGCCACATCTTGTCTGTTAGATTTTCTTACATTTACCAATGTGTTTCTACATGTAGTACAATTTGCTTTAAACTGATGTGAAATAAAAGTTGTTGGTGGTATTGAGAATAATACTAGCATAACTACCGTAATAATGAAGCTGCTGACCGACTAAACAAAAATAAAGTAAAAGAACAGAAATGGAAAAGTGGTCATATCGTGAACCAGTCTCAGAATGAGACACATTCACACTGAAAGTTTGCTTGCCGAGGAAAAGCTGGAAAAACTGAAATATTTTAATGAAGATTTGCGTTCAGAGTCCATTGTATTGACAGCGTAGCTAAACTTTAAAGCTTAAACTTTTCACATTATAAGCAATCTTTTTTTGTGCATAGGAAACCATCACTCATTTTGTTTTGTAAAGACAATAACCTTTGACTCATTCATGGTGTAGAAACAGTCCATGGGCATACTGAAGCCTTTTTTAAAGTAAGTAAAGACATGAATCTTTAAGAAGCAGGCCATGAATATAGAGTACACTTTTATTGCTGCCCTTAAATGAATGGGCTTGGTTTTGACAAGTAGTTATTTTCTTGTGAGTTAGCAGGTAAACTGTTAGTTTGTATTAAAAACAAGTCGTGCTGTGCAAGGGTTTGGATCATGGCTGCAGTTTAAGAAACTTTGGACATTAATGGAGCTCTATGGAACAAAGTCACTAATAAGCTGTAAAAAGTCTGGTTTTTAGTCTTTACATGATGTTTATCGACATAAAAAATATATATCGAAAAGCATCTTTACCATCTCTTATTCACTGCTTATTTTTCTAGTTATATTTCTCACACATGATTGAAGCTCGATGCAGTAAGGATTCTTTATCTCTGTTCAATAAGCAGTTTGTTTTTGTTACATATACATAAGCAAAAAAAAAAAAGAAGACAGGTGTTACTTTGATTCTGCATATTGCTAAACGTGCTGCAAGACTACAGCAACACAAAAACCTGAGCAATTCAGTATACTGTAATATGCTATTAATATCCCCTCATAATAACCACATGTAGGTATTTGTATTCACTTCAATGGTACATTAAGCTCTTAGCTAACTGGAAATAAATGTTTTTTTAGGATAGCAGCTTATCACAGGGTCAGTGATCCAAGGTTCCTCGTGTTAACATGACAGAACTGCTCCTATTGGTGAGGTCTGTGCCTGGCTTGATGGTATGTCCAAAGTGAGGCAGAAAGATGAGAGGCACTTTTAAAAACTTTCCCACTGCTTTTATCCCAGTTGCATTAAAATGAATGAGAATGGGCGTTTGTGGACTCAGACACTAAAGAGAAGTGTGAGGACACTGATCTGAGAACAGTCATAATAAGAAGAGACAGTCCTTATTAAAGGAATGGGCGAGTGTTTTATCTTCTGTCTGGCAGCATGGCGAATTGACTTCAATCGTCTTTTTTCCCCTTTCTTTCTATCTCTTTCTGCCACCTGTCAGCTGATGAAGAATATAAAGGGAAAAAAAATCCCTTTTTTATTTGAATTAATTCCCTGCATTAATCGTACCTCACCATTCATTTTGAACACTAATGGAAAGTCAAGCGGATATCAAAATACTAGATGTCATCACAGGCAGGTCAGTGTCTGAAAATCTCCCCCTTGGGATGACACACAGACAGGTGTGTGCCGGAGTCTCTGCGTGTGTGTGTGTGTATGTGTGTGTGTGTGTGTTTTTGTCAAAGTGCCCTTCAGTTTGTGAGGGGTGTACTTGTTAAACCATGGCAGTAATGTAGCTCCAGTCATCTCAAGGGAGATAAAGTTTTTGATGTTTGGTGTGAGTAAAGACAGATCTGTAGGCTTGTCAAACATAGAGACGACTTCTCTCTCCCTCTATTTCTCTCTCTCCCTCTCCATCTCTCTCTCACACACACCCCTCCCAAGTATTACAAGAAGTTTTCATATCTTCACCATTTTACAGTGGGTAGATGAGAAGACTGCTACATCTGTGTTGGCATATCTCCCCTGTTCCTCTCACACTCTCTTTCAAATTTTTCATTTCCTTTCACATCTATTGACACGCCATCAAGCAGCTCACCACACATGTTTGCACAAGACACCCACACACTCCCACACATAGAGAACTACTATTTCTTTCCACTCACTGCCCCTTCTCTTCTCATTTGCTGAAAGAGACTCATGTTTTTTTAGAGGCTTTCTGACGAATAGAGTCACAGATTGAATTACAAGGGGTCTGGTTCACAGGCCGGGGCCCTACAGTAAGAGGACATGAGGACATGAATGAATCCTAAAATTTCTCAGTGTTGCGGTCCCATTTGACACTGCAGAGAAAGATGTAATGTGGATGTCTCTGACAGCCTCTACATCACCCCCTCCCTGACTCTCCTCGTCCTCACATCCCTCACTCCTCCAGCTGACGACACTCTGTGAAAGATGACAGCATGGGGTGTGTGGAGTGTGTATTGCAGCTTATATACAAGGCTAAGACTTTCATGTGGCGAGTGTTATATATAGGTGGCTAGCACAAGGCTCTTTGCACACATCAGGTGGCTTCTTCATGTTGTCTAATTGCCTCACATGAGTGAGAAAATCTCCCTTTTTTATCATCTAACACATCTATCAGGAGCATGTGATATTAAGTGGACTGAAGCAACATGTGGTCAACCCAATAATAGTCAATTTGTCTCAAACTGAACTTACATTAGGTTGTCTCCTAACACTTTGAATAGGTGTCAGAGTGGGTGGTCTTGTGCATTCAAAGTGAAAGCCACATCTGTCTAATGAGGAGGCCGAGGTGATAGTAAAGGAGACCAAAGGGTGCTAAACACTGCTCCTGAAACAGATGTATTATACTTCAATAAATTAGGTAGCGTATATTATGATTTTGTTTGTTATAAACACACAAAGAAACCATGACTATTATTGGTGTAAAGAGTGTTTTACTGGGTATTATTATACTAAATGATTATTAGTTTAGATGCTATGAAACAGCAAACATTGCGTCTGCTCATTCAAGTGACTCAATCGAAGTGCAAACTCTAATGAAAGGAAAGTAGTTCCACGGTTTAAGAGTGTGAATAGGCTCACTGAATAATTGAATAACATTGGAGTACTTAAAGTGTGTGACTGTTTCTCTTTATTAGAGCTGGTATATAAGCCATAACAGTCACTTTAATATGAATTAGCCAAAATATGCTCTTTAATATGCAGCCTTTCATTATGTTTTATTAAGTAAACAGACTTTGTTTATACAGCCTTTTGTGCAAAACACTTTACAACTTGCCTATCATTCACACACACACACACACACACACACACACACACACACACACACTTACCTAGAGCTCACCTCTGTGCTAACCATTGGGAGCAATTTGGGTTGAGTGTCTTGCACAAGGACGATGACCTTTAAAAAAAACAAACAAACTTAAAACACACACAATCTTGTCTTTTCACGCACTGATGTGAATTTTTTGGCTCTGATTTTCATTATTCATGCCAATAGATCTAAACCAGCGTAAGCACCATGTATTTTTAACAAGCTTTAAACAATTTTGCCCCTCTGCAGCGTTTTGTATTTGTTATAGTGGTGAAACAGTTTACGGAGCAGCATGAGAGCAGCTGTCCACTGACAGTCAGCAGGGTATGAAGCAGGAGTCGAAGAGCTGTCCTTGGTCCTGAAATCTACACAGGAGCTCACTTGCTGCCTCCTTGCACACACACAGCCGCAGTCCATGGTGCTGGACAGCAGCACATTTCTGAAGGGCTTTTTTTATTGGTTGCATGCTGGCAGACAGTATTTTATCAAAATGTTATCCTCTCTCCTCTTGGACACTTTTATAGCTTGTACGAGTAGAATTTCTGCCACTCTGCAGTCTTGTCAGTTGTATGTTTGTGGACAGCTTGCTGTTTAGTTTCAGTCCATAAAAACTAAAAGGCCACACACATTTTTATTCACAATACTTAAAAGCTAAACTCTACTGTTTGTTGGTTTATCTTGCGTTTAAAGAAGCATATTCTCACTGTGTATTTTCCTATTTGCTCTGATTCTCATACACTGTCGTGTCTGTATGCATACATGCATTTATTTGTGTCATATGCTGTCCTTGTGTGTGTGTGTGTGTGTGTGTGTGTGTGTGTGTGTGTGTGTGTGTGTGTTTATATTTATAGGTTGGCAGAAATGGAGAGCCAGAATTGTTCATTCTTCACGGACAGCCTGTCTCCTGATGAAAGTCTGTAAGTATGCTGCCACCTCATTACAAGCACAGCCTTTCTCTGGGATTGTGTGTGTGTGTGTGTGTGTGTGTGTGTGTGTGTCTTTTATGTGTGAGTATGTACACTCCAACCCCCTCGAACACTTGATTGTTTCTGTGTGTAAGTGCGTTTTCTCTGGCATGTGCATGCATGTTCAACTGTTCGGCAAACAGTGGGTAATCACATAAGTAATCAAGCACATAATGAAAATGACCCACGGCGAGCAGTGTGCAGATTTAAGTCTTTTACTGTGGTCTCTAGTAGATACAAGAAAAGCCCCATTGTGTGTTTGTTTATTGAAGCTGGCTGAGTGCTGGTGGTTACATCAGTGAGAGGAATAGGGATGTTTGATGAAAATGAGGCAGCCAATAAGGTGAGGCTTCTTTGTTGACAATCGAGGACGTGCTAGGTTGGACAGTGGAGACTATGTGTTTGTTCTTGTCTGTGTCTTTTTTTGTTGACATCTATGTGAGCTTGTAGCTGTTTCCCTCTTCTCTGAGAAGTTTTTGTCTTCTTTTAAAGCCAAGATTGCATGCCCAGCAGCTCTGTACACAGTGTCTGCTCTTTTAGGGCTCCAGGTGTGTGTCTGTATGTGTGTGTGTATTGAGAAGATTGCTCATTATTTCTTGTCAGATGTGTTTTATGTCGGTCGGTGTGTGTCTTTGTGTTTTGAGAGAAGGCTGTGATTGACACCACAAGAAAAGATTTGACAAAAAAATCCACAAAACCACACTACTCGTCTGCAGTGCCACACTTTTTCCTGCTGACACTTTAGTGTTGCATGCATCCCGAGTGTTCCTTTGATGGAGCTTAGCCACAAAAATGTTTGTATAGCAGTGCTTGTACATATAGTTTTGCATCTGTGTTTGTCTATACCGCTATGCCTGGGAGGGTGTTTGTATGCATGACACACCGCTTCTGCCCCTTGTGTGTAGCCGTGTTTTTTTTTTTTTTTTTTGCTCTTGTGCCCTCGTTTCCTGTTGTACCTATTCGTCAAATGCGTCCTTTTGTCTGTCAGCTCCTCTCTGTGTTTCCTGCTGCATGGCCCTGTACATGTCGCTGTGCTATCTGTGCCTCCAGCTGGTGTTTGGCTGGCGTCGTACTGTTCCCTGTCCTGAACCATGCCGCCTGTGTGTGCAGCTTTTCACCTTCCTACTCTATGTGCTGGTCTGATATCGCTGTTGCTCCTTCCTACATGTCATTTGACATGAAAGTTCTTTAACCATGACGCATAGACCAAAGTAACCTAAGCTTCTCCTCCATACATTAGTTTAATACAAATCCCAATTAAAATAGTGTTTTTTTTTCTGAATAATATATACAGTATATGCCATGTTCAAAATTAGAATTTAAGCCTTTTAATGTTTATTTGAATAATCTATAGACAACATTTGCTAAAACGTATAATTATCCCTATTAGATTTTTTTCTCTTTCTATTAACCACTAAGTCACAGAACAATTTCCTCCTCACTGATAATACTGTTGGCAGCTGGCTTTGAAAAAAGTTAATTACATAATAAAAGTCGAGGCTATTTCATATATCTGTAATTAAAATGTAATTGCTTTCATATTCTCTGTTTAATTAAGTTATATTTATATTTCTCAGGTGTAAATATAAAGGTAACTCTCCATATGGAAGTAATGGAATGTAAAAGTGTCTTTTCAAATGACGAGGATGGGAGGAGATGTGTTTAACAGTTGCAAGGAGAAGAAAAATATTCCTCTATTTACATATTAAATTAATTTTGTTTAACTTAAACAAGTATGGCCATTTGTTTAACTGACCCTAAACTTCTTAAAGTAAATGCCTAAGCAAGACCGAAGTAGGACCTCCTAAATAACAGATCTCAGTGCTCAATCTTAAATAAATCTGGCTATCTCTAGTCTGTTCAAGCTAGATCTATAAATTCTACATTTAATGTATAGTTAAGGATTACACCTCAAGGTCTATAACTCGACTCTGAAAAATAGATTGTGTTGTGTCCTGAAGCAGTAAAGCAAGACTACATTGGCAAAAAGATTTCTTTCCATTACAATAATTGCCAAACATTTAACAAATGCAGTTATTGGTTTACTGCCATAGGTCTGACTGATGTTCGACACATTATGTTTTCTGTTCTGCTGACAATAAAGTTGTTATTATTCGGGCAATGTATAGCTAACGAGCCACCTCCCATTTTCAATAAATGTGTCTTGCAGTGAGCCAAGTTTATTACAGAAAAAGTGAGTATTTGTGAACCCGGGGCAGTTCTTTTGTCATAGCGTCCCATCACATTGTGTCCAGTCTTTTTCGTTGTGTCCTACCTTGAGAGACCTTCCATCACCCTGCTTGCCTTGCCATGGCCTATGTTCTGTCCCAAGCTGTCCCTGGCTCTGCTTTGTGCTGCTGTTGGCTGTGTGCTGGTGGCTCAGTGTGCTGTCTCCTGTGTGGGGGACTCAGGGATGAAGATCAGTACCTCCTGCGTCACTCCAGCCCTGCCCTGGACAATGACTCACCCTGCGGACAGCACATGCTGTTGGCCCACCTGGAGCACCAGGACAAGGAGCAGCTCCAATGCACCCTCGCCCGCCTGGAGAACGAGAACAGGTCCTTAAAAAACACATCATAGAACATGGTACATTTGTTGTGTGGTGCAGTCACAAAAACATCTTTCTGAACCAGGTTGACTGCACAAACTATAACACATCAGCAGAGTCAGCTTCTATCACAAGCATCAGACTTTTTGTTAGCATTGAGAACTGGGTTAAATTTGATGTTGCTATTAGGTTTGTTTTTGGGATAAGGGGGGAGGATTTCTTTCAGTAAAGCTTCCCAGAAAGCACGCTATCTGAAATGTATGTCTTTATTTGGAAGACTTACTTTCTATTTAGTGCATCTGCTGAATTTTCACACCGTCTGTAGATTAAAACCTTCCAAACCATATTGAAACACGCAGCATGCTGAAATATTTTCTCTACATCACACACTATATTGCCCTTTGCTGGTGTCCCTCAGAAGTCTAAATGACATTCTTTTCCGACCCACTTCAGTTCAGATGTTTTGCATCCTGGTAGCTGAGAGGTTTTGGCATTCAATAAAGGAAGCAAATTCATTTCTCCTGTCCACTTAATTGGTAACTAGAGGCAACTTTTATGTGAATGATTCATGTGAATAATTTTCCCTTTTTTTTCCAATTGTGTTGCAACCTTTTTTGCGCACACAGTGACACACACACACACACACACACACACACACACACACACACACACACACGCACACTCACACACATGCACACTCACACGTATGCCAGTGCCCTGTGGGTGGTTAAAACCTTGACCCAGTTCAGTTTTTCTCTACTAAATATTCTCCCTGTTATGGCAATTCAGTGGGCTCCATTGTCCCAATTTATGAACACACATTAGTTTATATCCACTTCTGTGCCTCATAGTTGAACAATGTAGGATAAACTAACACACACTTTTTTTTATTTAAATGACTTTCAAGCAATAAAGGATATTTGCTCATTTGTAGCCCAAGTGAATTCATATGACTTTATTTGTGTAATAAATTGCTCATTTAGATATAATAGTTTGGCCTTCATCAAAAGTGTATTCTGCTCCAAAGGGGATGGATACCATTTTAATACTTCACACTATGTATTGGATTTTAACATAAGAAAAAAATCTCTCTAAAGAAGAATATTGTATTACTCCATTAGCTCTTTTTTGCGGTTTCTGTTTGTCCTAAATAGAAGGCTCACTTATTCACCACTTAAGTAGAGCAACATGATTTTTTTCAGCAGCCAAATAAATTAAAACACGTTTAGTGATGCTTCACAGCACAGTGCACAGTTAGTTAATGGCTTTAACGTCACACACATGTCAGCGATAGATGATGGTTTTAATGCAGCTTATATTCAAAATGGGGGTGACTCAGCTCCAGGCTCCAACACGCTGCTTTGTTTTTACGTGTTGCAGTAATTCCACCACAGTATGCCAAGATTATTTTGTGGAGACACATATCTGTCTGTAAAAACAGAATGAAAGGATTTGGTTGTATATGTGTGCTTTGCATGCTGCAGCATCAATTGACTGTTTTTCGCTCCATGTGTCCTCATCTGTGGGTCCTCAGGGTGCTACAGGGCGAGTACAGGAGGCTGAAGTGGAAGCACGAAGAGGCAGCATCGGTTCCCATGCTGACTGAGGCTGGAGAGGGAGGTCCAGGTTCACCCACAGCAGAGGGGCAGCAGGATGAGGAGCTGCTGGCTGAGGCACGGGTCCTCCGGCAACACAAAACGCGTCTGGAGACACGAATGCAGATCCTGGAGGACCACAACAAACAGCTGGAGTCCCAGCTGCGCAGGCTCAGGGAGCTACTGCTACAGGTAGATGTCTGTAAGAGGCAGACGTGGGGTGTCATAAAGGACAGGATGTGTTTTTTTAGAGAAACGTACTTCAGCACAGATTGGGATTTGCTTTTCTATCCACTACATGTGGAGAGCAATAAAGCACTTTTGCTCCCTGCCATTTATTTTTCCACGTGTTAACATACAGTCGCATCTCAGCACTTTCATGAATGAAATATTGTGCAATGTTGTAATTGTTTCCAAGTTTTCATTGTTTTTACTTTCTTCTTTTAAATGTCAGTTTATTATTATTATTGTTTTAAACGATGGCTTGTTAGTTTATTGAAGTTTTTCACTTAATTTCAAGTTGATTTTAACTAGCTTTGGTGTTAGTTTTAGTTTGTATAAAATATGATACCTGTCAGGGGAGAGAACTCAAAGGTGTGCATTACAAACCCAAGTCATTACATCATCTAAATACAAAAGATAGACAACCACAACTCTGCACTGGAGACAAACCATGTTTCATTGGGCCATAAGCATAGGGACCCAGATAGAAGAGGGTCGGGCCGCCCCAGGGCGACACTCATTAGTCCCCTCACCGTGGGGCTAATACTAGAAGTGTAGAATTTCATAAGTACTAGAACTGCCGTCAGCACGTCACTGATGTCAGAGAGTTCTCAACCATCAGAATCCCTGTGGCTCATCTCCTGGATCTTTGCCAAAGCCTCATCTTGTCTCCTCTTTTCATTGTTTTGTTTGGCAACACGTCTTTCTGTGTGTGTGTGTGTGTGTGTGTGTGTGTGTGTGTGTGTGTGTGTGTGTGTGTGTGTGTGTGTGTGTGTGTGTGTGTGTGTGTGTGTGCTTATGTCAGTGTGTGCACATGTGTGCATGTCTCTCTCTCTGTCTGTCTGTCATTGTTCAGATAGTACCCACGCATAAATATAGAATACATCCATAGACACACAGACTCATTAAGAACTATTTGTGCTTGTGCATGGATGAGGCCAGACTGTCAAACCTCACATTGCTATGTGTTTAGGGAGACATAAACATTGACAAGCACAAGATGGTTGGAAGATTTGCCAGCATGAAGAAGAGGAGGATGCAATTTTTAAAAGGGGATGGAATATTTATAGTTTTCAGAAGTTTCTGAAATACACTAACTAAACTACACTACAGCTGACAGAGCAGGGACATTTGGGACAGGAGCAGAGCAATAAATAAATCCTAGGCTTTCTGCCTAAAGGGCAGAGACAAATTCAAGTCCAATGGTTTGCAACCACAGTGCCTCACATACATTCTTTAAGTACAACAAGACATAGATGATCCATGTAAAAAATGTAAAAATGACAACTAGTGTGAAAATGTGAAATTTGAACTTTGAATATATGACATTGCAAGATGGAACGACCAGTAGTGGGAGCACAAAAAAGTGCAGTATAGAAAGAGTTAAGGTAGAGGATAAGCTTTAAGACACCCTGAAGTGTAATAGAAGGGATTTACTGCAGTCTGAAGGAAAGTTGTGAAAAAAAGATGGGCAGGAGAGTAGGAGCTGACACATGCGGTTGCTGGGTTACTATAAAATAAAAGTGTAAATTGTTTGCAACGGGAATACGGTGGCAAATTATGCATGCAGGTCGCAGACTAAAGAAAAAGCAAAGGGAGAGGGCTGCAACAGGAGAAAAGACACATCGAAAGAGAGTAGGGGTGCTTCCTCTTCAGGTCAAAGAGTTGGAAATTCAGAGTGAATAGAAAAGATTGTGTGGCAGGAGAAAAAATGCAGTTCAATTCCTTTTCTCCCGGGACCAATATCACAGTTTCATTTCCTCAAAACATAAAATCTGCAAAATCTGCCTTTGTTGTCAGTGGAAGTGTATGTATGAGTTCCTTCTAGTCCCTGCAGACACCTCAGTTTTGACTACTGCACTTACTCACCTCATGAGTATTGCTACACTGCTGCTATAAACAATACAAAAGATGCTGGGTTGCATGTATGTGGTATTTGGGAATACCCTAAAGGCTTACATTATGCATCTTTGATTGTGATTTAAGGCCTCCCCCCACCTTCTTGAATGAATACCTTTCTTTTAATCTGTCTATCACAGCACAAATCACAGTAACCTGATGGTTTTGTGTAACAGATGTCGGGCTAAATTGGCTTTTTTTTAAATGATTCTGCTCTGTGATGACTGCTGGCTGACTGCCATCAACTATCACATTCTCATTACTATGTGAGAGGCTAAACAGCTCTGTAGGCTGAAACATTGAGCAATTATCTGTCTTTCCAAAAAAACAGCCCAAAGATGATTCAGAGGCCAATGGATCAGAACCGTCAACTTTGTCATCTCCTGTGTCCGGAGGGGGACACCACGGGGAGCCGGCCAGCAGGGAGACCACTGATACTGAAGCAGCAGGTCAGCAACGTGCAGCCAGGCTCAGATGTGGGCTTCACACATGCATGCTCATTGAATGTGAAATCAAGCAGCCGCTCCAATCCCACTCCTAACCACTCATAAAGGGGTAACAATCAGTGTTTTTTTTGTGCTTGTGTGTTAGGAGATTATATGGAGCACGAACAGGACACGGTGCTGCAGCTCCAGGAGGTAATCGAGCAGCTGAGAAATGTCTTCCCCTCTGAACCGGGTGAGTTCATCCTAGCTGCAAGGATCGTAGCAGCCATAGCATCCCAGAGCTTCGGAGTCTGACTTCTTAAACTCCTCCATCACCCGCGGGAGAATGAGAGATGGAGAGGAGAGCAAATATGTACTGCTATGGGTCGATAGTAGGGGGGGAGGGACGGGGAGATTAAGTGGCAAGAGAGGAGGAGTAAGATAAAGGGGAGACAGTAGCACAGAGAGAAAAAGAGAGCGTTAGCGTCACACTGTGAAAACTGTCCCGTTGCATTTAAAATGCAATTTGCTGGGCAGTTTAAAGCCTGTAACTTGAACAAAGAAAGGGATTATCATAATTACAGCCGTCTTAGTTATAACCAAGAACATTCTGTCAGTCTTGTGAGTGTTTAATGGAAATTGTAAAAGCTTTTCCTTTTTGCTCTTCCTCTCTTTTCTAATTTCAGGCACCACCTCACACATCTAACCCTGAGTGGGCCTAAAGGGGCAGGGAGAAAGCCCGTAAGGACGCTTGACGGCCGAGGGAGGAGCTCCATATGGCTCAGGTCGGCCACAATCCACCGGGCGCTGTGACCACTGCAGCAGCTATGATACCCAGAGCTTAACCCTCCACTGGAACTCTGTGCACTAAAAGCCTTTTTCATGCAAACTGCTAAAGGCTCACGCTGATGTCCGTTTGGCCAGGTCGTGCTTTAAAACTTGCAGTGGCGCAGCCTGACACCATGTTAACCAGCCAAAGGAAACTAAAGTAAGCAGCAGGTCAGGGAGACTTTGAAGTAAAAGGAAAATGCTCAGCCAAGACACTGTGTTCTACCAGTATCTGTGTAGTCATTCGAGGGTGTGAAGCTTTATATCAGTCCACAGCACAAATTGGACCAATGATTTAAAGGACTCTTAAAAAAAAATGCAAAAAGGAATGAGAAGAAAATACCCTTGTTTGGTCGGAATGCCTCTATCTTCAGTGTTTGTGTGCGTGTTTTTTTTTTCCATGAATGTCTTATCATGGTTTGTATTTTTGTTTTTGAAGGGAGGTGGTGCGTTAAAGCTCGCTAGCGTAAACTAGATCAGGGTTGGGTGAGTCCATTTCATGTGGCTGCGTGGTGCGGATTGTCAGGGAGTTGACAGCAACCACAACAAGCTTAATTACTTTGTGAGAATGACACATCATGAGTTAAATCCATGTTTATTTAAGACAGCCAAAGTGCCCGCTAGCACAGCGCCTCTGTATGCACACACTGTGTTTCTCTTATCCTCCCTAAATGCTTGTTGCTGTCACTGCTTGCCTCTCCTAAGTGAGCCCCTTACGCACATGCAAAACCACTTGCACCCGCTGTATGTGCACACACACATGTATGCTGCTACATCCATACTAATGCACCTGTCCCTCATTGTGCACAGCTACACAAACTGCTCCCTGCTCGATCGCTTACACGTGCTGAACTGCATCCCAGGAATACCGACCTCCATGAAAATTGAGCGTCATTCATCTCGTTGTCTCGCAGGATTCAGACAAGCTTTCAGTTTGTATTGTGACTGAAATTGGGGGTTTTTGTTGAGGAAATGTCTTCTGATAAATGTCAGACCTCCTCTCTGTAATCTTTGTCTTCTCCTGCTGTGTGCAAAGAAAGAAGAGGAGGGAGCTCTAGGCAGAATAGCGTCAGGCTGAAGCTCTCTCTCTCTCTCTCTCTCTCTCTCTCTCTGTCTGCAAGGCCAATTCTAGACACTACAGGGAGTGATGCAAGGCCGCCATGACATGATATTCCACTGACTTCTTCTTTAATGATCCCCTCTCTTCATGTAGATTCGCAAAGAACAGTCACTATTGACCCACACGCCCAATTTTCAGTGCTAATGCAGACTTAATTGCTTTTAGATTTACAAGAAGACAAGTAGCTGAAATGGCTTTGCCCTCACGGTATCAAGGTCATTGGGCGCATTCTGTTTAGACACAGCACAGTCAGTTAACGCCTTAAAACCAAACTAAATCCATATAAAGTAAGGGTTTATGGCCTTCCCCCCCCCCCCCCTTGTGTGCTATATTTTCAAGGAAGGAGGTTGCATCAGCTGCCTATTTGTGAGTCTGCTTCTGTCACACCCTAGACAGGCTGTAGTTCATTTGAGGAAAATTAGACAAGTGTGCGTGAGCATCCATTCATTGAAAACCAACTAAATAGTGCTTTTATAGGTTAACCTATGTTGCCGGGCTGATGCTTGGAGGGACAAAAGATCTGAGAGATAAGAGGAAAGGTGGTAGAGAGGGAAGAAAAATACAATCCATTTATTGCTCGAGGGCTGGTGGGAGAGATCCACTTTGATGTGCCTGCCACAGCGAGAAATCTCCAGAAGCAAGACAAGAGATTGCCTGAAACCAGTAAGCTGTGGCTCCGTGTGTTTCTCCGCAATCACACCACTTGATTCTCACAGAAAAGACGGAGATTTACACAGAAAGGAACTCATCTTTATTCTTAAAAAAAAAAAAATAAATAAAAAATAAACACGCTATGACCTCATATACATGAGTTTGAAACCCATGTTCCTGCACTCATTACCCCTCCAGGCACACAGCGCTCACATTTTGACATCATCCTCCCTTCTCAGCACTCAGCCTACCTGTACGTTTATGATTCTGTTGCTTGGGAACTGTCCCCCAAGCATGCAGAAACACAGGTTTGTGAGTCGGTAGTGTGATAAGCTGTTCTTAATACAAATGCTTGTAGCCTTAAGGGAAGCGAAAGTCAGCGCTGCTCCCCTCTTCTCCACTTCCGCTTCCACTGTTAAAGACGAGTCATTATCATCTGTTGAATCCATCTCCACTTTAAGTGCATCTCTCACAAGTCAGAACAAAGGGCAGCAGAATAAACTCGACAAGCAATGTTTACTCGTTTTATTTATTGGTAGTCACAGATCTCATTTCTCATTGATGATCACCCGGCAGCCTCGCACTCCATTCTGCGGTATGTGGGCGCACATAATGATGTAACAGTGACGCGTGAATAAACAGCAGAGGAGGGATTCCCCATAGGGCCGCGTGTCAACATTTGTCATGTTTGTTTTCAGACAATAATGAGGAGGCAGTCTGAAATGAATATATTTTGTGGTCCCATGACAGATTATTATACATCAGTTTTTCCACGTGCTAAACAGACTTTTGTGGTCCTCCAGTTGCACGAGAGTCACACATCTCATCGACTTATCTGATCCATGCGCAAGTTCCTTTACCAGTAGCAGCTCCCTATATTCCTAACACATACTAAAACTCGCCCTGCTCTCTCTTTATCGCTCTCTGCGGTGCAACTGAAGTTGTTTGATTGAAGAAGAAGGCTCTCCACGGAGGCAAGAGTCACCCAGAGGACACAGCCATTTCGCTCCAGTCGTCATGTAGCCGGCCGACCCGGTAATGGCTCCAATCATTACCCTCCATGTCTACTGTCATGTATCCAAAGCTTAGAATAAGGACACATGCGCTTCTCATGACAGGGCAATGAATCACCTAACCTCAAACACCATGGTGTTTAAAACACTAACACATATACACACACACTCATAACTCACTGGTGGACTGAGGTTACTCATTTGTTTTTTTAAATCACCATTAATATACCTCATTAATCATTCAACTGTTTATTTTTTAACGGGTTTTGATTTGATGTTTTTGTCCAGCACTCAAACACTTCTTGCTGTCTTTTCTCTGGAGTTTTTAATCTGTGAAAAAAAGAAAAAAAGGTTTTCTGAAGAAAGGCTTTTTACTGTAATAACAAGTGGGTTACTGGCTGCTTTCTACTCTTTGTGTACAGAAATAAAAAAAACTTTGTATTTGCCAAACTTCTGTGCTTTTTTTTTTTTTTCCATGTCCCTGCAGTTATCCCTCCGAGAACTGAATAATGAAACCTAATGCGGGTTTATGTTTACATTAATTTTTCTTCTTGTGTTTATATTCGGCTCTGTGTGTGGCAGAATCAATATTTCCAGTTGAGACTTGGGGCTTTGGCTGTTTATCACTTGTCTTTCTCTCACTTTTTGTAATTATATTCCTGCCCCCCTCCCCCCTGATTTAGGTCAAATCCTTTCTGCACACAGCTTCCACGAGTTCCTTTGGCCCTGCACGAGACATTTCCAGCCTGTTGGTCTACTCTGATTGAGTGTCACCACTTCCTGCCTCATCACTGCTGCCTTTGTTCCCCTGGCTTGTTCTGCTCGGGCCTATTGCAGCACTTGATTGGCATTTGACCTTCTTCCTGCCCTTATCGAGTGCTGATCTCTTGCTCACTACATTATCTCCGCCTGTGCCGCTGGCCTCGGGATCACTATCTTCCTCTGCTGCTCGGTGATCCGGTGCACCTTGCCTGTCCTCGTGTACCATGACCCTCTCTATATTTTTATTATCTAACCCCTCTCCACTCGCTCTCCCGCTCTCTGGGCCCGGCTCTTCATTACTCTGCTCTGCTTTTGCATCTGGATTTTTCTCTGCCTCTGCGTCATCTCCTGCCTTCGTCTCAGCAGGGGCAGGTTTCTCTGTGCTTTCCTTGTCTTCTATTTCTCTGTTTTCTGTCTTCTTGTCAGCTTCAGTTTTTTCTTCAGGGGCTTTCTGTGAAGTTGGATCTTTCTTCTTTCTTGCAGCACTCTTTGTCTTGCTGCCACCAGGCCCCCACTTCTCCTGCGTCGTATCCCAGTAAGTCTTTTTCTGGCGGGCATGCATGGTGCGTAAGCTCTCGCCCATCTTTTTTAGTTCCTGTCGCACGAAAGATTTAAACTGTGGGTCTAATTTCTCCACCATTTCAAAGTCCCGCCTCGCTTCACGCTCGTTGCACAAAGCGGCATGTGCTCGTGCTCTCTGGTACACCGCCTTAAAGTTACCTATGGAATATGAGAAAAGTCAGTGAAGTGACTCACATAAATGACTGAAATACTGAAAACAGACTGGGTTAGCAAGATTAACAGGTCAGAAAGAATAAAACTAGTAAGCAGTAAAGTAAACTTGTGAGAATAACGGCGCTGAACGCCAGCGGTGAGAAATGAAAAAGACAAAGTTTTAGGCAAAGTTGGAGAGAAATAAATGAAGGAAAAAGGAACGCATACGAACAACCATTTCACATCAGCCTACATTATAAATAATTCAGACATAGTCAAAACAAAAGAAAACAATGAATTTCTTTTTTTTTGACTCTGATGTCCATGGGTGGGTGCCAAGGGGAGAGAAAGAGAGACTCTGCAATGCGGTTGTGAATGTTTGGTTCCTTCTTTCTGGTAAACTCAGAGATCAAGGATTGTTGCTCTGCTGATGCAGGCATTTGCTGAGGGCCCGGCCTTTGTACCAACAACACCTTGATACTTTTTAAGTTTAAATATGACAACGTGTTTGGAAAACTAAGCATGTTAAATACTCATGTGCCTAGTCTTGTATAAAAAAAAAAACAACGTTTTTTCTAACTTTAAAACAAAAAATTACCTTTATGCGTCTTCAGCAGCTTGGTGTTGAGCTCCACCACCTGCTGGTAACGTTTGAGCTCCAGCATGCACTGGCTGAGGTTGAGAGTCAGCGGAAGGCGCACGTTCTCCAATAACTCCCAGTCTTCACTCTGTCGATCCACCTGCTGAGTAAACACAGAGAGCACAAGCTGAGTGTGTGTGTGTGTGTGTGTGTGTGTGTGTGTGTGTGTTGGGGGGGGGGGGGGGGGGTCATGGTGATGGATGACACACAAAATGTTCAAAAGATGAAACAAGAATAAAAGTTGGACGACCAAAATAGAGATGAAAAACGGGAGAAGGTTGGGGGAATGATGGAGCAGACAGATGCTGAAAATGATGGGTTAAAGAGTGGACAGTTGTAAGAATAGAAGGGAGAGAAATGAAGACGGAGGAGGGCAGGTTGACGGGAAGGAGGCGTGAGGGAGCTAGACAGCGCCGTGTGCCATGGGTGAGGCTGTTTAAAAAAAAGAAAAAGAGGAGAGACAAAGCACAGGTGAGTGCTGTCACAGTGATATCTCTGTGGATAGCTGTTATTTTTAGCCTTCTTTTCCCTGCTCTTCACTTCGCTAGCATACCTACAATGCCACAGCTGCTCGTCAGTAGAAGAAAAACAATGACAGCTGATTACATTTTACGAGGCACAATGCTTTTCATGAGACAACAGTTTGGCACAAACAATCCCTTCATCCCTCTGAACGGCTCAGACTGGAGGCTGTTAATAATGTCAATCCTGTTGTCCATCTGTGCATTCATTGTCCTCACAAAAGGTTTTATTTGACACTGGATTTTCCAGCCCAATACATATTCTTACATTTGTGCATGCTTCTCCTAACCTGGCAGGGTCAGACCAATTTGCAAAGTCTGATACTGTTGAGTTGAAATGTGATTTGTTATGACAACCAATCAGAGAACAAGGTTATGTACCAAAGGATGCTCGGCTAGGTAGCTAGTTATTGTGCCTTTTTTTCAACATTATTGACAGAGAGCATCAGTTTGTTCAGTGCTGAGGCCACAGTAGATTCAAAACATCCATGACAGCAGTCATATTGGGTTTTACAAAAAAAAAAGAGAGTTAAAACAAGCTACAGCTAGTATTAATAATAACAAAATAATAATTTAGTTTTATTCTGTCATTTTCAGGAAATTGTTGTTGATGTCACATTTTAGTCTCTGTTTTCTGTTTTGGTCAAGATTGATTCATTTTTTCATTTCAGTCTGATTTTAGTCAGATTTTTATTTTAGTTGTATTGTAGTCAATGTTTTAGTTACAATTGTCAGACAGTTTCATCAAACTTAAATGGGTTTTGCTGGAAGATATTTCTCATGGCTGTAGATGTCCTTAAGAAGTAAGAACACCATACATTATTTAGTCATCTCGAATAACTCAAACTGACACACAGGATCTGATTCATAAAAGGATTGTGTGGCACATTATCTATTTGAGGACAGAACTGAGCTCTGTCAGGATCAGGGGTGGCCCGACTGGGGCGCTGACTAATGCAGGGTAAGCTTGTGAGCATGAGTGAAAGAAAAGCATTTTTGACCCTCTCTGTTTCCACTTCTCATTTCTACTTGATCTATCAATCTATATATAAATCTAAAAAAATGCTATATTCATGTGTATTTGTAAAAAACGAAACAAAAAAAAAAACCAGAGTGCAAACATTACAATCGTCTTAGTTTAATTCTTCAAGAAACCATAAAGGAGATTAAAAAAAAGTTGAAGAACGAACTAAAGGAAAAGTGTCACACCAGAATTCAAAGGAGGCCACAAGCAGCCTCCAACACAGCCCGGATACTTGATTTTAACACAAGTCCTGCCTCTGTCGAGGAAAAATCTTTGTTAAGGATTTTGGGGTGGCAACTAAACAGACTTCATGGCCGGCCTGACAACCCCTGGCTGCCCCCTGGATCTGCCCCTGTTCATGATGGAAACACAGCTGAGAGAAGCGATGACTGCAACAACAACTAAAAAGTACCTCCAAAAAAGTGGAAGCTATTTTTGTCGTTCACAGAGATACCACCCAAAAAGAAGAGAAGAAGCAGCCATCTTGGTTGTTTGTGGAGAAGAAACCTCAAAGTGGCAGCCATCTGATTGATTACAACACAGCTCAAACCCACTCCATGCATATATTGTCTATATGAAGGCCTGACCGGAATCAGGTCAGACGGAAATGTGTGTATACATGAGGAGGACCAGACACATCTACCTGAATAAATAAACTACGAGTTTGAAGATGAATCTATCCTCTAGGCTGTGCTTAAACCCTCTGTCTGTTACACTTACCTTATTCTGAAGGAAGTCCACATATTCTAATGCCTCCTTTAGTTTTACAGACGCCTCTTCAAATGTTTTTTCCTTAATGAGGAAGTTTCCTTCTTTTTGCAGCAACATGACCAATCTTAACATCTGCTGCCAGTCCTTCCCGTCTGTTACATTGGAGGTAGCCTCAGAGGTGTTTGCTTCCTCTTTGTCTCCTGTGCCCTCAGTGAGTGTGATCTTATTTCCCCTGAGCTCCTTGTTATGGACCTCTGTACATTCTGATGGAGATCCTTCTTTTTCTTCCTCCACTTGGTCTTTGCCCTCGATGTTGACGCTTTCACTGTCTTTTTGTTTTCCTTCGTCCTCCACCTCTTCGTCCTCCTCATTACGCTCTCTCTCTTCCTCGTCTTCCTTTTTGTTCTCCGTTTTCTCCAGCATGTTCCAGTATGTCTCCTTCTCCTCCCAATACTTCTCCTTCATGCGTTCTGACAGGGCCTTCAGCTCTCGGTGGACAAGAGAGGCCAGAGTGACGTCCAGGTGGGACACCATGTGGAAGTCTCTCCGGGCTTCCTTTTCATTCCACACGGCAGCGTGAGCCTTTGCTCTCTTGTAGTAGCCCTTCACACAGTCTGAGACACAGAAAACACACACAAATACAAAAGGAGAGAGTTATTAATGTCTAACAGATAAATATTCAAACTATAACCTGCTCTGTGAAGCTGAATCTGATGTGGAGATTTATCAATGCAACCTGTGTGTGTATTTATTTCTTACCAGCACTGAGTTTGCAAAAGAAACAGTTCACCAAAAACACATAGCCTACATGCTACAGCTCCTTTCCTCACTCAAACATTACTCAGAGAATAACAAATTATTGCTACTAAATTATTTCCTTTGTCTCCTCAGACATATCTTTCTATTATTAATTGAATTCTGATGTCTTTTAATACAGTCTATGGTTTCTTCCAGACTTAAACTAGCAGAAGAAGACAAATGAACCATATGGAGAAATAAATAGAAAAATGAGAGAAACAATGTTTGCATGATTCAGTTCTTAATACTGACTAAACATTAATTATACATTTTGATGTCTAAAAAATGTTTCAAGGCTATAATTTAAGAAACACTTGAGTTAATGATGGGAGTAATTTATGCAGATTGAAGAAAAAGATACCATTATGCACGATTGTTTGTTGGACAGAAAAAAAATATGTGTTAAGAATCCCTCCAAACCAGATGTGTACTGTGAAGGGACCTCACTGTAGTGCCCCTCTTCTCAAAGGCTATTAGCAAGAAACTGGAGACATGCCAAAATAGAAATAGTTTGGTATCAGTGGTAGGAACTGTTTCTAAAAATCTGGCAGTCACTATCAAAATGTTTGTGTTGATCACTGGACAATGTGAAGGGTGAATTGATGACACAGAGGGTTTGAGCTTGTGTTTTTCTAAGGACCTTGTATTCAACAATGTGTCCGTCAGCAGCAAGATCCCAAGCAGAATATTCTTTAAAATATATTTATTTGGCATAACAAGCTTAAAGAGGATTTTAAATGTTGAATGTTTTTTGTGATGAATAGTGAGAAACTAACATTGGTGTCAACCGTTCTATTTTTAATCTTTATTTCTAACTATATCAGTCACCAATTTGAAAAACTGTGAAAAAAGAACTGATACCGGGGATTCTCATTTAAAAGCAAATCAAGGCTTCGCATGTTATGTGAAAAGTTTAGAATGTAGCCTAAGACAAAAAAAGTTTGGTGCTGTGAGAGAGAGAAAAAAGATCCCACATCAGGACTTGACTGAAACAAGGGGAGCTTTGTTTAGTAGAGTCAGAATCTCATATCGAGGGTAAACTGAGCTCAGTTTGTGACATTGACTTAATAAAGGTGGGATTTTATAACAAATTGTCCTCGTATTATTACAAAAACTTTGCCTATTTGCTTTGGATGAAGATTTTCTATTTGTTAAATGCTAGCAGCCTGTTAGTTTAACAGCTACCCCACTCTACCAAATATTAAAAATATCACATTAATCAACATATTTGATTTGGTTTCTATTTAAAAAGGTCCAAAAAAAGAACATCTTGCTAGCTTTACTGAGTCTGGCTAAAATGAATAGTCCAGGATGAGTCCCTGTAAAACCGTTCATTGTTCTCTACAGATACCGATTGAACTGGTGTCATTGAAGATGCTGGCATGTGGACTTAGTTCATTTAGACAGAATAAGACTTACTGTTCCCTCATAGTGTAAATGACAGATATGAAAATGTCATCAGTGTTCTCATCTTACTCTCCGTCAAAAGTGATTAAGTGTATTTCCCAGAATGCACACATAAATCCACACCGTACTGCCTCTGTTTCAGCAGAACAGACTCATGGGCTTTGTTAGGTACTCACTGATGGCTCTGATTTTCTATTCCTGCAAATTCAATTTCCCTCTACGATAAATCTCCATTCAGCCAACACTTAAACACATTTCTCTGTCGCCTCTGGCAGAACAGACACTGCAATGGGAGCTTTTCTGAAGAATAACTGGGTTAAAATAAAAGGAAGAAACAAGTGGAGTGACTTCAACAGAAATAGACAACATGACATTGAAATGCTCATGAAGTGGATAAGAAAAACATGTGAAAAGGGTCCAAATAAAACTTTATGTACAGCTAAAAGGGATTGGAAAAAGGGAGCTAGAGAGGGTTAAAAAAAGAAGAAGAGAAAGAGGTAAAGATAGACTGATGCGGGTGTTGGGTGGATCTTTTGTCATAAGCCTTTTCAAGAGGACTGCACCTTGAGCTGGGCTAGTGGAGCTCACAAACTGCTGCTCATCATTTCAACGCTGCCCTTCTCTCACAGGCGGGGTTTAAATCCTTCATCCTCCTGCTCAGAAACCACACACATCATATAAAGGCACATTCTCGCAGCTGTATACACACATATAATAAAACTGGGAATAGCATAAAGGCTGCCTCTGTGGGCCCCATCCCTGTGAGAGGGACATGATTCAGAAGGCTCTGAAGTGGATATTGTGCCAGCATGTGAGCTCCTCCAGGATTATATGAGTAGCCATGGGTATGACAGAACAATTCCCAGGATGGCTTCAGCCATAAAGCCCTCCCACATACTTTCAAAGAATACACAACATGCAAGAACCACTGCAATAAAGCCAGCCAAAGGCACCGAACACTGACCTGTGAAGTTTTCTTTTTACAACATTTGAAATAGTTGTTTGTTAATGTGTTCAGGCCAGGCGGTTGAAGAAACTCAGTAGCTACAGGTCACTCTTTTTACTCATCACAGAGCAGCTTTTCCTGTACTTTATTACAAAAAAAAGAAGGTTTGACATATTCAGAAATACTCTTCTTTGCTTCCTTGCTGATCTGCCTGTTAAGTTTCATGCTAAAGCAACGCCACAGTGTGCTTTGTTTAGCATGATGACGGACAGTTTTAGGAATTAGCTAGCTGCTGAGGCTAGTAAAATTTCACCTACAATATTTTTTACATTGTTTTTATTTTTTAACCTTTACAAAAATGCGGGCCCATTTCATCTGAAACAGAGTCAGGATCTACAGCCATGAGACAGTGTTCTTAGATTAGCATAAACGTAAAGCTAACAGGGGTTAACAGCTAGCAAGGAAGATTTATGTTACCTTTGATCAAAGCTTACCATCATCTTTAAAGATAAAAAAGACTATCTGTCAAGAGTATCTAAGTTAATTCATCTTAAGACAACAACATGTTCATGGTTTATTTATCATGTAATACAGAAACCATGTAAATGTATTGATATAATGAATTATCTATTTCCTCCAGATCGTGGTACGATCATAAAACATTAGAATAATGGGTATCTGGTTGATTTGATAGAAGATGTCAGCCTTTAAGCTCATTAAAACACAATGGAGTCTCTGTGTTAGACTTTGATTGAAGTAGAGGCTGATGCTTTGATCAATAATGGGTTCACTCGTTGATCTGACCTTTTCAACTTCAGTGAGCTTCTACAGAGCAGTCGTCAGAAGCCATTTATGTGTGCAGGTATATTACGACTACCGGTCTCAGAAAAGCAACATGAGTAATAAGAATAGATGTTTTTAACAGGTTTATCTTCTCATTATCTTGAAAGACTAAAATAAGTAGTGACTGTGATCTCAAGACAGTAGCATTAAAAAAAAGACTTGTCTGTCCTTAGCTGACTAAGGACAGACATGGACACAGGACACACGTTATTAGGTCGGACAGGCATGCCTACTATACTGACCAGGCCAGTTTGTGTCTGATATATGCCTGATTAAGTGAACAATCCTGGCTCCTTCCCAGGTTTTTTTTTAAGTATATATACATAGCCTACTTCGGAAAATTACAAATTTCAAGTCACGGTTCAACATTTTAATTCCTATCTTGCAAAGCAGTGTTTCACAATCCATTTTCAGATTCTATCTCCTTGTAATAGCCAAATCCCCTTTAGCATAGAGACTGGAAGCACAAACAGCTAACCTAGCTCTATCTTAATATCCCTGTACCTTACCAATTTCTCATTCAGGGAGGGCCAAGTAGCTGCTTCAGGTCTGTAAGGACCAGATCAATAAAAGATTTTTGGGACCGACGCCGATATTGATATAAGGGATAAAGAAAATCAGATTTCGATATATATTGGCCAATACTTTCTTAGATCTATCTTTGATCCGTAGAGATAAATAGATATAAATATACACATTTTTTGCGGTCATCCCTAAAACGCAGTTATCAAACACTTGTGGAAAAGGTATACAATCAAGACAAGATGGTCACTCAACTGGAAAGTAACTGATGTTGTATCACCGCTTGACAGACTGGAGGGGGAAAATGCTTGTTGTAATCCATATAGCACACTCTGCTGGTGATAGCCAAAAATGTAAATGCTATTGTAATTCAATGATACTCAAATGAATGCTATTTGACTGGTGAATGAATCTAGGAATATCAGTGCATATCTCAGATACATTTAGCTGATACGATAGTAACTTGGTATCGGCCGATATTATTGGCTGGCAGATTAATCGGTCGGGCTTTAGTGTCTATGTGCTAAGATAAGCTTTACATCACCTGGCTTTGCTTCATATTAAAACTAGAGGCATGGTGTGGGTGTTAATGCGCTTCTTTCTCTCTGCACTTTTTTGTATAAACAGATTTTTCTAAATTATGAAACTGTGTGAATGTACTTGACACTAAAAAAATAGAGTCAACTCTCCCTTGAAAAGGTACATTAGTAATGTGTTTTAGCATAAAAAAAGAAAACATAATCATCTATCTAAAGATTTTTATACAACAACACTTTACCTTTGTGTTTCTCCAACAGTTCAGTGGTGTGCTCAATAACTTCATAATACTCCTCCAGCTCCAACATACACTGGCAGTAGTTCAACTCCAGGGGGATGATCATTCGACCTATATTAATGTAGTCCACATCACCTGGCATCTCCTACACACACAGACACACGCACAGATGGGATAACAAGAATATGATCAGCGCTGCTATGTTCCTTGGCATCCCCTACACATATTTGAATAAATTATGCGAATTCTGTAGGTTTAAATATTGTCAGACAGATTCAAACATGTCACTGGGACACCAATCTCTGCCTGACAGCGCTTTACAAGCTGTTTGCACACAGGCCAGGTATCTGAAGGCCTCTAACATCAAACTTGTTAACATGTCTAAAGCTGCCAACAATCCATTTCCAACACACAGAAAGAATGCTTAACTCTCTCATATCAGTACATCTCATAAACAACATGTTCTCCCCCCCAGTATACTTCCGGCGGTCTATTCCCCTCTCATCCTAGACAGACTTCCACAGCTCCCCTTCCTCTGTTCTTTCTAGCCCTCCCACCCTGCTGCCTGTAATCAGGGACACAGTGAAGCAGAGCAAAACAACAGACAAGGAATTTCCCAAAGGAAAGAGAGGAAGTTGCATGTCCCAAAAACCTTAAAAATCCTGAGACAACCTCACAATTCACAATCCGGTTGCCTCCCTCATTTACTCACTCTCGACTGGATCGTTTTGAGCAGCAGGACGGCCTCTTTGTACTTGCTGGCAGCCTCTCTGAATTGTCTCTGAGTGACCAGCGCATTGCCCTGCATGTGGAGACTTGGCACGGCCTGCAGCTTCTCATCCTTGTCCATCATCCACGACTCTCTGTAGTAGGACATGCTGTCTCCCACCTGGATGCAGCAGGGGAATGAGGAGAGTGCGAAGGATCAGAATTGTCGTGAAGAAACAGGTTTAGGTGGCTTACAGAAGGGTAAAGAAACCATGAACCTTTATAAATGGAATTGTGCTACAGTTTTGTAATATGTTGTTTTTAAATGATACTACTTTGTAATTTATGGTTATGATTAGGTCTCGGGTAAGGGTTAGGGTCAGTGTTTGGATAAGGTTTAGATTGTTAAGGTTAGGGTGATTTATGCAGGGTCCATTGGGGGAAATGTTAAGGGTTAAACTTGTGAAAGGGTTATTGTATTTGACTATTTATGCAGAATACCTATTATTTATTACCACAGTAACAAATACTCTTCCCGGATAAAACAACAGACTACATCTGAAAAAGTAAAACAAAAGAAAAATAAAAGAAGTCTAAGTCAAGTTTAACATCAGCTAATTTAGCCCTTCAAATATACCAGGGATTAGAGTTAAAGTGTTAAGGTTAGTATGATTTGTGTGACATATTTGGTTATCAATTCCTGAGATTTTACAACAAAAGTTTAATGAAACAGTAAATCATGAGGCGTAATTACATAGAGAAGGGCCTGCATTACCACACAGTTATTTTCTGTCTATTGCTCATTAAACCTGCTCAGGTTAGAGTGATGCAAAGCTATGATGGCATTTATTAAAAAATCATCAATAAGAATGATTTACTTTTAATTTCTACTGAAACAAACAAAACAAACAAGAAAGTCCCCCCAGTCTTGAAAAATGATTGTAATTATATTTTTGAAAAGAACAATAACTTGTTAACAAAATCATTCATCAAAGGCAAGCAAGTTCCAAAATGTCACACTCGGAAAGGGTTCATTAAGCATCTAGGGTATATTCACTTTGGCTACTTGAAGCACTTCAACACTTCTTGAAGTATAACTTCAAATATACTCAGATTGCAACCACATGCAGTATATTATTACAATTGGCCAGTGCTGCTTTCATTCTAAAAAGATCTGAATGTTCTTCCACCGTTGAAGATTTGTCAACATGTGAAGCTGTCAGCAACAAGAGGAACTGTAAATCACTTCTACAGCTTCTGGACCCCTGGTGAGTGTTAAGCTAGTTCTGGATAATATATTATTTCAAAGTGTTATGTTCTCGGCTTAGTGGGAATTTCCTTTTGTCATTTCTGTCAGTGGATCAAAAACCATGTGGTATGTAGGAGTGACATTAAAGGCAATTAACTGTCAGCCATTGTTTACACACGCTACATTTTGAGAGCGCTGAATGTTGGGGAAAAAAAAGAAGACAGCAGAGTGTTTGTATTTTTGGGCTATTTATACCTTAATTGTAGAGATAGAACAGTGGATAGTGTTGAGAGAGCTAGAGAGAGAATGTAGAATGACACGAGGGACAGGAGCCACAGGTCGTATATTTGAACCCGGGCCCCCCCCTCTTTGATGGCTACAGCCTCTGTACAAGGGGTGCAAAGTAATCGCTAGGCAACTGGTGCCCCACACAAGTAGTTTCTTGCCACTAATGCTTACCTGTAACAGCTCCATGATAAATATAAGCGGTTGTGGAGTTCTCATTAGCTCATCCAGCTCTGGGAAACCAGTGGTGTGATAGTGAAACATGTTTCCCATGCCGCACATGTGTCTCTGGCCCTCGAGAGGGTCTTTCCCTTGAGCGATCAGCCTCATTCCCTTGGAAACGATGGGGTATAGACCTGTGTGCTGCAAAAAGAACACATCAACAAGAACACAAACAACAAGTCACCAACTATGAATAAAAACACTTAATCAAAATATAAAAACCCTGGTGCCGCCAGCTTGTGCCAGTCAGCTCTACAGAGGAAACACAAGAAATGGCCACAGTACTACTTACAATTGACAACTTCTCATGAAGAAAAAATACCATTTCCCCTAGAGGACTTCTCCGTTTATGAGTATGTGTCACACTGGACATGAAGAAAGCTTCTACAGGTGCATTAGTATGCATCATAATGAGGAACAGAGGAACAGTTTCCCCTCTTAGTACTAATCAACTATTGAGACTCATTTTCTTATATCCGTGTAAACGTGAAGTTTGTGGTTCAACTCACAACGGCATCACACCAGAACTCAGACACCTCGCCGATCCTCATGGACATCAGCAGGGTCTCCCAGACTTCCATCTTGAACATCTTTCCCACAAAGATCTCTGCTGGCCTGCATGCCAATCGACTGTCATCAATTACAGTTCGTTCAAAGTCGTCCAGCAGTGTCTGGAAATGGAAAACCAGCTGGAATGGAAGGAGGAGTCCGGGGGCAGGGAGGGTTAAGAGGGATGTGAAGGATGACTGAAACTACTCATACAAACTATTCATAAAACAATAAAATAAATGGTATCATGTTGCACAGTTTCTCAATCATTTACGCAGGAATTTGTTCTTTCTTTATACCGATTTCAGTTCTTGTTTTAATGAATATCTCTTGATATATTTCTTCACTACACTTGATGTTACACATCTTTTTACCATAAATTGAAATATTATTTCAGGCATGCATTTTCCTGGACCTATTTTCCAGTGTCTAACGGATGGTGTGTTTTTTGGCCACAAAAAAATTATAGTTAATTAAGTAATTATCCTATTTTTTCAAAAGTTGAATTGGAAGGAATACTTTCATTATTTTCTTGTGTGAATAAAACATTCTGGTTTTCATTAGTTGATCCATCTGTTTGTGTGCATGTGATAGACCTACAAAGCCTTAACCATCACGCTTTAAAATTACATCGCCCCCTTGAAACCCTACTAATTATAGCTTAACAGATTGTGTATTATGGACTGATTATGCGTAAGCAAGTGGGAATCATTCACCCAAGGGGACACACACCAAACACAGAGGTAAATGGAAATTCAAGCTGACATGGTCATGGAAAATGTTTGTCACAGTGTCCAGGACCGGTGCCATATGGCTGGATTTGACTAGGACAGAAAAAAAAAAAGTCTGTGACCAGCGGATCAGTGGCCGAACAGAAACAAAGATACAATGCCAAAAAACATGTTGCAATTTGGTTGAGCAAATGTTTTCTCTGTGTGGAAGTGCCAGACACAGAATAAATTCCCTGACTTCATGAATAATTCAACAGAACCTAATAGAAGTGGGCAGAGCAACACACGGCTAAAAATACAGTTTTAGTGGAACATTGATTACAGTAAAATAGCAATTATGCAAAGATCCATTTTCTATCACACTCAGTTTAAATCTCATTTAATTTGGGTTATGGGGTGAAGTGTGACTTGCTACCTTTGCCCCAGGTGGAAAGTGTGGCAGCGGTCCCTTTCCTCCTGCCAGAATCTTCTTCTTGACTCCTGGATGGTTGAGCAGGTACGTCTCCTCCATCGTCCCTCTGCCTTCAGCAGTTTCAGACAGTAAAGTGTGTGTACTTTGGAGATGTCTTTTTTCCTCTTTAGGTTTTCTGGCTTTCTAATTAGTCTAGTAGAAGGAGTCTTGGCTGGGTTAGCTGCTCTCTGACAGATGGCAGGATTAGGCAGGGTTTGGAGGTGAACACCATAATCTCAGGAGCTAATCTCTCGCCTTCCCCTGTGATTGGTGGGACAATCCCTGCAGAAGGACCAGGAGACGTGGAAATGACCATCGTCCCTAGAAACAGGTTGACTAGAAAGTTCTAGATCACTCTCACCTGGGCTCAGATCATTCTGGAAGAGGGAAATCTGATGACGTAGATGATGATTTAGTGACGCAGCTGTGCAGCTATAAAGGGAGTTGTTATTTTCACACAGGAGAGGAGACGTCCATGCCCTTTAACCTTTAAACTACAGCTGCATCTTTTTTTTATTAATTTGATCCTTTATTTATTTCTTTAGATGTTTGCTACCAATTATCAGAAAATGACATCAGACCTGAAACTCCATGTTGCCAAATGGTTTAAGTCAAACCAACAGTATAACATGGGTTAGGGTTAATAATGCTTACAAAAGACAAAGTAACAAATCTTCACATTGCATTGGGAAACAATTAAATCGTAAGCAATGAACTTGCATAAATTAGAATTGTTGGTTCTACAAACTCATCAACAAGTTAAAGCGTCACTATCACAATGATGTTAACCTTGTTTTAAGAGGGGAAAAACAAGTTTATATTTTGCGTCAGTTGATTTTAACATTAGAATTTTATGCCTAAAAAACTGAGCACTTAAAAAAAAAAAGAATGCGTCCACATTCTCTTTATTTTGATGACTTCTTAAACTAAGGGGAAGTTACATCAGTGCAAGAAATCAAATGTGATTTGGGTAAACTAGATAACCAGGGAATCACTCCAAACCACCCTTTTTTAAGAAGCTAGCAGAACTATTAAGAAGATGTTACTTTACAGTTTAACTGATAGAGGGTAAACTGTGGTTGGGTGGGAATTTGTCCTTTTTAACCCTCCAGGATGCAGGTGAGGAAGGGAATATAGAGATGAAGTCTTTCCCCTTCAAGGAGACCCCTGGGGACCTTAAATATATGTGGTAAATTATGGCTAGAGTTAAATATGTTTTATCCTGTTAAAAAAATCAACACATGAAAAAAACGGTTGTACAATATTAAGCATAAAAAAGTAATATAATTTAGTTTAACAACAGCTCACATAATTTGACCATTTTTTAAACATTGAAATTGAATCTATCTTGCTGCATAAACTCACAATCTCACACTTACTGCTTTGTGACAAACTAAGACTTGCAAAATGATCAATTAGCTGTAACTTGAACGTCATCCACAGAAGAGAGAAATGAATGACAAGAATTCAACTGCCAACATGTATAAAACTGCAAAGGTTCAATAACACTTCTTGAGTTTCCGATTCTTGAACATTTGTGTTTCGTGATTTATTCTTCTTGAAGGTGATGAAATTTAACCTCACACATTATTAATGAAAACATAGACAGTGTTTGCAGTTGAAGCCAACATAAGGCTTTAATCAGAACAACTAACAACATGTGTTCCACTTCATAAAACACTGATGTTTGATACAGAAATGAGTATGCTGTAAAATAATGCATAGAAATGACCAACTAAAAGGAATGACACAGCAAGTCAGCTCATAAAAACTTGAAACTGGATGATGGCTCTTCTTCTCCTCCTCCTCCTCCTCTTCACGTTTGCTAACTAGTGGCTGAGGATGACATGATGCTGCCCCCTGGTTGTCACTTCTCTATCAGAGAGTCCAGCTGCTCCTGCAGAGAGGCCAGCTGTTGGAGCAGAAAATAGAAGGCTTGATTGATATCCCCAAAGTCCCAGGGTGTAATTGAAGGGTAAGTGGACGATGATTAACATGTCTTTCCAAATTAATTCACTGCCTTCATTTGTCAATACAAACAACGACCCCAGACATTGGGTGGTCACTGTGTTAGAGCTGCAAAAAAAAGCACTCCGCTGCTAGCTGCTGACATGTTAAATATCACATCATCTAGTGTGATCTTTGCTGGTTAGTCAGTCAACTGTATACAAAGGTCAGGGAGAACAGAATCGTCTACAGTATTTTACACTCACACAAGATAAATTCATGCAAAGTGCTGAACGCTGTAGAAAGCTCACAGCACACCACTGATCCCCCGTTTTCAAGAAAAAAAAAGATTCTTACCTGCTCCATCTCTCTCTCCTCCTGCTGAACAATCTCGTCCAACAAAGCTTGGAAGCGGTTCTGTGCGAGGAGAGAGACAAACACGATTTGTTCTGAGTCGACATGCTGAGCCTCATTAAATTGTGACGGCTTTAAATGGGTGTCTGCTTTGGCCGCTCGTGTCCCTATCTCCTCTCTGACAGAAAGGCCACTTGGAATGCCAGTCAGAGACAGCTGACCTTTTCCCTGCGACTGTGATAATAACGACGGGAGAAGGGGCTCTGACGCTGCCAAAAAGCCGGCTACATGAAAGCTCTAAATAACAACGTAAAAGGGCCGTGTCTGCTTATGTTTTCGCTTATTGTAGTCCCAGCTAAAGAGCGCTTGGCGGAGCAATGCATTTTCATGCGATTTTTCTGCATAATCATGCTTATACAGCGAAAGAGCTGACAGGGGGAATATGCAAAGATTTAAATTTACTAAAAAAAAAAAACCCCTACATAATGGCCTCCAACACTGAGTAATCAGTTGTTTTTTATGCTTTCACATCACCGTTGAGAGCACTTACGCTGCATGAAGACTTCTGCCCCCAAGCTCATCTGCATGTTCTTGTTTATGTTTCTGTACATGCAGACCTACTTTCTGAACAACTGTGAAAAAGCATTTGTGTGTTTGTTTACTGCTTACTTTGAGGGCCTGGTTTTCCACTTTCATGATGAGCTCCTCCTGCTGTTTCTTGCGGGCACGGGTTTCCTGAAGCTTGCCCTTGACGCTGTTGATTTGCACCTGATACTCCATAACTGCAGGGAACAGCAAGAGGTGCATATGTTATGATAAAAAAAAAAGCATAAATGTAATTTACGTTTCTGCTTTCTTGTGCATGCGGAGTACACAGCCAAAGAGAGAGAGGGACAGAAAGAGAGATTACGATGTGACATAATGAAGAGCCAAGCACTATACTAACAAAGCCATGAGGACAAGATATACGCCTTCACTTGCTGAACCACCAGGATGCTTCCATTTCAATTTGACAAATTGCAGTTAATGGGAACAACAAATCCATTTGAAAAGGACGTGAGCCAGCAGGCCAAAGCACTAAAAGACAACTAAATCAGTCTGCTCTGCGTTCCACCTAGGGTTCTCATCGAATGCAGCTAAAGTGAGATAAGCAACAACCTGTGGCTTCATTGCCATTAACTATCCAATTGTTTCCATCCTCTATTCAGCCAACTGACTCTCAATCCTCTGATACAGACCATCTAACAAGCAATCTATCAAGTGAGGAAGATCCCCGCAGGTCAATTTCATACAGCTTCACAGCTATTCCAACCACACGCACAGCCTGACCTCAACACATCTGGAAAGGCTTTGGCGGGCAGCTCCGTTGGAGATGACCACTACTGTTGCTGACTGACTGCTCTGTGTATGTAGATAAGGAGGCATTGAGCTGTCAGACTGGACAGCTGTCTGAGCTGAACGCTGAGCCACAACACCTGTCGGGCGGGTTAGGAGAAGAGGAGAGCTGTCAGTTTTTGCATCTCAGCAGGCCAGAGTAACATGTGAATTAAAGGGCTACTCATTTGATTTTGTGTATATGTGTGTATGTGTGTGATGTCTGACCCAGAAAACTCAGCTCTGATTACAAGTTCAGACACCTGGCTGAGGCTATTTGCATGAAATTAAATCACCTGCAGAGGTTTGATTTAATTATTTGTTGAACTGTGTCCCTCTAGAAACCGACATGTCAGGTTCCTCAGGTCTGTTTGCACTGCCACTGTAAACACAGGTTAGTCTGCATTCACAGTGAAGTATTGTGCTAATTGCAAGCTTAACAGGAGAGATTGCATAATTCTCATGCTGTTCTTACTTCATCCTCATAGGTATACTACAGAGATGCCACTGTCAGGAAATTTCCCTCTTAATACATTTTTGACAACAGCGTTGTTACTGATTTCAGTGAAGAATCTAACAAGAAATACATTTGCAGATTCCACTCACTCAACTCCCCTGCACAGCGCCAACTTACTTTTACTTTATATTATCCAGAATTAGGGCAGCTGTGGATCAGTGGTAGACCTGGTCGTCTCTCAACTGGGAGGTCGGGGATCGATCGCGAGCTACTGCACATGTCGATGTGTCCTTGGGCCAGACACTTGACGCCAAGTAGCTCCTGCTGCTATGTCGTTTGAATGTGTATGAATTGATTAATTAATACTGATGGACACTTTCCATATCAGCCTCTGCCGTCAGTGTTTGAATGGGTAAGCGTAAAAAGCACTTTGAGTCGTCAGAAGCTTAGGAATATGCTCTACAAGCTCAAGTCCAGATACCATTCAACAATCGTCTCTTCTTCCTCTCCTCATAGGATAAGTAAACTCTGACTCCTACTCTATAATGTGGCTTGTAAATGTGTATAGATGGAATAAAATAATACTAATGGGCACCTTACATAGCAACCTCTGCCATCAGTGTGTGAATTGGTGAATATGACCTGAAGTGTAAAAGCAGCTTTTTGTAGTCTAGTAGACTAGAGAGCGCTATACAAGTCCAAGTCCATTTGCCAAAAAAACAGCAAAACAACTGTAGGGTGTCAGCCAAGTCATGTTATATGTGCAATCCCAGAGTCCTGGTTAAACTGACCACTGCTGCAAGCTCAATATCTACATTGAGACACATTTTCCAGGAGACATTATGCATGTACACTCTCAGTTTTAGTGCAGATGACACAAACATGTGTCTTTCACCATTTGCATTGTGCACAGATATCATGCATGTCATTATAATTGTTCACCGCCTTTGAGAGCAACCATCCCCATTTCCAGAACCTAAAACATTTTCCAGAACAACTGTTCCAAACTTTTATGCGCTCACCGAAGTCTGTTGTTCCTAAACTTCTTCTCTCCACTCACCTATCTGGTTGTTCCTGTCGCTTTCATTCTGTGCAGGATCAGACTCGTTGAGTTTTTCTTGAAGCTGTCGGACCAGATCATCCTCTGTGTCCATGATGTTCAGGTCCTCGTCCTCGTGACGGTCCCCTTCGTCTTCCTCGTCCTCACTGGAGCTGCTGATGTCGTTGAAGATCTCCCTCAGTTCGTCGCGCTGGGCTGGTCATGCGGAAAACACATTAGTGTTATTAAGAAGATGCACAGAGATGGAACCAGCGAGGCTGTCGGACACTTTCTTGAGTTTGACAAAGGTTACATAAACAAGAGTGTAGAGGGAAAAAAAAGATGATGGTTGAATAAGAAACCTATCAGGAAAAATGAATGTGGACAACATTGCTACTCATGATGCCTATCTTACACTACACATTTTCCTCTTTTTTTTTTTACTGTGCCAACACATATTTTTAGAAATATTACTCATGCTGCTCATGCACACCAGTCTCTGAGTGCAACAGCAGTCCAGCACAATTGCACTGTGCACCAGGAGCTACAAAGGTCCTCTGGTGAATTTAAAGGCAAAAATAATTAAGTCCAAAGAGTAACTAATGCTTGAGTGAACTCTATTTCTATTTCAATCCACTGGGGCAGAGGGCAGCAAGAGTGACAAAGGGGGGGGGGGAAAGAAACCTTCACTGGTGAGGGGAGGAGGGTATAAAAGAAATCATTGCGCATTTTAAAGAAGCCGCACACGAATAGCTTCACCAATAAATCAACTGTTTTAGGCATATTGAAGGTTTATCAGTATTAATATTTATGTCAGCCAATAAGGGACAAGAAAATCCACAACACAAATGCAATCCATACCTTTAAAGAGTGTTAGTAATGTGAAGAGGTTTTTATTTCATTTTAAAATGTACCACATTTGACAGATTTCTGCTGGCTATTGTTATTCTCGTTATGACAAAAGATGTAGTTTAAAGACGTGGTGCAGTAGTGAGGGATCATCATGAATGACGTTATGTATAAAGTCTAATGCAGGTAAGATTATGTTTTTTTTTTGTTTTTTTTTTAAGATTTATTTTGGGCTTTTCGTGCCTTTAATGCAGAGAGAGGACAGTGGATAGAGTCGGAAACCAGGGAGAGAGAGCGGGGAATGACATGCGGAAAGGGGCCACGGGTGGAAGTGAACCCGGGCCTACCGCTCGAGACGAGAGTCTCAATACATGGGACGCGCGCCCTTACCATTGCGCCACCAGCGCACCCCAAGACTATGTTTTTTAATTGACGTTTTTGTTTAGTCACTCTGATGACTAGGCTACAAAAACAACTACCGTTAAGTTTCCAGACTTCATTCCTCACTCTCCAAAGAAAGAAGGTGTTTCTTGTTCAGCTGACAGGTGACCAAATGAAACACAAAGTATCCTGCTTCAAATGCATAGTTCTCCGTGTTTAAACTTTGTTGGAAACATTAGGGATTATATAACTACAGGCATGGTAGTTGTTAGATATTTGTAAATGTAATTGTAACGTCTATCTCTTAGGAATCCGTCTAAAAAAATCTTCTTTCCTGGTCATGAGACAAGTACTATTGTTATGAACTTTTTAAACTATCAAAAATAAATCGCTGAGAGCTTCAGGAATACAGAATGTATGTTTTTTTTACTTACCAGAAGAACCGTGACCCATCTTATGTCCTGAGGTGCCCGGTGACGAGTCCAGGTTGGCCAGAGAGCCGTGCTGATCAGCTTCCTTGGACTCATCTTCTGCTATGATCTCCCACCCTGAACATATTTAATTAAGGTCAACATCCCCTCTGTGGATTCTTCTCCACTCTCAGAAGTCCCACTCTGAAAAAGACTTGTGATCTACCAAAACTCTCACTCCCCCCAAATTCCTCTTTGAAGTCTACTTGAAAGGTAAAATCCACATGATGCTCCACAGGAACTTCCTTCATTACAGTGTCATGCCCATGTGTGCTGCTGTATGCAATGCTTAAACTATAATTAGAATCTAGCTTCACCGTGACCAACTAAGCAATGATAATGAACAGTCTATCTAAATTAACACACAGCAAGCAGCCACTCAACGTGGCCCTGCTGTGCTCTTATTCTGTCAGGCGAGTTTAGACTTTCATTAGAGCGCTAATAGCTTCTTCGCAAAGTGCATCTCTCTCACAAAGGCATCGGACAGAGTCAAGTCAGGTGAGCCAGAGAGGAGTCAGGACTCCTGCTAAGGCCCTAAATCTATCTATTTGGGTTGTTGGATGGGAGTGAGGTTTTTTTTTTATCAAAGAGGACAGAGGAGTAATAAAGCTAATAACACAGCAAAGGGGTTTTAGTGTTGTTTTGTTTGGCTTTGGTACAAAGCCGGTTGGTTAGCTTTTAAGGCTTTGTAAAATAGACGTGCAGAGAAATCATAGGTGTCTTAGAAGGATACGGACACTGACAGCCTCCGCATCTGTGCTCAACAATCTCTTCACTTCCTTTTCCACGTCCGGAGATTCAATGTACTGTGAGTGAGAGAGAGAGAGAGAGAGACAGAGAGAGAGAGATTGTGTTACATGTAGCGTTAGCAGCATCTCTCTACACACAAGCACGAAGGCAGCAGCTGGCCACATGCCAGGAAGCACATTAGCGATTAAAAACAGAAGGGGGCCAAATCAATATGGCCCGGCACTGCATCCTCATGAAGATTTATTCTGAAGACAAAGAAGACATGAAGTGCTCAAGCACATTTTCTTTCACTTTGATCAAAGCAATAGTGAGATCGCTATTTTTTTTTTGCACTCCTTTGGGGGCAAACTAAGATGGAAAGGCTTTATTTATATGCAAATCTTCCGACTTCACTTTCACCACAGTTCCTTATTTATGAAATGTAAATGTCTTGTTGGAAGTGAGCTTTGGAATGAGATGGATGCCGAGACACGATACTAAAAGAGAGAGATGGGAAAGGGGAGGGGAGTGCACGCTAAGGAGGGCGAGGAATGTCAAAACCTTTTTTTTCGCAGTCTTCCGAAATCTTCTCTTGCGCGTGTTCTTCAGAGGGCAGGTAACTGGAGACCAGAACAACAGGATTAGTGGAGTGAAAATACCTCAATAAGCTATGGTGGGCAGAACATGCACCCCGAATTGCTGATGTGCCAACTTGTTATCACTAACAGCTCAGAGGGCTGTTGTGTGTAGATTTTTCTTTTTTTCTACTTACTGCCGTGGTTCCAAACGAATTTCTTGTCCTTGTCTTTGTCTTTCTTCTTGCTCTTTGGGTCGGTGCCAGTTGGCTCCTCTAAAGGAGGGTAAAGGTCTCCATCTAGTGTACACACCAGCATCTAACCCAGGGATTGAAGCAGGAATCATAAATTACTTTGCATTCTGCTGAATAATGTGGATGTGCTTGTGTTATAAAGGACAAGGAAACGCTGCAACAAAATAAAAAGGATGTGCCACGTACTTTTCAGTCCCACTTGTCATCCTTAACGTGAACAAGAAATTTATCCAATGAAGTTGACGAACCTTAATGCAGAGTCAATGCAGTGGTTTACCTGGCAAACATCAGCAGTCTTGTAAAATGTCTTCTTGTCCACCGTTTTCAGAGACTCAATCATACAGGGCAGATCGACCAGCTTGCAGGCCAAAGGGACACGGTCTACTCTCACTATGCCATGTCGACCATCAGCTACAAATAAGAGAAACAACTTGATTGATTACAATGAGATGTGGTGTGTAAGATTAAAGTAGCGATTAGCTCTAAGACACTGCAGTCACTTTTAATCTTAACCACGGGGAGTTCAAATGTAGGCACAAAACACAATTTTTTCGATGTGTAGCACATTGTTTATTTGGTAGTGGAGGCGTAACATTTGACTTTTGTTGTCAAATTCCAGTAGACGTTTTCCAACGAAACTCAAGTCACATTTCTAAAAATTGGCCATATAACTGCAGTTAAAATGATGCTAAAACTTAAAATGTTTGTGAATTCAAATAGTCCAGAAGAGCCGGTATCAACATACATCAGTCAACCGGAATTACAAATTAAAGGGCAGAAATATTGAAGCTGCGGTTTCAAATGTATAATCAGACAGCTTCTTTATGATAAATATTGGCATATAAACTAAATTGGACTAATTGAAAGCGATGACACACAGGTAAGATATAAATAATAAGACTAGTGATAAACCAGCTTACGGTGCAATTCAATGGTGAGTCTGTCTTTCATGTTCATACTGCTAGACTGGGCAATCCGTCTTACCGTTGAGGCATACTCCTGTTAAAAAAAAAGAAAGAAAGAAAGAGGAATCCACGTTTGTTTCAGCAGCAATCGCATAAAAGTCGTATAGAATAATCAATTTCATCCTGTTCACCAGTCTTACCGAAGGAAGCCTCAGGACAAACTGGCTCTCCAGCTCATAAGGAGCATCCTCCTTACTCTTGGAGCCGACCTTCCCAGCTACAATGAAAAACAACAACAAAACAGTGAACAAAGTGATCAAATAACGTCTGTTAAATAAAACACACCATGAGCTGTTTAGTTCAATCTATGTGGTTTCAATATTAAACATGGTTATCATATTGCTTAGTAAAACATTTAGATGTACAGCTGTAAGTTAAGACATTGCCTTTTTTTTTTTCCCTGTTTTACTTTTGAGTACTTTCACTCAGATTCCTCAAATGGATCTCTACACAGAGCTAACCATCTAATGAAGAGCGTTTTTTTTAACTTAACCTCACATACAATTTACATTTTCTTTTAATTCTTTAGATATCTTAAGTGTTTTTAGAGATTTCATATGAAGGTTTTGCAGATTAGTTGATAGGAAGTAAATAAAATCTATACACAAGGACTAGCTGAGTAACCTGCAAAGCAATTAATACTTAGCACTGGTTAATACATATTCCTACTAAATGTTAATCCTAGAATAATGTATATTTAAATCAAACAGGTTTATAAACTCTAAATAGATTGTAATAGTTCAGTTTATGTAACATTAAGAAAGTGTAGCAGAGTCACTCAAACAAGCTTGAAATGACTCTAATGTATGTATAGTGGAACGACCGATATATCATAAGTCTGATCTGTTATTAATGGTATATACAATAACTTAAACAAACATTGCATTATCACAATAGACATGTTGACAAAAGAGAGGGCTAGCCATCGTTAGCTTAGCAGGTAACGCTAGACTAAATTATTGGCATAGGATTTGAACGTACCTTTCTGTTTAGATGTCATCTTTGTCTATGTTTCAGGACAGCACTGCTGCATAAATGTGCAGGAATGACACAATAAAAGACAAATAGGCTGTAGTTGATTAACAATTTAGTTTAAAGCCCAAAAGCTAAAAACGCGAAGCAGACATGGCTGAGACGATGCTCCTGAACTCGTGCTGCATTCAGGTCCTCCTCGGATTTTTTTTTTTTTCACTTTTTGGTATTTTTCTAAAAGCACCCATGTCGAAGGTACAGGGTGACGCACTTACAGACCAAAAACAATTCCAACATTACTCAATTGAACAAAAGCTTCTGATATAGTGGTTAATTTTTCTGTACCTAATTTTTGATTGTGATTTTGTTTATCATGCTATCGGATGCTGCGCAATACAGCAAACAGTCAAACGTCTCTTGTTTTGTTTTAGTCTGACAGTCGTCAAAAATACAAGGAAAAGACGGTAAATAGTGGAGAAATAGGCAGAAGATTACAAAAAGTATGATAAATAAACCAAACGAGATTTGATAACAGAGACGTTGTCGTATAGTTCTTTCACGCTGATTACATATAATTAATTTCCGATAAACCTGAACGACACATTACTTTGATGTTTTTATAGCGCGAGACTTTAGACTAGCGAGTTTCGGATTTTATTATTAAATAAATATTTACTATTAAATCTAAAAAAAAATAAAAAATAGACGATGCTCGAATATCACATTTTAAGCAACATTCTAAACTGACGTGAGATATTATTAAAATATATCCATGAGTTTTGCTTAATGGTTGTACGATTGCAATTGTTTGTGTGGCAACCCCTTTTGAAATACAAAACAGGAATCTTTATATACTTTTATATACCGTTTATTAATCTTAAATTTTAAAACTGGTATGTCACATGGAAACCAAGCTGGTCAAAATAACAGAACTATATCAAATGAGCCAGCTTTTATCTCACTTCCTGTTCGGAATGCTGAGGAGATTTCACAATAAGAGTCTTCATTTAGAACTAGTATCATCATCTCTGGGAATAATCAGAGACAAAAAACAACCAATTCTTTATCTCTTTTTTTAGTGACAAATGATATGAATTACATCCAATATGACGGGCTCATATCTGTCGATTAGGATTTGATTAAACAAACAATATCCCACCACCGTGCATTTATCTCGAAGTAAACATTGCACACTTTCTGGAAGAAAAAAAAAAATAGCTTTCACTTCCGGGCCAGAATCGATTCCTCTGTTTGCAGTCGTCTTTCTTGCTCCTTACTCCCGTCAGAATAATATTTTCTCCAACGTTTTGCTTTCTTCTACGACGACGTTACAGCATTAGAGAGCTGCACCGCCAACATGGTGTTTAAAGTGACTGTCACCAGAGCCTGGAGGGCCACAAGGACGCTGTGGCTGCCCATGCTAGTGAGCCTCTCTGTGTGCGTCTGTGTTTGCAGAGCATCATCACCTCAGGAGGACAGTGCCATGGAGAACATCGTTACCGAGAAAAAGGCTGAGGAGAGCCACAGGCAGGACAGCGCAGATCTGCTCATCTTCATCATGCTGCTCACTCTCACCATCCTCACCATCTGGTTGTTCAAACACCGGCGCTTCAGGTTTCTGCACGAAACTGGACTGGCGATGATATATGGTGAGATGCTCTAAGCGTGACTGAGAGGACGTCATCACTTTAATGACAGTCAATTTGTATTTACGATTATCTTTGCATTTTTTGCACTGTGGAAGTGTAGTCTGGCTTTAATCTGCCAATAAACAAACAAAATGTCATTTTAGTACACGCATGCACCAGCCATGTTTCCAGATAGATGAGTTTAGTTACAACAGTATAACCCCCCCATGTGTCCTGCATACCCTGCTCGGTTTTTAAAATAACACATATTAACATATTGAATCTTTTTCTGAGAACAACAGTTGCACTAATCTCCCACCTCTAAATTTCACTTCTCTACACTTTTCGCCACATTGGTTTCGATCAGGCTGGGAAACAGGTGCTTTGACTGTTTCCTCCTTCCCTCAGACATTCAACCATCTTAAACAGATTACTGGGCTCCCCTTTGTCTTTGCCAGTGATGGAAAGTAGAGATACAAAATGAGCTGAAACAAACAAGTACTCCGTCTGTTCAGCTTTATGTTTGTTGTTGTTGTTTTTTTTTAAAACCCATTTACAACTTTTAGGTATTTACAAAACATGTTTTCCCTCTTAACATGGCAGATGATGTAATTTGTACGACTGTTTGAGGCAAAGAAAAGCAAGATTATCTGATGATTTATGAATGCGAGTAAAAAAATAATCTCAGGACCCTTCAGATTTATTTTCTGACCCAGCTCATAGTTTCAGAGGCACACGACTTAACTACATGTTGCTGCAAATAGATAAACACTTTAGATACCTTTCAGATAATACTCCATTGAGGGAAGCTATGGAGGCAAAATAGTGTTGGCTTTATGAACAATCCTATAATTTTATTTAGAACAGTATATTTTATACAACAAAGTATTTGAAAACTTTAATGGTATAGGATTGGTATCAGTAATTGCTCCAACCTCCAGGAGAACCAAAGTCTACTTACAGATGTGTTTTCACACAACACCTACCATACCATATGTTGGACATGTCTTAATATGAATGACCAAACTGTTGACAATAATAATACATCACATTTAAAATAGTTGCATCCAGCCTTCAGGTGTACTGCGCGTCCCGGATAGCCGACCTAGCTTGTCTTTTTGGAGTACTTAAAAAGAACAGAGTTAATATTAACATTGTGATTCATTGACTCCTACGCTCTCCTGCACTGTTTCCGTGACATGTAATTCCCAGATTAGCACAAACCATCTTTCCTCTGACTAACTGACCAGTTTGCTTCTCCCTCAGAGGAACATCAGACACACATGCCGGGCCTTTAATAAACTTGGGGTGTCATTTTCTAAACAAACATATCTAAAAAGGGCAGGTTGTGTTCAAACGTATGATTTTCAGACTTTGTTTTTAGAGCTCCACTTATGTCCTTCCCCCTTGCTTTGTCAGGCCAATTTGACTCACTCTCCATCCATTCATTTGTCTCCAGCAAAACAATCAGCCTTAAATATTTGATGACGCTCTACAACTTTTGGCAGCCCAAGAATCCTCATCAGTTTCGCCATCTTGCATCTGGTCCTCCTTTGACAGTTTACAATGTTCTGTCTTAATTGACATTAATTGAATTAATCTTTAAGTTTGAGGAACAGTATTTTCAAAGCATTAAGCACAATATGATCAATTCATCATCTCTTCATTTATATCGACCTCCTTCGATAGATATTTCATAATATAATTCCACTCCGCCGTCTGTGTCCTGTGTGTCTCATCTTGTCTTCCAGGCTTACTTGTTGGAGTGGTCTTGCGTTATGGCATCCATGTTCCTCGGGACATGGGAAACGTCACGCTGAGCTGCCACGTTAATGCCAGCCCCGCCACTCTGCTGGTCAACATCAGTGGTAAATACTACGAGTACACGCTTAAAGGAGAGATCGGTGCCAATGAGGTGAACGATGTGCAGGATAATGAGATGCTGCGAAAGGTACAGGCCTTCATGCTACTATTATATAATTTATTAGTATTATGTAACATTATTATTATTCTACATGAAATGTATCTTTTACCACTTCAGATGTTTAAAACCGCTTTACTGTTCATGTTGCAAGATTGTAATCAATCAGTGCATGAATAACAGACAGATTTATCAATCCCCAGGCAAAAAAAAAGTAAAGCTTTTTTGCAACACAACAGTTTATGGAAAACAAGCAAGCAGTTTGAAGGCATTACCTCGGGTTCAGGGAAAAATGAACTACATTTTTAACTTCTGACATCATTTAGGTAACCTTAAGTTGCATCATGATTTGATATTTTCAACATAACATAACATACATGAATGGCCAAACAAAAAAAAACTCTACAGGACATTAAGACATGCTGTCCAGTAAATGGCAAGTTAAAGAGACATGGTATAAGATAATGGTACAGGTTGTGAGATATTGGGACATGGTATGAGATAATGAGACATGGTATGAGATAATGGTACAGGTTGTGAGATAATGGGACAGGTTGTGAGATAATGGTACAGGTTGTGAGATAATGGGACAGGTTGTGAGATAATGGTACAGGTTGTGAGATAATGGTACAGGTTGTGAGATAATGGTGCAGGTTGTGAGATATTGGGACATGGTATGAGATAATGGTACAGGTTGTGAGATAATGGGACATGGTATGAGATAATGAGACATGGTATGAGATAATGGTACAGGTTGTGAGATAATGGGACATGGTATGAGATAATGAGACATGGTATGAGATAATGATACAGGTTGTGAGATAATGGGACATGGTATGAGATAATGAGACATGGTATGAGATAATGGTACAGGTTGTGAGATAATGGGACAGGTTGTGAGATAATGGTACAGGTTGTGAGATAATGGGACAGGTTGTGAGATAATGGTACAGGTTGTGAGATAATGGTGCAGGTTGTGAGATATTGGGACATGGTATGAGATAATGAGACATGGTATGAGATAATGGGACATGGTATGAGATAATGGTACAGGTTGTGAGATATTGGTACAGGTTGTGAGATAATGGGACATGGTATGAGATAATGAGACATGGTATGAGATAATGGGACATGGTATGAGATAATGGTACAGGTTGTGAGATAATGGTACAGGTTGTGAGATAATGGTACAGGTTATGAGAGAATGAGACATGGTATGAGATAATGGGACATGGTATGAGATAATGAGACATGGTATGAGATAATGGTACAGGTTGTGAGATAATGGGACATGGTATGAGATAATGAGACATGGTATGAGATAATGGTACAGGTTGTGAGATAATGGGACATGGTATGAGATAATGAGACATGGTATGAGATAATGGTACAGGTTGTGAGATAATGGGACAGGTTGTGAGATAATGGTACAGGTTGTGAGATAATGGGACAGGTTGTGAGATAATGGTACAGGTTGTGAGATAATGGTGCAGGTTGTGAGATATTGGGACATGGTATGAGATAATGAGACATGGTATGAGATAATGGGACATGGTATGAGATAATGGTACAGGTTGTGAGATAATGGTACAGGTTGTGAGATAATGGGACATGGTATGAGATAATGAGACATGGTATGAGATAATGGGACATGGTATGAGATAATGGTACAGGTTGTGAGATAATGGTACAGGTTGTGAGATAATGGTACAGGTTGTGAGAGAATGGTACAGGTTATGAGAGAATGAGACATGGTATGAGATAATGGGACATGGTATGAGATAATGGGACATGGTATGAGATAATGGTACAGGTTGTGAGATAATGGGACATGGTATGAGATAATGAGACATGGTATGAGATAATGGGACATGGTATGAGATAATGGTACAGGTTGTGAGATAATAGGAAAACTTCAAAAGGCTGAATAGTTGAGGCAGAATAAGGTCAGGCAGCTGTTCTCTGAGAGACTTCCTCATAAAGATGTTGCAGATACATTTCAGTGAAATACAATGGAGGGTCAGTTGGAAACTTTGGAGTATGTATGTGCTGGTTTTTATTTCAGACATCTGGGACTAATAGGCTCTAAAATGAAATGCTGCCTTCATCAGAACATACACAATATATATCAAGATACTGCAGGTTGTAATTCTTTAATTTGTCACTGGTTCAGTAATGTTTACCATCAGATGTACTCTCTTATGAATTAACTTATAAATAACATAATAAATAACAAAATCACATACAGTACTCTATTTTGTTGTTGTTGTTCTGCCTGTGTACTGATGCTGCCCCATTTTGTAATTTCCTGTTATTACATGTTTTTCAGTTGTTGATTATCCTGGAGGCGACTTAACGCTGTCCCAGATGTGTCACTTGCGATTCATGTATTAATTCAATAGTGCTACAGCCTGGAAGTGGGGGGGAAATCCACCAAAAATACATAATTCTAAGTGATAATATTCCCTTTTCTAGCGATTCAGAACTTTAATATGATAATCTTTGTTGTGTGTGACTCAGGTGACTTTTGATCCTGAGGTTTTCTTCAACATTCTCCTGCCGCCCATCATCTTCCATGCTGGCTACAGCTTAAAAAGGGTAAAACACACATAATTAACAATAATAACACACATTTTCCATATAAAATTTTTAAATCCACATATTCCCTCTTCCCTTTGGAGACGAGTGAGGCTGATGATTATACTTCGCTGATTGTTGACATCTGTTATTATTTTGGCTTTCAGAGACACTTTTTTCGTAACATGGGATCCATCCTGGCTTATGCCTTTCTGGGAACAGTTATTTCCTGTTTTGTTATTGGGTAAGACATTCATTTCCTAGAAAAGCATCCAAAATGTGGTTCGGTGGTGGTGTATGAATGGATTAGTGTTGTACTTACTCTCTGATGTACGTCACTTTGGATAAAAGCGTCTCCTAAGTGAATTGTAACATTGTAACAAATGTGTTAATGCCAGCTGTTGTTGTTTTTTTTGTCAGGTTACTGATGTATGGATGTGTGACGTTAATGAAGCAGCTGAAACAGCTGGATGGAGACTTCTTCTTCACCGATTGCCTCTTCTTTGGAGCAATTGTTTCTGCAACAGATCCCGGTACTTGCCGTGTCGATGTTCTTAGAAAAAGAGAAAAGCTCAGAAAACCCAAACATTATTTCATAAATGCCTAAAAGTTGTGCTTATAATTTCCTTTCACTTCAGAATTGCAGATTGTTTATCATGTGTAACCAGATACTTTCTTGATTTCATTCAAATGATTTTAAAGTGCTGAGATAGAGGTTAGGGGGTCACTAATATATAAGATAGCATCGTCTGCTTACAGAGAAATGTAATATGTTCCACCTCTGTCTGACATTCAAAGTATTTTGGGTTCTCCCTCATCATAGTGTTCTACTTATTAGAAAAAATATTAAATAAGCATCCCCTGACCTTTTCCCATTTACTTGTATTCTGTACATGAGTCCTTAAAACAACAGTTATATCCAATTATTACAATCCAAATAAAATCAACATATTTCGAGTGTATGTTTCAAATATCACCATTCAGGAAAATATGTTAATCAATGGCTTTTCATTTATAGTATAACATATAGAATCAAAATATAGCTCTTTAAAGCCTCATTGTGTGTCAGTATTAACATGCAGGATCACTAAAGGGTCTTTATTGTTATTCTCTTTGTTCACAGTGACGGTACTGGCGATCTTCAACGAGCTGCAGGTAGACGTAGATCTGTATGCTCTGCTGTTTGGAGAGAGCGTGCTCAATGATGCTGTGGCCGTCATTCTGTCCTCGTAAGTTGCTCAAATCACGACTCTACGTCTGTTTCTAAACATGTTGTTTAACACTTGTTAAATTAAATTGCAAGTCATGTGCTCTGTATTGATCAGCTGCTGACCTTTAAGTAACCAAATATCAGCCTCTCGTTAACGCTGTGCCAAACAAGAAGTGGTCTATAAGCTAACACTGAGCTTTTCTCCTCTTCCACATGGGACTGTTATTATTTTCACAGAATTGTAAATTATAATAGCAGGCACAGAGGAGAGACCGGGGCCTGTGGAGAGACTCTGACCAGCCCACTGAACGGGTGTACTAAGTAGAGCGTGGCATTGTGTGCTTTTGCAGTGCCTCTGGACAGACATGACAAATCACCGGCTATTTATTTTTGAACCAGAGAAACATCTCATTATTTATTCATCCATTTTTGCTTTTTTTGGAAAACAGTGTTGTTGTGAGTCAGCAAAGAGCCCTCCTCTGTTATCTTTAAAGAAATTGTATTTTAAAAAGCAGAGAAGAAGAGAGGGCAGAGAGCCAGGAGTTCTTATAGACAAATTGCCTGGTGATTTGTTTTGTGTGTGAATATAAAGGGTGAATCTATCACTTTCTGTGTGTTTTATTGCTAAAGACCCTCAGAAAATATCTAAACAAGTTTTCTATAATTGCTTTCTATATCTGGCACCTACCCTGCTTTATTCAAAATATTGCTGCTGTGAGGACATCCCTCCAGGGGCGTGTCCAGATGGGTGCCGAAATCCTTTACAATGATTGGCTATTTGCCTTGCGGTGGAGTTTATGTTAAAATTTAGTCTGTGTTGCAACAGGCGGCTCATAGTTTTGAGTATGCAGATGTTTGTTTTAAATTGTGACATTGGAGATACATATTTGTTTGAGTTGATATGTCGCTATCATCTTATACTTGAAGTCGATGTGATTAGTGCAGACAGAAGGGGTAAATAAATCCTCTTCATTCATGTGTGTGCACACAAACTTCAGGCCACCCCTGCACAAGTCAGTGTCCCAGTTGGGCCACCCCACTACAAAAAGTCTGGACACACCCCTGCATCCCCTCTCGGACTCCAGTTTAAGAGAAAATACCTAAGTATCTTTTAAAGCTATTTGACCCAATGTTCTCTTCTTTCAGAGAACGACTTTAGGATGAGACAGTTCAGTGTTGAAACTCAGCTTCCTGGCAGCACAAAGTTATTGTATGAAGTGACAATTTTTCATTCAGATGCTTGTTACAGTAGATGGTAGCTGCAGCAGAGATGTATTTATGAGATTGTTGTGTTACTACCTGGAATATTTCCATCTCAATTCAAATTGTTAGCCTACAACACTTTCAAAAACAAAGTAATAATCTGGAAGATTTCCAGTTAAACTAAAATGTCTATTTAGTCACTATCTAAAGCCAAATGGGTCAACACAATGATAATTCAGCCTTTGGCCCAGTGATGAAGTCCTACATTTACTAGACTACCAATTATCTAACTGAGGGTCCAAGTGATTCCCAATTCACAAAAAAATCAAGCGGTGCACAGGGAGTGGTGTGTTTTTCATCCCCCAGCAGGGTTTCGTCTGCTAGACTGGGAAAGTTTCAATAAGAAAACAAACTAGCTTTTCAACTCACTTGTAAGTCAAGCCAAGTGTGTCTTGATTTGGTAGTCTGCCAACGTTTTGAGTCAACCAACATGACCTGAGAGTAAACTGGGTTTTTATCATCGATGCGTCTGGCGGTTGACATCACACAGGGGACACTGTTGTGATCACTGGGAATAAAAGTCTAGTGAGGTCCTAGACATACCTACAATCACTGCCTTTTGCAGAGTGGTCTTAAAAGAGAAGGAGCTGCAAATCTTTGCACTCGTAACAAAAATACTACCCGTTTATTTGGGCTAGTTTCTCTTGTCGTGTCTGTTTCCTTTTCCATTTGGTTTTCCTGCATGCACTCTGCTAAAACATGGTGATTATGTTCGATGTTTGGGGAACACAGTAAGGTGTCTTCATTTTACAACAACAGCTTTAGAGTTATGTTATTGATTTATGTTATCAACTGGTTTATAGGAACATGTACAATGTCCCTGCACAAGAAATATTGACTAAACTGTTACCACCCCATTTAAATTAGACTTTAAAGCAAAACTGGGTTGGAAATTGAGTAGCAACACTGAACTATGCCAGGAGTCAGATATACTTTCTCTGATCTAAACATGACTCTGCATTTCTCTTTCTCTCAAGTGCCCCAGATTAGATAAGTGAACGCTTACTCTGCAGCTCTTAAAACAAATATTTTACTAAAAAGTGCCCTCTGCAAGGAGACCTGTCATAGTGGTGAAATGTGCAGTTATTGATAATAAAGATGATAAAAAAGATTTGAATAGAATGAATAAAGATTTATTTTGGGCTTTTTCGTGCCTTTTTAATGCAGAGGGAGGACAGTGGATAGAGTTGGAAACCAGGGAGAGAGAGTGGGGAATGACATGCGGAAAGGGGAGGCGGAGGTGGAGGCGAACCCGGGCCTACCGCTCGAGACGAGAGTCTCAATACATGGGACGCGCGCCCTAACCATTGCGCCACCAGCGCGCTCCACAGATGCATTCTTTAGATAATCAGTATCAGAATCAGGTTATATTGCCAAGTACATTTACACATACAAGGAATTTGGTGTATTGGTGCTAAACAATTAACAAGGAAATAAAGCAGAACTAGCAACAACTTAAATACAGTATAAGAAACTATTACAATATATAAAATATAATTAAAAAATGTAAAATATAAAATGTAAAAAATAAAAAACACAAAATGTACAAAAGGTGCAATGTAGGAGCTGTGCAGTGGACTATTAGAAAAAAAGCGGGCTTTAGCTTAATTAGTCCTGATGTATAAATATAAGTTGACAAACTTTCAGTGTGCAGTTATTTATCTTCATCTTTCTCATGATTGAACTCTCAGTGTACAAATTACACATGTAACTGGCATTAAATTATTCTTTTTTTTTCTGTGACTTTAGGTCAATAGTAGCATACCAGCCACAAGGAGACAACAGTCACACGTTTGAGGTCATGGCGATGCTGAAGTCTTTCGGTGTTTTCCTCGGAGTCTTCAGCGGCTCCTTTGCTCTGGGAGTGGCCACAGGAGTTTTCACTGCTCTCATATCCTTTCTGCTTCAGTTCCTAAAGAAAAAGGCTGAATAAGAGATTTAAAAACACAAGCACAGTAAAATGTAGGATTAAATGGAAAAGTCAAAATAGATAGAAATGTGAAGATCATTTAACCTGTTCAGTATGTATGATTTTGTCCCAAGTTTCTCGTGGTTTTGTTCAAACTCCTTGACTTTAATCCGTACGTGACTAAGTTCACTAAGCTGAGAGATTTCCAGCTGTTGGAGACGGCTCTGTTCTTCCTCATGTCATGGAGCACATTCCTGCTGGCCGAGGCCTGTGGCTTCACAGGTAACACACACACACACACACACATTAGGTTATACAAGGTTATTTATGAGGTATACTGTAGTGTAATTTGTTTTCATTACATAAAGAAAGTGATCATTCTGTTACAGAGGCCTAGACAAGCACACTATGAAAATGCCCTTGAGTAGACAGAAAACCTCTTTGAGCAAACAAGTCATAGTTTTCCCTTTTTTGCTTTTCCAAACGGTCCATGTTTACTGATCTTGTAACTCCTCTGTTCCTGTATCTCTGTCCCCTCCTGGTGTGTTTCAGGTGTGGTCGCTGTGCTGTTCTGTGGAATCACTCAGGCTCACTACACCTTCAACAACCTGTCCCCTGAGTCCCAAGACAGGACCAAACAGGTCAGACCTGGACTATAAACACACAGCTGATCATTGTGTACTTTTACAAGTGTCAAAAATTGAGGTTGAGTTCCTACATTTGCTTTGATTAAAGAATGAAGTTCAACTTTATCAGTGATTTTGTCAAACCGCTAAAGCTACAGATCTTTTAAATGTGACCATTTCACACAACTAAAGTGCAAATTTATTGTTTATTGTTACAGAAATCTACAGTGGTAATGTGTTTGTTGGCAAAGCACAGATCTGAAGATATTCCAGCTCAGTAATGCATTCAGCCACCATTACTAGTCAAAAAAGATGCAATATTTTAACTGTTTTATTGAAATCCCTGCTGGACAAAAAGTGATGCGTAAAGAGAGAGGAGCATTATAAAACCAAAAGAGAATGATGACACATAACTACACTTACTAGTGCACTGAGAAAGTTAAATATCTCATTTATAACAGCTGTGTTTCTTAATGAATGTACTGCTCTGTCTTTCTTTCCATGTGTACTTACACTGATGTTGCAGTCATCTAAGGCGGTCATTGTTTTCTTGTGTTGTAGCTATTCGAGCTGCTCAATTTCCTGGCAGAAAACTTCATTTTCTCCTACATGGGTCTGACCCTGTTCACCTTCCAGAACCACATCTTTAACCCCATGTTCATCGTTGGAGCTTTTGTATCTTTTGTTTAAAAAAAAAACGAACCGTTACAATTTAGAGTCTCAGCTTGATTATGGAGGTGCCAGAACAAAGTTCACAAACTATTACAACTAACCAGTAAGAAGCAAGCAGTGATGTATTAAAGGGGGGCAGTAAATAACCTCTGCACAGAGGGAAGAAGCTGTTTTGTCGTTCTCTCCTTAACCTCCTTCCCGCTCAGCTGGCAGTGTTTGTGGGGAGAGCTGCAAACATCTACCCCCTTTCATTCCTTCTCAATCTGGGCCGACGCAACAAGATCAGATCTAACTTCCAGCACATGATGATGTTTGCAGGTGAGTGGTATAAAGATGGAGTTAGAATTACACTTCACAGGATATGTAGGCTTTAAAACCTCTTCCCCCTTTGCATGTACTGCAACATTCAACACACTGCATCATCTTAAGGAATGACGTTTTTCCATTGAGAAACACAATAAATAAATAAATATGTAATTTGATGAATAGAGATGAGGATTTGGGGTTTGGGTTTAGGGTGGGGTCAATACCAAAGATAACCATCACAGGCCTGTAAACACGATCACCTGATTGGTCTTACATAGGAACCTGCATACTTGTTTTTAAAAAAACATTCCTCTTACTACACTCCTCAGGACTGCGAGGAGCAATGACATTTGCCCTGTCAATCAGAGACACAGCGACATACGCCCGTCAGATGATGTTCACCACCACTCTGCTCGTGGTCTTCTTCACTGTTTGGATCTGTGGAGGTGGCACCACTCAGATGCTGTCCTGCCAGCGCATAAGGTACACCTCCCCTTCACCTTTAGATCCAGGTCAAACTGAAGTTAGCAGACTTTTTTTGAGGGGTTTGACAGTGCAGGGTATTTAGAGTATTGACTCATCATGTCTCACAGTACTCACAGTGCTCATATTTGTTGAAAATAGCTCTTCAGGAAGTTGTCTAACGGGAAACACGCTTCACAACACTGTTCTACTCTGACAGTTGATTTACATGTGTTTATTTTCTCTTTAACAGAGTGGGGGTGGACTCTGATCAAGACAACTCTGTAAGTGAGACGTGTAAAAAACGTATTGCTATGACGTGACAGCTTTCCAATGATTGTTTGTGACTAAACCCAAACCACATTTTCTGTGTTTGTACAGATTAGTATCACTGACGGGTCAGAGAGGAGAAGCACAAAACATGAAAGTGCCTGGCTTTTCAGGATTTGGTACAACTTTGACCACAAGTATCCTTTGTGAAAAATGTACACCTTACATTTGTAAAACGTTTTGAATGCTTTAAAACGTTTGTGTACATTTTGGTTCAACTATTATCAGAACTAGACTAATGCATGGCCTCTAATATCTCTGGTTTAGAAACTTAAACAAATACCAAAAGATATACAAAAAACACCATAAGTTATACCACAGTACACAGACTGTAAAACTTTGCACTACATAAGAAGCGTTCAGAGTGTTCAAACATTGCATTACAAACAAAGTTGAAGATGAGGAAAAACAGCGACCACCTGACAAGTGGCTCGTGACTTTGAACATGTTCCAGTTGAGTCTTTATGACTGTGTTTCTTCTTGTCAGACAGCAGAGGGAGCAGCATGTGCAGACTAAGAGACGTATCATCTCTTTTATCGACTGTGTAGTATGAAGGTCGTCACTTTGACTGCATGTCTTTGTACATTATCTCTTTGAATTACTTTAAATTGGTCCATTTTGACCTTGGACTTAAACAAGATTTCCAACCTTATTTATCCACCGAGACAGGATTATTTCATCACATTTAACAGTATACTTGTTTTCTGTGTTATATGTCCTTTACTCAAACCTTTCCCCCAGCTACCTGAAGCCCATCCTGACTCACAGCGGCCCCCCTCTCACGGCCACGCTGCCTCCCTGCTGCGGCCCCCTCGCCCGCTTCCTCACCAGCCCTCAGGCCTATGAGGTCAGACGCTGATTCTTACAGGAGCTATTTTTAGCTGTTTTATCCTCTTTTTTTTTTTTTTTAAATAAACCAATGAAAGAAAGTTATTTCAGTGATTCACAAAGAATAGAGGATCAGTTTGAAACTAAAGATTTTGTTTTGCATGGCAGATGAGGAAACAGAATAAACAGTTACCAAAGTTAGAACATAATGAGGTTAAAACTTTGTCCTCGTTTGTGTAAGTACCTGACACCACCCCCGCTCCCTCTCTCCTCAGAACGAGTGCCAGCTGAAGGATGACGACTCTGACCTCATCCTGACAGACGGTGACATGAACTTGACCTATGGCGACATGACCGTCAGCACGGACGCCACAGGAGCCCACATGAGTGGCGGCGCGGCCTTTGCCGGAGCCGCCACCTGCGACGACTTGGACAGAGAGCTAACATACGGAGATCACGAGCTGGTGATGAGGGGCACGCGACTGGTGCTGCCCATGGATGACTCAGAGCCCCCCTTTACGGACCCCTACCAACGCTTACGGATGTGAAGACAGACCTCCGGAGCATAAAACCCCAGACAACCGTCCGACTCAAACTCACCCGAGCCATCGAGCAAGAGACGAGTACCTGACACTCCTCTCACTTTTTTTTGGTCTGGCACCTTGCCTCGTTCTTTTTGCTTCTTCTTTTTTTCCCCGCTCATAGCTACACTCATTTCCTCTAGTGGCAAATCACTGTCTCTACCTCATTCTCTTTCTGCTTGTTCCTGCACCTTTTTTGGCGTCGGCCATTATTGTAAAATGATCTGGTTTATTTGCCGGATTTTTCAGTATTCAATTTTCTCAGTTTCTCTTAGTTTGGCTTTAGGTCTTGTGTCAGTCACCTTACTACTGTAGCATTGCACAGAGGTCCAGCAGCATGTGTTAGTGTGTAAATGCAAATACCAACTGATAGCTCATTTGTCCATGTACAGTATATAACAAGAGTACTATAACTTTGATATGCATGCTGAGGATGCTTGTCGTTTTCTTTGTACAGGAGGGTGCGGGCTTTTGTGTTTGGGGTCTGACGTTGAATGTTGCTGCCTTCTCTCTGTGCACCAGAGGCATGCTGACCCGGTGGATAACTGAACTGTACATTTTGTTAAAATCAAGTGCCTGGGAATTGTAGTTTTTAAGCCTGGTAGCCCACACTGGACTAGCTCCAGGATGGGCAGTCATGCAGTGACATTTTTTCTTTGTAAAAAGAGAAAGTATACACAAAGGTGAAGCGACACCTCCGTCCATAAGGTAGCAATATACTCAGTGTGTGTTTGGCCTGTGAGTTTGTGCTACTGGCCTGTAAATAGTGTTTCATGTGATGCCATTGATTCAGTGTAACCTTGGCAGTGAAAGTTGTGGATCTCTCCCGATGACCTCTGACTGTGACATAGAGAGGGACTTATCTTAGAAGCCGACGTCGCTCACAGTAGAACGAAGGGCTCCTGTTGGGGTCAACCGGAGGAAGCTTTGTGCCATGTCTGTCCTGCATTTCAACATTTTGTGAGCGCTGAATGCAGATGACCTTTAAGTGTTTTGTATAAATTTTTTGCGAGAGGGCTTAAGACCTTTAAGATGAATCACAGATTTCATACACATTTTGCCGTGTGTGCGTTTTTTTACATTACAATTATGGATTAACGTCATGACTTTTGATGGAATTTCTCGTTAAACCTCCCGATAAACATGTTTCAAAAGCTGAATTTGACACTGAAGGAACTTAGTACTGTACCATGTTATTAGTTAGCACACAAGCTCATTATTTTGGCAATTCAAAGAACCGATTGTGTTTCTTTGTTATTGTGTGAGGGCTGCGACCGATGATTTATCAAATGAAGGATTAATCTGCCAAATGTTTTCACTACGCCCGGTCTCAGAGTTACATTTACATTTTCAACTATCTGCATCAGTCTGATCAACAGTGAGAACCCAAAGATATTCACTTTATTATCCCAAAAACAACAAAGATTTTATTTTCCATTTCAGAAGCTGGACGTGAATTTGAGGAAAATGTTTTTCTAAAATAATCTAGAATGATAAATCAGACTGCATATTTGCAGCTAAAAGTATTGTGTGTTGACTCTAAATGTAATTGTCTCCTTGTTGCTGTCTTAGATTTATAACAGTGCTCTTGATACAGTTGAGACAGTATATTTGTATTCCCTGATATCCCTGATATGAGCATATGTTTGGGTTCTGTAGCAGTTCATCTTCAGGAGGATAGCTGGAATAGAACAATTATTGTTACAGTATATGCTGAGTGTTCCCCTCTGCTGTACATTAAAGGCTTCTGGAGGATTGATGGCGTGATGGTTTAACATGACTTTATTAAATTAAAGTCATAAAAACACGCAGCATCAAAGGTTACTCATGGACGTCTGTTACATGAACGAGACCAAACGGGAGGTTCAGTGATCTCCTTTGGGTTGCTTGTCGAGGACACCAGCTGTTAATGCGGGTTTAACAGGAAGTGTTGAGAGGGCGTAACCGTGGAAACGCATGTTGACATGGACAGAAGCCAGAACAACATTGGTGAGCAGTGCAACAGTTTAGTGGTCGAGCAGAAGAAGAAAATGAACTTGGATGTAAATAATGGATGCCAGGGGATGATGGAAGAGTGAAAGGAAATCAAAAGAGAGACAAGAAGGGGTTAATTTGTTGTTTTTGTTTGTTTGTTGGGGATGATACAGAGTTTGAAGGAAGAGCACGCTTTTAGATACCACCTCTTCCTTCAGCGGTTATCTTCTGCTGTGCAGGAACTTCTAATTTTTTTTTTTTTTTTAATCAGACACCATCCAGGAAATTATTCTCTGACTACCATTTTATACTTTTCATTTGAGTTGGTAGAGAATTCTGTTTTGTAGAAGGGAAACAAAGGTGTGAAAGAAAGTTTAAAAAGGTTTGCACTCCTCCATTGAGAATGTATTATTCTTTAGCTTTGAGGTTTGTCTTATCTAACCGCTGCTTTTATTATTATTATTATTATTATTATTATTATTATTATTTACCTTTATGTTTTTGGAAGCTTGTGAGAAAAAAAAAAGCAAAGTCCCGTCAGATGAATGAATCTTGATCGAATGTTCAGTGGAAGTGAAGTTGTGTCACTGATGTTACTGTGAACAAACGTCACACTGTAGGCACAGATAAGAAGGTTCACGATGATTTCATGCTGTTGCTCCATCTGATCACTTTGCCGTTCAGGTAAATTGTGTGTATGTTTGCTGCAAACTGCTGTTTGAATGCTGTAACCATGACTGCTACAGAGCAGGAATTATTTATATCTTCTGCTGCTGGTGGGAAGAAAAACAATATATATATATGAAGAAGCTCAGATGTGTGCAGCTTTTCTTGAAATGACACTTTAACTAATGTGAACTCTGCAAAAGCTGATGTAGGTTTTGATGTTTGCCTACTGCCCTGTCAGTATGTGCTCTCTCTCTCTCTCTTTGTTCTCTGAATGCTGACTTGTGATTGGCTTTGATCATTGGAAGTCCCGTCTGAAGTAGCTGACCAAAGAGGCCTGCTGTGCTTTGTGTTTCCAGACAGTCCACTCTATCTTTATACCTGCAAATTCTCTGTGTGTGAGCGAAAGTGTGTGTGTGTAAGTAAATGCCTGGTAGCCTATATGGACGTGTTACCTTGTATGTTTGTGTGTGTGTGTGTGTGTGTGTGTGTGTGTGTGTGTGTGTGTACGAGGGGGGTTTGGGGGGGGGAGAGCCATCGTGTCCTGTCTCGCCTCCTCTGTGTTGCAGGTACTGATTGTTTACATCTGTGTAAATATACTCTCACCTGTTCATGTGCGTGCAACGGTCAATAAACAGAAGCCTGTGCTTTTGGTTAAAGCCCTCGCTGTGATGGCCTCATTTATCTCCTTTCCTGTTTATTGGCTGTCTGTGTGTTTTGTGAGAATGTAGCTGCACAGCCCCTGAGATCATCCCATCCACAAGAAGTATGAAAGAAGATTAGTGCCAGAAGTGATTCGATTTGAGTTGAACAAATCTAAGCAGGGATTTTCACATTATGCTAAGAAATGAAATATGGCAAGCGCCCCAGGCCTACGTATCAAAGAGTGTCAAATATTCCGGAGGGATCAAGTCAACGTTAGGCTTGTCAAGCAGGGTTAACCTTAAAAAATGTAGGGTGCTGTGTTTCCCATCATGAACCACAAGCCTCACCAAATGGTCAGACGATAATGGGAAAATAATAAGACATTAAAATGACTTTATTAAGTTTTGATACGGTTACAAATGCTGGGGCTTTGTGTTTCAGCTGAACACTTACTCCTGAGATGTGTTGGAGACTTGGATCATTCTTTTCCAATTTCAAAAAAAAAAAATCAAGATTTGCTTTTAGAACTTTGTAGAAGAAATGCTACAATAACAACAATACAATAAGGATTTAGGTCAGCTTCCTTTAAGCGAACATGGACGTCGCCCCTTTTGCGGATGCATCACATAGTTTGGAACGAGTATAGGTGCAAACATAACATTTAATTGAGTCGATTGGCTCAGTAACTTCCCCAAAGTCGCAGATACACAACTCAGCTATTTGTTTTAAAAAAAATGTTTCAGTAATGTAGCTGTAAGGAAAGTACAGTCAGGAAGCCTATATTCTGCATGCTGGTTTTATTGTTTATACTGTGTCACGACACTCCTCTGAGCATGCTCACTCATTTTGTTGTAATGATGAGATAACATCATCCGCTTACGCCTCCACCACCAGTGTCTGGACTCCATGGGGGGGGGATAGATCTTGCTGCCACTCAGGGCAGACATCTTGGATCTCCCTATCTACCCTGTAGAGTTCAGGCGCCAAAGATTCTGTGACAATCATTCAATATCACATGCGTAAAATGAATATTTATCTTTGATTCATTAACTCGTCTCTCCTGATTGAACTGCTACTGATACAACCCCGTGTAAGAGCTCGACAGGGGAGGAGCAGGAAATAAAACAAATAAATTCAGTGTCTGAACTCGTCATTTTTCAGACTCTTCGTTGCTTTTTGTTAAAAAAATACGGGATTTTCTCATCTTTTCAGGCTCCTAATTATTAAAATGATAACTGTCCGAGAAGGAAAAATAAACAGATTGTGGTTGAATTTTTCATAACAAAAAAAAAAGCTGAAGATGTTTTTCATCACCCATAAGTCTTATCAAGTCTTAAATAAAAGTCTAAACCTGTTGTTATACATGGATTAGTCCTTTTTGGTTCAGCATTACATATTGTTTTGACCCTGAAGTATTACAAGTGTGATTTGTGGTCTATATAACTCTTTCTCAGGCTGTGTAATTACTGAACAAAACCTGTTTATCAGTAGTTAATTTAAAGACACCTTGTTAAATATACACATGGCTCCTCTTCTCATCTTATATTTAAACCTTCTTACTGATTAGAAAACACCCGAAAGCTTAAAATTCACACATTCACAGCAACTTTTTTTTTTTTAATAACAACTGAACTAAAAAACCAGATGATATTCTCTAACTCTCACCCCCTAAAAATGATAATGTGACATATGTGTGATCATTTCTCCAAGATAAAGGGGGCTGGAATGGTATTATAAGAGAGCCGCACCCTGCACAGCAAAGACGGATGGCATTTTATTCTCCCAGGAACGATTTGTGCCAGATATCAGGTAACATGTTCCTAATATGGGCACATCTCCCTCCAGTCTGCTCAAGAATGTCTGTACAGTGAAGTTGCAGTCCGGGCAGGAAATAGTAGTTTTAAAGGGCCACTTAACTCCGGCTGAGTTCCTGAATTCCTTTCTCTCCGCACAATAATGTTGATGTGTTTGATAATGACAAATTCCTCAAATATTGTTCCATCTGGTTCTGAGATTTTTTTCCACTTGTGTAATGGTATTAAATGACCCAAAAGGTCTCAAAATCCAAGAAGAAAACATGTTATTAGAAAATCAGATTTCTCTACTCTATGATGTGGTTTACAATTTGCTTGTGCATTTGAATCCATCTCGAGAAAAAACTGCCTTATTGGGGAGCTTACAAATCTAAAACCTCTCCTTGTGCATTGTACTATAGTAAAACATCTCGTCCATATGTGGCTCTTATGAACATTCGTATTTTGTTGCAACAGTCTGGATGATATTTGTTGTTTTTTTTAGTCTTGCAGAGTCATTTGAGGACTCACACACAAAAAAACAATGAGCCCAGCATGTTCAGCATTGGATATAGGATAGCCAACATGGTAATTTTGTTGCATGAAAATGTAGATGTTTTCAGAGGCTATCCTTTTGTCTCAATTACAAACTCAGCAGACATCCTCCCTTCATGTCTTTACCCTGATTGTACACACATTAGGACATCCTCGTTCTCAGCTCTTTCCTGAAGTAAGACATGTATTTGCTGATCAATGTGGTTCAAGGTGCAGATAACTGTTTAGCCGAAATGACAGTGTTGGCATCTAAATAAAGGAACATATTTTTGGCATCATGCATTATGATTGTAATGGATTGATAATGCTAGTTGAGTTTACAGGTTGCGTGTATTTACTTCGGGTTAAGAATGAGTCATCTTGATGTTGCCTAATTCTTCTATTCATTACCAAAAAAGGAGACACGAGAGGCTGAAGAAGGAGAAAAATGTGTCAACTTAACAAGTCTGACCATCTTTTGTAAATATGTCTGACGTTTATTATTGTGAGGATAATTATTTTCACAAGTGGGGATCCCGCCATGGCAGACCATGGCTGTACACACAAAAAGGTGATTGTTTCGTTCTGCGCTCATTACGCAGGAAAGCTATGACTCCTATTCCTCACGATGTCGTTTTTTTAGGGGTGCAGGGGAAATGAGAAGTTTGCTAAGAGAGCTTATGAATTCCTGGTTGAGGTCATTGTTTATAATCGCGTACAGAGGTTTGGCTCATGTCCTGAAGTTTTTTTGTTTTTTTCTCTGGTCCTTCTGTCTTTTAAAGCTGCGTTGCCTCCGCAGATTTCACCTCTCGGCCAAACCCTCCGGACGCACCGCTGCTGAGGAGTGAAACACATTCATCTGTTCGCTTTGGAGAGGTGAGTCCAAACCCACAGCTGTGTTCAGCTCAGATCGTCAGCCAGCAGCTCAGTCCACTTCAGGTGATCTTAAACAGGCAGAGTGACAGAAAAAGTAAATCAGACGACTGTTATTTGGCCCGTTTAAGCGCAGTTGTGCCAAATGCGTAACTGCAAAGATTTCTATGCAGATGGCGGTCTAAGTTACTATTTAAGTCAGTGACTTTCTCTGTGGGAACTTTCTAAAAATCACTGATATGTTCGAAGGATTTCTTTTAAACTTTTTTTTTTACCACTTGACCAATTTGCGCGCATCGCAACAGGTGACGTAAACTGTAATTGCACGTATTGTGCAGCGTCTATCTGCCTACATCTCCGTTAATCATCTGATTGTAATATTTGGAGCAGGTCGACTGTACTTTTAATTTCAATGTCAATCCGTTTTTCTGTCTTAATTTAGAGCTACTGGAGTTGAAGGTGTCAGTATTGATTATTTATAGTCAACCTCTGTTCAAGTACGCCTGAGAATATATCATGTTATGACTGCTTTATAAATTTGACACTTTTTCAGCAACAAAAAAACCCCAAAAGTGTATCAAGCAGTAACAATGTGCTTATGTCTTAATGTTCTTATCATTGTGATACAATCATACGTGTAAGTTTATACAAAAAATACACGTTTTAGATGTAGGAATTTAGCCTGCAATGAAGCGTTAACGGTGCAGCATTTCTACTATATCTCAACGCTAAATACTGATTACATATAACAAACAGATTATAATCTTAAAGAAAAAGAAAAAAAAAGAAAAATGGATAAAAAATGTGAAAAGAACCACTGAGAAGATTTTCTGTGCATGCAGAAGTTAAAGACACAGTATGTAATAACTCGATGCAGCTCTGCAATAGAAGATCTGCTCTGCGGCTTAGCCTAAAGCCCAGTTTATAAAGTGTCAGAATAATGTTGGACTGTCATTATTGAGCACATTGTTAAAGAAATTGCATTAAAATGAATGTTAATGTTGAGAGTCTGTCTGTTGTGTCAGATCTTTATCTAATTAAATCAAATGTTATGAATTCATATTAGTGTTACACTTATGTCTGAATAATGAACATTAGAGCCTAAAGGTACTAGTAGTAGCTTGAAACTGTTAAAACATCCATCAGCTTTCCTTCTCCTCCCTTCTGGTCTGGACAGCAGCCAAACCAAATGCATGATGTCATCACAGAGACCTGCAGATTTCAGTCCTCTCTCTGGCACACTGGACCTCCCTGTGGCTCCAGTATGACTTCATCATCATTCCCAACTCATAAAAACATTGCACTTCAACGAGCCATGAGTTAAACCACTCTAAACATCAAACAAAAGCGGTCTCTCTGGAGTTTTTAAAAAAAAATATATAACTTATTTATAGGCGGCAATTTATAAATCACTTTTTAGTCTGTGATCTCAGAAGTCTCTTTATTTTAAAAATGTCATGTAATACCAGCACAAAAGCAGTGGACAAATCCAACAAGGCCATTGCAGCTTATTCATTTATAAATCCTGCAATGTAATGTGTTATTTATATCTATCTTCAAACACTCTGTTGTGTGTCAGTGCCTGGAGCTTTGCAGTTTGTACAGACAGAGACTTTTGAAGAGAAGACAGTTTCATCACCTCTAGATCTGGGAGACAGGGGGTGGGGCTGCGGGGGCAGTGAAACCATCACCAGGGCTGAGTTAGATGAGCCAGCGGAGGTTCTCTCTCATGGATGAAAAGTGGGCTGAAATTGCACATGATTACTGCGTAGAAAAAAAGAGGATGTTTAGTGATAATGAATGAGGACAGATCTTAGTTTCTTGGTTTATTTATTTATTTATTTTTTAAGATTTATTTTTGGGCCTTTAATGGAGAGATAGGAAAATGGATGGAGATGGAAATCAGGGAGAGATAGAGAGAGTGGGGAATGACATGCAGGAAAGGAGCCACAGGTGGGATTCAAATCTGGGCCGCCCGCTTAGAGGAACGAAGCATGGCGTGCTTGCACTAACCACTGCACTGGTTTCTAGTTTTAAATGGGATTGGGATAACTTTGATTAAAAAAAAAAAAAAAAATTGCCAGGAATATCCTGATCCCAGCAGAGGGCTGGATTCAGATTGGGCAAAAAAAGTGGATTTAAATTCTAGATAATTATTTTGAACAACTGGACCTAGAAAATCTGTAACTCATCCCAACTATGTGTGCTCAAAGAAGTCTACCACTGTGTCATGGCATAACTGTCGAATATTGTCTTTAAGCCACCGATAGGAGGGTTGAGGAGGTGATATTTATGAAACACCTTTTCTGAGATCTTTACTCCCTAACATGTGTCAAAAATTGACATTCACTGTCCACATAAAACTAAATGTGTATTGTCCCGGGAAAACATTTTAGCCATTCTCATGTTACGATTAAGTGTCTTCTTCTCTAAAAGTTATTGCTGCTCAAGTCAGCAGGAGACCCTGACTTTATTCTGTACTTAGAGGCCTGAGTCATGTGAGGGCCGAAGTGCTTGGTGTCCTACAGTGAAGGCTTTATCTCAAAGTGTGTATGTGTGTGTGCGGGTGTGTGTGTGTGTGTTTTAGCAACACTGAGTCATATCCCTTGGAGGGAAGTGTTAGTGTGTTGATAGAGCTCCCCTTTTGCCCTTTTGTTCGCACGTATTTGACCTCCAAGTGTCTGGGTCCACAGCCACGCCCCCTGATTTCTGAAGCAACTCACTGACCTTTCGCTCTCTTGTGATCCAGCTCCATGTGTTTACAAATGAGAGTGTTTGTGTGTGGCTTGTTGTCTTGACACTGTGTTTTTTTTTTGTATGTACATGGTGAGTCACCGAGTCCCCTGACAGAGATAGTGTGGCTGCATCTGTTTGCCCGCTAACCAGATCTGGAGGGTTACTGAGACACATGGACGTGCAGGGCGAGGGGTCATGCTGAGAAATGAGCTCTCACACACAAACACATAAGGCCTTTGTTGCCATTGGTAACAGTGAGGAGCGAGTGCTTGCTTGTTTCAGTCACACGGAATGACTTCCTTTAATTTCCTTTAACAGGCCAGATTTCCTGTTTCTGCTTTCAAAACACAGACACATAATAATTTGTAATTTGTACCCAGGTTTCCATTATTTGAAAACAAAAACAATATTTACAGCCCAGTTAGTTGTTCCAGTTGATCAGTAGTTGTTTCTTCTCTTTAAGTGGTGACGTTTTAGAGACAACAGGTGGAAGGGGGGTACTGCGTTTCAGCTGTAATGGTCTTTTTGGATGGTAGTCACCGGGGAGAATTAATACCAAAAATTCACAGGGGGCCCCTCCAACCAGCATCTGTCACCGTTATGTTACAAATAATCTGACACCGTCTAAACAAAAAATGCAAAATGTCTGTTTCTAAAGTTCAAATTAGTATTATTTTCAAAACATAAATATAAACAACAATTTCAAAGAATGTCATTTCCAAATATGAATATGAAATGTGAAACAAACACCATCATGTTAAAAAAAAAAAAGTATCTATCCCCCATATTTAGGGCTAGACTACAACATTCAGTCATTTGCTATTCTATGAACGAGTGTTGTCAGAAGGGGGCCCCCTTAGGGAGGTTTCCAACTGTCATTTCAAACTTTGCCCCTGCTGTGGTTTAAACATTTGTCAGCCCTTGGGGCCCCCCTACTGGCCCGGGGCCCCAAGCAGTTGCCATGCTTTGCCTGTTAACAAGCAGCACCTCTGGTCCTATAGCTGTACTTTACCTGAGCAGCTTTTTACATAATGGAAAAACAGATTGGATAACCACGGAGTTGGGGTAGTTTCTGATTATCTTCAAGAACTTTATGAAGAAATGCAGAATACTTAGTCCAATAATATTTGCCCTATGATGTGTTCAAGACTTACTCGCCATTATCCTAATGATCATTTTTCTGTTCAACACCATCATCATCATTATTCCATTTGTCCCCAGTCAGATTAAATATAACTTTCATCACCTGTTCTGTCCTGTCATTGGGCAGCAAATCCACATCACATCAATACTGCAAATAATAGAAGAAGAGAGAGAAAACATCTGAAACCAGAACAGTCTTCATGTTGATGTAAGTGAAGAAACAGAGTAGGAGGGACGGATAGAAGGAGGTGGGGAACAGAGCAGGAGGCAGTTTTATTGGACCGGGAATCATGGCGCCTTCCTGCTCATTAATTAGTCTTTGTGGGTTTGGAGTAATTGGATGACAGATTATAAAAGGACAAAGTAATGCTCTGCTCTACGGTAACGGACCAAATCAAATCTGTAATTACAACCAGCTGCCCTTTAAAAAAACCAGGCACACACACACACACACACACACACACACACACACACACACACACACACACACACACACACACACACACAAACAACCTCACCAACTGCATTGTTATGTTTTTTCTCTGATTGATGGACACATTATTCAACATAGTAAAAAAAAAAAGACGAGTGGTACCCAGTTTAATGAATCGTGCTCTAACTAACTAATTAACTAATTTATTCTAATTTATTTTCTCTTAGTCAGTCTCTCGAGGCTTTAACTATCTTCTCATTTCCATTTGGTACTTAAGACCAAAATCAAATAAATAAAGGTTCCAATATCATTTGCTCTATTGCAGAACAGACTGATGGTGGTCCAGGAAGATCTTTGTTATAATTATGAAGATCAGTTATAAAAATAGTACATTTTAATCCACTTAAAAAGCAGCTCGAGTCCATGATTTAGAATAACAAATTGGTCAAATGAAAACATTGACCGTAAAATAGCTGAAAGACGAATCCACAGTGAGTTGTTGTCAAACTCAGCAAAATGTTTTAGCATCTTTGAGCTCATTATGTTGGTTTTTCCATCCCACAGCTCTACTATCCACTCTACTCAAACTCAAACGTATCACTTGAGCACGGGGAGAGTGGATTGTATGTAGGATAAGATATATCAGTGTCCAGGCAAAAATACAAGTTACCAAGTTCTATCAAAGTATAAACTAAATAGAAACTCAAACATAATAAATATAAATGCCATCAAACGTAACTAAACTCAATAACAAATGGTACCCTTTAAATTAATTTCATAAGCTGTAGCAGTGTGAGTAATTGAAGTTTGGATGGATGCGGACATTTTTCCACTGTTAGAGAGTTACCTTTGAGTTGAGAGGATTCATGTTGTCTTTTGGCTGTTTTATCAGGAAGCACTGGATGTTTCCTGGAGCTTTACAGGAGATCAACTGTGTGCGCAAAATAATCTCTGAGATAATTGAACAAAAAAAGTCAGCGATGTGTTTTCATCCCATTCTAAAATATTCGACTCTGGCATATCAAAATATCTCATGGAAAATAAGATATCAATATACAATATACACTTAGTATAAACATACACAGACATGCTGATAATAGAAGAGATACTTACTTAACACACTATGTCTCTCCTCAGCTCCGTCAGTTACTCCTCCTGTGGGTCATCCCTTTGACTTATGATGATCCAACATGTCATCGGTTCAATTTTTGGACACATTTGAACAAAATGTTCTACGTCGTGGCAGTGGGAGTATCTGTTATCTCTCATGGTGATCATTCAAAACCTCCAGACTGTGTTTCCTTTTTTAAAATTTTTTTTTTACCTTCTGATGTTACAGCCATGGAATCCAGCCTCCATCAGCCCCAATCTATCCCCTCTGCATCGTATCATCCGCTCTATCCTTTAATGCATACCCTAAAAAGGAGTGCAGGGCCGCAGGTTGGATTAGGATGTTGGGTCGGGGGTGTGTGCGGGTCACAGAGGGGTATATACAGACCCCCATAACTTGATGAGGTGTGTGGGTTCTGGGTTTGACCCTCTGTGGATGCTTACCGTCTCCTCCATTGTCTTTCTTGTTTTCTTCCTCTTGTTTTCGTCCTGATTGGAAGCAAACATGACTTTCTACAAACACTCAGGTAATACAAACTAAGACAGAAATGTGTGCTAATTCTGGATGCTAAATAGGTTATTAAATGTTTTGGATTTTTAACCAATAATCAGGTACAAAAGTGTGCTGATATTTAAAGTTCAGAAATACATTTTCCCCAATGACGACTTTTTATGAGAATAGAAAACGAACACTCAGCTTGCAACAACAATTAAACATATATATTTTGTTAAGATTGTAATCACTTTTCAACGTTTCGTATGAAAATCATAAACGATGTGAAGATTATTTTTTTTCTCAGTAACAATATGTTCTTAACTCAAAAATGTACTTTTTGGGGCTTTTGTTGATTTTGTTGCTGTTGTGTTACATTTGAAGACAGTCTTCCCTAACAAAATAATAAATGGCTATAATCCTTAAAACGTTGATAAATAAAAGATAAAATCTTCCCCTTCTCTTAAAGAGGTTTTCATTTCTTCCACTCAAATCTTCTGTGTAGTTTGACCTGTACAGATTCAGACACTACATTTGGATTAAAAAAAAAAAAAAATCATGATTAGGCTTTTTTTAGATTAAGCTCATTTGAATTCAAACACAACTTTAAGTGCAAATTCTCAAATGCCTTTTTATGTATTGTAAGAATTAATTATTTTAATTATGATGGCTTTTGATTCATTGTTGCTTTCTTAACGCCGAAGCCCCATGAGATTGATTTAGTATGCCAAAATCCAATTGTTTGATTTAGTTGGAGCTGTATACCATCATTATCCACGGGAGTCTGGACCATGATGCTGTGTTTTTGGCTGACAAACTCTCGATCACTCTGTCTTTGATCCCTCTCTCTCTCTCTCTCTCTCTCTCTCCCTCTCTCACTCGAAACGGTCTTATGTTGACCTTTCAGCTCCCCAAAGGGACCACAGTGGTTTACTCTTCTCCCTCCACAGCTGAGTGTCGGCACATACCACGCCTGTTTGACAGGGGTCAGCTGTCATGATGTTACTTTCAAAAGATTAAAGTACTGGAACCACAATAGCTGTTTGGTCCCAGTAGTCATCACTCTTTATCCTTCTCCCATTTGTCCCCCCGTGGAAGGTCAAAGTACTTTAAATAGAAAGTACATGTCTGAAATAGACTTCAGGCTCAGTAATGAGACCCCAGCATTGTGTGTTTGTGATATGATCAGATTTACTATGTTGGACTTGATGTGTTTGTCCTGTTTTAGCACCGTGAAATCTACAAGTACAGGCTGAGTGGACATCTGAGGGCTCAGTCCTGATTCCAGTCTTTATGCCAGAAGCACAGCTGCAGATACTGTAGCTCTCATCCATCCACACACACACCACGCTCCGAGAGGCTCATCTGTTTTTTTTTACAGCTGATTACCGAACCCCTCTTAAATAGCTGCATTCCCCTTTTGTAAATATTTCCCTTGCTCTATGGTTACTCGGACAAAATGCCATTCCAGCCATTGTGTCCTCCATCGCCTCCCCTGTTGTGCCCACCAGATTAAAATGATATCTGACGCCCTGGATATTCCACTTAGGCTGACACACTGGTCAGCTGCTCTCCCTGACGTCCTGTGTGTGTGTGTGAGAAAGAGAGAGGCTTTAAAGTGATGTAGATAAAAACATAAAATGTCCTCAAACTCCACCCAAAAGCCCAGCTGTTCCAGGAAACTCCTCAGTCTGCTCCCAGTGGACGCCGCCTGTGATGGGAGTGCAGGAATGTTGCTGAATGAAGAATGGAAGCAACCCAGCTTACAGCGTTTTCTCTAACAGCCAATAAAATGACCGAGCCAGAATGCAGACAAAGGAGACAGGGGGTGGGGCAGTGCACTAAAAATATGACCTAAACTCTCCTGGGGGAGCTTGATAAAAAAAAAAAAAAAAAAAGTCTGCTGGACAAGAAGCAGACATGTGTGTGCTGCTCTTGTACCTCGCTCTTCTCTCAGCAGTTTGGTATGCTGCTGTCTGAGCTTTGTCTTACATTTTATTTCTAATATTACATTATTTTAAGATTTTAGGTTTACAGTAGTTGTCTTGGAAATCATTGTGTTGATCACAAGCTTGGGTTATTTTATAATTTCTTTGCCTATATTAAACTTCTTATTTTCTTCTTTTTGTTCCTAAATTCTTATTTCCCTTTCCCCTTACTGGAAACACATTTTTTTTTAAAGTTATTTTTAAATAAATGCGCCATGGTTACTTCTATTTTTTTTACTTGTATGCTTTAGAGAACCATGCAGATGTTAGAAAAGGGAAACACTGCCCCCCTCTGGTGTCCAAAGGTAACATCCATTCATGTAGCGTGGATAGAAGTTGCCTGACAGTTTGTTGTGTGTCTCCTCAGGTCCCAGGAGCTATCTCACCTCCACCATGACTGAGCGCTTCGACTGCTACTACTGCCGCGACAACCTGCACGGGAAGAAGTATGTGAAGAAGGACGACAAGCACGTGTGCACCAAGTGCTTCGATAAACTCTGTGCCAACACCTGCGCAGAGTGCAGACGCCCCATTGGTGCTGACGCCAAGGTGACCCAAACTGGGATCACTCCCCTGCTCTTTACAGATAAATTACATTTTGTTTATCCAATTAAAAATGTCAAGCAATATTTAAATTTAAATATACAGCATATTTAATATACACATCAAGAGGGTGTGACGCTTTATCATACTTTGTTTTTAACTTAGATATTAATCTGACATTGTTGAATCATTCACTAGGTACCCAAAACTGTATTTGTAGAATATAGCATATTCATAAACACTTAATCCAAAAATATTAAGACAAATTATATAAACAATTTGATATTTAAAACGTATGAGCAGTCTTTTAAGTTGTTACCCAAAGTACATGTTGTGATCTTCTTTCCCCCCTCATGTATACACCCACACTTACAGCTGATTTGGCTGATTTTGATTTAGGTTTTTTTTTTTCCTAAACTAAATCACACCAGAAGAAAAAGGGCAAGTTTAACACTTTTAGTCCAGTCAATCAAGAAACAGGAGACTTTTCTTGACCCATGAAGGAGCACTATTGTTTTTTTTTTTAAATTGTGCTTAAAAAAGCCATTATTAAGATATTAACCTTTTGGTTAGAAATCACGATTAAAGACGTTTCAAATAACTTACACTAAGAGAAAGATAAATTACAGCTTTTATTTTGAAGTAAAATGCACATGGATTTATTTGTGTAACTTTGGCTTGCATTGAAACCAAGCCAATAAGAGAGCAGGAAATCCTTTATACAGTTAATTATGTTGTGACTTCGAGAGAAACAAATCCAATCAATCATATACTTATTCCAGGCTTGATAAGGGCTCCTGCCTGCACTGGGGTCCAGATAGTCAGTCCCACTTTTCCCCCACACTATGTCGCCCATGACTGAAGCATTTCTTAGATCTGTGCTTCAGGTGAACTTCCTGTGTTCTTTGTGTCTCTTCAAGAGGCCTATATGTCATCCAGTAGTGACCTCTGCTTCCCATATTTGTCTCAGTCACAGATGGTTAAAGTCTGAAAAAGACGCGTCATTACTACTGATGGAGCTTAAATACTTCATATCACATTTGCACCATCTAAATCCTCTAACTCCTTCATGCCTCGCCACACCCCATTCCACCTCATCTCCACCGTAATGCCTGACACATGGGCTGCTTCTGTCCTCTGGCTGTGGTCCACATGACGAGTAAACAAGGTCTACTTTAATGAGTTCTGCATGAGGATTAAGTGCTCATAATGCTCCTCCTCTCTCTGTGTTCAGGAGCTGCACCACAAGAACCGTTACTGGCATGAGGACTGTTTCCGCTGTGCCAAGTGCTACAAGCCGCTGGCCAGTGAGCAGTTCAGCGCCCGCGATGACGGCAAGATAATGTGCGGCAAGTGCAACTCCATCACCGATGGCAACCGCTGCCAGGGCTGCTACAAGGTCGTCTTGCCAGGTGGGTATTATACTATTACCTAGGTATACCTATATACCTATTAAAGGCCCTGAAGACACATTTTCTTTATAGGTTCTTACCATAAAACTAATCTCTGTGCCAAAGTTAGATCAAAAAGTAACATAGGTAAGAAGAGCACAAAGAAACCCCTGAACCTTATATTTTAAAGATAAAAGATTTCAATCCAAATCCAGGGATAATTGTGGTCTTTTTGGCTTATGTTCCCAAACTCAGAAGTTAAATCTTATCAAAACATACCCCACATAGTCCTGGTGTAAGAGATCACCAGTTTGAAAGTTGGAAACTTAAACATTTTAAGTTTGTGTTTCTCAAAAATGTAAATCAGATTTTTACTTATTTTATCGTAAATATTTTATGTAGCAGAAGAATACCATTTAAAACTATTTGCAGGAGGTTTAAAGACATTAACATTCAACTCTCAGTTCTGAGGAGTAACGTTTTTTTTATCTCATCTGCGTCTTTGTTTCTGCGATGTTCCTACATAGCCTCTATTTTAACCTTTGTTTGTTTTTGCTTTGTATGAAGTATTGTGTGATTAAATCAATCAAGTGCTGTAAGAAGTTATCAGCTGCTACCTTTAAGGTCCGACAATAAACAGCCAATCATTTTGCCTCCAAGTATCCTATAGATCATAAACAAGCCTGACTATTGTCAAACATTACATTCTGATTTTAAAGTGCAGAACATTCAGTCAATGACATTTGAATACCAACATGTATGGGTTTTTAATTCAAAGACATTTGTGAAAACATTTATGCAAAAGAAATGTCGATTATTTGGAGGAACTTCTAGAAACATGGAGTTTTTGGTTTTCAAATGTTGGTGAAGTAGACATCATAATGCTTTTTTTTTGTCAAATATATTGATGTGAAAACTAAACTGGATGATGAGGAGCTAAAATCCATCAATTTTCAGCCCAAATAATTGGAAGTACTTCATGTTTTTTTTTTTTTGTAGGATCCAAGAACGTGGAGTACAAGAACAAGGTGTGGCACGAGGAATGTTTCACCTGCTTTGAGTGCAAGCAGCCAATCCACACGCAGAGCTTCTTGACCAAAGGTGATGACATCTACTGCGCTCCCTGCCATGACAAGAAGTTTGCCAAGAAGTGCTTCCACTGCAAACAGGTACAAACAATACTTTAATGATGTTATGTTCTGTATGAGAAACAGTCAAATGTTAGCTTCCTTCACTGACTGATGTGGTAGTGTTCGAGGCTCTGATAAGACTGTTTCTGGTGTCCCTCTCAGCCCATCACCTCTGGAGGGATCAGCTACCAGGACCAGCCCTGGCACTCTGAGTGCTTCGTGTGCCACACCTGCCGTAAAGCTCTGGCCGGAGCTCGCTTCACCTCCCACGAGAACAATGTTTACTGCGTGGACTGCTTCAAGACTGACGTGGCCAAGAAGTGCCACGGCTGCAAGAACCCCATCACAGGTCAGGGCAGAATACACAGATACTCGCATGTGTTTGCAGTAGGTTGCAAACACATGCATGCTAGCATCCATGGAAGATACTGTTCAATGACTTTTGTAGTTCTTAGTCATGTCTTCTAATGAATGTTTCCTGCATAATTATAATGAAACCAACCTCTTATATATATTGTAATCCACTGACACAGCACTCAGCAAAAGATCAGTTTCAACTACCGCAGTCAAAAAAAATCTGTTAAGAAGTAGTTTGTACAGGGAAATAAGAGATTGTATTAAATTGGTGTATTTCAAACTTCATGGATGTTTGTTTGACTATAGTTTTGATAGCAGGGTACTAAAGGTTAGCTGTACATGCACACATTTGAAATGTTTTCAGGTTATTCAGTTCAATAATTAAGAGTTTTAAGTTTCTAGAAGTGAGAAATATTTATTTGTTTGGCTTTAAGTGTGAGCTTAGGTCCCTGTTTTAGAACCAACTTTCCAGTTGTTATGAAGAAAGCACCTCGGTCATTCAAAGGATGTTACAGGCAGCTTTATAGATGGATTTTTCACACTCCTTTTCCCTGCTTGTTTTGAATTTATTTTGCACTCCGATGTGCAAAAAGTGAACTGATTGAAGGTAAACCTGAGTACTGTATCATACATAGCCATTTCTTCTAGACTTACAGAATTGTCTAATTACAGCAAAATGCAGAAGGGGTTTACAGACACACACTGATACAAACACTTCTTAGTTTAAATACGAAACCAACAAAGGTTGCTTTAATATCAGGGCTTAAATATAATTTAAAAACATTTTTTTACTCAGTGTCAGGACAAACAACAAAAAATGATATTCTGAGTGTTGGTTCTGTTACCTGGATGTGTCATTACCCTTCTTGTGTTGACTGATGGATTTCCGTGTGCCTCTGCAGGGTTCGGCCATGGCACCAATGTGGTGAACTACGAGGGATACTCCTGGCATGAGTACTGCTTCAACTGCAAGAGGTGCAGCCTCTCATTGGCCAACAAGCGCTTTGTCATCAATGGAGATCACATCCACTGCCCCGACTGTGCCAAGAAGCTGTGAGCTGCTGCACAGACGGCTCAGCAGAGGATCACTGTTTAAAGGAGATTAAACCCACAACTACATGTAGACAGTTTGTAAAAGAATCTTTTTTTTTTTTCTCATAGATATTGAGAGTTTTTGATTTGGCCTTAAAATGAAAACAGTTGGTGTAACTTCTTTGTGAGGATAAGAGTGAAGGGTTTTACAATTAAATGTGCACTTAGCTTGGCTCATTTATCTACATATACATTAATGCAACTTGTTTAGCTGCTACAGCTAAGATACTAACTCGGCAGAAGAATTACTTTTGATGGTTTGTGAAGAGTCGAACGAGGATTCTGTGCAGCATTATGACACAGAAGCATCGTCAGTGCCTTACTGGAATCTAGCAGAGAATTGAATGCTTTTTACATGCTGCTGCTGCTGCTCAGTCATACCAGCTTTGATCACTGATCTATGATGTCTCTGAATGATTGAGGGGATTAATGAGAATGTTTAGAGTGGATATCAATTTAGAGCTTTGAGATTGAAGTTTAAATGTAAACCCGCTCGTTTAACCAAGACGTGTGAGTGTGAATATTAAACAAGAATAAAGGAGGAAGAAGTGATTTGAAGTCTCAATTCTCTACAGCAAGAAATCAAAAACATGCAAAGGAGTATTTTAGCAAGACTTTCATTTTTTTTGACGGGTTGTCTCATCTCAGTACACTTTAGATATATGTACAGTACACATCGAATTAGCAGACAGGGGGTTATAAGGTTTAGTAATCTTCCAGAGAAAATATTTGTATTCACAAAGCCCCCTCAGGTCGGGTGGGCTGATTGTCGAGGCTGAGGTAAGGACAAGCTTTCTCAGTTAACTGTGATACATTTAAAAATACTAAATCTCAATCTAAGGCACCGGTCTATCCTATTGTTAAAGACAACATTGAGGACAGTGAGCTCTGTCTTGTAGCCCTCTAAGATGCAGCAGGACCTGGAATAGATACAGTATCGGTTTAAGCAGCAGCTACAACAGTCCCCTTCAACAGGTGGAGGAGAGGATAAGGAGGGAAGGTTTTTTTTTTTTTTTTGGGGGGGGGGGGGGGGGGGTTTCTGCGTATAATTGCAACTTTTTTTTTTTCCATTGAGAACATCACACCACTCTTCTTTGAGTCTGTACAGTAAAGCTACACGTGGTAACCAGTCTTTAAATATAGTGAGTAATATGGGGCAGTGCAATGAGTCTCTTCTTTCTAGATGAATAATGTGAGAAAGCTTAAAGCCGGGGGGGGGGTAGCTTCTAGACACAGGGTAAGTGATGAGGGACGGACTCTGTAGTCTGGCGTTACATTCATTGAGCTTATTAATCACAGCTAACACCTAAAGCCCCTAGTTTTTATTTACAAGAGGATTTTTGTTAGAAAGAGGGTCTGAAAGCCAGCGGAGAACAAGGCAAAATTCAAGGTCCCCAAACCTCATGCTTTTACTGTTAGAGCAAAAGCAAAATTAGACAAACTAACAAAATCCACGACATACCCTGAACTGAAATGGAAAACAAGTCTGACCCATGTCTTTTTTGTATACAATGGGCCCTGGCTCATCTTTCAAAGTATAAAAGTTGCGACCTGAGCTGATTTGCCTACCATTACTATCCAACATCTACATATCCTCAGACATAATGTAAAACATCTGTTGATGACATTAAAAGCATCATGAAGAGGCACAGCCATGACTTGCAGTGTATCCTGTCAGATGTGTTGCTAAGGGCTGCAACAACTCTACCAAAACCTGTGAAGTCCCTGTGATGATCAGAACTACGGTTTGTGCATGTTAAGCTAAAAGACCATAAACTTGAAAACAAAGAAACACAAAAGGGGGGGGGGGGGGGGGGGATGTGAACTCTGGGTTTCCAGGCTGCCACAGGGTTTGAGTCAAACAGAAACCTAACTTATAGCATAGTCACATACACATAGAGACTTCAATAATCCACATCCTGAAGCCACTCCCTCCTAAACATGGCTTTGTTTGCCTAATACTGATTCTATACACAATAACACTTAAATATATGTAGAAATGTATTTCCTTATATAAACAAACAGCCAAATTGTATCTTGTAAAAATATTTGAAATGCAATTTGTCAGATGTAGCAGCTATTCTGTTGGAAAGATGAGGGAAATCATTTGAATTACTGAAGTAGTCTTGCAGACCGAACTGTGAAAGGAAAGGTGTGTGTGTGTGTGTGTGTGTGTGTGTGTGTGTGTGTGTGTTGATGTGTTGATGAAGCTCAATTAAGACCAGATAAATGTAAACCTTACTTTCAGTTCAGGAAAGGTGAACTTGAGACAGAACAGCCGAACATTCAAGTTAAGTTTGGTTATAAATGCATACAGGAAACTATTGGGCTTCATCTGTATATTAAGTGAGCTTGTTACAGTTACAGATGTTCAAACAGCTGTTCGGTCCAACTGTCATCACTTGGGCTTAAACTAATGAAACTCTGAATCTGATTTAAATTGCAAAAATGTTAGTAAACATGAATTCTATGTACATATATAAAAAAGAAAAGTAAACTAAATGGACCATGAGCAAATATCAAACTTTTTAACTCTATTGGAACATGTAAATTAAACTACTGTGTATTCATGAATCTCAACATTTGTCATCTCTAAATGTAACAGCTGGAGCTGTGCTTCCCGAAGCCCTCTATTAGTCAAAAAGGGAACACATGGTGAGGAAAGCTGGGAGACAAGACGTGTGCTTTCATCAAAAATATCCGGCTGAAGGACACAACCCTGGGAATTGAAGTGAAGTATAAATACAGAATTCACCCCCAAGTGCATGTGCATGACATATCACTGATTAACTGTCAATGTGTCGACCTCAGCACAAGCAAATTCACATTAGAAATTAGAAGTTGGGAAATAGTAGTAAGGCCATATTGCTGGATGCTGCAAAAAGCAGCCAGTCAAGTAAATTTAGATATCAAACAGAATGCATTAACTCTCCTTCCTTCAACTCACAATATTAACATATATTCAATTCACACAGCCTAATGTACAAGAGTCATAGAATATTTTCATACAAGAGAAAAAAAAAGAAAAGACTAAACATAGAACAATAATTACGGTAAAGAAGCCAAAAATTAATAAATTACAACAATGCACCCCTCACGAGACAAAACTCTTATAAAACATCGTCAAAATTGGACACAACATAGAAGAAAAAAAAAAAAACATCTGGAAAGAACAAACACGGAGGGGAAGGAAAATTTAAGCAAGAACACTGAAGGAATATATGGAATTTCCCTGAAGCATAACCTTTATATACCAGTACGTATAATATTTATATATCTGTTTGCTCATCATTCAGGGTGCAAATGTAGCACTTGGGGTGGTAGTTCTGCTTCACCTTGTACTCCTCCCTCTGGCAGAAGAGAAGAGAGAGGAAGAAGCTGTCTGGAACTTGTGGAGGATATTTTTGTAAAGGAGCTCAGCTGGACAGGAACTTCACGAGTGCAACAGAAAGAGGCTTCTCAGAGACGTCTGTAGCATCAAATCTCTACAGAGAAAAGAGGAGAAATAGTTAGTTTTTCTTTAAGAAAAGTACATAAAAAGAGGGAAATTCCCATTAGATGAAGAGGTGTAACTCACCTGACATGGTTTCTAAGGGTTGACTAGAGGAATGCAGGTTGTTGACCGGGGTTCCCTTGTCCTCTAAGGCTACCCTTGGCCCTTCTGAGCTCCCATCACAGTTGATCAAGACCTGGTTACTGTCCTCAGCCTCCATTATGGGCCGGGTCTTGGAGTGGACGTTCAGATCATTGAGCTCCTCAAAGCTCCACTGGGTAGATTTACCATTAACACCTGACACCACCTTGGCAGAGTCCTGCTCATTCAAGAACTCCGAGCCTTCAACGAGGCGACTCTTAGGGATCGGACTGCAGAGGAGAGGTGAGAGAACGATTTGATCAAAACAAAACACAGGTTTAGTTTATTGCTGAGCGAGAGGTTGAGAAGTGAGTGCAATACTGAGAGAAATCTACTCCTTTTCAACGGATTCCTACTGAGAGAAACATCCCCTGGTAAACAAATACATTGTTCAATTTTTTAAAAAGATACTTGTCTCAAACAGCTGGGCATGAAATTATTTGACAACCGGTTTTTCCTGTTATTTAGTCTGACTCACAGGATATGCACTAAAGCCTGCCATTTGCCACCAAATTCAGTTGGAATTGTCCTCTACATCTAATATTAAGCATGCAATGTTTTCTTCTCTGTGTACAACAACAACCTCTGAGCTACAAGAAATAGATTGTGAAATAACGGAGGCCTCATTCCTCTCCTGACACAATTCAAGCCAATTGTTATACTGCAGAGTCACTTCCCCTTATCAGAGTTCTGATGGGTTCAGGTATTGGCCTTGAGGTACTGGCACAGTATGAGTACTGGTTGAGAGACAACATGCAGCAGTTGATGTTAGAGATGTTAATATAGAAGCAGAGAGCTGTGGGTGCTCTAATCTACTAGAAGGGCCCATATTTTTCATTCTAAGTGGTAAATTTCCCTTCTTCTGTGAATCAGAAATCAGCCGTCAACAATCAAAGCATTGTGAGCACAACTCTGAGCCGTGTGTATGTGGGTTTCATTATCTTTTTGCAAGTCATACCTTACAGCCTGAGTCTCATCTGTGCTCATGCCGTTGTTATTCTCCTTGTCGTCTGTCTCTGGTTTCCCATTCACACTGCCCAGGGGCTCCTCTCGTTGGTTCCCCAGGTCTCCACAGGACAGACCACACTCTTCTGTATCTTCCTCCAGTGGGATGTCATCTGACTGGCCTACAGTAACACAGGGGAAATAAGTTGATGAGTCACTATGAGTAATGTAAATTCACACAAACAAACTTAATGTAAAGCATATGAAAACTAACACAAAGAGAGGAAACACACCTTCAGTGGAAAATACTAAATTAATTTAAAAAAATGCATGTATAAATCTTTATGTTGTCTGACATCCTGAACATCATCAGTGTGAAAACAAGAGGAGGAAAACACTTACTCAGGGTGTCAGAGTTGATCTGGTCCATTCCCTCATCTCCATCCTCCTGTGAACATTTATCGTCATCATCGTCTTCTCTCTATCCAGGAGACACAAACAACATGTGATCACACACACAGTGTAGATGATCTTTGACACATGTGAGATGAATGAATGTGAGCTCACCCTCAAGTCATTTTGTTCCCCTTTTCTTGTCCTCTTCATTATCTCTTCAATTCTCTGAAATGGGAAAAAATACATTTTGTGTTATTTGGATCTACATGAGGCACATTAAGAATGTACTCTGTTAAACTGTTGTCTTACATGTTTTTAATCTAAGTCGTTAAGGCAGGAAATGACATTCAATTTGTCTGTTACCTCTTTTGATGCAGCATAAGCCTCGAGTGCTTTACGACACTATTTGATCTTACTACTTAAAGGCTTAATATGCGATTTTTCACACTTAAATGTAAAAGAAATCAAGTATATCCTCTGAAAATAACTCTGAGTCATGACTGTCTACAATGGGTGTAACACCCGAGTCCCACTGTCTGTGATGCTTTCCGGGTCCTATCTTGTTTACATCGCCAGGACGCCGGCCAACTCATCCCCTCACGTATAAAAATTGTGTAATTGAGGGACTAGAGAAAAGAAGAATAACATACTGTACTCACTGCTTATTTGGATGTCACGTAAGCGTTTCTAGATCACAGTCATTTCAGGTAAATTTACATGCAGTGAGAAGATACGAGCATAATAAAGATCGCTAGCATTAGCATGCTAAAACAACAATGCAGCACAAGTTTTTTGGGTTTCATGCTGGTGCTCAAGGATGACATCTGCTGGATCAAAAAATCGCATATGAAGCCTTTAAGAGAAAGCAAGGCCCAAATAACTGATCAAAATCTCCCCTTCATTAAGCTCTCCATACCTTCTTCCTCTCCATTCGTTCTTGCTGGTTCTGCTGCATGATGCGGTCTCTCTCCTGACGGACTCTCTCGGCCTCCTCCAGGGCTTTGGCCTCAGCCTCCTCACGTTCCTTTTGGAGCTCAGCCTGTTTCACGGCCTCCTCCTCTGCCAGTCTCACCCGGTCCTCCTCTGCCAGGCGAGCGTCTTCCTCTTCTTGAATTTTTCTCACCTCTGCGAGCTTCTCCTCCTCCTCCAGGCGTTTCAGTCGAGCCTCCTCCGCCAAACGTGCCTCCTCTTCCTTTCTTAACCTGGAGTAGTAGGAAAAAAAAAAACAGAAGCAAATGGTTTAAAAGCTTATAGTGTGTGAGTGTTTAGTTTCTGGTAAGTTTTAAAAAAAATACATGTAAGGGGTTGTTTATGACAGTTTCAGTAGACAGAAAAAGAGAGCATAATATTCCTTTAAACCATGTGTTTAACCAGGACTATGTTATTTGACATTATTTAATATTCATTCACAAACAAACCACACATTTGATTTGACTTAATAACAATTACACTTTTTTTTAAGAAATCTTTTAGCAACTAGAAGTGTTGTGGGGGAAAAGGGTGCTGTCCAATAACCTTACTTTTCCTCTTCTTCCTTCTGTAGCCTGAGCTGCTCCTCTTTCTCCTTCTGCTCTCTCATCAGTCTGCGGTTCTCAGCCAGAATCTTGGCCGCCTCAGCAGCTGAGTTGGTGCCTGTAGAGGCTTCAGATTCAGGTGGAAATACAAACACAGAACATACATTTAGCTTTTAAAAAGGCGAGAGGATTAGAGGACGAGTATTGACAGTAAAAGAAGAAAGCTAGATTTGTGTTGGAGGTTATACCAACAAAGAATAAGGCTTCATACTCAGTTGTGTAACCATCACATGATCTTCTCTTTTCTCTCTGTGAGACCTCAATTCATCTCTGTAGGAATAGAGCATGTGTGCTTAAGCAACATGATAATAAAGAATATGAAATAAATGTTTCTACCGTCATTGTATTAGGCTATAGAAGGCCGTGAGCAGGACAGCTAGATGTGCAGAATCTTTTCGGTTTGTTCAGTTAATATGTAAATAATTATGCTATGGCAATATATTGAGACTGACATTCATGCCAATGAGGATACTAAACTGACTAGAAAATCTGTTTTTCTCTGCTTGCATGAGGTGTTATATCATTTTAAAGCTGTATCAGTGTGCAGAACAAGCTTCTCTCCAATAGGTGGCAGCAACAACAACCCAGATTCTGTGACAGGATGTGACTCCAGCTGGAACGATATTAGTCTCTGGCTCCACTGAGATTTACAGCCAACTGAGCTGCTGCCACGTCCGTTTGCAGCACAAAATAACACACACATGTAGTATTGTAGATTGACTTTTGAAGCAGATGGTCATATTCTACAGCTTTTAAACCAAAATGACTCTCCTTGAAGCGGTATTACACCATGATCACAGAGGGTTTCTGCTTCGAGTAAAGTGGCTGCTGCAAGCACAGCTGACAACAGAGAGATAAGAGGGGGGGGTGGTCAGAAGTTGTTTCCATGCATCAGTGCAAACATCCTGGTTTCCAGTAGAACCATCAGTCTTGGCAAATATTAGTACTGACTAATTAAAATCTTTCATCTGCCTGTTGTATTAAAGCCTGCCTTCTAAAACATTATTACATGTGCTTCCATGATGCACAATCAAACATTTAAAGTGAAATGCTTTCATAAGACTAAACTGCTCACCATCTTTCTCTTTGGATTTGCTAGAGTCAGGGGACTGCAGAGCTACACCGGGGACAGGACACAGATCCTTGGACTTAGAGTCCCTCTTTCGCAGGGTTGGGGGTCCTGTTGGAGTGAGAGCTGGTTTCTGTATAGGTGGTGGTTTAGATGCAGGCTGGGGGGATGGCGGGCGTTGTTTCATTGCACCCGGTGAGGGTGGACGTGTTTTGGAATTTTGCCTGGAAATAGAAAGTTCAATCTAAATTAAATGTATTCAAACTCTCAAAAACGTTAGTAGTATCATCACCAAATCTGTTTTTAGAAAGGCTGTAGTTTTACTTGGCAGCTGATGGAGAAGGTGTCCTCTTTGGGGCTGGAATGGGAGCTGGAGATGGTGAACGGTTGCGTACCAGAGTAGAAGATGGGGAGGGGGGGCGTTGCCTGCCAGGTGATGGTAACTGCTTGTCCTTCTGTGGTTCAGCAGAGATGGGAAAAGAAGTGACACAGTTTTTCATAACCATCAATAAACTACGACCATGAAAATTACTCACAAGTGAAATAATGCACAACAACACTTATTTTTAAATGTTAATGTTTATCTTATTCTGTGTGGCTGAAAATAATTTAGCAAAGTATAACTGAAATCAAACAAGTTCAGTTCACACAGCCATAATAACTTCTCACTGGAACATTTATAAATACATCTCTCTTTCCAGTCTTTGTCTATTAAAACATTAGGTGGCCCCCAGACAGCCTGTCATTAAAAACAGACACGATTCTGTAGTGGACATCACTGCATGGGCTCAGGAACACTTTAAAAAAACACAGTCTGTGAAAACAATTTATCACTGCTTTCACAACTGCTAGCTGAAACTCATCCGTAATGGTAGTGCACATGGCCTAGGAAACCTGCACATTTGTGAAGGAACCATAAATGCTGAACAATATATACAGGTTTTGGAGCCACATATATCTCTTCTCTTTCAGATATGGCCTTGCTTGTTGCAAAGCACAATCACATATTACAACAGAATGGCTCCATAGAGTCCAGGTGCTAAACTGGTTTGCCTACAGTACCAACGTGTCACCCATTGAACATTTTTGGTGCATTATGAAGCACAGAATGACACAAAAAGAGACCCTGATGAACATGACCCTGTCTCAACTTTTTTGAAACGTGTTGCAGGCAACAAACTCAAATTGGGCATACAATTTCACAAAAACAATTTCTAATTTTCAACATATCCGTGCTTAGTCATAGTCACTGTCTCAAGCTGTACAATCAAATAACTTTATGGCTTTAATGATCTAAGAGTCCTTGAAGAGCGCATAGCATAATTCCTAATTTTACTAAACCTGCATCCAGTAGTTCCACTGGGGATTCAGCAGTGACACAATGTTTGTGTGGGAGAGGCCGTGGGTCACGTTTGAATTCATCTATTTTTAATGCTCATGTGCTCTGTTTGTCACCTGTAAACCTGATGACAGAGGGGCATGAGCAAGGCTGGCCATGTGACCCACGGCCGAACCCAGATAAAAAGCTCTTGACCACCCGAAACCTTTAACACTGATTGCTAAGTGAAGAAAAATAATTTATTTGTATTTTATGCATCTTTGTTAGAAGTTTTCATCCTTACTCCTTTTCATAATATCCTTTCATAAGCAAAGAATAGATGCATGGAATTCACAGAAAACCTATGTAGATAAATCTTGTATTATAAATGGTATCTTATTTACCTTTTGGTAATTTGTTTATATTAATATCCCCACTTAAAGATAACCTTGATAATCTGTTTCAACTGCCCAACTTGACCCAAGGGTCACACAGTTTAAATTATCTTTACACAAATCTGTGCATGTGGGGTAGAGAGACAACAATGAAATGGTAGGGACAGTCAAAAGCTTTGACATCTAGCCCCAGGCTCAGGGTGTGGTCCGCTTTGCATGGGCTGATATGTCCCTAATAAGGCTACTGTGGATCCCTTTGTCTCAAGCTATGACAATGATGTCCTTCACAGCCATGGAGGAGGAGGAGGAGGGGAGGAGGAGGGGAGGAGGAGGATGGAAGGAAGGTTTAGAGAGAGAGCAAGACACTTCAGTGCATCAATTGACACTGTCCGAGACATCTCTTATACCATGCATGACATGTTGTATGTAAAGCAGCAAGCCGGAGAACATTAAGGGAATGTGTAAAGCAGCAAAGGTCAACGAACAGCTGGAGGAACATTTCCCTATGGTTAGCATCCTGCAGAAGTACTTTGTAAGGCAAATTCAGCAGGATATGAGCATATAAATAAGTCTCTAGTGGCATGCATGTATCGTATATGCTGTTTAAATGCAAAAATAAAAATAATTAATTTGATGCAACTACTGAAGACACTGTTTAAGTCTAACAGGTGTCATGTAACAACAAGGTTTTCTATGGAAACTATTATTTGGTAGATAATCCATACCCCAATTTTTCAAAAGTATGAGAAACTCGACAAACTACATAAAACAACCAGACAGACCTCCTCTGGTAATAATACCATGTCGGTCAGCTACATTGTGCATTTTAGTTCTTATGTATGCTATGTATCAAGAATCAAAGAATCAGAATGAAATTAGATAATGCTCGTTCAATGAGGAGGCGAAACTGCAGGAGGAAAAAGAGGGAGGACCCATAAGGAAATCAGTTAATTCTCAACATAACACTTTCCTTTATGTAACTGTTCAATATAAACAGTTCTCTTTGCTGAACAGTGGTGTTAGTACCACAAACATAAAGAGGAGCTCTCACCAGTGAGGGGTCTAGGGCTCCATCTGCAGAAACAGAGGTGGTCATGCCGCTCTTCTGCCGGTCAATGCTGCGGCTTCGAACGGGTCCACGAGATGGGTTCAGGGAACTGGCAGAGGCTGAGCGAGGACACAGGTGACACTCTGGTAAAGGACACAGTCATCGCATGGCCAGAGGAGCACAACCGATGCGAGGCGCGACAAGCAGGCAAGTTGGGCAGAAAGCAGTAAAGAGCAAATACAGGGAAGAATAAAGTGAGTGGAGGGAGAGTGGAGAAAGGGAAAGAAGGAGGGGAAGAAAGAGCGATGGAAGGCAGATGGTGGTTGAATGGAGAGCAGGAGAGTGATTTTATAAGGGGACAAGAGCACAAAAAAAGCAATTTGTTAGATTAAGCCCTTTAGGCAGGGAACAGCTTGATTTTTGAAGCTTTGATTGGGCTGCAGATTACAGGAGACTTAAGAAGCAGAGAGCAATAATCCCCAAAACAAGCAGAATACTCAACAGGTACCAGTCTTTGAACCCAACATAAACAAACCTGAACACAAAGCATCACAGCACTGCACAGCGTAGAACAGACTACAAAAAACCTACCACCAACACGGCACAACACACACCGACACAGAACACACGAAGCACACAGAATTATTAGTACAATAAACACACAATGAGTGTTGTGTTGTTGTGTTTTGTTACAGTAACACAAAAATGTGGGGGTAATATTTAGTTTTTCTATTCTTCTTGCCATCATGCCATAACTCATCAGACTCTACATCAGACACTAAATGCAACATTTGTAGTGCAGGTCTAGAATTGTAAGGCAATGCTTTGACACAGGTATTAATCTAATTTGTGTGTAATCTGAACCAACCGATTTAAAATGTTCACAACTTTAAAACTTGTAGTGGCAAAGGGTAAAAAGCACTGTCCTTGGCACTGAGTGTAGCTTGTAGTTGGTAAGGAGAGTGAATACTGTTGTCCACTGGCTATGAGCTTGCTGTGTCAGATTGAGGGATTAGCCATGATAATCCTGAGGCCTGGAGAACTCTCCCTGCTACAGCATGCTAACAACAAATGTTTTTTGATATTCTTTCTGATTGCAGATTGTGCAACAATGGCGACTATGAAATCTACCCAGCCATGAGCTATCACTGCTGCTGCTGCTGCTAATGCAGTTGTGTCATGTTTCTACTGGGACTATACTTAGCAGGAGATCGATAGCCGCTAATGGCTTTGTAATGGCTGGTCAATAAACACCAAAACCTAATACCAACATGGGGAATGCAGTTGCAGCTTTGTGAGTCAGTACTTTACAGTATGGTTCTTTCAAACTTGCAAAAAAAAGTCAACAAGAAATCATTATGACTGTCTATGCTATATATGATCAAATGCTGTACTGTAAACCACTTACAGTAAAACAGTCAAAGAAACAACAAACCCATAAACCTCCCCATTCAAGGCTTCAGGGCATTTTAACAACATGTCAGCCCAAATCAAATGCCAGAATAATAGCATACTGTTTTTTTATTAGTGTGATTCCAATTCAATATATTCTTTAGATATGCTTGATATAATTATTTCAGCACTGTGTACAGGAGTCCTGTGCACTCTGATCACACTACCTGCATACATGCAACAGCAAAACAGTCTGATTCTGATGTAACAAGAACCAACAGGTAAGCAGCTTAGAGTAAATCTCCCAGCATGGACTCCAAGGCTCCTCAAATGCAGGGAAGTGCTCCCAGCCAAGTCAGCCCTGCTCAGCTGGGCTCAACACACAACAGTCAATTGTTTCTGTCCTTAGAATACATGTGAGCTAGACCCGTGTGTGTGTCAATATTAACCAAGTAACTCTGCTCGCTCACATGAGCATACCAAAAATGATTACTATATAGACATAACATAAATAACTGATTCTTACAATCCAAGCTATTATTTTGGAGCTGTGCAGTAACTTCTAAAATTCCATCACCAAAAGGTCACCATTCACTGTGAAGGATTGATCAAAAAGCATGAGTCTGCAACAGGGGTGGGGTGGGTTCAGTTCTAGTTAAGTTATACCGCACAGACGTTCTACTGATAAATAAAGGTAAGTAGAGAGGACCAGCATCTGTGTCTAGCCATCCCTCCTCTCCTGCAGGGTCTCCTAACGGAGGTTACCTGGAGTTTCTTTTCCTTCGGCTGACAGGGCGGCGGCGCTCTTGCTCCTAGCTAGTGAGGCCTGGGTGGGGGTGAGCAGGCGACTAAGGACCCCTCCGTCCACAGTGCTGGCCGTTGGCCTGTGAGCTACACGGCCGAAAAACCCCACCCGAAGACAGAGAAGAACAAAAAGGCCAAGAAGGAAGGAGTGGGTGAGAATGAGGGATCAATAAAGTATAGAAAGGTCACCATGTGATTAGACCAACAGGATAGAATCAACATCAACAACCAAAGGTTACGTCCCAATAATCTTACATGGCCTCATTGTCAACTGTCTTTATCTTGTTAACTTTTAGAGATAATCAATCACATGAGGATAGACAGTATAAGACAGTAAGGAAAGGATGCCATGGAAGCCTGCTGGGACAGACCAAAGACTGATTGTCAGGTAGCTGGAGCAGTTTAAAAAGTAATCAAGGTAAACAATTAGGTCAAATCAATGGTTCCTTGTGGCAGAGGGAGGTGTGCTGATGGGTAAAAACAAAGTATTAGTAAACTTCATAGAAAACAGAGGAATGCTATTGGGTAGAAAGATGAGAAGTGAAAGAAGCCAGAAGACTTATGCACGAAATGGCTATGAAAAGGCTCAGCTCGACTTATTTGGAACTTTTATGTTGGATTTGGTAAATTAACCTGAACTTGTATAGAGCTTTTCTTCTGACCAATCAAAACACTTTTTACATTATATGACACATTCACCCATTCACACCACTTTCACACACTTATCCCATCAGTACTATTCCATTCACAAGCATTCACACGCATCAGGCAGAGCAGCGGGAGCAATTTGGGGTACAGTGTCTTACCTAAGGATATTTGACATGTGACTACCGGAGCTGAAGATCGAACTAACAACCTTTTGGTTAAGAGTCGACCGATTCTACCACTGAGCCACAGCTTCAAATGGAAAAAGTTTTGGATAAAACCTAGTGCTTTTTTTATCATCTCAGCTGAGGTTACGAATGAGATGTTCAAGTCCATGACAGATGGCTAAGTGTTACACAGCAGAAGCTACTTTGCAAAGAATGAAGTTCTAAAAACACATTCAAAGCATAGAAATGTAAATATATGAGATAACACAGGAAGCCTAATTTCTTTATTATATCATTAACATTACAGAATGCACAGGTCCTGCCTTTTTGTTATGGTAGAACAGACAATACATGGTATTGCTGATGTCCAGCTAAGATCCCCCCAAAATAGTAAACAGGTACTATCTTCTGTGGAAAACTCATTGTTGACAGTTCTAGTACCAGTTCCAAGCAAGTAGAGTTGAACAGAGCAAATACTGTGCATTGGACAGTGGTTAAAGACTTACAGTGATAGATAAAGTGACCGTGATGAATAAAAAATAAATAAATAAAATGACAAAAAATAAATGATAATAGAGGAAGAATTCAAAAGTGGACAGGTTGGTCTCTGTACCTTAATCCTGGCTTCATAAGGAGAGTGCAGAGTCACTTCCTTTTGAAACCCCTTACTGAGAAGACATCTGTTTTGGACAGACTTGTTTTTTGTAAGCAGTTGAGTGACAGCCCTTGCAACACGGCAGCATGGCTCACTACTTGGCACACATTTATTAAAGAGAGATTTTTTTTTTTGTAGGGATGTATGAGATACTCGTCAATTGCAAGTGTTTTGCCAACAGGAGATGCTGATCAGCCCGGCCCTTTTTATTTAGAAGCCAAAGTGCTTGATAATATCAAACTCTACAGTCATTACTGGGCTGTGCTAGATACATTTCAAACATTTGTTGATTCAATTTAAAATCAAATTGGGATGTAGTTATATCAAAATTCACAATATAAATATCAGTGTAGGCAAAATTAAATTTCACTTGGTCACTATAGACCCTTATTCTGCAGGCAGAGGAAGATGTGGTGCGCCGAAGTAGTGCAGAAACAAAGTGGCTTGCTGATGGCTAGTACAGCGCTGAACATTTTCTCAACCAAGGGGCCGACCTGCATCTCCTGCAGGTTATACACTAACTGATACTACTGACAACTACCACATACAAACCCATGCCGAAAACTCGAACTATCCATTTAAGAATCTAGGTTATTAGAGCTAAGGTTATGGATTTGTTTTAAGAATCTTGTGTTTATGAATGATGTTGTATTATTTCCTAAGCTAATCACATACATTAACGAACATGTACACAGAACAAGAGGATGATTAGAACTCGTGATATGCATGAAGAGACTGACAACAACTATTGGACAGACAAAAGAATTGGTGGTTAATGGGATGGCACTGGCATACACCACACTGAAGCACAAGCCCAGTGACTTAAATCCTTCTGGGGGGGAGAAAACAATCAACACTTTGTGACAACAAAAAACAATACACTGTGTTAGAGCAAACATTGTACACCACAAACCATTCCTAGATTGGAAAACAAAAGGTTAAGGCAGTCAAGCTGCCAGTGAGAAACATGGCACAGTACAGGCTCTGGTGGTTAAAGACAGCAGGTTAAGCAATACAGGACGAACACAGTGTTCCCGTTAAATCGCAGATAAAAGACAGTGTGGAGGTGCTTAGCAGCAGCCTTGGGGTGACTGAGTAGTTTGTGAGTAAGACTTCATTGAAGGATAGCATGGATTGAAAGAAGGCATACATAGCAACAAGAGCTGGTCAGTTGAAAAGTCCCATTTAGCGGATGACAAAGACTTAAGCCAAATGAGAGTGTTATCACCAAAACCTCGTCGTAACAGACAGTTGTGGTTTAAAAACCCCGCACAAACTCAGAATGTTCAAGCTGTTAACATCACAGCAACATGCTTGTTATTCATAAAGGAAGGCCTGAGATGCAGATAGAGGGCATGACAAAAAAAGAGATTCCTGACTGTTCATGCTAGCCACCTTGATCATCCGATGTCCCTTTATCAGGCCTGGCAGGGGTTTTTTCTCTGCCCACACTTACTCGTGTAAGGGAGGAACTTCTCTTCTTCAAGGAATGGCCTATGGACATGAAAGTGGAGTTATAGCCAAGTAGGCACTGGGAGTGAACAAGGAATCCCAGGACATAGTTTACAAGTCATGTGCACTTCATTTGGCTTTCATGTGAATCACCAGGCTACAGCATACAGCAGCTGATGTCCAAGTTTAACAGTCCTTAAGCTAACAGAGGATAGTTGAACTGCTCCCTCTGATCATAACAAGAGGGGTCCTGCTGAAATATAAATAACTAATTATTGCCATACTATAGTCATAGCTGCGACTGCACTTGAGTCATGCTGAAACTTACTGTATCTTTTCCCTATAAACTGTGGAAGTGTAGCAAATGGACTCTACATGATCTTTGTTATGAGAGCATAGTGTGGGATGGAGAGGGGGTCTTTTGCACCTGTCTGTTCCACCTGAAGCTTTTTGCCGTCTTCCTTACTGGCCTGAGCAGCATTGCCATTGCTAGACAACCGGTTACATGACGAACTCCTCTGCTTAACACCTGAGAGACAATGATGAAACACCAAGTGGTGAATTTACACTGCGGTCTCCTGTGAATGGAACAATGGCCCTTTAGGAACATGATTATAAAACCTGAGAAGGAAATAGCATAAATATGAAACCCAAATAATCAGCAATTTCACAAAGTAGAAATGGCACTGGCAACCCATAGAAGCTGTGGAGAGATATAAAACTACAGATTGTAATGATTATTTTTTTGTTTAAATCAAATATACTTGATGTCAATCAATTGTTTGTAATATTGTAACACACTTCCATACTACTATGAGGAATTATATTACAGAATCATACTTTGCTGCCAGGAATCCCTTCTGATTCTGAAAATTTGATTGATTACATCATAGGGGTGAATTGTGTTTATATGCGGCCGATTTGGAAGCTCATGCTAATTTATCATTAGTAGGAACCAGAGACAGAGAGCTAAAGCATCCTTTACCAGTCTGTCTGTGCTTCAGTAAGCCTGTGTGTAAAACCCTGGATCACAAGAGAGCAAAATGTTTAGAGTTCACTCCAGGCTAAAGGGTTGGAGTAAAGTTGGGTCTGCTCAAGATTAGTACATTGATGATCAGTGAAAAATAATTACCTCACTGATAATAGACTATTTGGCAAATAATACAATGGTTGAGACATAGTACAGGAATTCACAGAGGGGAGGGAGCAAAGAGAAGGGGGGAAGGAGGAGGGAGGGACTTACTTTTGTCGGGAGATTTGATGAGGGTAGCAGAGGAGGAGGATAGGCGTCTGCTGATTGCAGCCTCAGACGGCTGTTTCAGGTTCATGGTGGATGTGGAGCGTTTGTCCACTAAAAAGGGAGGAGGAAAGACAGACGAGGGAGGCGGGGTTTAAACTAGAGGTTTGCCAAAGGGGAAGGGCAACTGGGTTAACACAAGGGAGTACAGGGTTCTGCAAGATCCGAATATCCCTTATATTTGACAGTTGATATGTTGCTTTATCAAAATACCTCAAATATATCCACTGTATCCCCACTGACCTGTTGATATAATAGGCTACTAATGCAATGGATGTTAAACAAAACACATAAAACTTGACTCTGCTGGTACATAGTATGTTTAACATTACAATCTAAGTTTTAAAGCAACCATAACAAATGTGCTGTGCTTTTAGAGGCAGGCATAGTGGTTAATTTACAACATATGTTAACTTTTGACCTCTCCAAACAAGCATCGAGCATCAATACAATGTCCATACCAAAGAACCCACAGCTGTTATCCTGTTATCCTTTTTGTACTGGGCTTCCATGCAAAGTAACCCACATGATCTGGAAGAGCTAGGCAGTGTGAGTGAGTGAATGTTGGAGTGTCACCATCCTCTGTTTACCCAGTATAAGACACATTTGGAATACAGGCCCCATACAAGAAAGTGTTAGTGACAAACTGCCAGTTAGTGGTTGGTGGGGTGAGGGGTGGTGCTGGGAGAGAGGTATAGAAGATGGGCAAAGAAGCTATCATGAGTGCCAGTGCCAATCCATGCTGTGTTGCTACATTAGGGAGCAAATTATCAACACACAAAACCTTGTCGACTCCTTGGTGGCTTTTCTGGTGAGGCAGGGGAAATAACTACTGTTACGGGAGATGAGGCGCTGGCATCAGAGTCTCCTGTGGGAAAAGACAGCTCTCAGAGAGGAGCAGTAAAATAAGAGATGCTGAGGCACACCATACACAAGAGGGAAGAGTGAAGGTAAAATCTGGCTGGTTGATTGCTTTAAAGACCCAGGTATTGGAAGATACCAAGTTCCAAAGACGTTTACAGAATAATGTTCATTGAGAGTCAAACTGTTGGAGTGGTTGTGCACAGGAACATGTATTGTTGAGAGCGTGATAGCCTACAGTTGCAATTGTCATTTACATGAACTTGTTTACTCAGTAACTAAGAAGGATTGTATAAGTTTGTTTTTAGCACAACAACACTGGAATTAAGAATTCCTGACAGCTAATAGAATAGGAAAGTACTATTACCAAGTCTGTATTACCAGTCTGTATTATCAATCATTACCAAGTCAATATAGAATGAGAAGTAGCTCTGATGCAGGGTTCACAAAGTGGTTAAATCTTCTGTTGAAACATACAAACAACAAACAAACAAACAAACAAACAAAGCCCTGTCCATCCATAGAACAAGGATTTTGGAGAAAATGATACACTGTCGTTTGTTTCAATATGCCTTTTAATATTAGTATAAGAATATGAGTTCAAATGTTAACTTAAGTATGACATGATCACATCGAACATTTCACATCTTGTTCGGAAGGAAGGCTCAGGGTATCCTAGTTGTTTCTTTGGTGCAATATGGACAGTGGATTATGAACTTTAATTGAATTTAGGGGCAAAAAAAGAAAGGATTACATTTTTGTGGAATAGAAAGGTTTTCTACCTGTTCGTCCATCTGAGTCTGTGGAAAGTCCTCCCCAGGACCATCTTTTCTGCCTCTGCTCCACTCGTTGACTCCGCTCCAATGTCCGCCGCATCACCGCCTCATAGTGCTCCTGCAGCATAACAGGAGAAGAGAATCAAATATAAGTAAGTTAAAGCAAGAAACAATCATATCTTAAGTAGAAGTTGAGAGGACAAGACTAGCTAATCTGCTGTAATACCTTAAACACTGCTTAATTTAAAATAAATAATCTAAATTTTTATTAAAAAGTAGTCAATATGAAAATTGCAACAAAAAAAAAAACAGTTTCTACATGAATTTAAATGTTTTAGTCAAATCAGCTGAGCAAGCACTACTCTGAGGATCCCACAAATCTTCCACCAGTGCATATACCTTTTCCTCTTCCTGTTTCTGCTTCCTCTTCTCCTCCACAGCCAGTCGTTTCTGCTCCTCCTTTTTTCGCTGTTCGTCAACTTTTTTCTGACGCTCCTCCATCTGACGCTCTACTTGTAGCTTGGCCTTACGCTCCCTTTCCATGATCTGAGACTCTCGCAAAGCTAACCACACATACAGTGTGTCCGTGATGGAACGTTAGTGAATACAGGAAGAAAAGGAGAATGTTAGTATGCCGTCTTCTTCTTCTTCTGTATCTTTATAAGGACTGAGTTGCTTATGACAGCAGAAACAGGAGCACACACAAACAGTTACAAATCCTCAGTTGTACGACATCAGAAAGTATGACAAGAAAACAGAAAAATCAGCAAGCAGCAAACACACCATTGATAATGACTATTACTGAGTTGATCAAGACAAATTACTTATGTGGCAATGCTGCTAATCAGGGAATCTTTGACCGAACTTCAACAGCATCACACATAATTATAGAAGTCAGAGGCTAAAATATTGTTAGATTGTCCTCTTACCGTGTTGTTTGTCTGCTTCCTCTCGTCTCTCTTTCGCCACTCGCAGTCGGTCGTCTATTCTCAGTGCAGCACCGTCAATGACTGCAAACATATTCATGTGTTTATATACAGTTAAAAAGCAAACACGCGCAGCAATATGCACATTCAGAGAACAAAAGGGGTTATTGCAATGTGTCTTAGTGTTACAAAGACTTTGCATCAGTCAGGCAGATGAATGCATGTGGCTGTCATTTGTGAGCTTTGTCAACTGTTACAATAAAGGAGGATGACTAAGGTTTACCTGCAGTCGGTATTGAGGGTGGTGGAAGTGGATAGTGTTGCATCTAATGGTTCAGATTATAGAGGACAATGCGGCAGTACCTGTGAGAAACAATGTCAAGGTGTGGTTTCATTTACCTGGCCTACACCCCTGAGGTTTAGCTGGTACGTTGGTGGTAGGTCCTGGACTGTTCCCTGCCAGGCTGCGCCGCTCCTCGGCTTGTGCCTGTGCAGCTGCAGCTGTAAATCGGAAAACACGCATTAGACACAGAAAACAAGAGTTGAATCATGTCATATCGGTCATACCGAGTTTTTACCTGAAATTGGCCATTTTCTCTGTGCTTTGTTTGCTCTCCAGAGGAATTTTAGTTCTAGAGAGATCCAACAGATTTCAAGGCGCAGAACAATCCAGCTATTCAGCCGATTAACATGGCCCCTCGCTCATGGTCAATCGTGCAGCCTGCCCTAAACTTCTTTCTGTGACAAGCCTAGACCTTGGAGTCATAGCTCCTGTAAGAGACATGTCTGGAATCAACCCCTGTGAGCTTCCAAATAAACAGCAACAATCCCAAGTGGTTTTAAGCATCACACCCCAAAAAACTGCTCACTTAAATATTCAGATGTATTATATTTCCAGCAATAACTTTTGCAATAGTTTATCTATCATGAGAAACCAGAACGTCAGCATGCTATACAGCACTTGCAGCAAAAAAAGAAGAAATGTCATCTCCATAAAAAACATTTTGTTTTGAAGACCCATAGATTCCTCTCAAGATTTTTTAGATGCAGGCTGATATACTTCAAGGTAAGTACATCAGCACTCCCACCAAGACCACCAACTGCTCAGTATCACTTTCTTCAGCGCAAAACTATAACAGGAAAATCACATTTGGAGATACTGAAGCAGGAAGAAAGGAAACAGAGAGGACATGATTAAGCTTTATGAGCCCTGGTATCAGACATTCAGCTCTCCTCTTTCCTCTTGTTGGTCTGTATTCAGCATTTAAGAACTGCTGACAAAGCGGGAATGATAGTCATGTTCTACTTACATTATTGATGAGTTCTTCGATCAACTTCTTAAAAGTCTTTCATTGTCTATGATGAAATAAAACTCTATAGTTTCTGTAACCTTCAAAACTTACTGATATGTGTCCATAAAGTTATAGACAGAACTTTCTTCTGACCAACTGCTACCATCCTTACATCTATACTTACATACTCCTTTATCTTTAAAAGATCAGTCTGCCTGAAGTTCAAATATCTTTATGGTTACAATAGATTAAAAGTACATATTAACTACCTATGTAAGTTTTTGTATCATTAAAGTTAAAATCCATCTTATTTTTGAGAGTAAGCAAATCAATGCAGCCTAAGGGCTTCCATGTCATGCATTTACACTCAGCATGCAAACATTGACCAATCAAATGCATTTCACGATGCATGGCCTATGCTTTCACACCATTTGGCCATGAGACAAAGCACCAGCCAGTCATGAGCTACACTAAAATTAATCACTAGCAACTGCCAGGTTAGTCTCTAAGACATGAGGAAATATTCTGATATTTGCAATCATTTGGATTCAGAACAGAAAATATATCCAAACTTTAAAATAAGCTCATATCTCAACAATGAGCTAGATTTTGGTATATTCATTGCACGTCTTTTTGTCATCAAAATACTGAACATTTGAATTTTTTTTCCCTTTTTCACACGCTAAGAAGCCATTCAGACGTTACATTAATACAGTATATAACCTACATCAATGAACTCAATCAATGTCTTGAAGGAAGCCTAACAAGAATGAAAAGATGTATTACTATTGAATAGCTTTTCCCTCACCTTTCAGAGGGTAGACAAGATAAGAAAATAATAATAATAATTGTTTACCTTGGTTATTATATGCTTGTGACAACATGACCAAGGCTAGGATAGGAGCTATCAAAGCAGGCGATACCTGCTGAAAATATTCTGGTCCTGCTTGAGAGCAACACAAAAGAGCTGTGTTTTTGAACTTAACTACACTGTAATTGGCTCACTGCAGCTAAAGCTAACTGTTGAGGGAGTTACTATGTTCAGTCTTTAGCACTGCAGAGGCTCCAGTGTTACAAAGTCTCATAAAGATGCTGAACATTATAGAGATGTGTGGGTCTTTTTTAATGCTAACGAAAAACAAAATGTTTTTTGCTACTTCACATCAAACTCTCACTCAAAATTCAGCCAGAGAAAGTGCTGTGTCGGTTTTGCTCCGAGTAAGATAAGGACATCTGTCTTTAAAAAGAGCCGCAAAAGTGAACTGGAATGGTCATATGATAGTGGTTATAGGACATTATCCAAGTTAGCAACACCTTTTAATTTTGTTGTCTTTACGTATGGAAAAAAATCCTGCTGTGCACACCACAGGCACTGATTATGGTTTCACACAGAACAGCATAGCGTGTATGTCCTGTCAACATGTAAATGACTCCACTACCTCTCCATTCTGAAATCGACCAAAATGAAGATTAATAAAAACATTTAAACTATAACACAATAGACATGTAAAGGCTAGTTACAATACTTGAAACATGCATCAGTAGTACCAGGAGCTGGCCAGAGGACAGAGAGCTGACAGGATAAGTGGCAGTCAATCATCCTCTGATTATCTGTATTATGCAGAAGCATCATTGCTCTCTAGTCAAAGCAGCTTATAAGGGTCAAAGTCTGCAGTTAATGCCCAGGGGAAATTAACAGGTCATCTCAGTTTCCCCTTAAGACTTCCAACTTCAACCACTCTGGCTGAACCAGGGGTAAATGAAGCACACATGACTGTGATTTTACAGCAATTTGATCCACAAGAGAAACTTTTCACTAACAAGGAAAGTTGCACAAACTCAAAGCAATACACTGCTTACATTTATTTAACTGGCTATAATATATGCAAATAGGGCTACATTGTATGTTTGACAGGCAGTATGGATTTGCATGTAATTAGGGTCACAGAGGATATGACTAGAAACCTTATAGCATCACAAATGGGTTTAATGAAATGATCAACACTCAGAAAAAGCAAACTAGTACAAAGGCATGAATAAATCACACACAAATTTAAAACATATTAACCCTCCATTTATCAAGATAAAAAAAAATATAGACTAAGTATTCAACTATGGTGATACATTTTTCAGGTTATTTAATAGAAATGTCGTGCCTTTTATATACTCAGTTACCTTTTTGTTACATCATATCTCACAAGTCACAGCCTCCCTGTTTTTCTCCCATTTTTAATGAAGGCAACTATAACACACCAGGCACTCTGTGTCACTTGGTTACTGTTGCTAAGTGACGGTCACAGCAGCTTGGGATGGATGAAGTGCTTCTCAATCATGCCTCTAAACCAGGCTCGGATCTGTAAGTTAACGTTAACTCTGAAATGAGACGATTCATTGCTTACTAAAGGGAAGTGAATGGTAAAAACTTTGAAGGTCGAGACATTTCTGTCAACACTGACTTCATATATGAGCTGTGCAGCACTGAATAAAACAAGTTTCAGGTTACATAATTTACATATTAAGCAATACTGATGATGCAACCCATTATTATCGATGTAAGATAAAACTGAATCATCTCACCCAAGTATAAGGTTTTGGTATCATAACCTCAAGTAACGACATGACAGGTTTTAGACTTCAAGCGAAGTGACAGTTGAAAACTTTAGAGGGAAGTGAAAACAGACTTGAAAGCACACAGACATACAAGGTAACACTGTGCAGACTTTAGTAGTGCAGTGTTTCCCCTAGGTTTAGAGCTCGAAGGCGGGGCGGGGGACACTGACTGGTGTAAATCTTCTTATTAGAGATGCACCTTTTTTATCTGGTGTGACATGCAAATACTGATTTTCTTTCTTTAAAGCACTATGATTTACAGCTAAAAGAAATGATTTTTGGAACTTTTATTTAACTGAAATAAATTGTATATTCATAATAACACAGTGACTGTTAAGTAACTGTTTATTACAAAATATCTTAAAAACTGCCTCAGGCTACATGACCATCTCTCATTCTCACTTAACCTAATCACTGGAACATTTTGAGTGTATTTTAACCTGTATTCTTCTTTATTTACATGCTGTATTTTAATGGTAGAAGTGTCTTTATAAAGTAAAACCAAAAAAAGGTATTTAATTATATTTTAAAATAATACATGAATTGATCACCCATTGATGTATTGTTTCACACTTAAATGCAGAAAATTACTGTGTTTAGTTTACTGGTAGTTTTTTTTTTTTATTTGACAGCGGCCATGCCCATTACATTTGTTGAGCCAGACTTAGCTAACAAGCTAATAACGTGGCCCTTTATCCAGTTTCCACTTTAATAAGACTTATGGAAGATGGGAGGAAGGTACTGTTTTCTCAACAGACCTCAAGAGGACCAGGTTTACTCATAGAAAGGCAAAAGAGCCAACCAGAACAAGTGTTGCTCATCACTCCATCTCTATGGAGATTTGCACATTGTAACATACATCATTGTTGCTGGCTGCATCAACTGACTCAGCTAAATACTTCAAAAGATTAAAAGGAACAAAAAGTCATTAACTGAAAATACACTTCACTGTTGAACTATATAATCAAATGTTCATGCAAGTGCATTTTAGTCAAGCGGCAACCTTCAGTGTTGAAAAATGAAGCCAACAGGGGAGTGCAAAATCCCACAGTTCATTGAGTGACTGCTTGAGGCTGGCTGCAAGAACCAGAAGTGACATACACACCCATACAACAAAGCATTAGCTCATGTCTCTATTGGCACACACTGTACAAGTGATGAATATATTGATAACTCAACAGTTTAGATTTCATGACGATTAAGTGTTATTCACAATAAGGTGCGCAGTTGACCTGACGGACGATGGGCGTGGTGTAGCTGTTTGTCATGAGCCTTAAGACCCCCCTCAGCTCCAGCTCTTAGTCTGTCTTTAGGTTGACTGAAAGTTATGGTGAGACAACATTTCATAAGCCCCCTGCAGTAACAGACTGGTGAAGTCACTCAGGCTTTGTCATTAATATTTACAGTCTATGGTATTAGTTTTGGATTGAATGTAATTGTTTAAGAGCAGTCTGCAAGGGTGTGACATTTTAAATAATAATCCAAACATAATATATCATGTAGGTTAATGTGATGGATTTATGCCTGTGATTATTCATGTAAGCCATACACGATATATAAAATCTGCAACTGTGACACTTATTTCAGGATCATCCAACAGGTTTAGGCAGCAGGAGATGCTTATAAAAAACAGGAAAAGATTCTGTGTAAGGCACATATACATATTGATTGCATGTGGTCTGACTTTCCAGCTACTGAGTTAATATGGAGGTGGTAAAGACCACCAGGGGGGCTGCTGATGACCCCACTCTACAGCCCAGACAAAAACACCAAACAGGAAACTGGCCAGCCTGTATTACATCATAACACTTCTGGTTGAATGCTAACACGGATCAAAAGCCAGTTATAAAACAAGCAAGATCTTTAGACAATGTTTGCTGTCTCTGTCACAAAAACAATGTAGTTACAGTGCAAGAGCAGGTTAGGTATCTTCTCTGTGCCTACTTCCAACTGCAGCATTTACTGTGCACTGCTGCATGGTATAATTAAGCAGCTTGTTGCACCGGAAGTGTCTGCAGGACTTAATGACAGGGTAGCTTTGAGGGCCGCAGGGATTTCTTCCTCAACTCAAACACAGGTTAACAGGCTGATTCATTGTAACAAATATTGGTCAAAATATTCTCAAAAGAGGCCTTTGTTGTATGTGTCTAATCACTGGCTCAAGATTTCAGGTCCTCAGATAACACTGCTGATGCATGCTCGTGCACACACCAGACCTTCCATGGGATTACACGACCTGTTCATGCAAAGGTAAGCCTAGGCTATTTGCAGTACTTGCAGGATCATGATGACACAAGAGTCTCTTCTTACAGGTGGACCACAGTATCTTTGAAGGTGGACATTTTAGAGATGTGATCATATCCAGATCCATTATTAAATCTAATCATTAATGCATTGCTGCAATAATCTTTTGATTAACCGATTGAAGGCAAATATTACAAATATTATCTGTAATATACACGTACAGATAAATTTAATTCCATTTTCAGAAGTATCTTTGAAGATTTAAAAATTAATTGATTCATTCAATTGAGATAGATTGTAGATTCATCAGTAATTAAATAACTCTTAGTGGCAGCGAGGCTGTCTTGGCTCTTTCCTATTTGTATATGATAAAGCATTGGGTTACGGTGATTAAACAGATTATACAATAAAGGTTTTAATGTAAATCGACTAATCTGTTAGTCACTTCTCTTTACCAGAACAGCAGAAACTATGGGTACCTCTTGTAAAAAAATATACTTAAAAGTATTCTGGAATTAGAGTTACATGCCAAAAGGCAGAGTGTTAGTAGACCTCACAATCAAATCTCCTATTATTTGGTTTGTAGGACTTACTAAACCAAAACAAGTTAGGACAAGAGTGCTGAACCAAAAATAAAATACATATCTCACATACACAAATCAGAGAAAATATATCAAATGCAAGTATTTTGTAAGTAGGAAATAAAGATAAACCCCCAAAAAACAAGATCTTATTTTGATAACTGATTGATTCCTTATCTCATGGACATAACTCCTCTGAAGATAGAAAGGCAGACTTTAGTTGTAGTTTACACAAATTCACATGTTTTGCTATTCAAATGTCTGGTTCGTGTGTGTATGTGTATGCACGCACAGACTGCAAAACATCCAATCAGTCGATTTTAAAGGTTAAAAGAGAAGAGTTGAGTGAAACACACAGAACCATATCTGGGATCTGAGTCAAATTAAGGCTGGCCCATTTCCTCCGTTGGTTAAATCCAAGCAGCTCAGAAATACTTCTCATGCTTTTAATTCTGCAGCAGCAGTTGCTGAGCCAGGATCAGGATAACCTTGTAGTGTGACTTGCAATGGTGTGATCTCCCTTTATAATAATGGGGGTACATTTTCTGCTTGCTCACATTCTTGTGTAAATAACTGCACAGGAGCTAGATTCCTAACATTATTTTTATCATTATCAGCCTTCACGCTCTGCCTGGAGGCCGAGCACAAATTGACATCCAGAATTCCAACATTTCACATCGCTGTAAAGCTTTTGGATATTTTCATAAAAACCACAGGATTGGGTGGATGTTAAATTCCAGATTGAAAATACTGAATGGAAAAGTCAAGGGAAACAGGAAGAAGATGAGGACTAAATATGGTCCAGTTATTGCCAGGAGTAAAACATGCCTACACCCACATTAAGTATGCAGAAAACTCCCTTTACCCTAAAAAACCCCCCCCAAAAAAGTCAGCCAGGCTGCAGCTCAAGTCATAACAAACTGTGCATTCATGCCCACAGAAGCAGACACAGTAAACATCCATTTTCTGAGAGACCCATTGATTGAGATTTTGCAGCAGTTGGCTTACATAGTGCTATTTACAAAAAATGCAATGTGCTTTTTTTTTTACTTGACAGGCCTGTTTGTGACACCAGGCCTTGTCAAACCCCAAACTCCTCTCTATCGCTTCATCTACTAGAACACGCTGCTTTATTCTCTTCACAGAGCTCAACTTGTGATACTGTCTGACACCCCAGCATTATGTGAAATTCAGGTCAGACATTGTTATAGTCACCCTCCCTGGTGAGTGGTGGGGGTTATGCCATATGTCAACAAATACGAACAAGCAAATTGGTATAAGCGAGAAAGTAGCATTTTGGATTACAACATGATATAGTTTGGGTTTTTTTACATCATGAAGAAAAGACAAAACTGCCGAGGAAATGGTTTGGTATAATGTGTCTTTTTGGACAGCGACTCAACCCGCTGTCAAATTTCAATACAACAGAAGAAGAAGAGAGAAAACACTTCCTGCACTCTTCCTGATAGAGATAGCAGATGATCACTTCAGACGATAATCCCCAAGTGATGTAGCCCCCCCCTTAACGACGAGAATACCACTCACAAAACAACTTTAGTTACCTTCGTTTACCCAACCAATTGCTGTTTGTTTATCCACCCAAATATATTCACAAAGCACTTTCAGGTATTGTGATTAAAAATGCATTAAAGCAAACACAGCTAAGCAGAATGCTAAGTAAGCTAGGCGCCAGACAAGTAAAGTCGTCATGTGTCAACCGGCTCTAACAAAATATAACTTTAGTCGCTCGGTCGCTAAAGCACATGCACTTAACTTTAAGTAAGTTAACCCCGTCCCTTTCGCTATTACACATTCAGAAGTGTGTTAAATTCTGCAAGTACAGTTTTTCAAAGCGTCAATGCGGGAAGAAGTTGCAGATTTTCCGCATCCATTGTGAGCAGATAACCGGACAAGAGAGCTAACGTTACTAGCCGGAGAAGCTGGCCGCCGTTCAAACAGCCCGGTTGGTTTCCAAGCCAACGTTACAAAGTGAAACAACATTGTAAGACACAGCTGAGTTGAATAAACCAAAAGTAGGATTAAATATCTCACCTATTTGGGCTCGCAAGCCTTTGAGAGTCGTACTACCCTCCGCCATTTCTCTGAAGTTTTCCTTCTCTGTTTTTTTTTTTTTTTTTTTTTTCTAAAGCAGGGGCGCGTAACACATCGCAGCCGGTAGGACTCGGACACCGCGGGGACGTGGACATCAAAGATATGGTGAAAGAGAGGAGGTCTAACTCGGACAGTTTCTCGGACCAAGAATAAAGCGGATGAACAGCATGCAATATGCTTCACTTTGAATGTAAAGCTTTTCATTTCTTTTTGGGTATGGCCAGTTGTTGTAATCTTTATTACAAAAGAAAAATCATCTTTAAAAGTAATTCTATGCCGCAGCCAAAACATAATTCTTATTTGAATTGTTTAAAATTCTGCCACGAAAAATCTTATATTGTTTAGTTAAATTTATTTTAAGATATGTACAAAAAAATATATCCTTAATAAAACACTTAAATTAAGAAAATACATTTATTAGACAACAATGCTGCAGGATGATGTCGCTGCTGTACTAACTGCAAAACCTCGCAACTGCGGTGAGATGTTAACTGCTCTTCGTTCGCTTTCAAGAAAGCTGCATGCCTCCAGGAGGTTGCAGGATTTTGGAGATTACTTCTGTCTGCGTAAGGCTTTTAGAATCAGAGCGCTTGTATAAAGCTGTGCAAAACGCATGGCGTGCCATTATCAAGCCATAATGTTAGAATAGTAGTGGTCCATTCAATTTAATTGACGATCTATGCGGGTAAAGAAAACCCATGTTCATCTCCCCCTGAAGTTCAATTGCGCCCTCTGGCGTTTATATGGATGTTTTGTATGTCGGTACACTGACAGTCTATCCACCAGAGGAAGCCTACTGACAACACCAGCAATTATGACTCAGAACCAGTTATTAAAACCAGCATTATGGACTCTAATGAAGCAAGGCGGCTAAGCTGAACAAAAAGAATAATAACATATAATAAATAAATAAAAATAAATAATATAACATATCTTTGATTAGGCCTTTAACATCCAAAGGTTTTCAGAATGAAGAGAACTAGACAGAGAATATAATTATCCATACTGAGATTGTTTAAAACAAGTAATTGTAAAAGAAAAAAATCAAATCTTACCAGTGTGAGTCTGCTGAAGGATCCTTACCGTTAAAGATCAAGTTAAATGGTCTGTAAGCAAGCTTCTCCCAATGAGAGACTATCACACTTTCTCATGGTTCTCTGTTCTTTCTCTTGACCTGAACACTGTATCCTCTGTCTCAGTCAGTCTCACATGCTTTAGCCAGAGGGCCTCTCATCTATTTTACATGGTAAACAGGAAGTAACACAGCATGCAGGGTTAAGTTGCAATGGCCTGGATTGGATCTGGGGTTATTTAACACTCAAAGCACAACCACTCCTTCACCCTATCAATAACGTGCCATCTTCAAGTAATATGATTCAGAAATGTATCTCAGGTTTAATATTCATTCGTTTAAAATGAAATTGATTTCTGACGGGAGAAACTTCTGTAAGAGCAAAAATGTTTTGGTGATCCATCCACTGTGTTGAAGCTGGCGCCATGGTAACACATCCTTGGGTCTAAGTGGCCCACTTGTTCACCACAGCTCTGCGTATCCGAGCAACAACCTGAGGATTAGGCAGGAGTGCTGCAGCCTGGGCTGTGTGTAGGTGGAGGTGCGCAGGTACTGAAAAAAAGGTCCTCAAAGTCACAGAGATGAACAGTGACCTAAGGTGGGATGCCCAAAGACTGATCAAGTGTCCTCAACATGTCCTTGTTATTGGCAGGGTCAAGCAGCAGGGAGAAGTGCTGGACTGAGTCATCGTCAAGCCTTTTTAATTCTTTGATCTGGACAGAGTTAGAAAATAATCACCATAATAATCTTCAGAAAGGAATTGTAACTGATGTATTAACCTGGTAGGTGGCCACGCACTTAAGCCAAAGGAAAACATATCCTGGTCCCTGAGCCCGATCCCAGACTGTCTGAAGTTGTCACTCCATCTGAGATTGACATAGAAAACTAGAAAAGGTAGTGCAGGTCTCATCTTCATTCTTCAAGGAAAACGATTGTTTTCATACAGTATATAATTGGTATTTTTTTAAATTGTTAACTGTGGGCAGTTGTTGGTGGTGATCTTCTTCTGTAGATTAATAGAAAAGAAAGAAACCAACACTCAGTTAGGAACTACAGTAAATTAATAATATACTGTTTATGTGCACTTGCTGGCATAATGTATCAAATCTTTTAACGTCATGTGGAATTACATGTAAAGTACAAGTACTCAATTCTGTACTTAGTGCCATCCCTATAATAATAATAACAATGATGATTATTTGGAACTAGATTAGACAGTCAACCCTTAAGAATTATGTAAGAAAGAAAACAGCTTAAGTAAGACCTGCCATGAGCGAAGCAGCGTAACGATGACCTCATTTGGGGAGATTTTGTGGAGTGTGTCATCCTTCTTTTGTTCAATTTATTCCCTAAAAAAAAAATGTGTTCTTTCACAAACTCAAGAACTTCCTTTGTCAAGGAACATATACTGGACTGTATATGAAATATGACACATACCAGAGGCACACCAAAGAAAGGAAAAATACATTTACTTGCCAAGTTTAAAATGCATATAGCTCAATAAGTGCATAATCACGAATAAGTCTGGTTTGCTTCCATACAAACTGGTGCTCATTTAGCAGAGGTAAATTATTGGGAGTTATTTTTGAGAAATTACCTAATGCTACATCATTTGTGACGCAAGAAAGGTTCCCAACAAAACTATCAACCAGTGGACCAATAAATATTAGATGTTTAGGTCCCCCCACCAGGGCTCCTCATGTCACAAGCAGTCATATCATATTCTCCCTTGGGAACTCCCTTGTTCTCGCTCAAGCATCTTGGACTGGGCGGCAGAGGAGTAGGGAAATGAATAAAAATGTATGAATGAGATCTTTCTTAGAGAATGTGTTTCAAAGAAACGTCTGTGCATGTGAGAGTGTATTTGCTAGCTTGAAACATATCTTAAACTCTACGCCCAGATTCTAGTAATCGAGGTTTCAACTGGCTGAAGACTCATGTTATATAAGCCATAGTCTGAAATCGTACAGTTGCAATAAACTGTTTGTCCACACTGTGGTAGTATGGAGCCATCAAACTGCCAACCAAATCCCCATTCTGATGCCATATAATGGGCATAAAAAGAAGAGTCACTGACTATATTGGTAGTTTAATGTTTCTCCGGCTTAACAGAAGGATGTATACTGGCTTTTCAATAACTCTTTAGAGTACAACTGTAAAGAAGACACACAAGGCCAGCAGATGTCACACAGTAAAGCCAATTACATTTGTTTGAGCAGTTATCACTGGAGGTTCATTGTAAAGCTTTTGAGTGTTTGAAGAAAATTAACAGTGACCCAAAGAGCAGAGACACACACACACACACACACACACACACACACACACACACACACACACACACACACACACACACACACACACACACACACACACACACATGCAAACCTGCTCTCTAAGTCAACATAATCATGACTAGTGAAGATTGTTGACATCATTGTTAAGGAAACATTCAGAAGATGTTGGATTGAGACCGACCATGTTTTTTTTTTATCTGCAGATCAGAACACATAACATGTAAGAAGACATTTTAAAAATAAGTGTATGTAACAACCCTAAATATGAAAATACAAACAGACAAACTGGGAAAACTGTGATAAATCTGTCATTAACAACAATACACAGAAGGTTGAGCACTGTAGTCTTCAACATACTGGAGTCTGGAGTTAAACTTTAAGCCTTGTTAAGATAATTATTACAAACTCAAACTGTCACTTAGCCACTGGAACTCTAACAACTCAGCCATGTGCTTAGTAATACTGGACGCAAATGCTTAATAAATATGTTAATGTGAGTATTTCTTTGGCAAAGGTTTCATGAAGGTTTAAATGGCATTTTTCTTGTCAGTTATATTTATGGCCATTGATTAATGAGTAACTCTGGGAACTAAACGGAAAGGGCGTGGAGGTCTACTTATAGACAATTAAAGTGACGCTTAGGAGCAGACTCGTGGCTGAGCCAGCTTCTTATGAGCTAATTTGATCTCTTAATTTCTCACAAAATTACAATACAGATCTGTCCATTCATAGGACATTATGGTAAGTCAAAGTCACATTTTTTTAGTATGAATACATTATTATTTATTGTATTTTTCTCACCTGTGTGACTGCAAATAACAACGTCTAATTGTGTAAACATTTGGCAGATGATCACTTGACTGACACTTAAACTCCTGCGTTGTTGATGTGGCCATGAAGTCCGTCAGAAACCTGTCTTGTCTCGCCTTCTGTCTGAGTATACTGCTGGCAGTGTGTCTACTCGGCTCAGGTAGGATTTCTTAATCATTTGAAAGCCTTGGCAATATTTTAGTAGTCAGGAAATATCACACAAATATCCTCAGGTACCTTACTGTGTTTGGTACCAGCTCTTTTATCTCTGGGATTACTCTATTGTGTCTTTATTGTGTTTGCATTCTTTTATCGTGGCTTGATAAGATCTGAACTGAGCTGAGAACTAATGATTGTTTTGTCTAATCTACTTGCCTCTTTTCCTTTTATGTGTTTTATCTTCAGCTGCCTCTGACAGTAACAGTCTGTGGGGTAAGAAACTGAAGTTCATAGGTCGTCCTTGTTTGTGGCAGCTACACCCAAACACTGCCGTACCAGCCCTTAATGAGCTGACTGTATGCATACTTTTACGCCTTGAGCTTTTAACAGAATGGACAGGTTTTGACTACAAAGCACCAGGGCAAAGAAGCATAGAGCTGGGACTTCAGGGCAAAGGTCAAAAGGGATCAGTATGGCTGTTTGGAAGAAAAGTACCCTTGACAAAGGAACTCAAATCAGACAAATGGTACTCTGTTTGTGTCACCTGGTCTGGACGAGCTCAGAGGCTACGAGTCTACATCGATGGAGACAAGGAGCTTGAGGTTTCTGTGGCTCCCCTCTCGCCCCAACATCTGGCCCCAAATGGCACTCTCACTCTGGGGGTGTCTCATTATGTATTAAACAGTGAGGTGCAGGAGGAGGATGGGAAGGGTCTGTTTGGCGACATTGGTCTGTTCAGGATGTGGGCGAGAGAACGGAGCGCCGAGGAAATTAAAGAAAATAATTGTTCTGATGGAGATGTGGTGAGCTGGGACTTGCGACAATGGAAATACAACTGCCCTCCAGAGCCGGACAGCCATCTACACTGTGGTAAATACAGTTTGACCTTTTTCAATTGCATTTCATGGTCAATCAGGTTAGAAAAATAAATCACTTCCAGTTTTCCCCGCCTGTTCACACAGCAAGGCAATCTGCTGTAAGTGAAAGTTGAATGAGTTGGCAGATAATACACTTTGCTGTAAAAGTGCAAGGTCAAAGAAAGGGCGAACAACACATTCCTAAGTTCATAAAACACCTTGGTGTTAGGTCTAACATTTTTCTTTCTTATTGTTTTTTTTAGCATGGTCACTGTACAAAATCAAAATGTGGACATTCTTGGATACCTCTCTGAAGGCTGGAAAATGTCCTATGTCGCTGGAGGAAGTCGCGAGAAACTGGGTATGAAAAATATCAAGAAGATATGGATTGGATTTTCCAACCAATGACACTGAACAAACAGCCAGAATAAAATGATTTACCTTTGTTGTCGTCTCTTATCAGCTGGAGAACATTTTCCCTCCAAGGATTTCTGTCCGTGAAGTCTTTGTGTCATCTCCAAGGTAACACAACTTCAGTTTGAAAAACACTCCTGTACATTTATCAATTCTGCCATACAACAAAAAAAATAAACAACAGTTAATAAAAGATTGCACACCAATTACACCTATGAGCCAATTACAACAATGCCAAAAGTGTTAGTGAGATGTAACGGTTGTTATTGGTCAACTAGAACACATTTAAAACATATATGCAGTTTAGATTTGTTTGGGATAAGTGAATTGTGTTTTATGAATGTATGCAATTAGATGTATTTTTTTTTTTTTTTAATTGGAAAGCTGGCAGAACAATGATGATTATTTGGAACTAGATTAGACAGTCAACCCTTAAGAAGAATTATGTAAGAAAGAAAACAGCTTAAGTAAGACCTACCATGAGCGAAGCAGCGTAACGATGACCTCATTTGGGGAGATTTTATGGAGTGTGTCATCCTTCTTTTGTTCAACTTATTCCCTCTCACAAACTCAAAGAACTTCCAATTACATTTGTTTGAGCAGTTATCACTGGAGGTTCATTGTAAAGCCTAACCTAAAGCAAAGTGACAAGTTCGACATTTCCCTGGAATCGTATTGGTGTAAATTTAAACACAGCACTATGTATTCATAATAAAAAGTGTGAATTTGTAGTGCAATGCTTGAGGAATGAACAGAGTTACTTTTCACTTCTGTTGGCTGGTGTTTCATCAAGATCCAGAAGCTCTGGGAATGTATTGGCAGTGAATTACAGGGATGACTGGTGCATTATTAGTTTAGACTCTGATCATAGTGTTGCCCCCCAACTATAACTCCTGTCTGTAATTTCTATATCTGTGTTCCCATACAGCAGAAGCTGCCATGGGGTTAATAATTTTTCAGCTCTGCATGTGCAACGACCTCAGGTACACCACTATAAGTGCTCAGTTTGATTTTCCATGGAAAAAAGAAGCAATATCCTCAAAGAGCGATTAGAGAACAGATGAAGTGCTTGAGACAGTTTTCTTTTCTGAGGAAATGACTACCGGTAATACAGCTTTAGTAAATATATAACACAGCTTTGTGTTTCTAGGCATCATTGGCATCCTCCGCCTGTGATAACTGGTAAGTCCCACAGTTTACAAGAAGGACGCATGACACAAGATGGACGTAAGAGCCAGATCATTTCCAAACTTAGGTAAAGATAACATGAGGAGTTCTTCCATGTCATTGTGATTCATCTCAAGTTTCAGCTGTGAAGTCTATGTGAACGTGGATCCTGCTGTTAATGTGGACGTGGTTCAGGCAAACATCACTGCTCTGCTGAGTGGGAACTACTCTTCTGACTTCCTCAACCTGACAGCTGACCCTTATAGCATCAGCGTCCTACCTGTAGGTACGTTTAGTCTCTAGAGTACACATCTCTTCCTCTCATGAAAGCCAGCAAAATGTAGTCAGAGTTGTGTGTGAGTGGACTTCTGCCAAAGATTAACCAGACATAGATTTTTATGACCTTTGAAATTGTCCTGAAAAAGGATGTATGTTGGTGTCACGTGTAAGTACATACATAATTATGCAATGTTTGTTTAGTTCTGTGTTTTATAGACACAAAGAAGTCTCTGGCTCTAATTGGAAATGTTTACCTGAAGCAAGAATATAAAAAATATCAATTTGAGTAATTCAATTAACCTAACACTTTCGCTGATATTGTTTAGTTACCGAATTAAAAGGATGGTGCATTCTGCAGATACATGCATAACAAGGATAAATGATATCAGCACCTGCAGAAATACATATAATTAATGCACATCAGATATAGGACATGTTTGTGTTACTTAAAATACTTTCAGATGTTTTAATCAGTCTAAGAAAAAAACCTTAATTAATATTCCCATATTCAGCTATTTTCAACTTTTTTTTTTACATGTTGGTTTTTTTAATATTAGTGAGTCATATAATTTAATTCAATTTCAGAGTCTTTCCCTGAAGTGACAAAACCAACTCCGACTGTCATCACTGAATTACCTACATCAGGTGAACCAACTCCGACTGTCATCACTGAATTAACTACATCAGGTGAACCAACTCCGACTGTCACTGAATTCATCACTGAATTAACTACATCAGGTGAACCAACTCCGACTGTCATCACTGAATTAACTACATCAGGTGAACCAACTCCGACTGTCACTGAATTAACTACATCAGGTGAACCAACTCCGACTGTCATCACTGAATTAACTACATCAGGTGAACCAACTCCGACTGCCATCAATGAATTAACTACATCAGGTGAACCAACTCCGACTGTCATCACTGAATTAACTACATCAGGTGAACCAACTCCGACTGCCATCAATGAATTAACTACATCAGGTGAACCAACTCCGACTGTCATCAATGAATTAACTACATCAGGTGAACCAACTCCGACTGCCATCAATGAATTAACTACATCAGGTGAACCAACTCCGACTGTCATCACTGAATTAACTACATCAGGTGAACCAACTCCGACTGTCATCAATGAATTAACTACATCAGGTGAACCAACTCCGACTGTCATCAATGAATTAACTACATCAGGTGAACCAACTCCGACTGTCATCACTGAATTAACTACATCAGGTGAACCAACTCCGACTGTCACTGAATTAACTACATCAGGTGAACCAACTCCGACTGTCACTGAATTCATCACTGAATTAACTACATCAGGTGAACCAACTCCGACTGTCATCAATGAATTAACTACATCAGGTGAACCAACTCCGACTGTCATCACTGAATTAACTACATCAGGTGAACCAACTCCGACTGTCATCACTGAATTAACTACATCAGGTGAACCAACTCCGACTGCCATCAATGAATTAACTACATCAGGTGAACCAACTCCGACTGTCATCACTGAATTAACTACATCAGGTGAACCAACTCCGACTGTCATCAATGAATTAACTACATCAGGTGAACCAACTCCGACTGTCATCAATGAATTAACTACATCAGGTGAACCAACTCCGACTGTCATCACTGAATTAACTACATCAGGTGAACCAACTCCGACTGTCACTGAATTAACTACATCAGGTGAATCAACTCCGACTGTCATCACTGAATTAACTACATCAGGTGAACCAACTCCGACTGTCATCAATGAATTAACTACATCAGGTGAACCAACTCCGACTGTCATCAATGAATTAACTACATCAGGTGAACCAACTCCGACTGTCATCAGTGAATTAACTACATCAGGTGAACCAACTCCGACTGTCATCAATGAATTAACTACATCAGGTGAACCAACTCCGACTGTCATCAATGAATTAACTACATCAGGTGAACCAACTCCGACTGTCACCACTGAATTAGCTACATCAGGTGAGCTCGCAAGAGAGGATAAAGAATCAATTTCTTAGAGCATGTTTGCAGATTTTAATATTAAATTCAAAAAGTCTCTAAAAGGCACATTGTTTTCTTATGTTTGAAGGCTATTCTTGTAAACTTTGTCCTTTGATTAACAAAAACAGGTCCAACTGAAAGCCTGCCAGCTCGACCTGGCAACATGTCAACGACTAGAGAGCCTCTAGATCTCAATGAAACCATCGGCCAGTTTTTAGAAAAAAAATGCGATACATAATTTTCCATCCACTGTAATTTCTTCTTCACAATGTTTAAGAACTTTGTCCAACGAGAGAACACTTTTTTTTAAGGCAAAATTTTGGGCTTTTGTGGCCTTATTTAGATAATAGTACAGTGAATAGAGTAGGACACTGGGGTGGAGTGACATGGGGGAAAAGAGCTGAGGGCCTGATTGAACTCAAGCTGTCTGCTTCAAGGACTACAGCTTTTGTACAGATGGCGCAAACTTAGTCTACTGCTATGCCAACAGGCATCCCAGAAAACGTTTTTAATTGGAGACAGCATTGAAACAGTCACAATACATGTTAAAAATCACAAAAAGGTCAATTATAATATACGTATAAGTGCAACAGAAAAGTGGATAGTAGACCTACCGACAAACACAGCAAAGTAAATATTAATGCCATTAAGGCTATGTGCTGATTCAAGAGGGAATTGCTTTTTATTTCAAAGTGAAGGTTTTAATTGCAAACTTGAAAACTTGAACTAGCTTTGAAATTCTGTGTTTTAAAACCTGAAAGTCTATCAAAAGGAATCCTGATCAGTGTGGCTAAACTTTTGGGGATTTTGGAATTATTCTACTTGCTTATTTGATTGTTCCCTGTCTTAAGCACCACATTTAAATGTTGTTTCAACAAATCTGCAAATGTATGCCTGATTGGAAATATCTCATTCAATATGCTTCCCTGAATGGTGCATTGTCTGCCTTCTTGTTTTTGCAGTTGGGCCAGATTTGTTCTTCAGAGTTGATCTGAACTTGAATATTACAGGCAGTCCTACAAATCCAAAGGGTGACATAACGACATGGGTAAGAGACCCACACAAAAACACTTTGTCATTTTCTCCAATGAAAACAAGCTTACACTGAGTTATTCTCTTGGGTCTAAAGGTGAAAAATCAGCTGGAGGTGAATAACAGTATGATTGTACTGAACCTCATCATAGAAGAGGTTAATGGCAGGTGGGCACTGGATTTATTAGTTATGACATACCTAGCATTCAGGTTATATCAATATATGTCACATGAAGCTCTTTAAAGATGAAATCTCTTTTTTCTACTGCATAGGTACATGGAGCAGTACAATGGACACATGGTGAGTATATATATGTCATTGTTATCGCATCCAACTTAAATAAAAGAAGACAAACAAAACTAATAAGTGCAATTTATTTTATATTTCAAACTATTTTCCACAGAAGTTGAGTCATCAAATAAGAATTCATATTGAAGTCATTACAGTACATCTCTCTGATTCCTTTCTTTTAGATTTTGAACGGCCAACAAACACAGTAGGTGACTGAACAATGAAAACCATAATGATGCTGAAAGCTGAAGCCTCCCTGTTTTCTTCTGTAACACAGCTTGATTTGTACTGAACTCTGGATTGACTGTATCAAAGCCTTGAAGTTAATACTCATGTTGTGTTTTTCATCTACAGATATAACTGTACCTTCCATGTTCAGGAATTCAACATGAACAGTGTGGAAAATAATAAAGCTCTAATCCATGCCGCACTGACGTCAAAGTATGAAAATGGATCATTTACTATACAAACTATTCACTTAGTGATCAAGCATATAGGTGAGACCATTTTCTCAACACCATTTGGAAAGAGAACTTACCAGTAGTCTAGTTAAATTAAACTTGGCTGCGCATATTTTTTTTTTTTAGTGCCAGAAAACTGCTTAGAGGAAACCACTTTCACAATCTTTGGAGAATATATTTGGCCTGAAGCATTTCCAGAAGTTACCCAGGAAATGGGATGCAAGAAGCCAAAATCAGAAAGAGCCTCCAGGCTTTGGTAAGACATTAACTTAAACCATACCCAATGTGTTTCCACTGTATAGTCAGATTGCTGGTTTATGACAAGGTTCAAATCTATTTTATCTTTTTCATCAGAGTCTGTTTCCATGCAGACAGCTGAGCGGTACAAGATAATTCCCTCAATAACAATGTCCTGTTTCAATCAATCATCCCATTTACTGCACATATAAGCTGATAGATCACTGCCAGTGTTTAACAGATGCAAAAATCAATTTCCTATAAGTGAAGTATTATTAGTGCAATAAAGGGCTTCCATCTCCCTTGTGTTATTTTTGCTTAATTAAATATCACTGAAGGGACAGGGACTTGGTAATAATCAGGTTTATGGTCTGTTAGTGTTAATGGCACTCTGCTTTGATAGTTATTAAGTCCAAACACAGTCATCAAGAGAGGACAGGTGGTTTTATATACTTACCACCACCACAGGCTGAAATATACACATGCACAAACAGGATCCTATGGACATGCAGTAATGGAGAGATGTCAGAGTGAGGGAGTTTACAAACCAGTTAAGTTACCAGTTAGTTCACCACCTTAAGGTGGATTCAGGGCGGACTTGGGCTGACCTGCTACCATTTGTTTGTACCCTAAAGTCACTGAAAAGAATACAATTATTTGTGGATTATCAGATGAAAAGAAGGTGTTTGTTTACTTTTCCTTTTGTCATATTCACTCTGATTTTCTACTCCCTACAGCAAGTTAGACATTGAAACTGACCGGACCAGCTGGTCTGTTCCTGATATGACAAATTGTAAACCAATTGTAACCATATCAGACTTGGAAAATATCAATGTCACTACTGGTAAGAGGATCAGCCGTACAGAAATCGTTTTATATTTCATTGCTTTTCATTTTATAGAAAAATAAAATATTGCCACTTTAGAAGCCCAATAAATAAAGAAATACCCTTTCTTGATCATTCTTTTTTCCTTATCAAACTAAAAACTTGCAAAACATGTTTAAAAACAACAATGAACTCATTGGTTTTCAGGTAACGCGGAGCAGGTGGTGGACATGATTCAGGACCTTGTAAGTAATCAGTTAGAAAACAATACAGAGCTATTTTCCGCTGATCTGGATACAGTTGTGGACAAGCTCGGTGAAGTGGTTGATGCCAGTGTCGTCATACCCGCTGTTGGTGCAGATATTGTCAATATTGTTGCTGATATCCTGCTTTCCAAAACTGACATCACTCCTGTGGCTAGCATGTAAGTGGAGAGAGAAGTGGGTCATCTCAGAAAGTGATATCCCATCTAAAATCTTGTTTGTATTAATCTTAACTTTCTTTTGATATGTGTGGCTTCCTCTCTTTGGAAATAGTGTCCTAAATCTAACAGAGAGAATGGGTAACAAAATGGATTTCCAAGATGAATCTGTCAATGTAACAGCACCTTCACTGGCCCTGTCCATGGTCAATGTAGACCCAGGTGACTTCAGAGGCCTCACCTTTGGTGTGTCCTGCACTTCTCCAATCCTAAACCCAAAGGTGAGTTGCTATAATATGCTCCAAAATGTGTTACAGGCAAGGTAGATTTCTGTGGCATCCTTAAGCAAATGTGAAATGTAAAAAATGTGTTGAAGCAAACTTTGATGTTTTAGGCAGTCATGCCACATTTACTTTTAGCAAGGTAGAGCAAATAAAAAAAACTGGTTGTCAGGAGGAGTTTGATTTAGATTAGCAAGTGATGAGAAATACTGCTGTACCAACCCTGCAATATAATGTGATTGTTTCTATTCAGATTTTTGTCAACCAGAACTTTGTGAGTGAACCACTCCCTGACACAGATGCGACTATCGCTTTGCCCCCTGCCCTCCACGACCTTTTTCTTCCTGGAAAGGATAATAAAACTCGTATTCAGTTTCAGTTCTATGGCACAGAAAAACTTTTTCAGGTACTTCCATTTAAAAAAAAAAAAAGATTGGTAGCATGTTTTGCTGTTGTTTCTGTTGTTTTATCATCTACGTTAAGACAGAGAATTTCACGTTTACTGGAAAACGCACATAATATAATCTTGAACCCACTCGGAAATAATATTTACCACTGGTGTATAAGAATGTGTTTTCCAAAATGTCAAACTTTTACGTAAGGAAAAACAAAGATAGTAGAATATGAATATTTTGCCAATATTAATGAATACTTCTATTTATTACTCCTTTTGTTACCATGAGTTTTTAATTGACCATTTAATTAAAACTTCAATTATATACATTCAATTATAGTCCTGCAAACCTTTTTTCTATTTTCAATAGGATCCAGACCTCAACAATGGAGCACAGAGTAGCTTGGCATTGAATTCATACATAGTGTCTGCCAGCGTCAATGGCAGCCATGTACACAACTTAAAGGATAAGGTGGTTGTGACCTTGAACCATCAAAAACCCAAACAGGTGAGGAATTTTACCTTCATTGATCAATTAGATGAGTATTTGACTCTACAACTAAATCACTTCCCTGTTTATTTTTGTTTTGTTTTGTCACAGCAAGAGTTTGAGGTACGGTGTGTGTTTTGGGATTTCCAGAAAAATGGTAAGTTTGTCATTATTATTATTTTTTATGTTTACAGATGAGATGATTTATAGAAATTAGACTTAATAGTGCTAACAAAGGTCCCTTAACATGCACATCTGTGTGATTATTGATAAGTGATGTGTGTGTTTTGGTGGTGGTGGTGTGTGTGTGTGTGTGTGTGTGTGTGTGTGTGTGTGTGTGTGTGTGTGTGTGTGTGTGTGTGTGTGTGTGTGTGTGTGTGTGTGTGTGTGTGTGTGTGTGTGTGTGTGTGAGTCAGCCGGGCAGGGAGGTTGGAACAGCGGAGGTTGTGAGACTCAGAGTATCTCTTCTAATCAGACCAGCTGCCTGTGTGATCACCTCACTCATTTTGCTGTGCTGCTGGTGAGTCATTGGTTTGCCTTATATAAATAAAACCGGGGGAACAGAAAACTCCCACAAACCCCAGCCTGCTGTGTGCAATCTGGCCACTTGCTAACTGCCTACATCTATTTCTGCCAATGACACAAGATGCTGACGTAAAGGCCACAATGTGGATTTTTTTTTCTTGAATTCAGTTTTGATTATGATGTGTTTTAACAGCTGGCACTGACCCTTGCCAGAATGTCCTTTCATGTGTCACCACTAGAGGGCAATTCCCTCAGTGACATCTTCCATTGCTTTCTGAAGCGTATAGTTTTGAAGCTCAGTGATTGTAGCCATGCCTCAAACAAACTTTTGGTCAACCTTCTCCTGGGCCTTTAGCCTCATGGCAAACAGCTAGAGTGATCGGATCAGCCATGCCCCTATAATTAACTCTTTATATCATCAAAAAGGACTACAAAAAAAAAATCACCCTCTGTACAGTGTATGCCAATAGCTATTTAGACCAAATTTCTCACTGAACAACATGTTTATTCGTGCTGTAAAAATAAGCATTTTAATATGGGTGTGTTTGGGACTTACATGGCTTTTGCAGCCAGCCTCAAGTGGACACTCGAGGAACTGAAGTGTTTGGCTTAATTTTTCAACAGCCACTTGATCTTTTTCTTCTAATGAATAAAATGTTTGTTCTGCTTTTTATCCAGGATGTATCCAGGAGGGATCTCAGCGATACTGACAGTCAGATCCTGACAGTGATTTCATATCTTGGTTGTGGTATATCATCCATCTTTTTGGGCATCACTCTTCTCACCTACCTTGCTTTTGAGTGAGTCCCTTTGAGCAACACTAACTTAGTTATCGCAGTCTGGCAGACAGAGACTGCATCAAGTCAGAACATTAACTTAAATAAGTTATTGGAATAATAATAGAATCACTCCCCCTCTCTTTTTCCCCGCATTTCCTGTTTATCTTCTTCCAGTGTCCTATCAAATTCATGTAAAAAGGCCATAGAAAAATCCCCCAAAATATGAATGAAATAAAAAACACACACATTTTGGGAAGATCTTATTAAGTATTAAACCTAATCCATAAAGGCTAAATCTTGAAGTCTTATAAGGAGCAACTTTGTCACCCAAGAATTTATATCTTAATAATATTCAAGGATTATTTAATTATCAAATAAAGTACATTTATTGTATCAAATAGTGGCAAAGAAAACCAGTTTTGTCTATCTCTGCTTGTGTTTATCTCATTTCAGAAAGCTGCGTCGAGACAACCCATCTAAGATACTCATCAACCTGTCAGCTGCCCTGCTGGGGTTGAGCATGCTCTTCCTTCTCAACTCCTGGCTGTCATCTTTCTCCAACTACGGCCTGTGCATTGCGACTGGTGCGTCGCTGCACTACTTCCTGCTGGCTTCTTTCACCTGGATGGGCTTGGAGGCTGTGCACATGTACCTCGCACTTGTCAAGGTCTTCAACATCTACATTCCTTCCTACATCCTCAAGTTCTGTGCCGCAGGATGGGGTAAGACAAGACCCCTCAAAGCTCCTCACTGCAGTGGAACACGTCGAGGATCATATCCATATGAGTAATGAATCAGCTATGATTGAACCACATAAACCAGATTCTTTTTTCTCAAAGGTATTCCTCTGGTAATAGTCAGCATAGTGTTGGCCATAGATAAAGATGCGTACGGAAATGCTACACCTGAAGAGGCTAAAGTGGCGCTTCAGTTCACTGACCAATTGTAAGTAAAAGAACAGTGTGAGTCATCTCCTTCTCTGGCGCATGTTGTCTAAAGACATAGTGCGATCAGTCATATAAGTGCATGATAACATACATTAATTTATTGATCACATAGATAAAACTGCACCAAAAAAGGTCAACACTAAGCAGCATATTAGACTATAAATAAAGGCGGTCATTGACATGAGTGACAAATCCCAGTGTAAATGTCATAATGAGGAACTTTCTCCCTCCTTCCAGCTGCTGGCTGCAGAATGACGTCTTCTTCTACGTGACGGTGGTGGCTTTTTTTCTTCTGATCCTGTTGTGCAACATCTTCGTATTTATCAAGGTTCTGGTTCAGATCAGACAGATGAGGTTCAATAAGTCATCAGCAAACAGCCGCACGTCTCTGCAGGACCTGAGGGCGGTGGCCAGTCTTACTGTCCTGTTGGGCCTGACCTGGTTAATGGGCTTCTTTTCATTTGGCCCAGGAAGAGTGGCCATGCTGTACCTGTTCTGCATCTTCAACACTTCACAGGGTAACAAAAGGGGCTCTAGCTCTAGGGTGAATAGCGAAAAAATAAAACAAGAGTGGGCCATTTTCAACCAATCTGAATTGTGTTAGTGTTAAGCAGCATTGAGGTATTTTGCACATTTCAAACAAGGGATTGTTTGGACATTTAGCATCATTCATTTCCTAGTTTATCTTGTGGTTTGGCTGTTTTCTTTTGGAAGTTATAATAAGACTTAATGGCAGAGAAAGAATGAATATGACGCAGAAACAAAGAAACACCACTATGTCTTTACAATGTTATAATAAAAGAGGAGGGAGTTTATTATCTCTTCTCTTTGTTCCAGGTTTCTTCATTTTTTTGTTTCACTGTCTGATGAAGGAGAATGTGAGGACGCAGTGGAGAATTCACTTGTGTTGTGGACGTTTCAGACCCAATAATTACTCAGGTACGCATTGAAAAGCCCAACAATGCTTAAATGTGAAGGGAATGTTAAAGTATAATGGCAAGAATTTGAGCAATTTCGATTTATCTTTCTTGTCTCCTGTGTTCAGACTGGAGCCGCTCTGCCACAGGTGGCACTGGTGGTCGCCCCAAAAAGAACATTCTGGTTAACACTGTCTCAGTGGCTTCTGATAACACCACCACCAGGAAGGTGTCAGATTCCTCGACAGGATCAGCACCAAACCACCACCAGAGGGCGTGAGTGGGCCTCCGTGAATGTCTTGTTTTAAAACGCTGCATTGTTCAAAGAAGAAAATAAAATCACTTGTTTTTTTCTAATACAGTTCATGCGAGGTTTGCTACCAACTGTCCCTGCAGCAGCTCTTATATGCTGTGGCACTGTGCTTGTAATTTAAGTGTATCTGCAATTTCAATGATAATAAAAGCATTATTGTTGAAACTTTTTGTGTGTTTTAATTGTCCACATCGCTACATTCCCAAACCACACAATGTCTGAAAACTGATTTTTCTTTTTTTTTTGTGAGTAAAGATTGAAATGCATTCAGACAACATATATCTCTTGTCTGTAAAATTAAGAGTTTTAGCACAATAATATTTTTCTTGACTATTGTTGCAACTGAAATAGCAACAATAGTTATCTTCAATTAAAGGCTAACAATAAATCTTCACAAATAGCAAAAACTGCAGCTCTTGTGACATTACTAATTAATTCCTTACTAAATAAGAGTATGTGATTTTTGTTGATAAAATTTTTCTTAGGACATTTTTTGCATAGAATTAAGTTTATCAGTAAAAACAAAACATCAGAAATGTCACCGCTCCTCTGAGCAGCACTATTTGTTCTGTTAACACTGAGTGTTAAAAAAATAAATAGAAGAACCTCAAATCAATCATTGAATACATGATGGCCCTTCTTTTTATTTAAAGGTTTATTTTTGGGCTTTATTTATACATCGGACAGTGGAGAGAGAGAGAGAGAGAGAGAGAGAGTGGGGGAATGACATGCAGGAAAAGAGCCACAGGTTGGATTTGAACCTGGAACGTCCGCTTAGAAGACGACAGCCTCCTTATATGGGGCGTGCACTAACCACTAGGCTACTGGTACCGCATGAATCCCCCCTTAAGATATGGTGATCCATTCAAAATGAACAAAGAATCTCTTTTATTTGCACTATTTACCCTGTTAAAGAGGTTTAACTTCATGTTGTCTCCATTATGTTAAAACTTTAATAATAACATACAGAATCATCTCAGCCAGTAAATGACATCAGAAGTGCAATCAACTTGTGTTGAAGTTTAGGACAGCGGTGGTAGGAATGTTTTTCAGATGTCTTTCAGGTTTTCGTGAAACTGGATAGATGACATTCTAGTCATAGCTGTCTGCATTCACACACCCTCCCAGTCTAACGCACCAAGAACCTTCTGAGGCTCAGTATGCAAAATGCTGTTTTTTCTGTAGAGGAAGAGAAGAAACAAGGACACCTCCTGTAGCGTCCTTAAATCTGGTTATTGAGTCTGATCTTTAAACTCGAGCTAAGAGGTACTTTTTTTTTTACGACAACACTGGCTGCGGCCAATGTGGATGAACACTTCAGCTTTATTCGAGCAGTCAATGAAAGGACACACTCACTGTTCATCTTTGGTCAATCATCAGGTCAGGTAAGAGAAGAAAGTTATTTACAATATCCAACAAAGTGGTTTAAATGATCAATTCAGCTAAGTATGTAAGTTTATTTTGGTTCGCACTATGGGATGGATGTGCTCTAATTATTTGCACTTCAGTCAGAATGGTTCAAAGGTTTTCCCAAAATAGGACACATTCAGTATGCCTTTCATCCCTTTTTTAAACTTTTTTTTTGTATGCCGTGAAAAATAACACAAAAAGCTATTCTTATTTTCTTTATTTTGTCCTTTTGGAACATCCAACCACAATTACCTTTTTTTTTTTGGTAAAAGAGTTCCAGTTACGAAGATTTCCCAGTATTGATCTTGGTTGCTGGATTTATTATTTTTTCCATCATGTTTTCTGAGTTTGTATGATTAAAGACACAATTTCTGAGTCATAAAATGTATTGAATTTACGTTTACTTTATCCACTTGCTGTTTGCGTTCCTGTTTGTGTGCTGTTATCAGTTTCAAAGAGATGCCAGTGATTTATGACATGAGTCCTCCAGGGCAAGTCCAGATTAAACTGCTTCAGATGTGCAGATAAAGAGAGACGCTACACCTCTGGAGAAGAGTTTGATTTCACTTGTAATCATTTGCGATTCATCCTTTTTTTGATTAATATATTGCCAAAAACTTTTTGGGCAATTTTGACAAAACTGAAAAGGAAAAACTTTTATTTAACAGACAGACATCCCGAGCAGAACTATATTCACTGGTTAACATTGATCTTTATATTGTACATTTTATAACTGTTGCATTAAACCTGTGGAATAATGCATGGTCAATTACAAAAATACTGGTATGGTTTGGGCAGCTTCTTATGATCCTGTATTTGTCTCTGTTTTCAGTGACAGCCGGCCCAATGGAGGACAGAACAGACACTCAAATGGCTGTGAAGGTGGAGAAGCATTCTCAGTATGTCATCCTGACTTACTTCCAGGGAGACATCAACAGCATGGTAGATGCTCACTTCACTCGTGCACTCAGCAAAGTCTACAAGTCCAAGGCACAGGCAGCAAAAACAAAGAAAATACGTAAAACTATTAAACTGGGTAAGCAAAAAAAAAAAGTCATCACTGTATTATCCTAACTGATTATAAACAGCGCAATCAATCCAAATTATCCTGAATACATGTCCTCTTTTCTTATACCTGGCAGAAGATAGCATCCCCTGTCAGGGGAGTGCTGACCCTTACTCAGAGTCACAGGTCCCTCCTGTAGCAGGACATCTCCTGACCTTCAGTCCTGCAGACAACGTTCCTGACTCATGGCACTCGTTCACTGGCAGGGCAGGAGAGGGTCCAGGGTTGCCATACTCCATGTCACAAGATGGTTTGAGTGTAACCGGACAGCAATACGCCACATCCTTGCTCAACCTACTGCATAATGACCGGGGTGAAATGGGACCCAGCACGGCCTCCAACTCAAAGCCAGAGGGGCTCCCAAGCTGGACGGTGCCACAAGGATTCAGAGAGTCTGTAGACCCTGCTTTGGGCTATGAAACTGGTAAGCCTTTAAAATAACATATTTGAAAAAAGGAATTGTAACCATTTAAAAAATGGCTTTGATAGAAAACAGATAACATTTATCCATTCCTCTATCTTAATATGGTACATCAGACATATAAGCAACCTCATAGTTAATTATCAATATATCAATACAATAAAAATGGGACATTTAGGTGTTTGTAAAGCTGCAATCTGACTTAATTCTCTGTTATTTAATGTCTGAGCAATTCATTTTTTTGTTTCAATTCTTGAAGAAGCTGAAACTGATGATTAAGAGCAAAAACTCATTGTCATCTGGTTTAATACAATTGGATTTTGAAACCAGTGGAGTCTCCCCCTACTGGCTATTAGAGAAAAAAGCAGGCACGCAGTAGGCACACAAAATGCACGCACGAGGCACTTGGCTTGACTATTGGCTTCACTTATGAAACCAGAGCAAAATTACTTCCTTGGTCTTTTGTGGCCCTGAAGGAGTTTTTCAAAGTTGACAAAACTGCTTTTTGTGATTGTATGATTTTATCACTGCACTTTAGTGTTGGAATCTTTAAAGGTACAGTATGGAGTATTGGTAGTGAAATTTGAAAGTTGGAGAAGTGAAACAATTCTATGCTATATTTTGTGAAATGAATACACACAAAAAAAACGGGTCCCTGAGCACTGTTTAAAGCATAAAAGCTACAAGGAGAGGTAAGGTTTAACTGTTGCAAGCCCACCACCATAACTTCTTGGGTAGCATTTTATCTACAAACTGTGTTACAGGGACCACACAGTTTGTTTCTCCAACTTCAAAATTTCTCTTCCAAAACTCCATGGTGCACTTTTAAGTTGACAAGAAAAAGCCGGCATAACACAGTGGAGATTTGCATTTATAACTAGACATGAAATGTCTTTAAAAAAGAAAGAACTGAGTTGCATTGTGGGTGGGGAAAATAAAATGGAAAATCCTGCGTATGTGTTGTTGTTTTTATCATCTATATCTTGCAACTGCCCCAACTGAAAGAAACTTAATACACTTTTTAACCATGAATGGAAAAAGCTTTTAAACTTTAATGAACATAACGCCTCTATTACTAGAATTTAGGTGTTTCCCTTTAGGAAAAGTGGACACATCAGGTGCTTTTCACTTCGTTTTCAGAGAAGAGCATTAGTAGTTACAATAGCTATCTTTTAGTTGAAAATGATGCATTCCTACAGCAGAAACAGTGATGCACCACAAAGCATGTAGGGCTCCTAAAAAGTGTTCATTTCTGAATAAATTCACACTTTGTTCAGAGTTAATGAGGAATGATTAATTAAGAATGAGGTCAGTATGCTGGTTCACAGAAATGAAGAGAGTAGTCATCAGAAAACTGGCAACCTATAATTATGTTATTCTATTAATAGCACTTGTTAGGTATGTGGTAGTTCTGTACTTCCTTACAGGTGTTATCTCAGGAATCTGTTTCTTACTCTAAGAAATGCTAATGTGTTAAAAAATAATTCACTCAGTCGGCTTGTTTACAAAGCTGACCTTGTGAATCCATGAGAGCTGCTTATCATTATTGCTGTCTTTGTCGCCTCTCTGTCAGGACGCCATCTGGAAAAGAAAGACCTGTACTGGTATTGAAGCATGAGCGGCTGGAGCAGAAGAAACAGAGAACAATCTCAGCTACACCTGTGGCTCGAGAAAGCCACCCGGCTTTCTGTTCACCTAGTAGCAATCAAATATATCCTAGTCAAACAAGACTCTTGAGCATTATCAGAGTACACAGTGACGAAACAGCCGTGCTTCCATTCTCTCTCCCGCTCTTTCCATTTCTCAGTCAGATGACCTCAGTACCTCAGTATGTAATAACTGGAACAGCCTTTTTCTGAAAGGGAACAGTCTCTGACAAACCTGTTCTTCAACTCTGTCAGTACTCCTGTAGAGCTAAGAGCTCAGTATATGTCGTTGCTTCCTTTGCAGGTTATTTGAATGAAGGTCATTTTCTTTTGTGCTTTTAATCAGGCACTTCTCTTTGTGGGCCTACACAAGTAAATAGACCAGTATTAAGTTAAAGTGTTTGAATATTGATGTTAATAACTGCGTACAGCTCATAAAGATGTGTTTTAGTAGTGGTAGAATATTTTATCTATCAAAACAAACAAACAAAAAAATGAAGGATAATGATGTTATTTTATGACTTTCTTTGAACGTGAGGGAATCTTCAAATATTGTTGTGTGCTGTCCTTAATGCAATGATGTAGAAATAAACATATATGGCAGAAAAAGGAAAATTGAACATTTATCCACACTCCACAGAGACGTTGGAAATGAACCAAGTTGGAAAATGAATTCACTGAGAAAGTGCTCACCTCACTGTAATGTAGATGGAATGGAAAATGTCTGTCACAAAATTTAGCTGATATTCTGGGACAGGTTTGTAATCAAATCAACATTTTAATTTCACCTCTTAAATATGGGGTTAGTTCTGTATCTTTTGAGCAAACTGGACACCGGCCTCAAGGAGATCTTTTTGAGGGACTACTATATTTTTTTAAATTATAGTGTATATGCAATTGTTAATGACATTTTCAATGGATTTTCTGGGACAGACTGGAACCCAACCAAGCTGTAACATTCAACCTTTTTACACGAGGTGAGTTCTAAATCCAATGGGCTAACTTGATGGCCTTGAGGGGTTGCTATAAGTTTAGAAATTATTCTCGTTTTTTAATTTTTGAAATGCAAATGGTGGAACAAGCTTAATGTAGATTGAGTTCCAACCCAGCCGTCAGTAATAATTACCAGATCACCAAACCGTGTTGCCTTGATTATTTACATGTTATGGTATATATTTTTTTTATTACATTCAAAAGTGTGGTGCAGACTCCAGTGTGAAGGAGCCAGATCATCCCAAGCACCACTGTACCAGCAAGCCCCCATCAGAGCTGAAGTAAAAAACAAAACACAACAGGGTTCAGTCATATATAAGCCAATTAATGAGCTGGGCTACTTGTGCCTGCAATCTGAATGCTGCCTTACATCTATTTGTATGTAAAATAAGATGATTCATTTACAACACGTTTAATCAACAGTCTTGCATGTTTAGCGTTGGCTCACCAACTGGTCCTGTCGTTGTCAGAGAGACATGATGACAGTATTCACATTTCACTGCCGACAACATTCATGGGAACAGATGGAGGAGTTGCCATCTCCACTTGAAGAGGGAGCATTATTGATGTTAATTTGCTAATATTAGTTTCTTACCATCTGGAACCGCATGAACAGTGGTTACCAAACTGGGCACTGGTCCAGTGGATTAATGGACTCCCAAGTCATGTTCAGGCTTATGTGAAATAAGATGCCTTTTAAGTGACGGTCCAAGGCATTTAAAAAAAACTGAGTTTCAAAAAGGGATCATGCAGGAGCAGAGAGTACCTCTGTGCTGTAATTAGACATGAAAACGCAAAAGACATCTTTGCTTTCAAGGCATAGGTCTGCAAAGGAAACTCTGGGACCCATGAAAAGCCCAATGTGGGCTCCACCACTACAGCCCAAGAAAACCTCGCACAATATAACCACACCTCCATCATACTTATTTAAGCAGCTTAAAAGAACAATAATTCTGTGTTACACCCTGAACATTTGTAATCAATAACCAGAAGGGAGAAAGCCTGATATTTTCTCAGTAGGCTACATCAGCCTTGACTTAACTTGTTAGTAAAGGTTTACATGCTAAGATGCTAATTGAGATGCTAAATACAGTGAATGTTATACATGTCAGTAATTTAGCATTTTCATTGTAGTAGTTAGTGCAAACGGTCACTGTCTTGAACATCTTAACACAGTGGCTAGTATGAGTGGAGATTTGTTGTACTTGTTTTTTTAAAAATCAAAGACTTAACGTCCACCCCTTAGTCACCATTAATTAACAAACAAAACAACATAACAGACAAAGAAGGACCCATATCGAGATTTTCGATGTTTGGTTCAACATTTTTCTTTTGCTCTTTCCCTGCCCTCTTTCATTTATGATACTACCTTGTTTTGCTTTTTCCTGCTTTGCGATCAAATGCTGTTTTTCAATTCTAAAATGATACAATGTGCGGTTGCTCGAAAAAAAAAAAGTCTTGACCGTAGGCTGAATTTCTCAAAAAAATGATTCACTTGATATTTTCTTGCCTTTTAATGCCTCTTCCATTCGAACCATATTATATAATATGACGGTGGAACAATAGGTGACAAAAATATGGTAATGCAAGCTAACCCTGAGTTTCAATTATGTCAGCATTCATATGGAAATTTATCATTTGACAGCACTGGAAACTTACTGAACATGGTATTTAACATGATGTGTTCATTGAGAGACTATAATTAACTGTCCTTCAAAGCGGGCTTGTTGCTTCTCTGAATCCATCGCACCATTATCATTCCAAGGCATTTCAGAGCCGGTTCATGCTATATATGCCAGAAGAAGTAATCCAGCGTCCAATTTGTATTTGTATGAATTTTCTTAATTCCAACAGTTCGTAAAATATGATTGTATTCCTCCACACAAGATTTTGCCATTGGTTTGCTAACTATGAACACCTTGTTGAAAATATTTCATGTGGATAGTACAACCATTGTAAAGGAGCTTAAAATAACAATTAACTTTTCGGATATATGCATGAGATGTCAGAGGATTTCGACTTCAAAATAGTGTTAAACAAAACCCAGAATAGAGATGCATAAACATATCTTCATAATTCTGAATATTCTTTTTATCCTTTGTTGTTTCAAGAACACAGCACGTGTTATTGCAACATTGACTTATAAAACATAAAGTTTTAGATAAAAGGAGCCAATAGTAAATGCGCAGAAACAGTAAAAATGAAAATAAAAATAAAAATGCACGGGGTACATCAGAGAAAGCGCCATTAAGACTTCTTACTCAGGAATAAAATATTAAAGCATGCTACCTTTTTCAGCACACGTTTTATTACATTTTTTCATATAAGTCTCTCAACAAGTAAGTGATGTAAAAAGAATGATAGAAACAGAAGCAACAGACACTGCAGCAGCTATGGATTGGAAAGTCTTTCTGTTATTTTTTCTCAGAAAAAGTAGGAAAAACAATAACAGTGTGGTAAAGAAAATAATAAACTGTAGTCCTGCCAGGAGGCAGGCATGAATTCAACATCCACGCAGACTTGATACCATAATCCCCCTTTTCCCCTTGTGTCAAGCATAATCAGACTGATCTGAGGCCAAAATTGGAAAGGGAGGGGGTTGGTTCTGCAGTAACGATTACCTATCGAGCTTCCAACAAGCCAATTATACTGCTTGTAGAGCATGAAGAGGGGGCATTAGAAGTCCATGGATGCTGTCTGTGGGTTTGAGCTGACTCCATTGACCAGAGCAATGGAGATTTACAGAGCTCTCCCCTAGGGTTGCGGCATCAAATAGCAATTTTATGCCAGTCCTCAAGTCATATATCCACTGCAATCATTAGATTTTACATCTTTTTGATCACAAAAGTCATCGTCAGATAAGAAAAGTAAAGATTCCTATAACCTGTTATCAGTGGTTGTGTCTCTTGCATTTGGCCTACTTTGTTCCGTGAAAAAAAAAATCCTTTTCTTGGTATTAACGAACCAAACAGAATTTATTTTGGTCTTTTCGTGCCTTATTTTAATGCAGAGAGAGGAAGGTGGAAAGAGTCGGAAACCAGGGAGAGAGAGTGGGGAATGACATGCGGAAGGGGGCCACGGGTGGAAGTGAACCCGGGCCTACTGCTCGAGACGAGAGTCTCAATACATGGGATGCACTAAATACACTTAACAAACGAGCAGTATACCTTACTCCATCATGACCATAGCACTAAGATTGCTATAGCACCAACATTTAGCAAAGTTACAGTGACAGGGGAAAACTGCCTTTGAGAGGCTGATACCTTGAGCAAAACCAGACTCATGTTGAACAGCCATCTGCAAAAACTTTGTTTTAACTGGGCTTGGAAAACAGGATCGAGAGAGATACAGAAAGAAAGGGGTGGCAGTAGCTCAGTCTGTACCAAGCATGGTCAGATCACCTCTTGTGCACTGCTGAGGTGCCCCTGAGCAAGGCACCAAACCCCCGCCCCACCACCAGCTCAGGTGCGCCCACTGTGGGCAGTGACATCTCTCCCTTAGTGCATGTCCATAGAATCCTGTTTGTGTGCATGTGTGTATATATACTTCAGCCTATGTGTGTGTTGCATGACTACAGAGTGTAAAAACTGAAATTTCCCCTTGTGGGGATCAATAAAGTAAATCTTCTTCTAAAGAGAAGGATAGAGACAAACAGCGCAACAATAGCATCGATGCATAGAATGAGCAGGCCTGCATTCTGGGAGTGTAATGTTCTAGATGGGTAATACAGCACTATTATCTTTTTAAGATAAGATGGTGCTTGGCCATTACGAGCTTTGTAAGTGAGAAGAAAGATTTCAAATTATATTATAGATTCTGTAGGGAGCCAGAGCAGAGAAGCCAATACAGTAGTTCTAGTTAGAACACGAGCTGCTGCATTTTAAGCTCCAGGAGGGTCCTTGGTGGGGTAACCCTTGATTTTGAATTACTGGGGCTGTTGTTATGATCCATGTGCTCCTCATATATTTATCGGTTATGGCCTTGATCAGAGTTGTATACCTTGGCACCAAATCTGTGTTGTTGTTTTTTAATGGATCTCAAAGTGCAGCCTTGGAGAGGAAAGAGTTTAGTTTGGGGAAGTAAAATTGTATGCAGATGATGAGTTTCTGTTGGCTTCATTAAACTGTGACCTCCAGTAGGCACAGGGGTGGTTTTCAGTCGAGTGTGACAGATGGGATGAGAGTAAGCACCTCCTTGCCTTAGAGCATGGCTCTCTGCTGGAAGTGAGTTCTGCCTCAAGAGATGAAGTTCATGTGTGGCGGTGAAATGGCTGATGGGATTAACAGATTGGTTGATGCAGTGTCAGGAGCTATGCAGTTGTTGTACCAAGGCATTGTGGAGAGGAGTGAGCAGATCTGCCTTTAGATTTACTAGTTGATCCATGTTCCAACATTCACCTATGAACATGAGCTTTGCTGACGGAGATGAGATCACAGATACAAAGGGGGGAAACTTAAAGGAGCCTGGTGGTTAAGGCATGTGATTGGAATCTCTTTATCATGCCTGCTTGGTTGGTGGTTTACTTTCCCATCTGACATATTAAGTTAAGTACTCCATTTCTTTGTTTGCTTTCCCCATCTGCAATAAAAAAAAAAAATCCTAAAATCCAAAGGAGGTAAATATTACTTTTCTAAAAGACCTCAATTAAACGCATTGAAAGCCAAGTCAAGTCAACCAGCAAGCAAACAATCGATTTGGAAGAATTGTTGTGTTTACCAACACAATTGTGAGCAACTGACTTATAATAAAAGGGAAGATTCTAAGAAATAGAATATATGTAAGAGCTGCAGAAAAAAAAAAAGGGGTGGAGATAATACCTTACATTATGGGGTACACGTAGTGCACTGGGAACACTGACTGCTCTCCCCACACTCTAATAATTGTGTTATATTGGCCCTCACAGCAGTGTGTGTCCAGCTCCTCTTGCGCCCTCTGCTCTCTCCTCTCTCTCTCTCTCTCTCTCTTTCTCTCTCTCTCTCTGCTATGGTCCTCCACACGCGCGGGTCCAACATCAGCACCACAGACAGCTCTCTCTCCGGCTCCAGCATCACCATCGACTCCACCCTGCGGGACAACGCCGCACCCCAAGCCTTCCCCGGCGGGCTGAGCCGGAGCGGTCACACGGTGGTGGCAGTATGTCTCGGCTTCATTTTAGTGGCGGGAATTCTCGGCAACTTCCTCGCTCTTCTTGTCTTCGCGAAGTTTCGTTCCCTCTGGACGCCCATCAATCTCATCCTGTTGAACATCAGTTTGAGCGACATCCTTGTGTGCGTTTTCGGGACACCGTTTAGTTTCGCTGCGAGCCTGCAGGGTAGATGGCTCATTGGAGAGTGCGGCTGCAAGTGGTATGGCTTTGCAAATTCGCTCTTTGGTGAGTTGTGTAGCCCATGTAGGCTTTTTTTTTTTCAAAAACATTTGTGCCAAGATTAGGAATTTGTTTGATAAATTCAAAAGGATACTAGGTTACTTAACACTGAGAAGGTTTTTGTTTTGCAGGCTTTGGACCAATGCATTACTGTTGGCGGGGAGTCACTCTTTTCTGATTCTTGTGAAATCAGAAAATAATGTGAAAAGTGAAATAAAGAAAAATGAAAAATCCGGGATTCATCCCTTTTTACAACTCATCTTCTTAAATGTCTGTCCTAAATTTCATAGTGGTCCTCCTCCAACATATTGAGACATTTCATCTGGAAACCACAAAATGTGTATCCTTATAGACCTACTGGTGCTAAAAGTGTCATTTAGGTCCACTGTGTGAACTGTAGGCTAATCACTTTGCAAAATGTCATGACAATCCATCTAGCTGGGATCAATAGCGTTAGAAAGCCATCCCTTGTATGTCTTAATGAAGACAAACGTTCAACTTGATTTCTTCATTTCTTTGGAGGTATCTGGGCTTGAAGTTTAAATTCTTTATAGAAGAGGAAAGCCCTACACGGGGATTAGAGTGAATGGCAAGTCATTTCTATACCTACTATTCAGTGAGGTTCAATCACGATTTAGTGCCATATTGGATTTGAAGAAAGGAGGAACATACTCTTACTCAAACATGCTCATATACAGGATCATGCTGTTTTTTTCTGACATATATAAAGGAATACTTTTTTGAATTAAAGTAAGAAAGTAAAAAGAATAATCAGATTGGGCTGCTGTCATTATAAATAGTTTTACAAATATTACATAATATATCATACAAAAGGTTAAAAAAACAACATATATACATTTAAAAAAATCTAAATATATATTTTTATTTCACTCAATCGGTTTAAATTGTATTTAAATATAAGAATTGTTTGAGAAACTCAAAGCCGCTTTCTTTCCAGCTATCATTTCACTGAATAGTTTCCAGACTTTGAATAGATTTGATTTAGTCTCAGTAGAGCAGGTGGGCTGACAAACCCGTGTTGAAAGAATCATTGTTTTACTTGCGTTCTGAACTTGTGATGATATACTTTTCTGTCTTCTTCTCTCTTGCTCTCCAAGGGATTGTGTCCCTGGTGTCCCTGTCTATCCTCTCCTATGAACGTTACACCACCGTGCTGCGTTCCTCAAAGGTGGACATCTCAGACTTCAGGAAAGCCTGGATCTGTATCGGGGGCTCCTGGCTCTACTCTCTCCTCTGGACCCTGCCACCCCTACTGGGCTGGAGCACCTACGGGCCTGAGGGACCTGGGACCACATGCTCCGTCCAGTGGCACCTCCGCTCCCCCACCAGCATCTCTTACGTGCTGTGTCTCTTCATCTTCTGTCTGCTGCTGCCCCTCCTGCTCATGATCTACTCTTATGGACGAATCCTGGTGGCAATCAGGAGGGTGAGTTTTTGCTAATCTGCAGCAATACCAGATACTTTTTTGTCATTAAAAAAAAAAAAATGCAACTATTTTATATATATGAATACGGAAAGAAATACAAAAATAAAGATTTTATGATTAAAGTTAACTTCCTAATTTGCTGCTTATACTGAATATATATGTGTTTATTGAAGAGTATTCTAAACAAGTTTTTTTCCAGGGTGATTCCTTGGGGACACAAATTCAGGTGACACAACTAACACAAGATAAAAACGCATATTACATAAACTAAAACACACCATGCTATTTGTGTCTGAGATCAGAATTCATATTTAAGAACGTTTAGTCACTTTTAATTGAAAATGTAGCCTCAAGTGCTGAAAAATAAAGCCGATGCAGAAGTGTAAAAACCTGCAGGTCCTCAAGTGTCTACTAGAATCCATGTTAGAGGCCATATTAAAATGCACATCTTTACAGCAGAAATAATCATGCTTACATCCTTTTTAGTCTCTATAGCTCATTCCCTTATTGGCAAAAAACATGTATGATGGGGAAGTTTTTATACAAATCATCATTTTTAACTACATTAGAAGAAGAAGATATTATTAATCCCATGAGGAGAAATTACTTTTACAGTCTGTTATTGAGAAATGCTACACACACATAGGCTGAAACACACACACACATAGGCTGAAACAGGATCCTATGGACATAGGACAACAGGCAACAATGGAGAGAGAGTGAGGGGCTGCACATGAAAGAGCACCTGAGCAGTTGGGGGTTTTGTGCCTTGGCAGTACTGGATTTTTTAATCCCTAGTTACCAGACCAATGTCCAGACTGTGTCGGCACTGGGACTTGAACCCAGAACACCCTTTGTTTCTTAACCCAAGTCCCTACAGACTGAGCTACTGCTTTCATTAAGACTATGAGTCAATCATAATTAGGCAACGAGAAGAAGAAGAAGAAGAAGAAGAAGGGACTGATTTGACTGACAGTCAGGTACCCATTTGCAAACTGACAGGCAAGACAAATCTGATGGATGTGTTTCAGCAATTAAGGTATTCATTTGGTCTGCCTCAACTCCATCTCTTTGCCTGCAGACTTAAAGTAACATAAACCTAAATCTAAATACCTGTGACTTATTTTTGTGAACAATTAAGAAACATGTTTTCAATCATGTGTTCATGCTCTTACTACAACAACCTGAAAGACGCAGAGATGCTTCATATTCTGTGTACCATTAGAGTCCATATTTCCCCCTTTTTAAGTAACCAGTTATCTGTGTTTGTCTGTATCATAATTATCAGAATGTAGTAATTGAATATAAGATGTCTCAGAGGTTAAGTGATGGCTGTCAGACTCCAACTATCTCTTGGTCATGTGTCTACAAGGTCATTTCAAGTAGCATCAAGAAAAAAAAAATCCTTCAAGCTGCAGCTCTGTGTTTAAAATCTTAACAACAATTTCTCCGGAAGTGGGTAGGAATAGAGCTCAACATTGATGGCCCACTTTTTCAACGGCTCTGATTCTGGAAGTAAATTTCCCCAATAAAATACTACAATTCAATTTCAGAAAATCTTTATATCAAGATATTGAAGCTGGAAACCAAGCCAACCAGCTCCTGGAATACTTGTGACTATAAAACATTTGATTCAGGGCAAGAAAATGATTGGAAAAGGCAGATGTACAAGACTGTGTACATTCATTTTTCTGGAGTCAAGTAAATGGACATGAGATTGCAGTCAGAAGACTAGAAAAGCACTTACACACTGATGGCAGAGGTTTCTATGTAAAGTCTCCATCAGCTGTAGCTAATCCCATTCGTACACATTCATACGCCACTGACGAGAAAAACTTGGTGTTTAGTATCTTGCCAAAGGACACATCGAACATGTAGTTACAGGAACTGGGGATGATCGAACCCCCGATCTTTCCAACTGGAAGACGACCAACTGAGCCACAGACACCCCATAACAAAGATAGTAATACAATTTGTGTTAGCTATCTAACCTGATGGCGGAACTATCCGTTCGCATCCGGTGCTGGGGGGGCAGGAAACATTTCCATGGTAACAGTGGTATCCACCAATTACAAACACAGCTGTTACACTCACATTTTTCTTAAAACAGGGGTGAAATCATATGAACTTGTGTCTGCTAGTGGAGCATATACCTTTGCTTGACACTCTTGTGGTAAGTCTACCTTGGATGGCTTTGACGTTATCTCTAATAATCAAATCCACTATGGAGAAAATGAATGGGATTTTCACTTTCGGAGCTACACTGTTAAGCCCTATTTGGCTGACGTCTTCAGGGGAGTGTGTGAGGCTCTTGCTGCCCCCTTTAGGGCAACAACTCCTTCTTAGTTTCCAGTGACTCATCCTTGCCTTGGTGGCGCTTACGTAAACCTGCCGGGCAATAAAATAATTGACAATTAAGGACTTTGGATTGGTGTTGGGTCCATTTAATGCACTCTTTACTACTCTGATCCATGAATCAACTAGAAGATATTATTAGACATGGAAGCAACCTGTTACTATTGGATACCTGATATTGTAGAAGCACCTCTATTTTTTTTTTTTACACCATCCACCCCAGGGAGTCAAAGATAAGAAGGGCTTTCAGATTTGATTACCGTACCGGTGATTAAGGGCTCAGCGGTGTTCACCCATCGCCTTCCAGCCAAGAGCCCCGCCTTATGCTTTTCTTAGAAACCCAGCAATCAGTGTGTGAGCCTTTTGCCAGCCTCCCATAGGTGGCTTAAACCAACACGTCAGAGGGAAAGATGACATTTATAACAACAGCATCAGTCTGGCTCAAGCTTGGATTTGTTTTCTACCAACTTTGCCTTCACACCTTCTCTCTATTGATTGTCGAAACACTCAATTTTTATCAGAGCATTAGAGTCCAATTAGTAAAGAAAGGATGGTTCAATAGTGAAGAAAATAAGTCCTACGTTTGGTTTTGCTCCTGAAGCTGTGTTTCCTGTCTGTAATGTTCAAACTAAAAGTCTGCCACGCAGAAATCCCAGCTGGTGTAAGGGTGTCAGGATAGTTTTTACATTTAAGGCGATCGAGGAGAAAGGCTACAGAGGTCATGACTTGAAACAAGGTGAAGTGTAATCGAGTGTCTAAGCAATGTGAACTTATTCGATAAATTCATTTTGAAAAATGGATTTTCACTGCTGTGGAGGGCCACAGCAGACAGAGGCAAAGTGGTAATCACATGAGACAGGGACCACAGGGGTATTTCATCAACGCGGAAGAGTTGTCAATGATTTTGATGAGATGCTTCTGTATCCACTTGGCTTATGACAAAATGTCTACAAGCAGATTTTAGTCCAGCAGAGCTTTATATCCGAGTACACCAGGAGGAGCCACTGAGACTAATCGTGAAAAACCATGTGTTGTGAAATGTTATATCTAAAAGTCTGCACAGTATTGCAGCATTTTGTTGCAACCTTGATAGAAACCAAATAATACTTTGTAAGATTAACAGTTTTGATAAGTAAATGTGTGCTGGCAGTTATTTCTTGTTAAAAGCCAACAGTCTAAACTATATAACAATGATGCTGTTGTTAAAGCCAGTGTTACTCAGTGGTTTAGACAAACTAGGGTTATTAATACATTGTGGGGGAGTGGAATCCTTGCCGCAGCAACCAGGGTTTGATTCTAATCTAGACCCACTGAGATGTGCCATGTATACAATTGTGTTGAATGTGTGCCTATAAATGTGCCTATTTAATATGTTGACATATGTGGGTTCAACTTTTGTTTAGAAGAATTAAAAAGATTCTTAGTAAAGATCTGTTGTATAAAGCACATTCATTCCTCTCAGAGTCCCCCGGCCAAGTTTGACTAATGAGGGTAGAGGGAGGAGTGTATCAGCATGCGTTGCCGTGTGTCAAAGTGTCTAGTTTGTCTTTGACCACTGGATGGCACCATTAAGAGAAATGTTTCACCTCTCTTACACGTAAGAGGTGTAAGTTATCAGTCAAGCCACGGTTGCAACAAACACAGACAGAAGAAAACACAGAAATGCCTGTTCACAAGTACAATCATTGAAAACTTTGTCAAGTCAAGTCAAATTCATTATTAGACCACTTTTAAAACAGTTAAATATTTCCAAATATGAAAAAAAAAATCTATAAAAAGACAAAACTACGTAAATATATCAGACAAATATTGAGATATAATCAGTTAGTATGCAAACAATAAGTTTATAATTGGAAAGCTAAAGATAAGAGATGGGCTTAAGTTGTACTTTGAATGACTGAGTTGAGGGCACAGCTCTGATCTTGAGGGGGGTTGTTTTTTCCACACATGTAGGCCCACAACCGAAAACCACAGCCAAGGCCAAATCCTTTAGCTCTAACTAGCTCAGACCCTCAGAGAGTCTGCGCCTCGGCTTCGATGACAGTAGTTTAGTCAGGGTATAGGTCAAAATAAATTTCATGACAGATTTATAACCTCTGTAACTTTTCTCTCCTCCTTTATGCCTTCAGGTGGGTAAGATCAATCTTCTGTCGGCTCAGCGCAGAGAGCAGCATATTTTGGTGATGGTGTTGTCCATGGTGTCCTGCTTCATGCTGTGCTGGATGCCCTACGGTGTCATGGCACTGATGGCCACTTTCGGTAGATCTGGACTGGTGACTCCCATGGCGAGCATGGTGCCCTCTGTGCTGGCAAAGTTCAGCACTGTGGTCAACCCCGTCATCTACGTGTTCTTCAACAACCAGGTGATCTACTACATCTGTCTACATCTCATGTATTCACAGATTGAAGCATGTTGTGTATGTCCTGTTGGCTAAAGTCCATATAACATCAGCTGGATACTAAAAATAAAGAATTGGAAGAGAATAGCGGGCCAGTTTTCCTTCTACAGAGGAGACCCCGATGGCTCTCTGTGACATTGAGGGTGCAGCTCAGTCTAATTTAATTTTTTGTCTATCTCAGTGTCATTTAAGTACCTCTTCCTTGTTTTATATGCAACATACTTGGTGGTTGATTGCTACTATTTGTATCCATGAAAGCTCTCCTTCCTGCACAGCTGTATTTATACAAGCTTCTGATTGGGCTTCTGCGTTTCTTTGTGTAGTAATAGGAGCTATTTGATTGTTTTCAGATGCTGTTGAAGTTGTTCTCGAGGCCATTAATCTCAGTTTTACTATGATGCTTTGGCGTTTTATCCCCTGAAATGCATGCAAACTGAAAAAAATCAACAGTCTTGTTCTGCTTCTACACAGTTCCACAGGTGCTTTGTGGCCTTAGTGAAGTGCAGCGGGGAACCAGAGTCCGTTCAAACAGAGGAGCTCCAAACTGCGAGGACAACGTTCACAAGCGTCCTCCCCATTCACAGACAAACTTCCCTCAGCTCCTCACAACCTCAGATCCCCAGAAACACCTCCCTATGCAGCCGGCACAATGGCCGCCAGACGCTGGTTGTCCACTACACTCCATAACAGTTCTTCATCTTTTACAGCTGACCAAATATGGAATTTACAACAAGTGTTTAATCAGAACTCTCCTCATTCAGTGTTCATTTCTCCTAACTCACAACACTCATTATTGATTGATGATAAAGTGAAAATATATGTCCATTTGTGTACTCTGTACCATTTGAATGTAACTTAGAAACATATAGTCCTGCCATGTGGCCACGTGTCAACCTTCAATATGTATATGTGCCGATGTAAAAAAAGCTCTCGGCTCTCTGAGAGACTCTGAGAATCTACATCCAGATGCACATCACAACTTTCAAGTCAATGAATCTATCGTGGTTTACATAAAAATAAAATACAACTGCACGTATCAGTTGGAATTAAAAACCAAATCATAAATGTGTTTACATATATTTCATGACCTTCAAATCATAAATGTCATATCGTGCTATATGATAATTATGGTGGAGAAAAAGTAGTCATTTATCATAAAAGATAGTGATGCAACAACAACAATACTATCTTTATATTATATATCATACAATGATCACACATTGTGATAGTGGAAAAAATTAAATAAAAAAAATACAGAATTACCGTATTGGTCCAAATATAAGACGACCCTGATTATAAGACGACCCCCGTTTTTCAACACTCATATTTAGAAAAAAAAGATTTGCAGACCAGATCTTGTTTTTATTAAGAACACAGCTCGAACTTCATTTTATTTGAAAATAACAATATTAAAAACACATTGAATTAAACACCTGTTGTATTAATAATTATAATAATAATTAACATACTGTATTTATCGGTATAGGTATACGGCACTTTTCAAAACAAAGTGTTTCACAAGGGCGAACTATGTACAGTATGATTCAACATTAAAATCGATTAACAATCAAACAATATTATCAACATGTTTTTAACATTTTTAAATAACAGAGGAAATACAGGCAACGTTTTTAACTAAACTACCGCTAAACTAAAACTCTCCAAACTTCTCCTCCGATGTCTCCTATTCCTCACACACACGTCCTCCCCCCCGCTGTGCTCTCTCTCACTGTCATCGCTCCCCTGCTCCTCCCAGAGCGCGTCATGCGTGTTGACATTTAAAGGGACAGGCGAACAATTAGAGCTGCGCTCTGAATACTAGACCCCGAATATAAGACGACCCGACTTTTTCGGACCTATTTCGATGGGGGAAAAGGCCGTGTTATATTCGGACCAATACGGTAATTTATCGGGATTATGGGATTATTTTATTTGAAATGGAATATATATTCCTGGTATTAATATACTATATTTATAAACTCTATAATTTCTCTGTCTGTGTAAATAAAAATAAACTATTGAGAATATGTTTAACCACAAAGGGAAGCTTGAAGTCATTGAAGGGTTTTTCTTTGTGCCATTTAAACTAACAGCTATCTTCATAGCATGTGCATTCCTATAATAATTTTCATCCAAAGTTACAAAGTACATTGTAAATGGCTTTTACAATGACCAAATGATATACTTTAATTGGCCAATGCTGAGCTCTCTCTCTCTCTCTCTACATTATTTGACAAGAACATAGTTGGCCAGTTCCTGCAGCCCCATGTGTCCTTTTGTGAAAATATTGTTCATACTTTTTCCCCCTTCAAATTTGGCTAAGTGGATAGGATGGAAAAAATTAGATCTCATTTCAGCAGAATGTGGCATGACATCAAGCACTCTGTGGTAGACTGAATACCTCTGCATGTATCAATATAGAAACTTAACATACCAGCATGTATTAAACTTAGAATGTTACACTAGACTGCAAATGAGTCATAATTGCAGGCCAGTGTTTTTGAGGCTGTCTTGGATGGCAGATTGCTCTCCTGCAATCATATAAAGTAACCATTTAATATCCTTTCATTTATGGAAAGTTGTGGTCTATATGTGTTAATTCCTGCTTCTGTTATGACTCCTTAAATGACTTCTATTTGAAGCGTTGCTACAGCTGCTGTGGTCATTTGTGTTAACTAGCTCCCACTGTATCAAAATGTGTATAAATAATAATAATGTCTCGAATATTGACTACTTCAGCCTACTAAAAACACTATTATAGTGCATCATGTCATACTACATTGCCACCAAAACTCACTTGATGTGTTTTTTGTTGTTGTCCATAAATAGAACCACATTGACATATAAATACAGATTTCAAGCTGCATGACAGAAGAAAAAAAATGCAAAGAGGACTTGTAGAAAACACACAGACACATGCACGCAAAGGTCACATCTCTCACAGATCATCAAGTCGAAAAGCTTCCAGGAAGTAGAGTAAAGAAAAACTCAGCTGCTTGAGAGAGCGGTAGTCAGAAGGTGCATGGGATGTCACAGGTCTTGGGCCTCTCAAGGTTTCACCACTTCTCTTCACCACCATGATCAACACCTACCAGACCAGCCTGGCTCCACCGCCCATACCTCCACGCCACAATGGGTCCCACTCGGTCTTCATCCCAGCTCCAGCTCCATCCAAGGGCCACAGCAAGGTTCTCCTCCAGTTTGTGCTCGGTGTGGTGCTGCTGCAGTTATTTCTGTCCATCGTAGGATTCATCTTCTTGTCCTCCAATGTCAAAAAGGTAAATTTAAAAAAAAAAAGAGTTCACTTCATAAGAGATTTCTAATATTGCAGTGAACATGACAAAATAATAAGCTGCATATATAAACTCTACAGTTACATTGTACATTTTGAAATCCTAGATTTAAATTAGCCATGAATTTGCTGATGATGAATGTGATGCCTTTAAGAAAGAAAAAATTGGCTTTAACCATTTATTCCTGTTTCACTGCCATATTAACTTATTTCAAAACATGAAGCAAATGCATAATCTCCTGCATTTACGCAAAATAGATTAGTTCAATCTGATGGTTTACCTTTTTTTCTTTTCTTTTTTTTTATCTCCGTGCAATAAGAGTTCAGTTGAGTTCAGTTCAGTTTATTGCCATTTGTAGCATGAAAACCACATTGGAAAACATTTGCAAGAGGAGACAGTGAGTTTAAAAAACAGGCAATATAAATATAAATAAAAAGGAAGAAGAAATAAAAACTGAAGGCCACATGAGAGACATGAGTTAGGCCAATGTAGCACAGGAAATGCTCTTTATACACACAGGTGAGATGTGATGTTTTGCAGCATAGGGTGTTGTTGAGATGATCATGATGTGAACACAGTTAGGATGATATTTCATTATAGACATTATTAATTCAAACAAAGGAGAATTACCGTACTCATTCCTGATGATTTGCTTTTTTTTTTTCCCCTCACAGGAACATTTTTCCTCAGCTGAAGTAAATCCAAAAAGTAAATCTTTTTCATTTTATTTCTTAAAAGTATTTTACATGAGAACTTTTATACAAACATTGAATCACAACACTGTCTCTGACCACATATTCCTTCTCGTCTCTAGTGTCCTTGCTTTTATCAGAACAGAAGAAAGGTCCTTCATCAGAAAGGACCGACAAAGCTTTAGCAAGCATGGTAGTTAGTCAGAAAGCACGCACACAGACATCTACAGGTAAGAAACAATTAACTTATTTTCATTTTTAAAAAAAATAAAAAAAATGTGATGATGAGTACACAACCATCTATGTAACTATCTCTAGTATTTCTATTTATTTAGACTTATAACAATCTTAATATTGTCTCTTCAGCGGGTTATCTCCAGTGGGACGAAAAACACTCAGATTTGAGGAACATCAGCCTTTTCTCCCCAACCCAGTTGGCAATCCAGAAGTCTGGGAAGTACTATGTCTACTCCAAGGTGACCTTCTCCAAGGGTGACCCAGGGCGCCCGCTGACCAGCTGGATCATGCTGAGGAAGAGCATGACGGACAAAGATGAGGTTGCTATGAAGGCGTACTGCAATCTGGACAGCCACAGGGGGTCGGTCCCCAACCTGTGCACGGCCACGCAGGGGGGGGTAGTTACACTGGAGAGTGGTAACCAACTCAGTGTCTGGGTACAAGACTGTTCACTGGTGGACTACGAAGAGGGAGCCACAGCCTTTGGGATGTATGAGCTGTAAGACTCCTTTATGAGCACATGGACCTCAAATGGATGGAAGCTATATTCTTTAATACGCTGGATGGATAATCAAACTAAAAATGTCCTCGCTTTTTCTTGGGATGCAGAGCCAAAGACCACATTACTTAACAATAATTTATTTAATCTGATATCATTGTGTAACATGTTTTTTTATTTCAATCATATTTGTTGTATCTTTTGTATTTATTCGTTTTAAATGAAACTGGTAATTAACCTAAAACATCTGTTCGCCCCTCTTGTCTGGTTTCTTCTTCACATCAGGAGGTAATTGGAAGTTAAGGACATCGGCACATTAGTCTTAAACGCAGCTAAATTGGTTTTAAGTTTCCAGAGAACGAACATATAAACACAACA